>NC_092878.1:14784260-15521760 GCF_028372415.1 Notamacropus eugenii
CCAGGAAGACAGGAGAAAAAAAATGTGATCCACCCAGTACAAGGAAGTCCTCTTATAAGACGGTTCACAGTCTGACTGACTGCCCAGAAGTCAATGGAGCTTCAGACACCATTGGCAGTGACTGAGAACTCTAGGGGTCTCACTGCTAGGGAGACAGCAGGAGCAGAAAGGTCTGGGGAAAAGGACAAAGGGAACTTACTTCTTATCCCAGTATCTAGGAGAAGATTATCACAGACCAATTAATATTTGGACTCCTGGGTTTCTGCAGCATAATGTTGAAGGGAGAATTCAGAGAACTAGTTCAAATGTGAATGACTTAACTTAGACCTCTTTAGCCAAAAGGAGCTTTATTGATGCAAAAGCATCAGGCCTGAGATTTAACAAGGAGCTCAACAAAGGCAGTGACAGAGAAAAAGGATCAAACTTATATAGGATGATTTTAGGGTTTCCTTATGGGGGTCAGAGACCTAGGGTAAGTCTTGCAAGATAAAGAAGTCTTGCAAGATAAAGACACTGGATGAGGACTATGAAGGACACAAGATAAGGGAGATAAAGATGGGGTGGGGACAAGGAATTCCATGATCCAGGATAAGAGGGAAGTTTCATGGTATTCCAAATGAAAGGGGAGATTTTTCAGGTGCCAGGAAAAGAGCAACTCAAGTCTTAGGGTGCCTTTGTATCAAGAGTCTTTAGGGTGCTTCCAGAGGATGATTCAGGAAAGGGTAGTTCAACCTTTAAGGCACCCTTGTATCCACATCATTATGGTCATGAATTCATTTGGAATGCGCTATGGAAAATGGAATAAGGTGTCAGTCTAAGCCTAATTTCTGAATGAATGTTTTGCATTTTTCCCAGAAGTTTTTAATCAAATAGAGAGTTTTATCAAACAACAGTGGGGATAATAGGCATTTTTGCTGTACTTCTGTATTTGTTGGGAACGTTTCTTGTGTCCTACTGATTCATTCTAAGTCATATCCCTTGTATCTCTCTGCTCTCCAGACAGAGTCATAAACCCAATTCAGGAACTCATCACCTATTATTTGGACTATAGTAAGTCCAGCTCCCCCATTTTTACAATCTACTCTCTCATCCATCCTTCCCATAGTTGCTAAAATAATATTCTTTGCTCAAAAACCTTCTCTGATTCTCTGTTGACTCTATAATAAGACAAAAATTTTCTACAGCTTCTGTTTCAGCCCTTCATAGCCTGAATCCCAAGGGTAACTTTCTAATTTTATTTTATGGTAATCACACTATCATTGTTTGTGAGTGAGATAACAAATGTAAAGTCCATTGAAGGTCTTATAGCTCTATATAATGTTATCTATATTTCAGCCAACTTATATTTGAAGGGTTTTTTTTTTAATTCCTACTTTGTCCCATAATTCTCTGTTATGGTAAAAAACTTATGGAATAAAATATTACTTCTTGTGTACTTTAGGGAATCTCTGTAACAAGCCACCAAAGAGTTTGTTTACAGCTTTCTTCATATCTTTCTTCTGAAGGTTCAGAGGGTTGAAGAATGGAGTAGAACAAGTTTGCAAGCTTTAACATTCCAGACTGGTTCCCAGATCCTGGACTCACATACATCACCATGACTGACACATAGAATAGAGAAACAGCAGTGAAATGGGAAGCACATGTTGAGAAACCTTATTTCTTCCAGAGTTTGATGGCACCCTCCATACAGCAGTCAGGATATATCCTAGATCAGTGATATCTGTCAGTGGAGGTAGTCAACAGCAATCTGTATAGCACAGAGAACTGTAGAGCAAAGAATCTCAGTAGTGAATGCAACTCAGTTGGTGACATTTTTACCTTACCACAAGTGGTCCCCAGATGTGTTCTCACTGATCATATTCTTTAGTCGTGTACTTTGGCATATGTCATGTCACCCCCTTTGGAGAAGGGAGTATTCATGGAAGAATGTATCCTTATATGTATAGAGGAAACCTTTTTGAACACTTATCTTGTTAGTTAATTGGATGGCTTTTGCTTTTATGAAATGTGCTCTCTGGTTGGTTGGTGAAAGAAACACATCAGTGCAGGCTTATGAACAATGGAATTGAGTGGATGCAGAAGCCATGTGCAAAATACGCTTTAAAATTGAGGTAACATTAAAAGTCAACCAAGAGTGAAGAGGGGTATACAGATATATTATTACACTGAATCAGGTAATACTTTGGATGAGCTACTAATGAAACATTATGGGAACCTTCCATTATTTTTGTATTTCAACATCAGAAACAGATGTGATTTTTTTCCCTTCGAAATGACATTAAATAAGAGGCCTTACTATTTACTGCTGTACCCTAAGGACAGTTAAACATTTCCATATGACTTGTAGTTGCAAACATATGTATGTTGTTTCCTCCATTAAAATATGAGCTTCTTGAGAACTAGACTATTCTATTATTCTACTTTAATACTGCTAGACTTTTCTACTTTTCTATTTGTATCTTTAGCTCTTAGCACAGTGTTTTGCACACAGTAAACAGTTTCCTTTCTTTGTTTCTTCCTTTCTTTTTTCCATTCTTCCTTCCTTCCTTCATTTATTCATTCAATATTAAAATCATCAAAAATGTAAGATACACTATGCTGTGATATGGTATAGTATTAAAGAAAAAGACAATATGGTTTTGGTCTGAAAGGAGCTGATAGCCTCAAGAAAGACACAATGAACATGAAGAGATTGATATTTTATTTTCAATGAACACCCACAACACCAGCAGTTGAAACAAGACCCCAGACTTAAACCACACACAGAAGATAATACTCGAGTAGGAAATCCTTGTGCAATGTCAACATTAGGATGAGACAATTAAGCACTAGAGTTAATTGAGTGACATTTGCCCTATCATAGAAGGTGTTTGAAATTATTTAACTAGGATAGCTTTCATATAAAATCTCTTTTTTTTACGTAAGTACTTTGGCATAGTATAGAGTGAAATCCAGACTCAAGGCTCACAGATTTTTTTTGGGGGGGGGGGGGTGGTTAACAGTAACAAGCAAAACTCTTTTATACAGAGTTTCCATTGGTTTTCAACAATGTCTACCCTACAGGAAGATCTCCACTGAGAAATCATCTTGGAGAAGCTCAAATAAGTGACTATTATTCATGAGTTTTGGTAATATTCATGTCATATAACTAAAAATATGACCCTTAAGTGATTTTAACTAAAAACAAAATGCTGAAATTAAATAGTACCCATGCATACAAGAGAGATAAACATACATGTCTAACACTTTTGTTTCCTTGTTGTACTTGCGAATTTTATAATTTCTACAGGGTGCCCACCACATAGAATTCTGTAGAAGTATTAGACCAGGGCTCTTAACCTTTTGGGGTGCCATATATCCATTTGGCAGTCTGGTACTTAGGGACCTTTCTCAGGGAACTGTTTTTAAATAATTGAGGGCAATGCTAAATTTCAATGAGAGGTTAAGTGTAAATAAATATATAGTTTGCTTTCCATAAACCTGAAATCTCTCCATCTATCCTTCTGGGAGTCCTTGAACCCAAGTTCAAGGACAACAATATTGCATAATGCCTACTTCAGGGATTACAAAAGTGATGCTTGATATGTGAGCTTTGTGGGATAACTTGTGAAAACAGGCAAAGCAGAACCAGACTCCACTGCTCCTTCAATCAATTAATATGGCCCCAAACACTCAATGTGAAGACAGAAGTGAAGCAAAGAGAGAGCCCCACTTATCCTAAATAATTAAAATTCAAAAAAGTCCAAACTGGAGACTGAAAAGTGAAGAAGCAGAGAAAACAACCTCGGAAGGGAGCTTTGAACATAGAAAGTCAGGAAGATTGAGTCATTGTGGGCATCATCTTTCCTTATAGATGTTTCATGCTTTATGCCGGTGTGGGAATATATAGTCACAGAAGAGATGTGTGCCACTCTTTCTGCCCTGTTCCACCTAGCGCTAAATTATACCATCCCCCTCTTCACTGTAAAAAGCATATATGCAGGAAGAGGGACAAAGACAGTTATGTCCCTCTCTGATAAATGTCCAGTCAGTAATGGAGCATATATATCCTTGATGTGTTGCTAAATTGAAATCGACCTCAGGCACTGATGTATATTTACATGGTGAAAGGGAGAAAAGTGTTTCAGCAGAGTTTAAACATGGGAGGGACTGAATAGCCCACTTACCTTGTAAAAAAAGTAAGTATAGTAGAGAAAACAGGAATGATGCTCATACCTGGTCAGAGCCCCATTTTGGTGGGACTGGGTTTGCCTCTGTATTTGATTCCTGACTCTGGTGCAGATAACATCTTTCCTTAAACATAACCATGAGGTTTCTTTGTGTTTCACTGGTGAATAGGAGTTATCCCATAAGAAGCAGAGGCAGCTACGTGGTACAGTGGATAGAGCTTTGGATCTATAGACATGTTTACCTGAGTTTAAATTCAATCTCTGAACACTCACTAGATGGGTACAATATAGGCAGTCATTTATCTTACACCCATCACAGTTTCCTGAAATGTAAAACAGGACAATAGCATCCACCTCCCCGGGCCATTGCAAAGATCAAATGTAATTAATAATTTCAAAGTTAAATTAACACACTTCCTAGCACACAATAGACACATAAATGCTTCTTCCTTCCCTTGTTCCCGCCCCCTCCCCCCATCCTTTTACCCACTTTCACATACATCATAGATTCCTAGTATTGGCAGCGAACTCAGAGGTCATCTTATTTAATCCACATACAACAGCAATCCCTACTATAACATACCTTGTAAACAGAGATCAAGGAGTGCAGAATCAAGCATCCCTCATATGTCAAGATGATATTCAAATTCTCCCCAGGACTTTTTTCACAGCAGCCTTAATTTCCTTATTACGGAAGCTATAGATCATGGGATTGAAGAGTGGAGTGGCAACTGAGTAGAACAGGGTGATGAATTTCTGCATCTCAGGTTGGCTGCCTGATCCTGGGCTCACATACATTATCATGAGTGAGCCATAGAATAATGAGACCACAGCTAGGTGGGAAGCACATGTGGAGAAGGCTTTCTGTCTTCCAGAGCCCTTTGGCACTCGCAGCACAACTCTTAGCACCTGGGTGTAGGACCCAAGGATGTAAATTAAAGTGATAAAGGTGATAAGGGTACTGACAACTCCACAGGTTAGAGTAGTTTTAGGGACAGGTGTACATGATAAGGCCAGCATTGCCCCTAGATCACATAAATAGTGGTCAATGATATTTGGACCACAGAAGGGCACTTGGGAGAGTAGAATGACAGGGGTCAGTAACCATAGGAAACCACCCACCCAGCAGGCAGACACCAGAGTGGCACAGAGCTTCCCAGTCATAATGGTGGGATAGTGGAGTGGGTAGCAGATGGCGATGTAACGATCAAATGCCATGAGGGCTAGGAAGAAGAGTTCTGTTGCACACAGAGAAAAGAAGATGTAGAATTGGAGAATGCAGCCATTGTAGGAGATTGTCTTGGTCTCAGAGAGGAGGTTGACTAGCATGTTGGGTACATTGGAGTTGATGTAGCAGATCTCAAGGAAGGAAAAGTTGGCCAGTAAGATGTACATGGGAGTGTGGAGCTGCTGGTCCCACCACACAGCATAGACAATTGTCCCATTCCCCATCAGAGTAAGTGTATATGTAATGGAGAACAGCACAAAGAGAAGGATTTCTATTTCTTGGCTGCATGAAAAGCCCAGGAGGATGAATTCGCTTACAGTCCCAGACAGGTTTTGAATACCTAAGATTGTCATTTCTTCATCACCTTTTAAATGGACATAGATTTATTTGACTATCATTAGTATTCATATATGTATATATATATGTATGTATCAGCCTATCTAGATATCTGTCCGTCTATCTATCTATCTATCTATCTATCTATCTATCTATCTATCTATCTATCTATCTGTTCATCTATCCATTCATCTGCGTGTCTGTCTGTCTGTCTATCTATCTCAACCTCTCTGTTCCCAGTGTTTTGTGAAACACGTATTTTTATATTTCACAAAATGTGTCCTCAGAGAAGCAATGTGACATTTTTTTTGTATATACACATGTACATGCAAATATACATGCACAATTTGTGTGTGTACATATGTGCATGTGCATATGTATGCATGTATATATGAAAATATGTGTGTATGTATGTGTGTGTGTATGTTTATAAAGAAAGAACATTTCCAGGTTGATGGGAATACCCAGGACTTTTGCTGTACTGGTCTTATCTATCAGAATTCAGGATCATCTTCATGCCACAATGCATCACAGAAGAAGGGCTTCCCTGGAGTTCTTTAATAGTAATTGTTTCTCTTTTACCCAGGAACCCTGAGTCTTCTCCTCTTAGTTTGATTTCTTTTTTTAATTAAAGAGGCCATCCCTTGAGCAACTATTTAAAGAAGACTATTCATTGAATAGGTATATCTCACCCAAAGTAAGAATGCTATAAGGCCTTAGTCTGAAAGGGTTAGGGTCTAACATTGCATCCTGGGCCATCTCTAGCCATCCTGATGAATATCAGTCCACTGGATCCCAATGCCTCAGGAGAAGAATGTGAGGTTGGTGACCTTGCACAGCTCTCCCTCACTCAAATCAAAGTCATCTGCAAGTCATGTCATCATCTTGATGTCATGGTCCTCTTCAAGCAGGAAGGACAAACACAACAACAATTCTGTTATTTCAAATGCTCCGTCTTTCAAAAGAGCACATGGTGATTGAATGAGAATCTACTTATTTCCAAGTGAAAGAACTCATTCTCTAGAATAGCTAGCATGTCAGAGAAAGTTAGCAACAGTGTTTGAGTAACAGGGGGAATGCTGAGGTCACTTGAGTCTCTCATTCCAATCATCAGAGAAGAAAAGATTCATTCCTGTAGCATTATTAATGATAAGACTCAAGTTTTATGTTAAAGTATAAAGACTGGTAACCATAGATCACGAACTAGAAAATACCTCAGAGGTCCCCAAACCTTTCATTTTATCGATGAAACAAGTGAAGCCCAGGGAAGTTGTGATTTGCTCAAAATTACATTTGGGCAATTAAAAAGTTAAATACAAATTTGAATCTATTCCCCTGTCACTTGAGCCTGAGCCCTTTCCACTTTCTCATGTGTTTTCTTCAAGTTAAATTATCCCATTTCCCAAACAAACTTTTCTTTCTCTTGGGTAACAGATTTCATCAAGGTGTTAGGCCATCTAAGTTAGATGAAAGTCTGAAGGAGAATAAAGAATAGAGGTTGACTTTCAATTTCACTGCCAGAGGGAATTCCCAGAGGCAGTTTTCCATTTTCATTCCATTACCAGTATAGACAATCACTTTCACTACAACCCTTTCAACTCAGGTTTAATTGGTATAAGGGCAACTCTCTTTAGCACTCTGCATTGTTTTCTTTATTTTTAATCAAAGTGCTCTCTGTAGTTACACAGAGAATGCCTTGTGCCTCTTCCTTTGTGTATTTAAAATCCTTTGGATCAATGTCTGGCATAAGAGAAGGTGAGATGTGCTAAGAATAAGGACAGGTAATCAATAATTTCGTCTTAGTTCATATACTCGTGATCATTAATGATTACAATCTAGATGACTTTAGGTAATTGACTTAACTTCTTTGGGCCTCAGTATCCTTATCTGTAAAGTGAAAAGGTAATGCTAAATCATCTCTGAGATCTCTTGCAGCTCTAGAGTCATGATCTTATGGATTAACAATGTCTTAAGCCATAATATCCCCGCACATAAGCCGATGCAACAAATGTGGAGTGGGTAGTCTTTATAAATGGAATCTAATAAAAAAAAAATGGGCATTAAGAGGACTAGTAGTTTCATGTGTAATAGACTGAGCATGGCAGGAACTGAGGACCAAGAATATTGTGACATTCAAGTAAAGCCTGTGTTTGATAATGAGGTGAAAGGCTTGGCAAGAGAGAAAGCTGAAGTCCAGGAGAAATATAAGTGCCTGGAGAAAGGTCAGCTTCTTTGTTTGGATGGAATATTTATGAGAGTGAAGAAATGTTGGTTTCCATGGTAACTCCATGCAAGTGAAACTACAATAAAGACAAAGGAAATTCCTTCATTTATTCATATGCAACCTGAATGAGGCATATGTCCTGTTATGATTTTTGATGCAATTTTATAAGACTCATCATTAATTCCAAAATCAGAGTTTCATTTGGATTGAATTGGAAAGCTGCCAGTGGTAGAACAGGAGGGTTGAAAAACCTAGGTGTCATATGTTTCATAATTTTTTTTGGTATGGGGACAGGGATCATGCCATCTTTGTTAGCCTTCTAGTTTCAAGAGGTATTTCCCATTCCTTTCTTAATTATGTGAAATGAATAAGGACCATATATTTATTGATAGAAACTATCTAGTCCAACTCCCATCCCTTTACAGATCTTTTAACTAAGACCAAAAGTGTTAGGTTCACAGTCAAGGTCACACAGGTACTAAGTGGAAGATCTGTTATATGATGCCATATTCTCTGAGTCTATTTATAATCAGATATTTTCCCCACTACATCAAAGTGTTTCCCTAAAGTAGAGCTGTCTTTTCCCATAGCCTTTGCATGTTTCAGAATTTGGCATTGAGATATAGAGCCTTATCACTACTTACCCCAGCAATCTATATCCAGTGTTAGATACCACCTTCCTATGCTCCAGCCACCTAAAGCAGTACCAACATCTGACTTTTATTAGAAGAGGCACCATTGATTGCTCTAAGAAGACTGTGTTCTCTGGAAGTTCTTGCTTTCTTATGATAGTTCTTCCTTCCTCTTCCTACTTGCTTTTACCCTTTAGGGACTTCTCCAGAGGAGCACCAGGAGAAATTACTGATTGCTCTCTTGGGTAGGTAGATTTTATTTTCATTGAGTAGTAATAAAGAAAACAATAGAACTTCAATCAGCATTACAAGAAACCACCCCCTCCTTTCTTCGTTTTCTCCATCCCAGTCCTCCAGTATAGAATCACAGGGGATCAGAGAACATCAAAGCTGGGAGGGACCCAAGAGATCATGTTGTCAAATTTCCTCATTTTATTTATTGATGACAAAATTAAGGCCCAGAGGATGGAAATGACTTGCCCAAGGTCAAATAGTAAATGGCAGGCCTGGGATTGAAATGTGAGTTTCCTGTGCATCTTGACTTAAAGACCCATGGTCTTTCTTCTTCCAAACAAGTGATATGGAGTCAAAATGCACCTGATAAATTAAGGGGATAGTAAGTAAACTAATATAGTTGGCCTAGATGAGGAGTAGGGAATCATATTTCAAGTTTTTGCAGTTCCTTTCCGGAGAATTGAGATATTCCCAAAAAAGAAATATGCCAACCAATAGTGCTAAAAAAGCATTAGACTTCTTAAAATTATAGGCATAGTTTACTTTACACAAGGGAAAGAAACATGCAACATCTGCGATGCATTATTATGTGGTTAGGTGGAAGGAAGGGGAGGATGTTGAAGTACTTATTCTTAGGTACAACCATTCTCAGGTAGAAGGAAGAAGGAAATTGATGATCTGTGTAAAAATCACTCCACTATCTTACTATTAGTGTATGCCAGGTTCTTGGTGACTCCTCCATGTCCTTGCTGAGAGATGCCTGTTTTAAATAACGTGATTAAATAGCAAAGTGGACGAGGGCCAAGTACTTTATAGTGAGCGGTGGAGTCTCATTCAGGTGAATCTTATTGATTTCCTACCTACAAAATCATATGCTGGGGAGTGCTAATCAGGTAGGAAGTGAGAAGTTTTTAACCTAATTGTTTCCAGACACAGAACACTTTTGATGGGGAGGGGGCAAGGGTTCCAGAAAATGGGGCAGAGTTGAAGTTCTAGGCAGAAGTATCTCTAAAACAATAAAAACAACAGTCAGTGGAATAAACAGGTCTCTAATCCAGAGTTTTTTTTCTATACAAATATAGGTAGAAAGATAGAATTAAGACCTTTTAAGGAAGACCTTTATATCATTATAAGAAAGTATATATTTATCTTGAAAATAATGGAGAATCAATAAAGGATTTTGATCAATGTCATAATAGATTAGTGGTACTTTAAAGAAATCCATTTGGCAGCAGTGTGTAGTATAGGTGGTACAGAAGGAGAGTGGTTGGAACAAGGAGGCCATTTGGGAATTTGTTGCAATAATGGCTTGAGAAGATAATGAGCTTGGCCTAGGTTGGATGACGAAGAAAAATAAGAAGTTATTTCATAGCCCATAGGAGGTAAGAATCAATAGGGAACGATCCAATTGTTTTCTCCACCTGCCCCTACCTCAATGCATGGGGGCCCTGCGATGTTAAATGATTTGCTGATGGTCAGAGGCAGGATTGCACTCCAGTCTTTCTGACTCCAAGACAAGCCTTCTAGCCATAATACTATGTTGATATTCAGGACTTCTTTGACAGTGTATGCATTGTTTTCCTCTTTTTACAGATGAAGAAACTGGGATTCAGAGAGAATAGATGACTTTTTCACAATGATGTATCTATTAAGCATGAATATTGGAATATAAGTTTCCTGAATCCATGTGATCATGGGTAACATGGTGAGAGTAACTGTAATAACAATACCATATTTCACCACATAATTGCTGTCTTTTGTGTTTTTTTTTTTCAGTTCAA
Organism: Notamacropus eugenii; assembly: GCF_028372415.1. Lineage (NCBI taxonomy): Eukaryota > Metazoa > Chordata > Mammalia > Diprotodontia > Macropodidae > Notamacropus > Notamacropus eugenii. The sequence continues at coordinate 14,794,865 of NC_092878.1, forward strand.
AACTGCGTTTATAACCTTTTATCATGTAGTTGTTGAAAGGTATAATTCTGTTTGACATGCCACTTAAACGGTAAACAGAGCAACTTTGTATTCATCAGTGGCATTGCATACCCATTTATCTTCTGCACATTGCAAGCCAATCCTAGAATTCTCAGCGCACATGCATTCTCAGTATTTAATTTTAACTTAGATTCAGGAGTATTCCACAAATCCTAATCTTGCACAAATGATGTTTGGATAATTAATGATTTTTAAGTAATACCAGAACAACCAAAACTTCATATAATGGTCACATCCCACTTTTTACAAAAAAAAAAAAAATTGGCGTAAAATCTGTGATGAATAGGAAATCTGATAACAGGGATTTGTTTCATATAAAAAAAAATCCAACTGAAATAATAGCTGACATTAAGATTTGAAAAGTATTTTGCATAAAATAGCTCATCGGAACCTCAAAACTGACTTGTGAGGTGGGAATTAGTCTCATATCCATTTTACAAATGAAAAACTGAGTTTCAGAGAAGTTATGTGAATGCCCCAGAGTCTCTCAACTGATAAGGGTTGGAGACAGGATTTCAAAACAGTTATTTGTGACTCCAAGTCCAGCAAGCTCTCCACTATGCCATGTTACCGGGCCTCCAGTCGTGTCTGGGCTATTAGATCTTTGTATCTAACACTGGGTAGTTCTCATAATCCCGATTTTCACATGAATAAAATAATAGAACTTGGGCTTGATAATTTCTTTTTTATTGTTGTTTCCACATCATATTGTGAAAGAAGAATCAAAACACAAAGAAAAATTACCAGAAAGAAAAACAAAGAAACAGTATGCTTCAATCTACATTCAGATGCCATAGGCTTTTCTCTGGATGTGGACAGAATTTTCCATCATGAGTCTTTTGGAACTGTCTTGAATCATTGCATTGCTCAGAAGAGCTAAGTCTGTCAAAGTCAGTCATCTCACAATGTTACTGTTGGTGTGCGTAGCTTTTTCTGGTTCTGTTCACGTCACTCAGCAGCAGTTCATGCAAGTCTTTGGAGGCCTTACCTGCTCAACATTTCTTATGGAACAATAATATTCTATTACATTCATGTACCACAATTTTTCTTTGTGGTTGCTTATCTTTCTGTTTATTTATTTCTACGATTTTGGGTTCTAAATTCCTTCTCCCCAGCAAGACAGTGTGCAATCAGATATAGGCTATACATGTACCATCATATTAAACATATTTACACATAATGTTGAGTTGTGAAACAAGAATTAGAGCAAAAGGGAAAAATCTCAAGAAAGAACAGCATAAAAAAAGAGAAACTAGTGTACTTCAATTTGCATTCAGATTCCATAGTTCTTTATCTGGATGTGTCTTTTGGAATTGCCTTAGATCATTGCATTACTCAGGAAGAGCTAAGTCTAACAAGGTGGATTGCTGCATAATGTTCCCGTTGCTGTGTACAATGTTCTCCTGGTTCTGCTCACTTCACTCAGCATCAGTTCATGCAAGTCTTTCAAGGTTTTTCTGGAATCCACCTGCTCACCATTTCTTATGGAACATTAGTATTCCATTACATTCATACACCACAAATTGTTCAGCCATTCCACAACTGGTGATCATCCCCTCAATTTCCAATTCTTTGCCATCACAAAAAAGAGCTGCTATAAATATTTTTGTATGTATGGGTCCTTTTCCTTTTTTAACGATTTCTTTGTGGTGCAGCCCCAGTAGTGGTATTGCTGGATCAAAGGGTATAAACAGTTTTATTGGCCTTTAGGCCTACTTCCAAATTGTCCTACAGAATGCTTGCTCAGTTCACAACTCCACCAACAATTTATGTGTTCCAATTTTCTCACATCTGCTCCACCATTTATGGCTTCATAATTTTTAAGGTCCCTTTCAAATCCAAGATTTTATGTCTATGAGTCATTGTAGTGTGTAATGGCATCAATAATTCTTGGGATAACAACATACCTTCCAGGAAATCTGTGACACTCTGATCTAGGAAGTCGTAGTGAAGAGGAGTTTCATATTTAAATGGGTCTTTTTCAGCTGCTCCATACATTCACATGGATTTAAATGAGCCTAGACCTGGATTCCTTGTTTCCAAACCCATTCTGTACCTTTCCTCTCATGACACAAGAGAAAGTAGACTAAACGTCATGCTCTTGTGAAATCTCAAAAGAGAGAATTTAGCTCCTTAAACATGGAAGGCAGAAGGATGCTGAGAGACGGTCAAGGATTACTAGCAAGTATTTACAGATATATGTTGAATAAAAAGTTAAAAAAAGTGTTTACCACATGACGTGAATTTGGGAATGAGGCGCAATATGATAATCACTAAATCTACTGTCATTGACTCACAGTTTTAAAAATCTTTCTGACTGAACTAATTTTCATAACTATCCCCACATCCATTGTCCCTACCAATATATTTCTTCTTCTGTTAATATGATAGTCATAAGTCATGTTTGATGCTTAAATATTATGCTAATTTCAGTTGTCCAAATGGGTGCATCAACTATCTTTCTTAGGCCTAAAGAAGCCACACGTTACTAATTATCCAAACAAACAGGGCAGTGTATAAGTTGTTCACTAGGTATCTCATACCTCAAACCACCCCATGAAGGGTTTCATCAAAGAGTCTGGGTTACTTGTCTAGAAAAAACTTTCCTTTAAAAACCTGCATTATTCCAAATGGCCACCAGAGGGAGATCAGCATAAATAAATTCAAACCTAATCTCCCCACCACCCAACTCCACCTTCCTCCATTTCCCTATTCATTGAGGCCAGATTCTGAACAAGTCTTCAAAAGTATATTTTTAAAACTTGTTTGAATCTGTACTCCATAGTACATCCTACATATGTACTAGTGCTATCAATCAAACAAACCTCAAAATTGCAACAGCAACATATACCACATTTTTTGGTTACTTTGCATATAAGAAATAGAGAAGTTGGAGGAAAAAAAATGGTTAAATCCTTCCCTATGGAGCACAGAACACATCCACCTCCCTAAACTCCTCTAAGATGCCCTCCAACTTTTGGGAGCCTCAGAAAAATCCTGAATTACCCACAAGAGTTCATAAAACAGAAATAGAGAGGTATGGGTCTGGACTTTGGAGCTTAAGAAGAGAGAGGTCAGGCTCCTTTTATGATGGATGACAATCTTAAGCACTTTGGAAACTGTTTTGATCCAAAATATCTCACTGTGGACAAAATCAATCTCATTTGCTGGTTCCTTTAGAGAACTATGGTGAGAACTCATTTAGGAATTTCCTCAGAACAGAAACTATTTTTGTATCAGGGAACCTTTTGGAAATTTAGTGAAATCAAAATTGTGTGGTCCTTCTCAGAGTAATGTTTTTATATACATAAATAAAGCATATAAAATTATAAAGAAAACCAATCACATTGAAATATATTTACAAAAATATTGTAAGAAAAACACATACATGATTTCATGGGCTCCAGCTTAAAAAAATTCTGCTCAAAAATATTCAGTGGCTCACTGCCTGTTAATTTTGATTCCTTTATCTGTTATTCAAGTCTTCAAGGATTTGGGCACTGATCTTCCAGCTACATTCCATATTACACCTGTATGGATATTTAATTCTCCAGTCATGAAACACTAAGTGTAAAATTCATTGAAAGTCTTAAAGCACTATGTAAGATTTTTACTCTCCATGTTATCTACATTTTAGCTAACCTATATTTAAAGTTATTTTCCAAATTCCTACTTTGTCACATAATTTTCTGTTATGCTAAAAACTTGTGGAATAAAATATTCTCATTTCTTGTGTCCTTTAGGGACTCATTGGGACAACCTATCAAAGAGGTTCTTTAGAGCTTTCTTCTTATCTTTGATCTGAAGGTTGTGGATGAGGGGGTTGCAGAATGGAGTAGAACAAGCTTACAAACTCTAGACTGGTTCCCAGACTGGTCCCCAGATTCCGGGCTCACATACATCATCGTGACTGAACGAGAGAATGGAGAAACAGCATTGAAATCAAAAGCACATGTTCAGAAGCCTTATTTCTTCCACAGCTTGCTGGCACCCTCCGTACAGCATTTAGGACATATCCAAGGTTAGTGATGTCTATCAGTGGAGGTATTCAACAGCAAACTGTACAGCATAGAGAATTGTAGAGCAAAGAATCTCAGCAGAGAATACAACTGGTTACATTTTTATCTTAGCACAAGTGGTTCCCAGATGTGTTCTCATTGGCCATGTTCTCTAGTCAATTGCACTCTTGGCATGTGTCCTATTACACCCTCTGGAGGTGAGAGTAGTTGTGGAAGAATGTATCCTTGTATGTATAGGGGAAACCTTTCTGAACACTTATCTTGTTAGTTAATTAGATAGTTCTTGTCTTTAAGTAATGTGGCCTATGGTTGGTTGGTATAAGAAACACATCAGTAGGCCATATGAACAAAGGAATTCAGTGGATGCAGAAGCCATGTGCAAAATATGCTTTAAGCATGAGCTAACATTAAAGGGGTCCCAAGAGCAATGAGCACTATATAGACATATTATTATATTGAATCAAGTAATACTTTGAATACGCTGCTAATGAAACCTTATGGGAACATTTCATAATTTATGCATTTCAACATCAGAAACTTGTTTGATTTTATCCTTGAAAATGACATTAAATAAACAGCATTACTATTTATTTTGCTACTGTGCCCTAAAGACTGTTAATCTTTTCCATGTGACTTGTAATTGTAACTATATGTATGCTGTTTCCACCATTGAAATGTGAACTTCATGAGAATTAGATTATTCTATTTTTCTCCTCTAATACTACTAGACTTTTCTACTTTTCTATGTGTATCCCTAGCTCTTAGCACACTGCTTGAACATAGTAAGCATTTTCTTTCATTTTTCGTTCATTCATTTATTCATTCAATATAAAATCATCAAAGATGTAAGATACATTATGTTGGGTAGAATTTTATTAAGTTCAAAAGTGGTATAAAAGAAAAGAAATAATATAATTTCTATGTGAAAGGGGCTGATAGCCTCAAGAAAGACATAATGTACATGACGAAATTGGTATTTACTTTTTCAATGAATATTTACAACACCAGCAGTTGAGACAAGACCCCAGACTTAAACCACACACAGAAGATAGTAAGTACTAGAGTAGGAAATCCTTGGGCAATGTCAACATTAATATGAGACAATTAAGCACTGCAGTTAGTTGAGTGACTTTTGCCCTCTTCTAGAGGGTGTTTGAAATTATTTAACTATGATAGCTTTCCTATAAATCCTTTTTTTTTCACTCAGGCACCGTGGCATGGTATACAGTGAAGTCCAAACCCAAAACTCATAATTTTTTTTTGGGGGGGGGGGACAGTAACTAACAAAACTCTTTGATATAGGGCTTCCATTGGTCTTCTACAATGTCCACTGCGCTGGTAGATTTCCACTGAGGAATCATCTTGGAGAAGCTCAAATAAGTTACTGTTATTCATGAATTATGATAATAGGCATGTGATGTATGTGTAACAATAAGACCCTTAAGATGAGATTTCAAGTGGAAATGAAATGTTGAAATTAAATAGTACCAATGCATGCAAAGAGATAAACATACGTATTGTAACACTTTTGTTTCCTTGCTGTACTTGTAAATTTTATAATTTCTGCAAGATCTCGACCACATAGATTGCTGTAGATGTATCAGATTAGGGCTCTTAACCCTTTTAGGTTTAGAGCCTAGGAAACCTTTTCAGGAAATGTTTTGAAATAATTGAGGGGAATGCTAAAATTTCAATTGGAGGTTAGGTATAAATAAAATAAGCCTGAAAAAAAATAAGCCCCTAAAGTTGAAATCTATCTGTCTATCCCTCTGGGTTCTTGAACCCATATTTAAGGACAATTATATTTACATGATGCCAGCTTCATGGCTTATAGAAGTGATCCTTGATACGTGGACTTTGATGGATATCTTGCAAAAACAGGCAAAGAAGAGTCACTCTCCAGACTCCTTCAAACAATTAATATGGCTCCAAACACTCAATGTTAAGATATAGAAGTAAAGACAATGAGAGAGCACCCCACCTCCTAAGTAACTGAGATTCAAGAAAATGCAAAGCAGAGACTGAAAAGAAAGGAAGCAGAGAAAGCAACCCAGGACAGGAGATTTTAAAATAGAAAGTCAGGAAGATTGAGTCACTGTGGGCATCATCTTTCCTTGTAGATGTTTCATGCTTTATGCTAGTGTGGAGATATATATTCACTGAAGTGATGTGTGCCACTCTTTCTACCCTATTCCCACTAGCTCTAAATTCATCCCCTTCTTCAATGTAAAAAAACAAAGACAGCCATGTCTCCCTGTAATAAAGGTTCAGTTATAAATGGAGCATATTTCCTTGATGTATACCGAAATTGAAATCAATCCTATGCCCCGAAGTCCATTTACATGGTGAAGGGGAGAAAAGTGTTTCACCTGAGTTTGGAGGTGGGAAGGACTGAATAGCCCACTTACTTTGGAGAAAGCTAAGCACAGTAGAGGAAAGGAATAATGCCCATAGTTGGTTAGAGCCCCATTTTTCAGAGGCTGTATTTAACTCCGTATTTGATTCCCAACTCTGAGGCAGATACCATCTTTCCTCAGCCCTAAAAATGAGGGTTTTTTGTGTTTCACTGGCTATATGAGTTGTAAACTCAACTGTTTTCAAGAGTTATAAGAACCAGGGGAAGCTAAGTATTACAGCGGCTAGAACTCTGGGCCTGGAGTAAAGACCTGAGTTCAAATCTAGTCTCTGAGCACTTACTAGCAGTGTACACCCATGGCAAGTCGCTTAAGTTAGGACTATTACAGTTTACTCACCTGTAAAACGGGGTGACAATAACATCTACATACTGGAGTTTTTGCAAGGCTCAAATGTGATAACAACCATAAAGCTGAATTAGTACCCTTCCTGGCAGTGTGGCCATCTTATTTAACCCAGATACAAATGCAATGCCCAGTTTAACATAATCTGCAAATAGAGATTGAAGAGTGAAGATCTAAGCATCCCACCTTTGTGCCAAGATAATATTGAAATTCTCCCCAGGACTTTTCTCAAAGCAGCCTTAATTTCTTTATTATGGAAGCTATAGATCATGGGATTGAAGAGTGGAGTGACAACTGAGTAGAACAAAGTGATAAATTTCTACATCTCACGTTGACTGGCTGACTCTGGGCTGACATATATCATCATGACTGAGCCACAGAATAATGAGACCACAGCTAAATGGGAAGCAAATGTAGAGAAGGCTTCCTGTTTTCCAGTCATTTGGCACTCGCAGCATAGCTCTTAGCACCTGGATGTAGGATCCAAAGATGTAAATTAATGTGATAAAGGTAATAAGGGTACTAGCAACACCACATATTAGAGTAGTTTTTGGGACAGGTGTATATGGCAAGGCCAGCATTGCCACTAGATCACATAAATGGTAGTCAATGATATTTGGACCACAGGAGGGTATCTGGGAGAGTAGAGTGACAGAGGTCAGAAACCAAAGGAAGGCACCCACCTAGCAGGCACCCACGAGAGTGACACAGAGCTTCACAGTCATAAGACTGGGATAGTGGAGTGAGTAGCAGATTGTGATGTAACAATCAAATGCCATCAGGTCCAGGAAGAAAAGTTCTGTTACACATAGAAAAGAAAAGATGTAGAACTGGAGGATCCACTGCACCACCTAGCTTATGGATAGAGCACCCTTGCTGCAGTCAGGAGGACCTGAGTTCAAATCTCACCTCAGATGCTTGACATTCACTAGCTGTGTGACCTTGGGCAAGTCCCTTAACACCAGCTGCCTCATTCTGGGTCATCTCCAGTCATCCTGATTAATATCTGGTCACTAGATTCAGATGGCTCTGCAGAAGAAGTGAGGCTAGTGACCTGCACCAGCCCTCCCTCCCTCAAAACAAAGACAAAGACAAAGACAAGTGCAAGTCAGGTCATTATTTCTCTGATGGCATGGTCTTCTTCAGCAATGAAGGATGAACATGCAAACTGATTATATCATTGAATCAGAGTAATAATAATTATATAATAATAATAATTATGCATACATCATGAAGAACCACACAAAGAGAAGGATTTCTATTTCTTGGCTTCAGGAAAAGCCCAGGAGGATAAACTCACAGTCCCAGAGATATTTTGATTGCCCAAGATGATCATTTCTTCATCACCTTTGAAATGGAAATAGATTTTGACTACTTCTAGTGTTCAAACACATAGAAACACACAAAATTACAGACATAGTTTACTTGACACAAGGAAACATCTAACATCTGGGGGGCATTATTAGGTTGGTAGGTGGGGAGGTAGGGGATGATATTTAAGGACTTAACCTTGGGTACAACCGTTCATAGGTAAGAGGAAGAAGAAAACTGATGATTTGTGTAAAAATCTCTCCACTACTTTAGCATCAGTGTATGCCAGGTTCTTGGTTACTCTTTCATGTCTCTGCTGAGAGATGCTTGTGTTAAATAACGTGACTAAACAGTTACGTGGAAGAGGGTCAAGTACTTTACAGGGAGGGGTGGGGTCTCATTCAGGCGAACCTTATTGATTTCTTATCTATAATTTCATAAGCTGGGGAGTGTTAATCAGCTAGGAAGTGAAAAGTATTTAGTTTGATTGTTTCCAGGCATAGAACACTTTTGATGAGGAATAGGTGAGGGTTCCAGAAAATGGGAAGAGTAGAGGTTGTAGGCAGTAGAAGTATTTCTAGAACAACAGCAACAAAAGCCAGTGGAATAAATAGACCAGGATATCTAAACCAGAGGTTTTTTTCTATACTAATACAGGTAGAAAGATAGATTAAGGGCAATTTGAGGAAGACTTTTATGCCATTATAAGAAAGTATTCATATACCATAGTATATCTTACATCTTTCATAATTTTAATGTAGAATGAACAAATGACAGAAGCAAGGAAGGAGGAAAGAAAGGAAGCAATGAAGGAAAGAATGAAGGAAAATGCTTACTATGTGCAAAGTGCTGTGCTAAGAATAGAAAATGGAAATAGATAAAAATAGAAAATAGAAATAGAAAAGTAGAAATAGAAAAAGAATATAGAATATTGTAGGAAAGTAGAAATTGAAAAGTAGTGGAGTCTAGTAGTATTAAAGTAGAAAAAACAGAAGTTCACATTTTAATGAGGGAAACAACATATATGTTTGCAACTACAAGTCACATGGAAAGATTTAACAGTCCTTAGGGTACAGCAGCAAAGTAAATGGTAATGCCTACTATTTTTATTTCTGAGAATAAAATCACATCCATTTCTCATGTTGAAATGCATAAATAATAAAAGATTCTCATAATATTTCATTAGTAGCACATCCAAAGTATTACCTTATTCAATGTAATACTATATCTATATACCCCTCTTTACTCTTGGTTGACCTTTAATGTTAGCTCAACTTTAAAGCATAGTTTACACATGGCTTCTGCAACCACTCAATTCCTTTGTTAATAAACCCCCACTGATGTCTTTCTTTCACCAACCAACCAGAGAGCACATTTCTTAAAAGTAAAAGCCATTCAATTAACTAACAAGATAAGTGTTCAGAAAGGTGTACCCTATACATACAAGGATACATTCTTCCACAAGTATTCCCTCCTCCACAAGGACACATGTCAAGAGTACAATTGACTAGAGAACATGCCCAGTGAGAACACATCTAGGAACCACTTGTGCTAAGGTAAAAATGTAACCGACTTGCATTCTCTACTGCGATTCTTTGCTCTACAGTTCTCTGCGCTATAGAGCTTGCTGTTGACTACCTCCACTGACAGATATCACTGATCTTAGATATATCCTGACTGCTGAATGGAGGGTGCCATCAAGCTCTGGAAGAAATAAGGCTTCTCAACATGTGCTTCCCATTTCACTGCTGTTTCTCTACTCTGTGACTCGGTTATGGTGATGTATGTGAGCCCAGGATCTGTAAACTAGTCTGAAATGTTAAAGCCTGCAAGCTTGTTCTACTTCATTCTTCAACACCCTGATCTACAACCTTCAGAAGAATGTTATGAAGAAAACTGCAAAGAAACTCTTTTGTGGCTTGTCACAGAGAATCCCTAAAGGACACAAGAAATAATATTTTATTCCATGAGTGTGTTTAGCATAACCAAGAATTAAGCGACGAAGTAGGTATTTCAAATACAACTCTAAAAAATGAATGTTTGAGGTTGTTTTTACGTTCAAGTAGGAAATAAGATATATAAGCAATGGGATATAGAATTTTTCATTTGACTTATTCTACTTTTTAAGGCATTCTTCTCGTTGTCTTTGTGGACCTCTTTTGCTATTTGGGTTAGTCTAATTTTAAAGGTACTATTTTCTTCAGTAATTTTTTGGGTTTCCTTTAGCAAGCTGTTGATTCATTTTTCATGGTTTTCTTGCATCACTCTCATTTCTCTTCCCAATTTTTCTTCTACTTTTTAAACTTTATTTTCAAATTCCATTTTGAAGTCTTCCATGGCCTGATACCAATTCCTATTTTTCTTGGAGGCTTTGTGATTGTGAACTTTCGCTTTGCTGTCTTCTTCTGGCTGTATATTTTGATCTTCCTTGTCACCAATGACCTATGAAAATATCTCTTCACTGAGAATGTAAAAATCTACAGTCTGTTTCTTTTCCCCTCATTTTCTCATTTTCCTAACCAATTACTTGACTTTGGAGCTTTGTTAAACACCAGCCTCCACAAGCAGCTTCTTCTTTAGCAGTGGTTACAGCTTCCCTGGCACTGGGGCTGGTGCTGGGGCTGGACCAAGCTCCCCTCTCAGCCAGATGTGAGACCCTTCCCACATACCTTTCAAGCTGTCTTTAGGATTTGTGGGTTGAGAAGTCAGGAATCCACAGCAGTTCCCAGCAATTCAGTTCCCTAAGGCCTACACCAGCTCAGTCCATGGCTGGCATGATTGAATTGTGCTCCACTCCCAGCCTGGTGCAATAGGCCCTTCTTGTCGACCTTCCAGATTGTCTTGGGCTGAAAGTTGCTTCAGTCAGTCATTTTGTGGCTTCTGCTGCTCTAGAATTTGTTTAGAATCATTTTTTACAGGTTTATTGGGGGATTTCAGGGAAGATCTACAGCAGATCTCTGTTTCTGCTGTGCCCTCTTGGCTCTGCCCCCCTCATTCTTCCCTTTTAGAAAGAAACAATCAGAAACACTCCCTTTGTAAATGTGCAGATGGTGGAAGACTCCATGGTGAGATCATTGAGATAATATTGATTAATTGATCCATTAGGCCAATCATAGTAAAAGGGGCAGTCATTTGCTGCTTAGAATAAATTTTCATTGCTATGACATCACAAGCACTCATTTACACTTCAGTCCCTTGTAGTTTGACTTCCGGTCCAACCACATGGAGTTGTTTCCTTCAAGGTCACCAAATCACTCCTTAATTAGTAAGGTGATAGTCTTTTTCAGTCTGCAGTATAGCTTCTTTCACATCTCTACATAATTTTGTATTGTTGATCCTACCCTGCTTCCTGGATACGATCCTTTTGGTTTTTGAGACTGTATTTCTCTGGTTTTCTTCGTACAGATCTTTTTTGGATTCCTCTGCAGATTCTTCATTTTCCTCCAATCTGATAAGTGTGGGTGTTTCTCAAGGTTCTGTCTTATATTCTGTCATCATTATTTTGGTGATCTCATCCATATCTATGTACACACATTACACACACACACACATACACATATGTATATAGTTGATGTATCTCGAATATTAAACTTGTATCAGAAATATCTGATACAAAGATTTTTTCCCCATTCAACTGCTTTCCTTCTTATTCTAGGTGCATGAATTCTGACTTTGCAGAAGATTTTCCATTTCAAATAAAGTTATCTACTTCATCTTTTGTAATTGCCTCTATCTTATGTTTGGTAAAGAATATATCTCTCATCCTTAGCTTTGAGAGGTATATGAACTGCTTTTCTTTTAATCTTTTTTAAAAAATTTATTTATTTAACTTTTAACATTCATTTTCACAAAATTTTGAGTTCCAGATTTTCTGCCCATTTGTCCCCTCCCCCCACCCTAAAACACCGAGCATTCTAATTGCCCCTATCACCAATCTGCCCTCTCTTCTATCATCTCTTCCTTCCCTTGACCCCATCTTCTTTTTTTGTCCTATAGGGCCAGATAACTTTCTATACCCCATTGCCTGCATTTCTTATTTCCTAGTAGCAAGAACAGTACTCGACAGTTGTTCCTATAACTTTGAGTTCCAATTTCTCTTCATCCTTCCCTCCCCACACATTCCCTTTGGAAGGCAAGCAATTCAATATAGGCCATATCTGTGTAGTTTTGCAAATGACTTCCATAATAGTCGTGTTGTATAAGACTCACTATATTTCCCTCCATCCTATCCTGCCCCCCATTGCTTCTATTCTCTCTTTTGATCCTGTCCCTCCCCGAGTGTTGATTTCAAATTGCTCCCTCCTCCCATTGCCCTCCCTTCCATCATCCCCCCCACCTTGTTTATCCCCTTCTCTCTCACTTTCCTGTATTGTAAGATAGGTTTTCATACTAAAATGAGTGTGCATTTTATTCCTTCCTTTAGTGGAATGTGATGAGAGTAAACTTCATGTTTTTCTCTCACCTCCCCTCTTTTTCCCTCCACTAAAAAGTCTTCTGCTTGCCTCTTTTATGAGAGATAATTTGCCCCATTCCATTTCTCCCTTTTTCCTCCCAATGTATTTCTCTCTCACCACTGAATTTCATTTTTTTAAGATATGATCCCATCCTATTCAATCCACTCTGTGCTGTGTGTGTGTGTGTGTGTGTGTGTGTGTGTGTGTGTAATCCCATCCACTACGCAGATACTGAAAAGTTTCAAGAGTTACAAATATTTTCTTTCCATGTAGGAATGTAAACAGTTCAACTTTAGTAAGTCCCTTATGACTTCTCTTTGCTGTTTATCTTTTCATGCTTCTCTTTATTCTTGTGTTTGAAAGTCAAATTTTCTTTTCAGTTCTGGTCTTTTCATCAAGAATGCTTGAAAGTCCTTGATGTCATTGGAAGACCATTTTTTCCCCTGAAGTATTATACTCAGTTTTGCTGGGTTGGTGATTCTTGGTTTTAGTCCTAGTTCCTTTGACTTCTGGAATATCCTATTCCATGTCCCTTAATGTAGAAGCTGCTAGATCTGTGTTATCCTGATTGTATTTCCACAATACTTGAATTGTTTCTTTCTAGCTGCTTGCAATATTTTCTCCTTGACAAGGGAACTCTGGAATTTGGCCACAGTGTTCCTAGGAGTTTCTCTTTTTGTATCTCTTTCAGGAGGTGATTGGTGGATTCCTTGAATACTTATTTTGCCCTCTGGTTCTAGAATCTCAGGGCAGTTTTCCTTGATAATTTCATGAAAGATGATGTCTAGGCTCTTTTTTTGATCATGGCTTTCAGGCAGTTCCATAATTTTTAAATTGTCTCTCCTGGATCTATTTTCCAGGTCAGTTGTTTCTCCAATGAGATATTTCACATTATCTTCCTTTTTTTCATTCTTTTGGTTTTGTTTTGTAATTCCATGATTTTTCATCAAGTCATTAGCCTCCATCTGTTCCATTCTAATTTTGAAAGAACTATTTTCTTCCATGAACTTTTGAACCTCCTTTTCCATTTGGCTAATTTTGCTTTTGAAAGCGTTCTTCTCCTCATTGGCTTTTTGAACCTCTTTTGCCAATTGAGTTTACCTATTTTTCAAGGTGTTATTTTCTTCAGCATGTTTTTGGGTCTCCTTTAGCAAGGTGTTGACCTGCTTTTCATGCTTTTCTTGCATCTATCTCATTTCTCTTCACAGTTTTTCCTCCACCTCTCCAACTTGATTTTCGAAATCCTTTTTGATCTCTTCCATGGCTGGAGCCCATTGAATATTTATTTTGCCTGTTTGGGATACAGAAGCTTTGATTTCTATGTTTTTTCCTGATGGGAAGCATTGTTCTTCCTCATCTGAAAGGAAGAGAGGAGATATATGTTCACCAAGAAAGTAGCCTTCTATGGTCTTATTGTTTTTCCCTTTTGTGGGCATTTTCCCAGCAGGTTACTTGATTTCTGAGTGTCCTCTCCACACCCACCTTGCCTCCAGATCCACCCAGCTTCCACCCAGCCAGTGCTTGGGGTCTGAGATTCAAATGCTGCTTCCCAGCCTTATTGCTTTGGTGGGGTGGGGCTGCTATTCAGTGTGAGATTAAGTGCAGGTTTTCAGGTCCATTGCAAGGGGCTCAGTTCCTTCAGGGGGTTTATGCAGAGACCTTCAACAATGGATCTGAGCTCCTGCCTGCTCTGGGAGCCCCCATCTGCTGCTGCCTCCACTGCTGGCTCCAGAGGGGACCTGAGTTATGGGGGCACCCCCCTCCTCTCTTTGGGAACTGAAAAGCCCCTCTCACTGACCTTTGCCGCCTGTGGGTGGAGGGACCTGCTCGGCAGCTGGAGATTCTGTCTCTGAAGCCTGCTTGGATCCGCTCCTCTCAATGCCGCGGCCAAGGCAGGGCTGGGTTCTGTTCTGCGTCTGGTGGGCGAGGGACCTTTCAGGTCAGTTTTTCAGGTCTCTCTGGAACAGAAATCTCCTCTGCTCCGTTGTTGTGTGTCTTCTGCTGCTCCAGAATTTGTTGAGAGTTCTTCTTTACAGGGAGATTTTCAGGTACCAGGGAAAGAATGACTCAAACCTTAGGGTGCCTTTTTTTATCAAGAGTCTTTAGAGGATGAACCTGGGAAAGGGCACCTCAACCTTTAAGGCACCTTTGCATCCACATCTGATGGTCATGGATTCATTTGAAATGTGGCATGGAAAATGAAAAAAGGTGTTAGTGTAAGCCTAATTTTTGACTTAGTGTTTTTCATTTTTCCCAGCGCGTTTTAATCAAATAGAGAGTTTTATCAGATAATACTGGGGAGAAGAGACATCCTTGCTGTTCTATAGTTATTGGCAAAGTTTCTTGTGTCCTACTGATTCATTCTAAGTTATATCCCTTGCATCTCCCTCCTCTCCAGGCAGAGCCATTAAAAACCACCTCAGGAATTCATCACCTATTATTTAGACTATAGTAAATCCAGCCCCCATATTTTTACAGTCTGTTCTCTCATCCATCCTTCCCATAGTTGCTAATATAACGTGTGTTCATCCTTCGTTGCCGAAGAAGACCATGCCATCAGAGAAATAATGACCTGATTTGCACTTGATTTTGTTTTTGAGTGAGGAAGGGCTGTGCAGGTCACTAGACTCACTTCTTCTCCAGAGCCATCTGAATCCAGTGACCAGATATTCATCAGGATGACTGGAGATGACCCAGGATGAGGCAATGGGGGTTAAGTGACTTGCTCAAGGTCACATAGCTAGTGAGTGCCAAGTATCTGAGGTGAGATTTGAACTCAGGTCCTCCTGACTCTTGCACTGGTATTCTATCCACTGCACCACCTAACTGCCCCTGCTAAAATAATATTCTTTGCTCAAAAACCTTCAGTGATTTCCTGTTGACTCTATAGTAAAACAAAAATTTTCAACAGCTTTTGTTTCAACCCTTCCTACCCTGAATCCCAAGTGTATCTTTCTAATTTTATTTTATACTAATCACACTACCATTGTTTCTGAGTGAGATAATAATTGTAAAGTCCATTGAAGTTCTTAAAGAACTATATAAAATTTTTACTCTCCATGTCATCTGCATTTCAGCCAACTTGTATTTGAAGGGGGTTTTCGAAATTCCTACATTGTCCCATAATCCTATGTTATGCTAAAATATTATGGAATAAAATATTATTTCTTGTGTCTTTTAGGGACTGTCTGGGATAAGCCACCAAAGAATTTCTTTACAGCGTTCTTCATATCTTTCTTCTGAAGGTTGTAGATCAGGGGGTTGAAGAATGGAGTAGAACAAGCTTGCAGGCTTTAACATTTCAGACTGGTTTACAGATCCTGGGCTCACATACATCACCATGACTGAGTCAGAGAATAGAGAAACAGCAGTGAAATGGGAAGCACATATTGAGAAGCCTTATTTCTTTCAGAGTTTGATGGCACCCTCCATACAGCAGTCAGGATATATTTAATATCAGTGATTTTTGTCAGTGGAGGTATTCAACAGAAAGCTGTATAGCACTGAGAACTGTGGAGCAAAGAATCTCAGTAGAGAATGCAACTCAGTTGGTGACACTTTCACCTTACCACAAATGGTCCCCAGATGTGTTCTCACTGGTCATATTCTTTAGTCATGTGTGCTCTTAGCATGTATCCTGTCACCCCCTGTGGAGGAGGAAGTACTTGTGGAAGAATATATCCTTATATGTATAGGGGAAACCTTTCTGAACACTTATCTTGTTAGTTAATTGGATGATTTTTGCTTTTATGAAATGTGCTCTCTGGTTGCTTGGTGAAAGAAACACATTTGTAGGAGCTTATGAACAATGGAATTGAGTGGATGCAGAAGCCATATGCAAAATATGCTTTAGAGTTGAGCTAACATTAAAGGTCAACCAAGAGTGAAGAGGGGTACACAGATATATTATTACATTGAATCAGGTAATATTTTGGATGAGCTGCTAATGAAACATTATGGGAATATTTCATTATTTATGCATTTCAACATCAGAAACAGATGTGATTTTATTCTTGGAAATAACATTAAATAAGAGCCATTAGTATTTACTTTAGTGCTGTAATCTAAGGACTGTTAAACCTTTCTATGTAACTTGTAGTTGCAAACATATGTATGTTGTTTCCCCCATTAAAATGTGAGCTTCTTGAAAACTAGACTATTCTATTTTTCTACTTTAATTCTGTTAGACTTTTTTACTTTTCTATTTGTATGCCTAGCTCTTAGCACAGAGCTTTGCACATAGTAAACAATATCCTTCCTTCCTTCCTTCCTTCCTTCCTTCCTTCCTTCCTTCAATATTAAAATAATCAAAGATGTAAGATACACTGTGCTGTGATACACTATAGTACAAAAGAAAAAGACAACATGGTTTTGGTCTGAAAGGGGCTGATAGCCTCAAGAAAAATATAATCCACGTGAAGAGATCTATATTTTATTTTCAATGAACACTCACAACCCCAGCTGTTGAGACAAGACTCCAGACTTAAATCACACACAGAAGATAATACTTGAGTAGGAAATCCTTGTGCAATGTCAACGTTAAGATGAGATAATTAAACACTGGAGTTAATTGAGTGACAGTTGCCCTGTCATAGAGGGTGTTTGAAATTACTTAATTAGGATAGCTTTCATATGAAATCTCTTATTTTTTCACTTAAGTACTAAGTTCATAGATTTTTTTGCGGGGGAGAGTTAACAGTAACAAACAAAACTCTTTTATGTAGGGTTTCCATTGGTTTCCAACAATGTCCACTCTACAGGAAGATCTGTGCTGAGGAATCATCTTGGAGAAGCTCAAATAAGTGACTATTATTCATGAGTTTTGATAATATTTGTGTCATATAACTCTAGAAATATGACTTTTAAGTGGTTTTAACTAAAACTGAAATGTTGAAATTAACTAGTACCCATGCATACAAGAGAGATAAACATACATGTCATAACACTTCTGTTTCCTTGTTGTACTTGCAAATTTTATAATTTCTTCAAGGTGCCCACAACATAGAACACTGCAAATGTATTAGACCAGGGCTCTTAATCTTTTGAGGTGTCTTAGATGCATTTGGCAGTCTGATACTTAGGGATCTTTCTCAGGGAACTGTTTTAAATAGTTGAGGGCAATGCTAAATTTCAATGAGATGTTAAGTGTAAATAAATATGCAGTTTGCTTCCCATAAATCTAAAATCTATTCCTCTGGGGTTCTTGAACCCAAGTTTAAGGACAACAATATTAGATGATGCCTGCTTCAGGGCTTATAAAAGTGATCCTTGACATGTAGAGTTTGTGGGATGACTTGTGAAGACAGTCAAAGCAGAGACACACTTCACTACTCCTTCAACCAATTAACATGATCCCAAACACTCAATGTGAAGATATAGAAGTGAAGACCACGAGAGAACACCTCACTTCTTAAATAATTAAAATTCAAGAAAATGCAAAGTAGAGACTGAAAAGAAAGGAAGCACAGAAGGCAACCGTGGAAAGGAGATTTGAACATAGAAAGTCGAGAAGACTGAGTCACTGTGGGTATCATCTTTCCTTATAGATGTTTCATGCTTTATTCCAGTGTGGGAATATATAGTCACAGAAGAGATGTATGCCACTCTTTCTGCCTTGTTCTACCTGGCCCTAAATTATACCATCCCCCTCTCCACTGTAAAAAATTATATAGCCAGGAAGAGGGACAAGACAGCCATGTATCTCTCTGATAAATGTCCAGTCAGTAATGGAGCGTATATATCCTTGATGTGTTGCTAAATTGAAATCAACCTTAGGCAATGATGTGCATTTACATGATGAAAGACAGAAAAGTGTTTCAGTAGAATTTAAAGATGGGAGGTAATGAATAGCCCACTTACCTTGCAAAAAAGGTAAGCATAGGAGAGAAAACAAGAAAGATGCTCATACTTAGTTAGGGCCCTGTCTTGCAGAGACTGTGTTTGGCTCTGTATTTGATTCCTGACTCTGGTGCAGAAAACATCTTTCCTTAAGTATAACCATGAGGTTTCTTTATGTTTCACTGGTGAATAGGATTTATAAATTGAACTATTCCCATAAGAAGCAGAGACAGCTAGGTGGTAGAGTGGATAGAGCTTTGGGTCTATATTCATGAAGACCTGAGTTTGAATCCAGCCTATGACCACTTACTAGCTCTGTACAACAGAGGCAGGTCATTAAACTTACGTCCATCAGAGTTTCCTGAAGAGTACAACAGGGTAATAGCATCTATATCCCTGGGCCATTGCAAAGATCAAATGAGATTAATAACTTCAAAGTTAAATGAGCACACCTCCTCGCACACAATAGACATATAAATGCTTATTTCTTCCCCCCACCCCACCCTTTTACCCACTTTCACATAAATCATAGATTCCTAGTATTGGCAGCGAACTCAGAGGCCATCTTATTTAACCAAATACAAAAGCAATCCCCACTATAATATACCCTAAAAATAGAAATCAAGAAGGGAAGATCTAAGCATCCCTCATATGTCAAGATGATATTCAAATTCTCCCCAGAACTTTTCTCAGAGCGGCCTTGATTTCCCTATTACGGAAGCTATAGATCATAGGATTGAAGAGTGGAGTGGCAACTGAGTAGAACAAGGTGATGAATTTCTGCATCTCAGGTTGGCTGCCTGACCCTGGGCTCACATACATCATCATGACTGAACCATAGAATAATGAGACCACAGCTAAATGGGAAGCACATGTAGCAAAGGCTTTTTGTCTTCCAGAGCCCTTTGGCACTCGCAGCACAGCTCTTAGCACCTGTGTGTAGGACCCAAGGATGTAAATTAAAGTGATAAAGGTGATAAGGGTACTGACAACTCCACAGGTTAGAGCAGTTTTAGGCACAGGTGCACATGATAGGGCCAGCATTGCCCCTAGATCACATAAATAGTGGTCAATGATATTTGGACCACAGAATGGCACCTGGGAAAGGAGAGTGACAGGGGTCAGTAACCATAGGAAACCACCCACCCAGCAGGCAGACACCAGAGTGGCACACAGCTTCCCAGTCATAATGTTGGGATAGTGGAGTGGGTAGCAGATGGCGATGTAACGATCAAATGCCATGAGGGCTAGGAAGAAGAGTTCTGTTGCACATAGAGAAAGGAATATGTAGAACTGGAGGATGCAGCCATTGTAGGAGATTGTCTTGGTCTCAGAGAGGAGGTTGACTAGCATGTTGGGCACACTGGAGTTGATGTAGCAGATCTCAAGGAAGGAAAAGTTGGCTAGTAAGATGTACATGGGAGTGTGGAGCTGCTGGTCCCACCACACAGCATAGACAATTGTCCCATTCCCCATCAGAGTAAGTGTATACGTAATGGAGAACAGCACAAAGAGAAGGATTTCTCTTTCTTGGCTGCATGAAAAGCCCAGGAGGATGAACTCGCTCACAGTCCCAGACATGTTTTGAATATCCAAGAGTGTCATTTCTTCCTCACCTTTGAAATGGACATAGATTTGACTATCATTAGCATTCATATATATATATATATATATATATATATATATATATATATATATATATATATATATATATATATATATATATATATATATATATATATATCAGATATATATGTATAAGCCTATTTAGACATCCATCTGTCTATCTATCTATCTATCTATCTATCTATCTATCTATCTATCTATCTATCTATCTATCTACCTATCTATCCAATCTATCTATTTCAACGTCTGTGTCCCCAGTGTTTTGTGGAACAAATATTTTTGTATTTCAGGAAATGTGTCCTCAGAGGATCAATATGACATATCATCTTGTATATACACATACACATGCATATATGCCTGCACAATTTATGTGTGTACATATGCGTATGTATATGTATATGTGAAGATATGTGTGGATGTATGTACGCATATGTGTATAAAGAAAGAGCATTTTCAGGTTTGTGGAAATACCCAGTGCTTTTGCTCTACTGGTCTTATCTATCAGAGTTCTGGATCATCTGCATGACACAATGCATCCCAGAAGAAAGTCTTCACTGGAGTTCTCTAATAGTAATTGTTTCTCTTTCACCTAGGAACCCTGAGGGTCTTCTCCTCCTGGTTTGATTTTTTTTTTTTTTGTGGTTAAAGGGGCCATCCCTTGAGCAGCTATTTAAAGAAGCCTATTCATTGAATAGTGTATCTCTTTCAGAGTGAGAATGGTGTAAGACCTTAGCCTGAAAGGGCCAGAGTTTCACATTGCACCCTTGGCAATCTTCAGCCATCCTGATGAATATCAGTCCACTGGATCCAGATGAGGTTGGTGACCTTGCACAGCCCTCCTTCACTCAAATCAAAGTCAACTGCAAGTCATGTCATCATCTTGATGTCATGATCCTCTTTAAGAAGGAAGTATAAACACAACAAAAATTCTATTACTTCAAATGCTCCATCTTTCAAAGGAGCACATGTTGATTGAATGAAAATCTGAGCTCATTCTTTAGAATAGGTAGCATGTTAGGGAAAGTCAGCAACAGTATTTGAGTAACAAAAGGAATGTTGAGGTCACTTGAATCCCTCATTCCAATCATCAGAGAAGAAGAGATTCGTTCCTGTACCATTATTCATGATAAGACTCAATTTTTATGTTAGAGTATAAAGAATGATAACCATAGATCAAGAGCTAGAAAATACCTCAGTGGTCCCCAAACTTTTAATTTTATACATAAGACAAGTGAAGTCCAGGAAACTTGTGATTTGCTCAAAATTACATTTGGGAAATTAAAAAGTCAAATACAAATTTGAATCTATTCCCCTGTCACTTGAGCCTGACCTCTTTCTACTTTCTCATGTGTTTTCTTCAAGCAAAATTATCCCATTTCCCAAACAAAATTTACATCTCTTGTGGTAACAGATTTCATCAAGGTGTTAGGCCACCTAAGTTAGCTGAAAGTCTGAATGAGAATAAAGACTAGAGGTTGAATTTCAATTTCATTGCCAGAGGGAATTCCCTATTTCCATTCCATTACCAATAGGGACAATCACCTTCACTACAACCCTTTGAACTCAGGTTTAATTGATTTAAGGGCACTTGTCTTTAACACTCTGCATTGTTTCCTTTATTTTTAATCAAAGTGTTCTCTGCAGTTACTCAGAGAATGTCTTGCCCTCCTTCCTTTGTGTATTTAAAATCATTTGGCGCAGTGTCTGGCATAACAGAAGCTGAGATGGGCTAAGAATAAAGACAGGTAATCAATAATTTCATCTCTGAGTTCAGATGTGAACTCCTGATTATTAATTATTACTATCTGGATGACTTGGGTAATTGACTTAACTTCTTTGGGCCTCAGTTTCCTTATTTGTAAGGTGAAGAGGTAATACTAAATCACCTCTGAGGCCTCTTGTAGCTCTAGAATCATGATCTCATGGATGTACCAGTCTTAAACCATATTATCCCTGCACATAAGCAGATGCAACAAGTGGAGAGAGGGTAGGCTTTATACTTGCAATTTAATTTAAAAAATAGGCATTAAGAGGACCAATACTTTCATATTTGATAGACTGAGCATGGCAGGAGTTGAGGGCCAAGAATATTGTAACATTCAAGTAAAACGTGTGTTTGATGATGGAGTGAAAGGCTTGGCAAGAAAGAGAGCTGAAGTTCAGGAGACATATAAGTGCTTGGAGAAAGGTCAGCTTCTTTGTTTGGATGGAGCATTTATGAGAGTGAGGAAAAGCCAGTTTCCATGATAATTCCATGCAAGTGACACTACAATAAAGTCAAAGGAAATTCTTTCATTCATATGCAACCTGAAATGAGGCATATGTCCTCTTATGACTTTTGATGTAATTTTATAAGACTCATCATTAGTTCCAAATTCAGAATTTCATTTAGATTGTATTGGAAAACACCCAATGGTAGAGCAGGAGAGTTGAAAAATCCAGGTGTCATATGTTTCATAATTTCTTTTTGTATGGGGATAGGGATCGTGCCATTTTTGTTAGCCTTCCAGTTTCAAGAGGTATTTCCCATTCCTTTCTTAATTATGTGAAAGGAATAAGGGCCATATATTTAAAGATAGAAACTGTCTAGTCCAACTCCCATCCCTTTACAGATCTTTTAACTAAGACCAAAAGTGTTAGGTTCACAGTCAAGGTCACACAGGTACTAAGTGGAAGATCTGTTACATGATGCCAGGTCCTCTGAGTCTATGTATCATCAGATATTTTCCCCACTGGATCAACCTGTTTCCCTCAAGTAGAGCTGTCCTTTCCCACAGCCCTTGCATGTTACAGAATTTGGCATGGAGATACAGGGCCTTATCACCACTTACCCCAGTAATTTGTATCCAGTGTTAGATACCAGCTTTCTATGCTCCAGTCACCTAAAGGCGTACCAGCATCTGACTTTTGTTAGAAGAGGCCCCAGTGATTACTGTAAGAAGATTGTGTTCTCTGGAAGTTCTTGCTTTCTTATGATAGTTCTTCCTTCTTATTCCTACTTGCTTTTATCCTTTAGGGACTTCTCCAGAGGAGCACCAGGAGAAATTACTGATTGCTCTCTTGGGTAGGTAGATTTTATTTTCATTGAGTAGTAATAAAGAAAATAATAGAACTTCAATCAGCATTACAAGAAACCACCCCCTCCTTTCTTCCTTTTCTCCACCCCAGTCCTCTAGTATAGAATCACAGGGGATCAGAGAACATCAAAGCTGGGAGGGACCCAAGAGATCATGTTGTCAAATTTCCTCATTTTATTTATTGATGACAAAATTAAGGCCCAGAGAATGGAAATGACTTGCCCAAGGTCAAATAGCTAGTAAGTGGCAGGGCTGGGATTGAAATGTGTTTCCTGTGCATCTTGACTTAAAGACCAGTGCTCTTTCTTCTTCCAAATAAGTGATATGAAGTCAAAATGCACCTGAGAAATTAAGGGGATAGGAAGTAAACTAATATGGTTGGCCTAGATGAGGAGTAGGGAATCATGTTTCAAGTTTTTGCAGTTTCTTTCTGGAGAATTGAGATATTCCCACAGAAGAAATATGCCAACCAATAGTGCTAAAAAAAAGCATTAGACTTTTTAAAATTACAGGCATAGTTTACTTTACACAAGGGAAAGAAACATGCAATATCTTGGGGCCATTATTAGGTTGCTAGGAGGGAGGTAGGGGAGGATATTTAAGAACTTAGCCATTCTCAGGTAGGAGGAAGAAGGAAATTGACGATCTGTGTAAAAACCGCTCCACTACCTTAGCATCAGTGTATGCCAGGTTTGGTGACTCCTCCATGTCTTTGCTGAGAGATGCTTGTCTTAAATAATGTGATTAAATAGCAAAGTGGAAGAGGGCCAAGTACTTAATAGAACATAGAACACTTTTGATGGGGAGGAAGTAAAGGTTTCAGAAAATGGGGCAGAGTAGAGGTTCTACGCAGGAGAATTATCTCTAGAACAACAGCAAAAGGCAGTGAAATAAATAGACCTCTAATCCAGAGATTTTTTCTGTACTAATAGAGGTAGAAAGATTAAATTAAGACATTTCAAGGAAGACCTTTATGTCATTATAAGAAAATATATATTCATCTTTAAAATAATGGAAATCATAAAGGATTTTGATCAATGTCATAATAGATTAGAGTGATTCTTTAGAGAAATTCATTTGGCAGCTGTGTGTAGTATAGGTATTTCAGAAGGAGAATGGTTAAGAATGAGCAAGCCATTTGAGACTCTGTTCCAATAATGGTTTGAGGAGATATGAGCTTGGCCTAGGTTGGATTAACGATGAAAAGGAAGAAGTTACTTGATAGCCCACAGGAGATAAGAATCAATATGACAGACTGACATGGTGAATTTGGCAAGTGAAGGATAACATATTATAAAAGATGACAGGGATTTCTAGCCTCAGTTTTTAGAATAATATTAGTTCCTAGATAAAACGAGAAGAAATAAAAAAAGAGAAAAAATTTCGTATGAAGATATTGGTTACAGTATAAGATACATGTTAATTTTTACAAGCCAAAGGAATTTAAAATAGTTAGATGTGTTATGAGGACCATAGATGTAGAGATGTGACAATCATCTTTTTTTGGCCCATCTGGTCCCAGAAATTATTAGGAATAACAAAATAGTTACATAGTAACAAAATCTCTGAGTGGGAAGGGATCTGATTTTTTTTTCAGTCATTTCACTCATATTAATTCTTCATGATAGCATTTGGGGGTAAAGATTCTGGAGTGGTTTACCATTTCCTTCTGGAATTCATTTTCCAGATGAGGAAACTGAGGCAAATACGGTTAAGTAACTAGTCAGTCACATAGCCAGTGAGAGAGACAGAGACAGAGAGAGATGGAGAAAGAGATCCAGAAAAACAGAGACAGAGGATCAAAGACAAGAAGACAGGAGAGAAGAAGAGAGGAGAGAGAGAGAGAGAGAGAGAGAGAGAGAGAGAGAGAGAGAGAGAGAGAGAGAGAGAGAGAGAGAGAGAGAGAGAGAGAGAGAACAAAGAACAGGGGAAAGTGAAGGGGGAGACAGGACAGAGAAAACAACAGCACAACAATTCTGGTATAGAAGATGGTTGATTTGAGGAAAAATGAAGGTGAATAGTAGAATAATTGTGTGGTTGAAATAATATTGGTGTCAAGTAACAGTTCTCTCAGTGTTGGCTTTTACAACTTCGAATAGATAATTTTTGCCTTTGTAGATTTCAATTTACTCACCATGTGGATTAGATGATTTTTATATTGTTACAGCTCTGACTTTTCAATTCTATGACTGAAAAAAAGTATCTAGACAGGCAGGGACACATTATGGATCAAGACTCTTGGGCACTTTTCAAGGAATGAGTTCCAACAGAGGCTAGATTCTTTTTGCACCTTCTGCCTTTGGTTTACTCACTGAAGTTCACATCAGGAGGAGTTGCCAAAATAAAGTGAGAGGTAATTAAATTTTTAGAAAGTAGCTTGTTACCCTCCCCCTGCAACAAACCTGTGATTAGTAGTCTTCCTGCCCTTGAAATGAGGTGTTTTTGTCAACATAGTCTCTAAAGTCCTTTAATTCTTCACCTTATATGGTTCTAGCATCCTATGCTTTAAAATAGTTTACTTACGACAGAAACTAATTTTTTTAATTAATTTATTTAACTTTTAACATTCATTTTCACAAAATTTTGGGTTCCACATTTTCTCCCCTTTTGTCCCCTCCCCCCACTCCAAAACACCGAGCATTCTAATGGTCCCTGTCTGCCAATTTGCCCTTCCTCCCTCCCCACCCCTTCCCTTTGGAAGGCAAGCAATTCAATATAGGCCAGATCTGTGTAGTTTTGCAAATGACTTCCATAATAGTAGTGCTGTGTAAGAACTAATTATATTTCCCTCCATCCTATCCTGTCCCCCATTACTTCTGTTCTCTCTTTTGATCCTGACCCTCCCCATGAGTGTTGACCTCAAATTGCTCCCTCCTCCCTGTGCCCTCCCTTCCATGATCCCCCCCCCCCGACCCTGCTTATCCCCTTATCCCCCACTTTCCTTTATTGTAAGATAGGTCTTCATACCAAAATGACTGTGCATTTTATTCCTTCCTTTAGTGGAATGTGATGAGAGCAAACTTCATGTTTTTCTCTCACCTCCCCTCTTTTTCCTTCACTAAAAAGTCTTTTGCTTGCCTCTTTTATGAGAGATAATTTGCCCCATTCCATTTCTCCCTTTCTCCTCCCAATATATTTCTCTCTCACTGCTTGATTTCATTTTTTTTTTTAAGATATGATCCCCTCCTCTTCAGTTCACTCTGTGCACTCTGTGTCTATGTGTGTGTGTGTTATCCCACCCTGTACCCAGATGCTGAATAGTTTCAAGAGTTACAAATATTGTCTTTCCATGTAGGAATGTAAACAGTTCAACTTTTGTAAAGTCCCTTATGACTTCTCTTTGCTATTTATTTTTTCATGCTTCTCTTCATTCTTGTGTTTGAAAGTCAAATTTTCTTTTCAGCTCTGGTCTTTTCATCAAGAATGCTTGAAAATCCTCTATTTCGTTGAAAGACCAATTTTTCCCCTGAAGTATTATATTCAGTTTTTCTGGGTAGGTGATTCTTGGTTTTAGTCCTAGTTCCTTTGACTTCTAGAATATCCTATTCCATGCCCTTCGATCCCTTAATGTGGAAGCTGCTAAATCTTGTGTTATCCTGATTGTATTTCCACAATACTTGAATTGTTTCTTTCTAGCTGCTTGCAATATTTTCTCCTTGATCTGGGAACTCTGAAATTTGGCCACAATGTTCCTAGGAGTTTCTCTTTTTGGATCTCTTTCAGGAGGTGATCAGTGGATTCCTTGAATACTTATTTTGCCCTCTGGTTCTAGAATCTCAGGGCAGTTTTCCTTGATAATTTCATGAAAGATGATGTCTAGGCTCTTTTTTTGATCCTGGCTTTCAGGTAGGCCCATAATTTTTAGATTGTCTCTCCTGGATCTATTCTCCAGCTCAGTTGTTTTTCCAATGAGATATTTCACATTATCTTCCATTTTTTCATTCTTTTGGTTTTGTTTTGTGATTTCTTGGTTTCTCATAAAGTCATTAGCCTCCATCTGTTCCATTCTAATTTTGAAAGAATTATTTTCTTCAGTGAGCTTTTGAATCTCCTTTTGCATCTGGCTAATTCTGCTTTTGAAAGCATTCTTCTCCTCATTGGCTTCTTGAACCTCTTTTGCCAATTGAGTTAGGCTAGTTTTCAAGGTGGTATTTTCTTCAGCATTTTTTTGGGTCTCCTTTAGCAGGGAGCTGATCTGCTGTTCATGCTTTGACTGCATGTCTCTCATTTCTCTTCCCAGCTTTTCTTCCACCTCTCTAACTTGATTTTCTATGAGCCCTTCTATGGCCTGAGCCCATTGAGTGGGCTGGGATATAGAGGCCTTGACTTCTGTGTCTTTGCCTGATGGTAAGCATTGTTCTTCCTCATCAGAAAAGAAGGGAGGGAATGCCTGTTCCCCAAGAAAGTAACCTTCTATAGTCTTATTTCTTTTCCCTTTTCTGGGCATTTTCCCAGCCAGTGATTTGACTTTTGAATATTCTCTTCACACCCACTTCGCCTCCAGATCCTCCCAGCCAGCGCTTGGGGTTTGAGATTCAAATGCTGCTTGCCAGCCTCAGGGCTTTTGGCGGGGGCAGGGCTGCTATTCAGTGTGTGATTAAGTTCAGGTGCTCAGGTCGGGGCAGGGCCGCCTCACGGGCACAGTTCCCTCAGGGGGTTTTTGCAGAGACCTTCAACAATGGATCTGGGCTCCTGCCTGCTTGGGGAGCCCCGGTCTGCTCCCGTCTCCGCTATTGCCTCCCGAGGGGGCCTGAGTTATGGGGGCACTCCACTCCTCTCTCGACCCACCAAAGAGACCCTCTCACCAACCCCTGTCACCTGTGGGTGGAGGGACCCACGTGGCTGCTGGAGATTCCATCCCTGAAGCCCGCTCACATCTTTTCCTCTCAGTGCCATGGCTGCGGCAGGGCTGTACTCAGCTCCCAGTCCCGGCGCCCAGTCTGCAGCGTGAAGGACCTTTTGCGAGAGGTTTGCAGGTCTCTCTGGAACAGAAATCTCCCTCGCTCCCATGTTCTGTGTCCTCTGGGTGCAGAATTCTCAGTGCGTTACTTTTTTATAGGTGTTCTATGGGTTGTGGGTTTGGAGCTATGTGTATGTGCATCTTTCTACTCCGCCATCTTGGCTCCGCCCCCCCAGAAACTGATTTTTTGGAAGAGCATAATAATAGGTGTGTGTGTGTGTTTGTTTGTGTGTGTGTGTGTTTGTCTATGTTTGTGCAGGTGTCATTGAATTACTTGAGAAATAAGAGGAGGATGAGGATATGAATCATACGTTTGGCAGAAAAACATAAAAAGAAGGTGGTAAAGGTTATTAAAATTTGATTGAATTTGGTATGAGAAACTTGAGAAAATAACACAGATTTTTCAGAGGACTCTTTAATGCAATCAATTTTACTGAATGTAAGGGAGTATGGGCTCCCATCACTACCACAGCCATCAACCTCCTCAAGTAAATAATTAGAGATGAGCAATAACTGTTATTGAAGGGACTTTAGTGTAATATGGCATGTGCGTGTATGTGTGTGAACATATTCACAAACTTTCCAAGGCTCCAATCTCCAAGTCCAGGGTCCAGTTTGAGTATTAGTTGGATGGGAAATCATTCCTTCTGGTACAGCAGACCTTGTATCTTTCTTGACTGGCTAGAAATGAAAGTAGGAAATGTATTTCCTCTTGGTAATGGACAAGGAGATGTCACCTTAGAAAAGCATATACCTTCTCCTCAGTTCTCTAACATGGAATTTGTGTGGGATGGCTCGGATCCCTACTTAAATTAATTACTCAGAGGCCTCTCAAAGTGATGACAGAAAGCTGATTTATTCGATTCTCGAGAAGCGGGGCAATTCCTGTACCAGTTCACCTGGAGCAGGAAAAGCTGAAGACAAAGGAGAAGCAATGATATATATAGACTAACGCAAGTCCCTCCCTCCCCACTGACCATTATCCTCATTAGCTGAGAATATGATCTTACATTCTAGACGCGAAATCTAGTCAATCCCTTTTGAAATGAAGACATCGAAGAATTATGTAAGCTTCATCCAATCATTGAGACCCTAATGTACTACACAGTTTTATATCCTTATATGGAATTATTCCACTCTAAAAATATTGTAACCTTGAGCCTCTCGGTCTTACCTCACCCCTGGGAGAAGAATTACAATCTGAGAAGTCTTCACTAAACCTATTTCACTCAAACTGAAATATGATTTCCACAGCAATGAAAACGTGGAGATAGTGAAGATAGTCTAGTCCTTTAAATATCACCATGCTTTAAAATAAGCACACACAAACAATAGGGGTTTTGAAAGAGAGAAAAAGAGTCTATCAAAACTCACTGAAGGAGTCTACATCCAATTCTAGAATTTTATCTAAGAGCCCTCTGACCTATCTCCCTGAAGGCTGTTTTTAATATCTGGCCCTTATCAGAAGGGTCAGTCAAATTTCTGCCTCTTACAGGAAGATGAACTCTGGAAAATATAGCAGTTTTCTAATAAGTCCTCTATTTATAGTGGATCATTTTCCCCTGACACTTTCACCAGAAGTGTACCCAGAGAAATGACTGATTGCTCTCCAGGGCAGATCAATTCTATTTCCAGTAAGTTTTGATAAGGAAGATGATAGAATTTTGCTATGGTTACGGCATAACACACCGAGAGGAGCAAGTCTTATGCCTGGCTAGCAGGCTGCTCATCCTCCTGTGGAGCTTGCGAGCAACAGAATGAGGTGTAAGAGTGGGTCATGAAGCAACTCTGATTTATTCAAGCAAGCATTCTGGTTATATAGTCCCTGCCAGTCAGCCCAACGAACCATGGTAACGCACACAAACAAATCCGAAACTAAAGTAACAAACAGAAGCCGAAACTATAGTAACAAACACAAGCAGGGGTGGGGCCGTCCCTTCCAGTGCCATCTTGTTCACCCTTCCCTGTTCTAGACTCAGTTTACCTGATGTCTGTCAGTGTGGCGTCCCAGGTGGCATGGTGGTCAGCGCCCCTTACAGAATTCAACACGACAACAAATATCACTCTGTGTGAGTTGAAGGGGCCTCTGTGGCAAGTAAGTAATTTGGAAGTAAGAATGGATACGATGTATTCAAGGAGATGGTTGGAATAACAACAACAAGACACCTTTTCATAAATAGTAAGTTTTTGTTTACTTCTTTGCTTGTACTTGTGACTTCACTGGTATAGGGAATGATCCAGTTCTTTTCTCCACCTGCCCCTACCTCAATGCATGCTACCCTTAGTTTTATATCTGCAACTGATCATCTTAGAGAGTTGCCTGAGGGCACTGAGATGTTAAATGGTTTGTTGATGGTCATCCAGTTAGCAGGTGTCAGAGGTAGGATTTGAACCTACGTCTTTCTGACTTCCAGATCAGCCTTCTAGACATACTACTGTTGATATTCAGGCCTTCTTTGACAGTGTATGTATTATTTTCCTCTTTTTACAGATAAGGAAACTGGGATTTCGAGAGAACAGATGACTTTCCCACAATGATACATCTATTAAGTGTAAGTGTTGGAATATAGGCTTCCTGAGTTCATGTGATCACGGATAACATGGTGAGAATAACTCTGATAACAATACCATATTTCACGGCATAATTGCTATGTTCTGGTTTTTTTTTCAGTTCAAAACTGGGTTTATAACCTTTCATCATGTAATTGTCGAAAGGTATAATTCTGTTTGACATGCCACTTAAATGATAAACAGAGCAACTTTTTCTTCATCAGTGTCATTGCATACCCATTTATCTTTTGCACATTGCAAGCGGATCCTAGAATTCTCAGCACACATGTATTCTCAGTTTTTAATTTTAACTTAGATTCAGGAGTATTCCACACATCCTAATCTTGCACCAATGACATTTGGATAATAAATGATTTTTAAGTAATACCAGTACAATACAAAAGATTCATAGAATGTTCACACCCCATTTTTTGCAAAGAAAAGGGTATAAAATCTGCAATGAATATGAAATATGGTAACAGGGATTTGTTTGATATAGAAAAAATCCAATTAAATAATAGCTGATATTAAGATCTGCAAAGTATTTTGCATAAAATAGCTCATCTGAACCTCAAAAGTGACTTGTGAGGTGGGAATTAGTCTCATATCCAATTTAGAAATGAAAAGCTATGTTTCAGAGAAGCTATGTGAATGCCTCAGAGTCTCCCAGTTGATAAGGGTTGGATACAAGATTTGAAACCAGGTGTTTGTGACTCCAAGTCCAGTAAGCTTTTCACTATGCCATGTTACCGGGCCTCCAGTTGTGATTGTGCTATTAGATCTTTGTATCTAACACTGGGTAGCTCTCAGAATCCCGGTTTTCACATTCACAAAATAATAGAAGTTGGGCTTGATAATTTCTTTTTTATTGTTGTTTCCACATCATATTGTGAAAGAAGAATCAAAACAAAAAGAAAAATCACCAGAAAGAAAAAAAAAGAAACAGTGTGCTTCAATTTACATTCAGACACCGTAGGCTTTTCTCTGGATGTGGATAGAATTTTCCATCATGAGTCTTTTGGAACTGTCTTGAATGATAGCGTTGCTCAGAAGAGCTAAGTCTGTCAAAGTCAATCATCTCACAATGATGATGTTAGTGTGCATAGTTCACTTCACTCAGCATCAGTTCATGAAAGTCTTTGGAAGATTTCCTGAAATCCACCTGCTCACCATTTCTTATGTAACAATAATTACATTCACATACAAAAATTTTTCTTTTGGTTGCTTATCTTTATATTTATTCAATTCTAAGATTTTGAGTTTCAAATTCCCCCTGCCCCCAGAAATAATGCAATCTGAAATAGGCTATACATGTGCCATCATATTAAGCATATTTCCACATAATATTGAGTTGTAAAAGAAGAATTAGAGCAAAAGGGTAAAACAACGAGAAAAAAAGCATAAAAAATGAGAAACCAGTATACTTCAATTTGCATTCAGATTCCATAGTTCTTTATCTAGATGTGTCTTTTGGAATTGTCTTTCATCATTGCACTGCTCAGAAGAGTTGAGTCTAACAAAGTAGGTTACTGCATACTGTTACTGTTACTATGTACAATGTTCCCCTGGTTCTGCTCACTTCACTCAGCATCAGTTCATGCAAGTCTTTCGAAGTTTTTCTGGAATCCACCTGCTCACCATTTCTTATGGAATATTAGTATTCCATTACATTCATATACCACAAGTTATTCAGCTGTTCCACAATTGATGGTCATCCCCTCAATTTCCAATTCTTTGCCATCACGAAAAAGAGCTGCTATAAATATTTTTGTACATGTGGGTCCTTTTTCTTTTTTAATGATTTCTTTGTGATGCAGCCTCAGTAGTGGTATTGCTGGATCAAAGGGTATAAACAATGTTGTTGACCTTTAGGCCTACTTCCAAATTGTCCTACAGAATGCTTACGCAGTTCACAACTCCACCAACAATTTATTAGTGTTCCAATTTTCCCACATCTGCTCCACCATTTATGGGCTTCATGATTTTTAAGGTCCCTTCCAAATCTAAGATTTTATGTCTATGCGTCATTGTAGTGTGTAATAGCGTCAATAATTCTTGGGATAACAGCATAATTTCCAGGAAACCTGTGACACTGACCTAGGTAGTTGTACCGAACAGGAGTTTCATGTTTAAGTGGGTCTTTTTCAGCTGCTTCCCTACATTTACATGGATTTCAATGAGCCTAGGCCTGGATTCCTTGTTTCTAAACCCATTCTGTAGCTTTCCTCTCATGACACAAGAGAATGTAGAATAAATATCATCCTCTTGTGAAATCTCAAAAGGGAGAATTTGGATCCTTAAACATGGAAGGCAGAAGGATGCTGAGAGATGTTCAAGGATTACTGTCAGGTATTTACAGATATATGTTGAATAAAAAGTTGAATTTTGGAATGAGGAAGGATATGAAAAACATTATGGCTATTATCCTTGACTAGTAGTTTTAAAAATCTTTCTGCCTGAACTACTTTCCATGATTATTCCCACATCCATTGTCCCTACTAATATATTTCTTCTTCTCCTGCTAAAATGATTGAGCCATAGGTTATATTTGACCCTTAAATAATATGCTAATATCAGTTGTCCAAATGGGTGCATGGGCTATCTTTCTTAGGTCTAAAGAAGCTATCACTTTACTAATTATCCCAACAAAAAGGGCAGAAAAAAAGGGCAGAGATAGATCAGCATAAATAAATTCAAACTAATCTTCCCAACCTCTAACCCCTCCTTCCCCCCTTCCCCTATTCATCAAGGCCAAATTCTGAACATGTCCTCAAAATATTTTTAAAGCTTATTTGAATCTATGCTTCATAGTGCATCCTACATGTGTACTACTCCTATCAGTCAAACAAACTTCCAACAGAAGCGTATTTTTTGGTTACTTTGCATAGCAGAAATAGAGAACTTAGCGGAAAATAACTGGTTAAATCCTTCTTTATGGAGCACGGAACACTTCCACCTCCCCAAACTCCTCCAATATGCCCTTCCACTCTTGGATGCCTCAGAAAAATCCTGAATTACCCACAGAAGTGTCATTCATAAAACAGAAATAGACAGGTATGAGTCTGGCTTTTGGAGCTCAACAAGGAAGGTGGTTTCAGCAAGAAGGGAGAGGTCAGGCTCCTCGGTCTGCCTTACTACTCTGTGAACTTTTATGACGAATGACAATCTTAAGCACTTTGGAAACTGTTTTGATCCAAAATATCTCACTGTGCAGAAAATCCATCTCATTTGTTGGTTCCTTTGGTGAATTTTGGTGAGACTCCATTTAGGAATTTCCTTCGAACAGACCCTATTTTGCATCATGGAACCTTTTGGAAATTTAGTGAAATCAAAATTGTGTGGTCCTCAGAATAACGTTTTTATATACATAAATAAAACATATAAAATTATAAAGAAAACCAATCACATTGAAATATATTTACAAAAACACTGTAAGAAAAACCCATACATAATTTCATGGGCTCCAGCTTAAAAACAATTCTGCTAAAAAATCTTCGGTGGCTCACTGCCTATTAATTTTGATTCCTTTATCTGGTATTCAAGCCTTCAAGCATTTGGGCACTGGTCTTGCAGCTGCATTTCATATCACACCTGTCTGGATATTTAATTCTCCAGTCAAGAATCACTGCTAATAAATGTAAAATTCATTGACAGTCTTAATGCACTACATAAAATTTTTGCTCTCCATGTTATCTACATTTCAGCTAACCTATGCTAAAAACTTGTGGAATAAAATATTCTCATTTCTTGTGTCCTTTAGGGATTCGCTGAGACAACCCACCAAAGAATTTCTTTAGAGATTTCTTCTTATTTTTGATCTAAGTGTTGTGGATCAGGGGGTTGCAGAATGGAGTAGAACAAGCTTACAAACTAACATTCCAGACTGGTTCCCAGATCCTGGGTTCACATACATCACCATGACTGAGTCATAGAATAGAAACAGCAGTGAAATGAGAAGTACTTGTTGAGAAGCCTTATTTTTTCCAGAGCTTGATGGCATCCTCTGTACAGTATTTAGGACATATCCAAGGTTAGTGATGTCTATCAGTGGAGGTAGTCAACAGCAAACTGTATACCATAGAGAACTGTAGCGCAAAGAATCTCAGTAGAGAATCCAACTCATTTGGTTACATTTTTACTTTAGCACAAGTGCTTCCCAGATGTATTCTCACTGGCCATGTAATCTAGTCAATTGTACTCTTGGCATGTGTCCTACTACCCCCTCTGGAGAAGGGAGTACTTGTGGAAGAATGTATCCTTGTATGTATAGGGGAAACGTTTCTGAACACTTATCTTGCTAGTTAATTAGGTGGCTTTTGCCTTTCAGTAATGTGTCCTCTGGTTGGTTTATGAAAGAAACACATCGGTGAGCCTTATGAGCAAAGAATTGAGTGGATGCAGAAGCCATGTGCAAAATATGCTTTAAACATGAGCTAACATTAAAGGGGACTCAAGAATAAAGAGCACTATATGAACATAATATTATATTGAATCAACTAATACTTTGGTTGTACTACTAATGAAACCTTATAGGAACATTTCATAATTTATGCACTTCAACATCAGAAACTGATATGATTTTATCCTTGGAAACGACATTAAATATGAGGCATTAGCATTTACTTTGCTATCCTACCTTAAAGACTGTTAAATCTTTCCATGTGACTTGTAGTTGCAACATACATATGTTGTTTCCACCGCTGGAATGTGAACTTCTTGAGAATTAGACTATTCTATTTTTCTCCTTTAATACTACTAGACTTTTCTACTTTTCTATGTTTATCCCTAGCTCTTAGCACAGTGCTAGAACATAGCAAGCATTTCTTTCATTTTTTCATTCATTCATTTATTCATTCAATATTAAAATCAATCAAAGATTGGGTAGAATTTTATTAATTCAAAAGTGGTATAAAAGAAAAGAAACAATATAATTTCTATGTGAAAGGAACTGATGGCCTCAAGAAAGACACAATGCACATGACAAAATTGATATTTAATCTTCAATAAACATTCATAACACCAGCAGTTGAGACAAGAACCCAGACTTAAATCACACACAGAAGATAATAAGTACTAGAGTCAGAAATCCTTCTGCACTATCAACGTTAATATGAGACAATTAAGCACTGGAGTTAATTGAGAGACAGTTTCTCTCTGAGAAAGGTGTTTGACATTATTTAACTATGATAGCTTTCCTATAAACCCGTTTTTATTCACTCAGGTACTATGGCATGGTATAGAGCAAAGTCGAGACTCAAAGCTCATAGGTTTTTTATTTTTGGGAAAAACAGTAACAAACAAAACTCTTTGAAATAGGTTTTCCTTTGGTTTTCTCCAATGTCCACTCTGCAGGAAGATCTCCACTGAGATTAAGGAGAAGCTCAAATAAGTTAGTTGTTCATGAGTTATGACAATAGGTATGCGCTGTAACTGTAACAATTAGACCCTTGAGATGAGATTTCAAGTGAAAATGAAATGTTGAAATTAAATAGTGCCAATGCATACAGAGAGATAAACATACATATTGTAATACTTTTGTTTCCTTTCCGTACTTTTGAATTTTATAATTTCTACAAGGTCTCGACCATATAGATTGCTGTAGATCTGTTAGACCAGGGCTCTTAACCCTTTTAGGTGTCATGAACCCCTTCGGTGGTCTAGAGCTTAGGAATCCTTTCTCAGGAAATATTTTTAAATAATTGCGGGAAATACTAAATTTCAATTAGGGGTTATGTATAAATAAAATAAACCCCTAAACTTGAAATCTATCCATCTATCCCTCTGGGGTCCGTGAATCCAAGTTTAAGGACAACTATACTACAGGATGCAAGCTTCATGGCTTATGGAAGTGATCCTTGATATGTGGACTTTGAGGGATAACTTGTAAAAACAGGCAAAGCAGAGGCGTTCTCCACTACTGCTTCAATCAATTAATATGCCCCAAAACACTCAATGTTAAGATATAGAAGTGAAGACAACGAGAGAACACCACACCTCCTAAATAATTGAGATTCAAGAAAATGGAAAGTGGAGACTGAAAAGAAAGGAAGCAGAGAAAGTAACAAAGGAAAGGAGATTTTAAAATAGAAAGTCAGGAAGATTGAGTCACTCTGGGCATCATCTTTTCTTATGATGTTTCATGCTTTATGCCAGTGTAGAAATATATATTCACTGAAGAGATATGTACCACTCTTTCTACCCCGTTCCCACCAGCTCTAAATTCATCCCCTTCTCCAATGTAAAAAAAATATGTGAAGGCAGAGGGACAAAGACAGCCATGTCTCCCTGTAATAAAGGTCGAGTTATTAATGAAGGTTGATGTATACCTAAATTAAAATCAACCCTAGGCATTTAAGTCCATTTACATGGTGAAGGGGAGCAAAGTATTTCTCTTGAGTTTGGAGGTGGGAAGGATTGAACAGCCCACTTACTTTGGAAACAGCTAGATATAGTAGAGGAAAGGAATAATGCCCATAGTAGCTCAGAACCCCATTTTTCAGAGGCTGTATTTTACTGTGTATTTGATTCCCAACTCTGAGGCACATAACATCTTTTCTCAAACCTAAAGATGAGGTTGCTTTGTGTTTCACTGGCTATATGAGTTATAAAATGAACTGTTTTTAAGAGTTGTAGTGGGAAGTTAAGTATTTCAGTGGATAGAACTCTGGACCTGGAGTGAAGAAGATGTGAGTTTAAATCTAGTCTCTGACCACATACTAGCAATGTACACCCATGGCAAGTCACTTAAATTATGACTATTACAGTTTACTCAACTGTAAAACAGGATAACAATACCATCTACCTTCCAGGGTTGTTGCAAGGTTCAAATGTGACAACAACCATAAAGCTGAATTAGCACACTTCCTGAAAGTGTGGTCATCTTATTTAACCCAGACACAAATGTAACGCCCACTATAACATACCCTGCAAATAGAGATTGAGGAGTAAAGATCTCAGGATCTCTCCTTTGTCAAAATGATATTCAAATTCTCCCCAGGACTTTTCTCAAAGCAGCCTTAATTTCCTTATTACGGAAGCTATAGATCATGGGATTGAAGAATGGAGTGGCAACTGAGTAGGACAAGGTGATGAATTTCTGCATCTCAGGTTGGCTTCCTGACCCTGGGCTCACATACATCATCATGATTGAGCCATAGAATAGTGAGACTACAGCTAAATGAGAAGCACATGTAGAGAAGGCTTTCTGTCTTCCAGAGCCCTTTGGCACTCGCAGCACAGCTCTTAGCACCTGGGTGTAGGATCCAAGGATGTAAATT
The DNA here is from genome assembly GCF_028372415.1 of Notamacropus eugenii. Classification (NCBI taxonomy): domain Eukaryota; kingdom Metazoa; phylum Chordata; class Mammalia; order Diprotodontia; family Macropodidae; genus Notamacropus; species Notamacropus eugenii. Next base: position 14,832,796 of record NC_092878.1, read on the forward strand.
AATGTGATAAAGGTGATAAGGGTACTGAGAACACCACAGGTTAGAGTAGTTTTAGGGACAGGTGTACATGACAAGGCCAGCATTGCCACTAGATCACATAAATAATGGTCAATAATATTTGGACCACAGAAGGGCACTTGGGAGAGTAGAATGACAGGGGTCAGTAACCAAAGGAAGCCACCTACCCAGCAGGCAGACACCAGGGTTCCACAGAGCTTCCCCGTCATAATGGTAGGATACCGGAGTGGGTAACAGATGGCAATGTAACGATCAAATGCCATGAGGGCCAAGAAGAAAAGTTCTGTTGCACATAGAGAAGAAAAGATGTAGAACTGGAGGATGCAGCCATTGTAGGAGATGGTCTTGGCCTCAGAGAGGAGGTTGACTAGCATGTTGGGCACACTGGAGTTGATGTAGCAGATCTCAAGGAAGGAAAAGTTGGCCAGTAAGATATACATGGGAGCGTGGAGCTGCTGGTCCCACCACACAGCATAGACAATTATCCCATTCCCCATCAAAGTCAGGGCATACATAATGGCAAACAACACAAAGAGAAGAATTTCTATTTCTTGACTGTACCGAAAGCCCAGAAGAATGAACTCACTTATAGTCCAAGAGATGTTATGAAAATCTAAGATGGTCATTTCTTCAATACCTTTGAAATGGACATCGATTTCACTGTGTTTTGTATATATGCATCTCTCTCTGTCTCTCTCTCTCTGTCTCTCTCTCCCTCTCCCCCTTCCTTTATCTCTGTTCCCAGTGTTTTATTGAACAAATATTATTATATTTCACAAAATGGGTCATCAGATGAGCCATGTGTTCTAATACATATTTGCATGCAATACTTCATTCAAATAAATATGTATGTGTATATATGTGTGTATGTATGTGTGTAGTATGTATGCACGTACATATGTAGAGAAAGAGTTTTTTCAGGTTTGTGAGAATACCAGTACTTTTGCCCTACTGGCCTTATCTATCAGAATTCTATATTAACTGCCTGATACAATGCATTCCTGATTAATGGCTTCACTGGAGTTCTCTAATTCTGTTATTTCAAATGCTCCATCTCTGAAAGAAGCACATGCTTGATGATTAAATAAGAATCTCCTTTTTTTGAAATAGAAGAGCTCATTCTCTGAAATAGCTAACATGTCACAGAAAGTCAGCAACAATGATTGAGTAGCAAAGGGAATGTTTAGGTCACTTGAATCAGTCAGTTCTATCATCAGAGATAAAGAGATTCATTTCTGTAGTATTATTAATGATAGACTCCAGTTTTAGCTTAAAGTAGAAAAACTGATTATTATAGATTTAAAAAAAAGCCAGAAAAGACCTCAGAGGTCCACAATCTTTTCGTTTTCTAGATGAGAAAAGTGAAGCCCAGGAAAGTTGTGCTGTGCCCCAAATTACACGGATATTAAAAAGTCAAATGCCAATTTGAATCCATTCTCTTGGTTCTACAGCCTGACCGCTTTCTACTTTCTCACCTGTTTTCTTATCCTGTTTCCCAAAGAAAGTTTTCTTTTTCTTAGGTAACAGACTTCATCAAGGTGTTGGGCAACCTAACTCATATGAAAGTGTGAATGAGAATGAAGAATAGAGATTGACTTTGAATTTCATTGCCATTGGGAATTCCTAGAGGCACTATTTCATTTCCATTTCCTTTACCAAATAGAGACAAGTGCTTTCACTAGTACCCTTGAACTCAGGTTTTATTGACTTAAGGATAACTCTCTTTCCAATCTATCACATTCTGCATCTTTATAACTTTCCTTTATTTTTTTTTCAATGTGTTCTCTGTAACCACATGGAGAATGTCTTACCCTTCTTCCTTTGTGTATTTAACAACATTTAACTCAGTGTCTGACTTAACAGAAGCTGAGATGTGGAAAGAATAAGGCCAGGTAATTAATAATTTCATGTCTGACTTCAGATGTGAATGCCTGCTCATTAATTACTACTATATGTATGACTTTGGGCAATTGACTTAACTTTTTTGGGTCTCAGTTTCCTTATCTGTAAGATGAAAATGTAATATTAAATCACCTCTGAGGTCTCTTGTATCCCTAGAGTTAGGATTATATTCATTTACCAATGTCTAAAGCTATATTATCTCTGCTCAATGTGACCATAAGCAGATGCAACAAATGTATTAGAGATGATAGACTTTATACATTGAAATCTGATAAAAAGAATGGACCATAAGAGAGCAAATAGTTTCATGTTTGATAGACTGAGCATGGCAGCTGAGAACCAAGAATATTGCGACATTCAAGTAAAGTATGTGTTTGATGGGAAGAAAGAACTGAAGTTCTGGAGAAATACAAGTACCTGGAGAAAGGTCAGCTTTTTTGCTTGGATGGAACATTTATGAGGATGAGGAAATCTCAGTTTCCATGATAACGTCATATGAATGACACTACAGTGAGGGCAATTGAAGTTGCTTCATTCATATGCCACCTGAAATCAGGCATATGTACTGATATGACTTTTGATATCATTTTATAATTTATATATAACTTCTCATTTCATCATGATTAATTCCAATGTAGAATTCAGAATTTCTTTTCTATTAGAATGTCCCTAGTGGTATAACAGAAAGGTTGAAAAGTTCAGGTAACATACTATTTTTTTTTTTGGTGTGGGATCAGGGATCCTGCCATCTTTGTTAGCTTTCTAATCTGAAGAGGTATTTACCTTTCCTTTCTCTGCTATGAAGTAAAAATTTAGTTTTCCTAATGAGTAAGATAAAATAATTATATGTAAAGAATAAGGACCATATATCTATAGATAGAAGTTATCTAGTTCAACTCCCATCACTTTATAGATGTGGTAACTAAAACCCACAATGAGAAGGTCAAAACAAGGGTCACAGAGGTACTAAGTGGAAGAACTGGGACTTGAATCCAGGTTTTTCGAGTTTACTTATAGTCAAGTACTATCTCCTTCTACATTACCCTGTCTCCCTAAGGTAGTATCTTCCTTTCCCACAGCCCTTGCATTTTATAGAATTTGTCAGTGAGACATGAAGCCCATTGCCACTTACCCCAGTAATTGATATCCAGCTTCCTTTGCTCCTGCCACTAAAGGAGTATCAACATCTGACTTTTATTAGAAGAGGCACCACTGATTACTGTAAGAAGACTGTGTTCTCTGGAATTTCTTGCTTTCTTATGGTGGTTATTCTATCCTATTCTTGTATGTTTTTATCCCTTAGGGACTTCTCCAGAGGAGCACCAGGAGAAATTACTGATTGCTCTCTTGGGTAGGTAGATTTTATTTTCATTGAGTAGTGATAAAGGAAATAATTGAATTTCAATCAGCATTACAAGAAACCACCTTCCCCCCCTTCCTTCCTCCTTCCTCTTCATCCCAATCCTCCAGTATAGAATCAGAGGAGACCAATGAATATCAAAGCTAAGAGGAACACAACAGGCCATGTTGTCTAATTTCCTCATTTTATTTATTGATGACAAAATTAAGGCCCAGAGAACGAAAGTAACTTGCCCAAGCTCAAATAGCTGATGAGTGGTAGGTCTGGGATTGAAACGTGAGTCTCCTATGCTTCTTGACTCAAAGACCAGTGCTCTTTCTTCTTCCCAACAAGTGACATGGAGTCAAAATACACCTGACAAATTAAAGGGAGAGTAAGTAAACTAATATGGCTGGCTTCAATGAGTAGTAGCAAATTATATTTCAATTCTTTGCAGTTCCTTTTTGGAGGATTTAAATCAGGCCTGCACAAAATACTATATGGGGGCTATTTTGGTGGGCCACAAGGTTGTATTTTTGCAACATCTGGGGGGCATTGTTAGGTGACGAGGTGGGAAGTAGAGGGGGATACTTAGGGTCTTAGCCTTGAGTATAGCCATACTCAAGCAGGAGGAGGAAGGAAATTGGTGATCTAAGTGAAAAACCCTTCACTGCCCTAGAATCAGTATATGCCAGATTTTTGAGTGACCACTCCATGTCTTTGCTGAGAGTTGATTGTCTTAAATAACGTGATTAAATAGCAATGTGGAAGAGGGGCAAGTACTTTATAGAGAGGGATAGAGTCTCATTCAGGTGAACCTTATTGATTTCCTATCTATAATATCATAAGCTGGGGAGTGCTATTCAGATAGCACTTTATTCTATACTAATATAGGTAGAAAGGCAGATTGAGGACTTTTTGAGGAATGCTTTTGTACCTCTATAAGAAAGTATATATTTATCTTGAAAACAATCAGTAATCAATAAAGGATTTTAATCAAGGTCATGATAGATTAAAGTGGTATTTTGGAGAAATTAATTGGCAGAGTGTGTAGTATAGGTGGTATAGAAGGGGAGTGGTTAAGAACAAGGAAGCTGATTGAGAAGCAGTTGCAGTAATAGCATGAGGTGATATGAGATTGGCCTAGGTAGAATGAAGGAATGAAAAAGAAGAACTTATTTGATAGCTCAAGAGACAAAAGGTAAGAATCAACAAGAGTGGTTGACATGTTGAGTCTGGCAAATGATGGATAACGTGTTGTGAAAGATGGCAGGTATTTCAAGCCTCAGTTGTTAGAATAACATTAATTCTCTAGACAAACAGAAGAAATTAAAAAAAGAACAAGTTTTGTATAAAGGAGATGGTTACAATATGATATATTCTAATTTTAGCATCCCAAGGGGATTTCAAGTAGGAAGATGTGTGATAGATCAGGACCATAGATGAAAAGATGTGACAATTTTCTTTGTCACATTTTGTGATAGAAGGTATTATGTCATAGAAACAAAATCTCAGAGTGGGAAAGGAACTGTTTGTTGTTCAGTTATTTCAGTAGTGTCTTCTTCATGATCCAATTGAAGGTTTTCTTGGTAAAGATACTGGAGTGGTTTGCCATTGCCTTCTGGAGTTCATTTTCCAGATGAGGAAACTGAGGCAAACAGGGTTACGTATCTTGCCCAAGGTCACACAACCAGTGAGAGAGAGAGAGAGAGAGAGAGGGAGAGGGAGAGGGAGAGGGAGAGGGAGAGGGAGAGGGAGAGGGAGAGACACAGATACAGAGACAGACCAAAAGACGAAGGCAAGAAGACAGGAGAGAAGAGAGTACAGAGGAAAGGTGAAGTGGAGACAGAGGGCAGAGAAAACAGTAGGACAACAGAGTTTTGATAGGGAAGATGATGATTTGAGGAAGAAAGAAGGCAGAAGAGTAGAATAGTTGTGTATTTAAAACAATATTGATTTGTTCAAATAATTCAGGTAATAGTTCTGTCAGTGTTGGGCTTTGTAAGTTGGAATAGGTAATTTTTGCCTTTCTAGATCTAAATTTGCTCGTCATGTGGAATTTGTATTAGCTGATCTTTATGGTCTGTTACAGCGCTGAGTTTCTTCATTCTATGAGTGTGTAATAGATGTATCTACATAGGTAGGGACACATTATGGATCAAGAGCGTTGGGCATCTATCAAGGAATGAGTTCCAGCAGAGACTAACTGAATGAAGGGCAATTCTTTCTCCATCTTCCGCCTTTGTTTTACTCCCTAAAGTTCACCCCAAGGAATGAAGTTGTTGGATTTTTCTGGGATCCCTTTTTAACTCTTGTTCAGTGTGTGGGACAATGAGAAGATCACAGGATTTGGAGGCAGAGTAATTGGGTTTGATCATGTGTTTCTGGGTCTCAGTTTCTTCATCTACACAAAAAAAGGGTTTAGACTAGATGACCTCTAAGATACCTTGTAGTCATATCTATGATCTTATAAGTGTGTTTCTGCTGTACCTCCATCTCCCCTTCACGTATCAGAATATCTGGGACAACAACGTGAATTCCATTTGTAAAGCCTTGATAGCACATTCATCTGAGATGGAAACTTTTGATTCCTAGCTAGCCCTAAACCTGAGTTCAAGGAATAAGAAGGGACTTACAGCATTTTGTAACAGACACAGACATTTTGCAATAGGCAACTAGTTGGCTCAGTGTATAGAGTACCAGGCCTGAAGTCAGGAAGACTCATTTTCCTGAGTTCAAGTATAACCTCAGATACTTACTAGTTATGTGATCCGGGGCAAGTCACTTAACCATGTTTGCCTCAGTTTCCTCATCTGTAAAATGAACTGGAGAAGGAAATGGCAAACCACTCCATTATCTTTGCCAAGAAAAGCTCAAATGCGGTCATGAAAACTTGGGTGTGACTGAATGGCAACAGCAACATTTAACATAACAGCATTTTGCTCCTCTCAATAAAATAAGGAGTTCCTATATGGTAATTATTATCAGTGCCTTCACTAATGTGTTTACAGATCATTGGATTAGAGATTTTTAGAGCTTGAAGGACCTTTAGAAATCATTTGATTCAGCCCACTCCATTGAAGACCAAAGAGATAAATGTAATTGCCCAATGTCTCACAGGCAGTACATAGTAGATCCAGGATTTGTGCCTCTGTTCTCAGACTTGGATTCTAGTGTTCTTTCTCTTCTCAGGTCTTAGTAAAAGCAGAGACAACAAAGTTTTCCTTGGCATTATTATTTGCAAAACGTGGTTATTTTTCTTCACATTGTCTCTAAAGTCATTTTATTTTTGACGTTATATGGTTCTATTATACTATGCTTTGAAGTAGTTTAGTTAAGGCAGGAATTCATCATTTTTTGAAGAGCCTAACAAATACCTTGAGCCTATGTGATAAAGTGATTGTGTGTGTGTGTGTGTGTGTGTATGTATGCACGCATGCATGTATATATGTGCAGGTATCATTCAGTTAGTTGACAAATAAGAGGGGGGTGAGGATATGAATAATAGGTTTGGCAGGAAAAGATTAAAAAGAAGACTGTAAAAAAGTCATTAAAGTGTGATTGAATTTGAGATCGGAAAATTGAGAAAATGATGGATGGGATTTTACTGAACAAAAGGGAATATTGGCTCCCATCACCATGACAACTATCAACCTTTGCAAGTAGATAACTAGAAATCAGTAATAACTGTTGCTCAAGGGACCTTAGTGTAATATGGTATGTATGTACATGTGTGTGTGAAACACATATTTCAGAAGTTTTCCAAGGCTCCCATCTCCATCTCCAAGTCTAGGGTATAATTAGAATAATTGCTGGATGGGAAATAGTTCCTTGTGGTATAGCAGACCTTGCGTCATTCTTGACTGGCTAGAAATGAAAATAGGAAACTTATTTCCTTTTGGTAAGGGACAAGATGATATGTCACCTTTGAAAGCACATAACATCTCAGTTCTCCAATATCGAATTGAAATTTGATTTCCCCAGCAATGGAAACATGGAGAGAGTCATGGTAGTTGAGTCCTTTAAATGTCACCTGGCTCTGCTCCCCAATGGCCAGCTGTGCAGTGTTGTACAACTCATTAGATCTTAGTTTCTTGCTTGAAAAATGGGCATACGGGTGGAGCCAATATGGCAGAGTAGAAGCAGGGACCTGCTACAGCTCTCCCTCTAAATCCCTCAAAAAAAAAAAAAAAACCCAGTAAAAATGATTAAACAAATTCTAGAGCAGCAGAAGCCACAAAATGACAGAGTGAAGAAAATTTCCAATCCAAGAAAATCTGGAAGGTTGACAAGAAGGGTCTATTGCACCAGGCTGGGAGTGGAGCACAGTTTGCCTTGAGTCATGCCAGTGTAGACTGAGGAGAACTAGGCCTTAGGGGACTAAATCAGTGGCAGTTGCTGTGAATTTGAGATTTCTCAATGCACAAATGCTAAAGACAGTTTCAGAGGTTAGTAGGAAGGGTCTCTCACCTGGCTTGAGGGGAGCATGGTCTGACCCCAGCCACAGACCAACCTGAAGACCCTGACCCCAATCCAGGGTGGCTATAGCCACTGCTGAAGCAGAAACTGCTTCTGGAGCCCTCAACTTAACAAAGCTCAAAATTCAGGTAATTGGCTGGGAAAATGAGCAAACGGGAAAAAGAAGCAGACTATAGAATCTTAATTTCTTGATAAAGAGGTATTTTCTTATGTCATTGGTGATGAGGAAGATCATAACATGCAGGCAGAAGGAAACAACAAATCCAAAACCACTACATCTGAAGCATCTAAGAAAAATATGAATTGATCTTAGGCCATGGAAAAACTCAAAGAAGATTTTGAAAATCAAGTAAGAGAAGTAGAGGAAAAATTGGGAAGAGGAATGAGAGTGATGCAAAAAAATCATTCAAAGAAAGTCAACATCTTGCTAAAGGAAACTTACCCAAAATGCTGAAGAAAATAGCACCTTAAAATTATACTATCCCAAATGCAAAAGAGGTCCAAAAAGCCAATGAGGAGAAGAATGCCTTAAAAAGCAGAATGAGCCAAATGGAAAAAGAAGTCCAAAAGCTCACTGAAGAAAATAAGCCTTTAAAAATTAGAATGGAGCAAATGGAATCTAATGACTTTATGAGAAATAAAAAAAATTATAAAACAAAATCAAAAGAATGAAAAAATAGAAGACAACGTGAAGTAACTCATTGGAAAAATGACTGACCTGAAAAATGGAGCCAGGGGAGACAATTTAAAAATTACTGGACTACCTGAAAGCCATGATAAAAAAGAGAGCCTAGATATCTTTCAAGAACTTTTCAAGGAAAATTGTCCTGATAGTCTCAAACCAGAGGGTAAAACAGAAATGGAAAGAACCCATTGATCACCACCTGAAAGAAATCCCCAAAGAAAAACTCCTAGGAATGTTGTAGCCAAATTCCAGTTCCCAGGTCAAGGCAAAAATATGACAAGCAGCCAGAAAGAAACAATTCAAGCTTAGTGGAAACACAATCAGGATAACACAGGACTTAGCTTCTACACAAAAGGATTTGAGGGCTTGGAATATGATATTCCAGAGTTCAAAGGAGATAGGATTAAAATCAAGAATCATCTACTTAGCAAAACTAAGTATAATACTTCAGGGGAAAAATGGAACTTCAATGAAATAGAGGACTTCCCAGCATTCTTGCTGAAAAGACCAGAGCTAAACAGAAAATTTGATTTTCAAATACAAGAATTAAGAGAAGCATGAAAAGATAAACAGGGAAGGAAAACCACAAGGGACTTATTATAGTTGAACTGTTTACATTCCTACATGGAAAGATGATATTTGTAACTCATGAGACCTTACTCAGTATTAAGATACTTGGAGCTCAGAAAGAAGAGGGAAGTCAGACTCCTGCCTAGATCTTAAGCACTTTGAAACCTGTCTTGATCCAAAATATCTCTCTGTGGAGAAAATCCATCTCATTTCTTGGTTCCTTTAGAGAATTTTGGTGAGAACTCATTTAGGAGTTTCCTTAGAACAGTCTCTTGACCTATTTTGTATCATGGAACCCTTTGAAATTTTGTGAAGCCCAAAATGTTCAGCCCTTCTCAGAATAATGTTTTTAAACGCATAAATAAAACATATAAAATTATAAAGAAAACCAATCACATTGAAATATATTTACAAAACTATTGTAAGAAAAACACATACATAATTTCATGGCCTCAGTTTAAAAACTTCGGCTCAAAAATCTTCAGTGGCTTTCTTTTGCCTATCAATTTTGATTCCTTTATCTGGCATCCAAAGCCTCATGCATATGCACATTGATTTTCCAGCTGCATTCCATATTACACCTGCCCAGATATTTAATTCTCTAGCTAAGAAACACTACTCTTTAACATGCAAAACATGCCCTATATTACCCTACATTCGTACCTTTGTTTCTGCTTTTCTCTGTGGTAGGAAAACCTTCTTTTTCCTCTCTTTATATGGCAAATTTCAACCTGTTTTTTAAGATCCAGTTCAAAATTACCTGCTCCATTAAGCTTTTCCTCATCTCTGGTTATTCATGAATTTATCTCCCAGATACCAATTTGTTTTGTGAAGGCACTTACACAGTATGTTATATTACAACTATCTGTTCCATTCAGATGATACTTCAAAAATCTTGATGGTACCAGAATAATAAAACAGAAAGAACCCTGGGTTTAGAATTACTAGGCCTCTTTTATAAGTTGTTGCTTATAAGATATTGTTCATTTGAACACTCTACTACTTAGATTTCTCATGAGAGAATTCTCAATGACAGGATTGAACTTATTGCCCTTTACAAGCCTTCTAGTTCCCAATCTATGCTTTTATGATCTTGCCTTATTCATTGATTAGCTTGTTTTTCTTTGATTTTCCAAGTTGATGTCACCTAAGTTATGCAGTACTCTTCATTTTTATTTGTAAGAGTTCAGTTCTCTCATGGAATTTACTCTTCTCTTTTAGAAGGAAACATTTCTATCTATAACTTAAACTGAATTGTTTGCCTTCTCAATGGGGAGTGCTGTGGAAAGAGGAAGAGCGAGAGAGAGTTTGGAACTCAACTTTGGAAAACAAATGTTAAAAATTGTTTTCATATGTAACTAGGGAAAAATAAAATACTAAGTAAAAAACTGAACTATTAAGAAATGATGAGCAGTACTCTCTCAGAGAAACCTAGAATGTCTAATATGAACTGATATGAACTGAAATGAACAGAACCAGAACACTGTACACAGTAACAGAAAAATTGTATGATGATCTACTATGAATAACTTAGCTATTCTCAGCAATATAATGATCCAAGACAGTTCTGTAGGACTGAGAAAGAATTGGTAGAGCCTGAATGCAGATGAAATACACTTTTTCTTTACTTTTCTTTTTTTGTTTATGTTTTCTTTCACAGAATGATTTACACGGAAAAGTGTTTTGTACGATAGCACATATATTACCTGTGTCAAATTTCTTGCTTTCTCATTGAAGGGAGGAGCTAAGGGGATGATTTGGAATTAAAAATTAAAAAAAAATGTTAAAATAATATTTACATATAATTGGGAAAAATAAAATGTTAAATAAGATTTTAAAAAGAAAAGAAAGAAACAGTCAGGAACCCTCATATCCTATTGATTCATTCTAAGTAATATACCCCACTCCAGGCCCTCATCATATATTAGTTTGACTATTATAAATCCAATCTCCCTATTTTTAAGGTCTGCTCTCTCACCTATCCTTCCCACAGTTGTTAAAATACTGTTTTTTGCTCAAAAATTTTCACTGATTCCTTATTGACTTTAGAATAAAACACAGATTTCTGAAATTTATGTTTCAGCTCTCTATAGCCTGAATCCCAAGTATACCCTTCTAGAGTTATTTCATGTTAATTGCACTAGCATTGTTTGTGAGGACCAAATATGTAAATTCCATTGAATAAGAGTTCTACTGTGCATATTATTTGCATTTCAGCTAACTTGTATTTGAAGTTATTTTCCAAATAACTACTTTCTCACATAATTGTTATTATGCTAAAAAGTTGCGGACTAAAATTTTCTCATTTCTTGTGTCATTAAGGGAATCTCTTGGATAACCCACCCAAGAGTTTCTTTAGAGCTTTCTTCATGTCTTTGTTCCGAAGGCTGTAGATCAGGGGGTTGAAGAAAGGAGTTGCCATGGAGTAGAACAAGGTTACAAATTTCTGCATTCCAGACTGGTTCCCAGATCCTGGGCTCACATACATCACCATGACTGAGCCATAGAATAGAGACACCACAGTAAAATGGGAGGCACATGTTGAGAAAGCCTTATTTCTTCCAGAGCCTGATGGCACATGCAATACAGCTCTCAGGACATAGGAATAGGAGCCCAATATGTAGAGGAAGGTGATGAAGATGATGAGAGAGCTGATGGTACCACAGGCCAAAGTAGTCCTAGGGACTGGGGCACAGGATAGGGCCAACAATGGCCCCAGGTCACACAGAAAGTGATCAATGATGTTTGGGCCACAGAAAGGTACCTGTGAGATTAGGATCACAGGGGTCAATAACCACAGGAAACCACCCATCCAGCAGAAGAATGCTAAATTAGCACAGAAGCTGTGGGTCATGATGGTGGAGTAATGCAAAGGCTGGCAGATGGCAAGGTAGCGATCAAATGCCATCACAGATAAAAACAAACCTTCAGAAGCACACATTGAGAAGAAGAAATAGAATTGAAATAAACAGCCGGTAAAAGAGATGGTTTTGGTTTCAGAGAGCATGTTGGTCAACATTTTGGGAACATCAGAGTTAACATAACAGATTTCTAAGAAGGAAAAATTGGCCAAGAGAGTGTACATGGGAGTGTGGAGCTGCTGGCTTGACCACACAGCATAAATGATCGATGTATTCCCTATGATGGTGAGGATGTAAATGAGAGAGAACAACATAAAGAGGATGATTTGAGTTTCATTTTGACAAGTGAAACCCAAGAGGATAAACTCACTTACAGTTCCAGAGTTATTAATGACCCTTGAGATCTTCATTTCTCTTAATCTGTGAAAGTAAAAGAAACGGTAAATATCTGAAGACTGATTTGGCCTTTTCTCCCTTTCCCACATTTCCCCAGCCTCTACCCAAGAATCTGCTTTTACCATTCTGTCCTAGGTCATGATACTGAAGTTGTGCTATTTGACAAAAAATAACCAGAAGAAATTCTACACTTTAATATTACTTCTACAATTTTTGTGTTTTATGGAGTTTTTTTCTTTTTTGCCAGTGAATTTTTGTGCCTCTCTTCCCATTTAGCCCATCCTGCTTGTTAAGGCATTCTTTTGCTCATTGGCTTTTTGTACTTACTTTACCACTTGTCCTAATTTGTTTGTAAGGTATTATTTTCTTCAGTATGTTTTGTGTTTCCTTTACCAAGCCATTGACTTATTTTTCTTGATTTACTTGCATCACTCTCATTCTCTTCTCAATTTTTCCTCTACTTCTGTTACTTGATTTTCAAAATCCTTTGTGAGCTCTTCCTTGGCCTGAGACCAATTCATATTTTTCTTGGAGGCTTTGGATGTAGGAGCATTGACTTTGTTATCTTCCTTTGAGGGTGTGTTTTGGTCCTCCTGTGGTCAGATTTTTTTTTCTTGTTGTTCACTCATTTTTCCAAACTATATCTTGACTTGTAACTCTTTGTTAAAGTAGAACTCTGCTTCCAGAGTAGAGTGGGCACTGTTCAAGGCTTCAGGGGTTTTTCCAACTCTTTTCAGAGATACATCTGGGGATATGTCAGTTTTCAATTCTTTCAAGGTGGTATGATCTAAGGAGAGGTGTGTTTGCTTCTCTCTTGGCCTATAATGTGATCTGTGAGTGACCAGAAGTACTTCTTTTCTGCCCTGGAACTGTGACAAGGGTCCCTGATCCACTGTGGCAACAAACTCTGGTGTGTTAGTGCTCCTCATCACCCTGGGACTGCCACCCAGGACAGTGGCCCTGATCAAAGTATGGGCAAAGGAACAGAGTTCTCCTTTTGTGCCAGCAAAGAAACCCCAGTAATCTCTTTCTGACCAGTTGTTTGATCCACTTACCATCTGTGGGCTTAGAGTGACAGAAGTAATTGCTACCATTGTTCATTCAGTTGCTCCCAAGGCTTGGTCCTGGTTTGCTGGGTCTGGGTCTGTGTTGGAAAGGCCTGGGTTGCACTCTGCTTCACTCTCACCAAGCTGCGGTGAGATGACCTTCTAATTTGTCTTTGGTTGGAAAATTATTTCACTCTGTCCTTCTGTGGGTACACAGGGATTGTATTATGGCATTGTTTTGTTAATGAATGTTATTTTATTTTCCCCTAAATTTATTAATTTGTTTTCAACAATCACTTCCATGAGTTCCAAATTTTCTTCCCCTTCCTCCCCTTTCTCTCTCCAAGGTGATATGCAACCTTATATGGGTTCTACACATACATTCCTATTGAACACGTTTTCACATTAGTCATATTGCATAGAAGAATTAAGACAAATGGGAGAAACCATGAGAAAAACAAAACAAAATATAACAAAGGAGAAAATAGTTGCTTCATTCTGCATTCTGACTTCATAGTTCTTTCTCTGGATGTGGATGGCATTTTGCATCATGAGTTTTTGGAAATGTGTTAGGTCCTTGCATTACTGTGAAGGGCTAAGTCTATCAAAAAACATTCCTTACACACTGTGGTTATTACTGTGTACAAGCTTCTCCTGGCTATGCTCACTTCACTTAGCATCAGTTCATATAAATCATTTCAAGTTTTCTGAAGTCTGCCTGTTTGTCATTTCTTATACTACAATAGTATTCTATTACATTCATATATCACAACTTGTTTAGCCATTCATTAATGTGCATCCCATTGATTTCCAGTTCTTGACCACCACAAAAAGGGCTGCTAAAAATATTTTTGTCCATGTGGGACCTTTTCCTAATTTTTTTTATTATGGCATTATATAAAGGTATTTGGAGGGGTTTGGAAGAACTCAGTAGAGTCACTTTCCTTTTCTCTGCCATCTTGACTGTGCCCCCTCAAAAACATTTTTTTCTCATGTAAAAAGACAACACAGTATCCTGAGAGAGGGAAAACTAAACATTTCATATGCATTTTTCATAGTGTTTTGGAATTCCAAATGCTGGCACTGCCACTTCCAATTTAATAGCTTTTCAGAAGGTACTTTAAGTGTCCGTCCTAACTGATCTTTATCTTTCTGATTCTTCTAAGTATAATCACAGTCTCCTAATGTCATAGTACCTCACATTTATATATCACTTTAAGGCTTGTCAAAATATTACATACATCATATTCTTTGATCCTCAAGATAACTGTGACACTTCAGGATGTAGAAGAATCACAGCATTCATAGGAAAGAACTACTGGATTTGTTTTATTTTAGCTCTACCCTGCTTCCTTTTTTTAATCTCCCGTTTATCTTCTAGTCAGTACTCTGAAGAATCCCCCTCTTGAATTTTCCCTGAATATTCTAGATTGTATTAGCTGTTTCCCCTCTACTTTTCATCACAGTTTCATTGCCATTTTTCTGATTCTTTTAGAGCAATTTAATTTGAATCTTATGGAATAAAAATAATTAGCTGCAGACTTACAAAAGTTCACTCTCTCTTCATAGTTGACTGCTTGTCATATAGATTTCACAGATGACCAACATCTCATCATTTCTCTAGAAGATAAGAAAACAACCAAACAAAAACAAAGAAATAATTTTGCCCGAATTTTGTGTCTTTAAGTATACAATTCTCTCCAGGATACCCTACAGAGAAGAATGGTGTAGAGAAAATAGTAAACTCATTTATAGTAGTCTTACTAATAATGGCTATAGGAATCTACGGAATCTGAAATACTGGAATAATGGAAATAAGGAAATAAACGGGGACACTTGCACTATTCCATCATAACAAAACAGATGTTAAGATAACAGTAGAAAGATGATTTGTCTACACATACATACTTACAGCCCTTGAAATAGAATTTACTGTTTGGCTCCTTGGTGAAATGCTAATATTTGACCCTTAATACAAGGAATGATTCTTTTTACTCAAGAAGAAGAAGGGTATCTATCTGGCTAATGATATATCTCCTCCATTTTTTATCCACTTTCTAGTCATAGCTGGCTGTCTCCAGAGGCTTTCTATGCGAAGCAAAGGAAAAATCCTTGTTTGTCATGCAATGCCTGAAGGGAATTTGATTTTTTGTGACAATCATTTATTCTTTCAATAAAATTTATTGTATCTAACATATAAGATGATAAAATACTTAAGTTCTTTTTCTTACCTCTACTTACCAATCATTTATTTAGCACTTACCTTAGACATAACCCTATGGTAGATGATGGTCATATAAAGGCAAAAAAAAACCAAATTATTTAAAACAAAACAAGTATTTCCTGTAATGAAAGAACTTACATTTAACTTATTACCATAGTAATCACCAGCCTCTTTATTTCATGACTTTCTGACACACATGGGTTGTCTCTGAAAGTAAAGATGTGATTTCCACATGGTACAGTAACAGTGTCTTAAAAAGTTATAATGGTTTCAAATCTTGGAAACTTTCACATCATTTTGTGCTGTCAAATGCAGTTGTTATCTTGAATTCAGAGTTTCTGATCTCCTTACTAGCAAGGTTACCCCAACACTGCATTATAAAAATAGAGTAGAATAGATAACTGCTTTATATCATGCTGCAGTATTAGTACCCTTTTCTTCCCAACTCTCCTTGACCCTTTTAACTCCAACTTTGAGAAAAGTAATTGAATTAATACCACCATTTGTGGAAATGTTGTCCAGGTCAGAACAATTGCTATCACTATCTTTGTAATTTCCGTATTCAAAAACTTCCCTTTAGCTGTTGCTTCTCTATATGTACTGTTTTCTATTAAATGCAAGCTTCCTGAGGTCAGGGATCATCTTATGTGCCTGTCCTTGTATCCCCACTGCTTATCACAATTACTGGAATTTAGTAAGTGCTTAATAAAAACATTCATTCATTCATTCATTCATTCATTCATTCATTCATTCATTTATTCATTCATAGCTTTTGAATTTTGCCACAGGCTAATCAGCAAGAGACATACCATTCATCTTAACTTTAAGGAATTGATTAGATATAGCTGGGTTTCTTAACTATTCTATTTTTGGCATGGATCCCTTTGCTTGTCTGGTGAAACGATTTTATTTTGAAAAGCATTATTCTGACAAATTTGCAATAGAAGGAAATGCTAAATTTACATTGGTGGCTAATGAAGTTACAATTTTTTCCCACTAAAATTCAGAAACCCCTTGAAAACTGTTCTTAAACCCTTTGTAGAGGGTGCATGGACCTGATCTAAGAATCTCTGGTCCAAAGAAAGACTAAGCTGACTGAATGGACTAAACAAACTTATATGAGGATAAACTCTGGAAGATGCCGTTATATACCTCTTTAAAAGCTTCTATTTTTCGTAAATATGGTTTAAAATATATGCACAGAAGGAAAACTATTGATAAATAAATCTATCTGAAGTCCAATTCTATAACAAAAGAACTCTATTGAAATTATAAAAAAAACTACGAAAGAGAAGGATTTTAGTGTTACATTAAAATTTTATGCCATAAAATGTTCATTAAGATTAGTGAAATTCTATCATGGGGTTAAACACAAAACTGGGAAAGGCATGCAAAAATATTTCTTACATGTGATTTCATTTTTCAGTCTTCATCAAGTCAACAAAAAACATTGCTATGTGTTAAGTGTTGGAGTTACATAGAAAGACCAGAAGGGTCATGCTTTCAAAGAACTCATAGTCTAATGATGGATACATCATACAAATGATGATGTACAAAGAAGTTATATACAAGAAAAATTGGAAATGATTGAAGAAGGAAGGCACTATCATTGTGGAAAAGTATAACTCCAAGGTTAAGACTCTTTCTACTGCACAAGATGCCACAGTCAAAATGTGCTATGGGCTTCTCCAGCTCTATGATGTTTTTTTTCCCCGAAGAATATGGCTGTGAAGAAACAAGTGATCAGGAGAGAAAGGAGGAGAATTTTGGGGAGTCTATCCTAGAATATGCATAAAGCAAGGTAGAATCTTGTTTCTCATTCTTATGTTTTTTTTTCTTTTCTTTGAGGGAGAGTTATTGCGTTTGTCTTTCGTTCTTGAAGAGGACCATGACATCAAGATGACATGACTTGCTATTGACCTGTTTTTGAGTGAGGTAGGGCTGTGCAAGGTCATCAACCTCACTTTCTTCTCCTGAGTCATCTAGATCCAGTGGTCTGATATTCATCAAGATAGCTGAAGATGGCCCAGGATGTAATGTGATACCCTTTCAAGCTTAGGTCTCATAGCATTCTTCCTTTGAGTGAGATATACCCATTCAATGAATAGACTTCTTTAAGTAGTTGCTCAAGGGATGGCCGCTTTATTAAAAAATATCAGACTGGGAGAAAATCCTCAGGGTTCCCGGGTAAAGGAGAAACAATTACTATTTATTGTTTAAATCCACTTTGTAGGTGGGTGGGGACTTGTTGTCCAGTCTACGAGCTCCAGAGTGAATTGGGTTTGAGGTTTGATCTTGGAGCAAGAAATGTAACCAGTAAATCCAGAGGAAAAAGGCAGCTTTGGGGAGTGGAACACAGAGAAGGAGGAGGAGGGGGAGGAATTGGAGGAGAGAGGGGAGAGCTGCTACTCACTCCTCTTGAAGAAAGGACAAACACGACCTGAGAAACAATAGTAATTGTTTCTCTTTTACCCAGGAACCCTAAGGGTCTTTTCCTCCAAGTTTGATTTTTTTTTTTGGGGGGGGGGGATTAAAAGGGCCATCCCTTGAGCAACTACTTAAATATGTCTTAAGGTTCTTTTAGGGAGCAGCTAGGTGGTGCTGTGGATAGAATACCAGTGTAAGAATCAGAAGGACCTGAGTTCAAATCTCACCTCAGACACTTGACACTCACTAGCTGTCTGACCTTGGGCAAGTCACTTAAACCCAATTGCGTCATCTGGGTCATCTCCAGTCATACTAATGAATATCTGGTCACTGGATTCAGATGGCTCTGGAGGAGAAGTGAGGACCTGCACAGCCCTCCCTCCCTCAAAACAAAGTCAACAGCAAATCATGTCATTATTTCTCTGATGGCATCGTCCTTTTTGAGAGTGAAGGTCAAATACAATGAGGGAGAATGAGAAAAAGAACCTTTTTAGATGGACATCAAGAAGGGAAATGTGACTTTTCCCTGGATAGGTTCTTTATGCCAGTTTTGTAATTCAAAAGTAAGCAGTAATAGTAAACCTCACAAATAATGAGAATATCACTGCAAGGGGCAATGAGCATTAAAGGAACTCCCTAGGAATGCAATGGTCTGATTTAAAACCCGTTAGGAGTTACAAAAAGTGAATCTCAAAGGAGTTGCTCCTTCCAGGCTTAGACCTCATATTTGCACATCAGCAGTGAAACCTCAGAAGCAGGCATGGGTGTGTGCTTATTTCCTCATAGTAATTTGAAGTTTGAGTCTTTCCCCCTTGAGTTCTGAAGTTTGTGTTTAGTCAATTCACAAGAGTATCTTTGAGTTTTATTGATTCTCAATGAAATCCTAAGTCTTGTTACTCCCTAAAGCATAGCTCATTTGCAGAGATGATTTCTCATCTATTATGCTACTTCCTCAGTCTTGAGGGAAATAATTAAAAATAACAAAAGAAATGGTTGCAATCATTATAATAATAAGAAACCATGGCTTCCAAGGAAGAGCTCATTTTTGAGGCACCTAAGTGATGGACTCAAATGAGTTTATAGAACAAGGAGAATCTGATTCATGGAGAAGGCAAGTAAAAAATGTTGTAATCTTATGCAGAAATAATACCATACACAAAATATGAAATTTAATTAAAAATTAAAAAGAATTTTTCAGTATTGAATTGAGAAGTAGTAAAATGGAAACATGCAAACAGAATCTTTTTTTCCTCAGGTACAAATCAGATGCTAATTTCTCCATGAAGTTTTCCCTCAGCTTAACACTTTCTTACTCTACCTCCTTCAATTACCTTGTATTTCACTTATATGTATATTTTATATCTCCCCTCCCCCCACCCATTTAATGTAAGTACCCAGAGGGCAGGGGCCATTTAAAATTTTTCTCCTTGTAGCTATGGCAGCTTGCATATTATTTTATATAGAATTGTCCAAAAGTCTTAGTGCAGTTTTAAGATAATGCTAAATGTTTATTAAACTATTAAGGCTTAAACTTGCGGTAAAATTTTTGAGACACCCTGCATATAGTAAGTACTTGATTATTACTTGCTGAATTGAATTTTTATCAAATTTGTATTATGTAATATGTCCATATACATATATGTACATGTATAAGTATATGTGTGTGAGTGTATGTATATATGTGTGTGTGCATATATATATATATATATACATATAATATAGAGGTCAGAGAATATGTACAAAAATTCACAAAGGAAGAGCTGTAAACTATTAATAGCTACATTGAATATTGCTCAGTATAGATCACTAACACTGAAAAAATTCAAACTAAAATGACTCTGTCTTTTTACCTCACACCTAGAAAATTGGCAAAGATGAAAAAAAGATGGAAACAATCAATGGTGTTAGGTTCATGGAAAGATAAGCACACATATACACTAATTTTGGATCTATGAATTAATCAATTTGGAATTATGTCTAAAAAATTGACTAAATTTTTCATGCCCTTTGACTCAATGGTATCACTCTAAATATATATTATACAAAGAACAACAAGAGGAAAAATAGACTTCATTTACAAAAGCATTTACAGCAGCATTTTTATGGTAGCAAAGAACTGGAAACAAAGTAGATGTCCATTAATTCAAGAATGGTCACTACAGAGATATAAAAGAATATTACTGGGGGGAGCAGCCAAGATGGTGGAGTAGAAAGACACACATATGCTAGTTCCGAACCCACAGCCTATAAAATGCCTGTGAAGAACTCCCAACAAATTCTGGAGCAGCAGAAGCTACAGAGCAACAGAGTGGGGGAGATTTCTGTTCCAGAGAGACCTGAAAAACTGACCCAAAAGGTCCGTTGCACACTGGATCTGGAGCAGAGCACAGCCCAGCCTTGGCCACGTGGCAGATCTGAGCAGGCTTCAGGGACGGGATCTCCAGCAGCCGCTCGAGTCCCTCCACCCACAGGTGCCAAAGGTCAGTAAGAGGGTCTTTTCAGCACGCAGAGAGGGGAGTGGGGTGTCCCCATAACTCAGGGCCCCTCAGAGGCAGCAGCAGAGGCAGCAGTGGACAGGGGCTCCCAAAGCAGGCAGGAGCTCAGATCCATTGTTGCAGGTCTCCACATAAACCCCCTGAGGGAACTGAACCCCGTGTGGCAGGCCTGCCCCACCTGAGCACCTGAACTTAATCTCACACTGAATAGCAGCCCCGCCTCCGCCAAAAGCCCTGAGGCTGGGAAGCAGCATTTGAATTTCAGACCCCAAGCACTGGCTGGGCAGATCTGGAGGGGAGGTGGGTGTGGAGAGGACACTCAGAAGTCAAGTAACTGGCTGAGAAAATGCCCAGAAAAGGGTGAAAAAAATAAGACCATAGAAGGTTACTTTCTTGGTGAACAGATATCTCCTCCTTTCCTTTTGGATGGGGAAGAACAATGCTTACCATCAGGGAAAGACATAAAGGTCAAGGCTTCTGTATCCCAAACATCCAAAATAAATATTCAATGAGCTTAGGCCATGGAAGAGCTCAAAAAGTATTTTGAAAATCAAGGAAGAGAGGTGGAAGAAAACTGGGAAGAGAAATGAGAGAGATGCAAGAAAAGCATGAAAAGCAGGTCAACACCTTGCTAAAGGAGACCCAAAAAAATGCTGAAGAAAATAACACCTTGAAAAATAGGCCAACTCAATTGACAAAAGAGGTTCAAAAAGCCAATGAGGAGAAGAATTCTTTCAAAAGCAGAATTAGCCAAATGAAAAAGGAGGTTCAAAAGCTCACTGAAGAAAATAGTTCTTTCAAAATTAGAATGGAACAGATGGAGGCTAATGACTTTGTGAGAAACCAAGAAATCACAAAACAAAACCAAAAGAATGAAAAAATGGAACATAATGTGACATATCTCATTGGAAAAACAACTGACTTGGAAAACAGATCCAGGAGAGACAATTTAAAAATTATGGGACTACCTGAAAGCCATGATCAAAAAAAGAGCCTAGATATCATCTTTCATGAATTTATCAAGGAAAACTGCCCTGAGATTCTAGAACCAGAGGGCAAAATAAATATTCAAGGAATCCACTGATCACCACCTGAAAGAGGTCCAAAAAGAGAAACTCCTAGGAACATTGTGGCCAAATTCCAGAGTTCCCTGGTCAAGGAGAAAATATTGCAAGCAGCTAGAAAGAAACAATTCAAGTATTGTGGAAGTACAATCAGGATAACACAGATCTAGCAGCTTCTACAGTAAGGGATCAAAGGGCATGGAATATGATATTCCAGAAGTCAAAGAACTAGGACTAAAACCAAGAATCACCTACCCAGCAAAACTGAACATAATACTTCAGGGGAAAAAATGGTCTTTCAATGAAATCGAGGACTTTCAAGCATTCTTGATGAAAAGACCAGAGCTGAAAAGAAAATTTGACTTTCAAACACAAGAATGAAGAGAAGCATGAAAAGGTAAACAGCAAAGAGAATTCATGAGGGACTTACTAAAGTTGAACTGTTTACATTCCTACATGGAAAGACAATATTTGTAACTCTTGAAACTTTTCAGTATCTGGGTAGTGGGTGGGATTACACACACACACACACACACACACATGCACACACACATAGAGACAGAGTGCACAGAGTGAATTGAATAGGATGGGATCATATCTTAAAAAAATGAAATTCAGTGGTGAGAGAGAAATACATTGGGAGGAGAAAGGGAGAAATGGAATGGGGCAAATTATCTCTCATAAAAGAGGCAAGCAAAAGACTTTTTAGTGGAGGGAAAAAGAGGGGAGGTGAGAGAAAAACATGAAGTTTACTCTCATCACATTCCACTAAAGGAAGGAATAAAATGCACACTCATTTTGGTATAAAAACCTATCTTACAATACAGGAAAGTGGGGGAGAAGGGGATAAGCAGGGTGGGGGAGAGGATGGAAGGGAGGGCAATGGGAGGAGGGAGCAATCTGAAGTCAACATTCTTGGGGAGGGACAGGATCAAAAGAGAGAATAGAAGCAATGGGGGGCAGGACAGGACGGAGGGAAATATAGTTAGTCTTACACAACACGACTATTATGGAAGTCATTTGCAAAACTACACAGATATGGCCTATATTGAATTGCTTGCCTTCCAAAGGGAATGAGTGGGGAGGGAGGGATGAAGAGAAGTTGGAACTCAAAGTTTTAGGAACAACTGTCGAGTTCTGTTCTTGCTACTAGGAAATAAGAAATACAGGCAATGGGGTATAGAAATTTATCTGGCCCTAAAGGACAAAAAAGAAGATGGGGCCAAGGGAAGGAAGGGATGATAGAAGAGAGGGCAGATTGGTGATAGGGGCAATTAGAATGCTCAGTGTTTTGGGGTGGGGGGAGGGGACAAATGGGGAGAAAATCTGGAGCTCAAAATTTTGTGAAAATGCATGTTAAAGTTAAACAAATTTAAAAAAAGAATATTACTGTGATATGAGAAATGACACAGAAAACTTCGACCTTCTTGGGCTTCATGTATGACTTACGTGAACCAATGTAGAGTCCTTTTCAACAGCAGGACTGCTTAGATTCAACTCTACCATCTCTTTTTCCTCCCTACTTTCCCTCTTTCTCCTTTTTGAGTGTTGTATTCTCCCATTATATGGTAAGCTTCTTTTTTTGGGCTTTAAATAGTATTTTATTTTTCCCACAATTACATATCAAGAACATTTTTAGCATTAATTTTTACCAGATTTTGAGTTCCAAATCTTTATCCTTCTATCCCTCCTTCTTTTCCCCTCTTCCTAAAATAGTAGTCAGTTTGGTATAGTTTATCACTTTAAAACTTATTTCCCACATTCATCACAGTTGTGGAAGAAGAAGCAATTCAAAAGAAAAAAACCAAGAAGTAATAAAGTGAAAAAAACGTGCTTTGATTTGCATTCAGAATCCACCAGTTCTTGATCTGGATATATATAGTATTTTCCTTCTTGAGACTTTTGGATCATTGTGTTGCTTAGATGATCATCACATGATGTTGCTGATACTGTGCACAGTGTTTTCCTGGTTCTGCTCATTTTGCTTTGCATCAGTTTGTACAAGTCCTTCCAGGTTTTTCTCAGATGTGCCTGTTCATCATTTCTTATTGCACAATAGTATTTCATTATATTCATCTACTACACCTTGTTCAGTCATTCCCCAATTGATAGGCATCCTCTTAGTTTCTAATATTTTGCCCCCATGGATAGGGCTGCTATAAATATTTTGACACATGCAAGTCTTTTCCCTTTTTTATGATCTCATTGAAATTCAGACCTAAGGTATTATTTAATCAAAGTGGATGCACAGTTTAATTGCCCGTTGGGAGTAGTTCTAAATTACTCTCCAGAATGATTGGCTCAGTTCTCAACTCCATCAACAATGCATTAGTGTTCCAGTTTTCCCATATCTTTCCAACATTTATCACTTTTCTTGTTTTGTTATACTAGCCAACCTGAGGTGGTATTTCAGAGTTGTTTTAATTTGCATTTCTGTAATCAAAAGTAATTTAGAGCACTTCTTCATATGCCTATAGATAGCTTTGATTTCTTCATCTGAAAACTGCCTGTTCATATCCTTTGATCATTTATCAGTTGGAGAATGGCTTATATTCTTACAATTTTCACTCAGTTCTCTATACATTTAAAAAAAGAGGCCTTTATCAGAGACACATGCTGTAAAGATTGTTTCCCAGCTTTTTTCTTTCCTTCTAATGTTAGTTGCATTGGTTTTGTTGGTACAAAAGCTTTTCTATTTAATATGTTCAAAGCTATCTGTTCTAGAGTGTGTAATGCTCCTTTTTTCTTATTTGGTCATGAATTCTTCCCCTTCCCATCGCTCTGACAGGTAGACTATTTCTTTCTCTTCTAATTTGACAGCTTCATTGTCTATGGTACCCGGAGGATGTCTCTTTGCCCTGGGCTGTGCTGAAGCGAGGCTATCCATTTGAGGATGCTTACTCATCCAGGGCTGTGCCAAAGCATGTGGTAATTCTCAGAGCTAGAGTCTGCCGGTTCCCCTGACTATTCTATGTGGGATGTCCTGGTGTTCGTGTTGGTGTTTGTCTTCTCCACCACACTGGGACCCAGGATCTCCCTCTGGTTTGCTGAGGTAGGCTTGCTGCAGGCTTACTGGGACCCTTCCTGTCCTGAATTGTGCTCTCTTTTTACCTGAGTGAGATGGACCTTTCTTGCTGAAGCTCCAAGTTTCTTCGCCTAAGAGACCTCTTCATCCAATCTTTCCACTGGTTTTACTATTCCAAGATCTAGTCTGGGGCTACTATATTTTGGTTGTTCAGAGGTGAATATGGGAGAGCTACAGTGATTTATTGCTTGCTCTGCCATCTTGGCTCTTGGAGGTCCATGTGATATGCTCCCTGAGGGCAGAACCCGTATTTTTTTCTTACATGCATTCCGAGTGTTTATCATAATATTACATTATAAAATAAGTAGAAATAAGAAAACAAAAGACAGACCACCGAAATTTAAATGGAAAGAATAATAACATGACATCAAATACTGGATAGTTTAATGACCAAGGTTGGTTCCAGAAAAGATTTGCAAAAAGCTGCCTTCTAGGAAAATTCTGGGAAGATAACAGAGTAGGTCAAAAAACTATCGACTCTCCAAATTTCCTCCACAAAAAAAAAAAGACAGAGTGTCACTTGAAGACAACTTGAGAAGACCCCAGGTAAGACCTGACCTTCAGAGGTTTCAGTCTGAGTGAAGTTTGAAACCCTCTGGGCTGACTCCACAGACTCAACTGACAATAAACTCTGGCCACAACTGGGTTGAGAGGCAGCCTCAGCCTTAGAAACTTTCATCTCATGGACTGTGTGTGTGTGTGGGGGGTGGGGGCGGGGGGGAGGTTCTGATGTCTGAGAAGAAGATTGAAGGACTTTCCACTGACAAAGGACATGAAGTACAGATTTGCTGCCCAATTGCATCCCAGACTGTGATTCAGGGGTAGAAAGAGTTAGCACACACCCAGTGAGTGCAGTAATGAGTGAAGACCATGTTGGGTATGGGCACTAACTGATGAGCAGAGTCATTCATTTTAGTTCCAGGGCAGAGAGAATGGTGGTAATTCACAGCTACTGGAGCGACCACAAGGAGCAAGATGATTTGTGGGACAGTATGGTGGATAGCTTGGAAAATAATGTATAGTATTTATTATATAGATTTTCTTGAGATGGAAAGTTATTGTTTTATACTGGATTCTCTCATGGTCTTCTGTGTAGATGGCAATTTTTTTCTTCTTTTGTATTCAAGTTTAAAATAAACTTTAAAAATTACCAATAAAAAGGAGAAAACCCATTTCCCTCCTTTTATGAAGATTTGGGGGAGTATAGGTGTGAAATATTGCATATAGTGTCTGATTTGGTCTATGTGTTAATTCTTTTTGCTGAAGTTTTTTCTTCACTTTTAAAATATTTGTTGCAATTGAAGCCTTTCTGGGAAGAGAAAGGAGGAAGAAAATATTTGGAAATGAATATTATATAAAAGCAAAAGTAAAGATATAAACTTCAAAACAAGAAAAGATATATGAGTGTACTATCACAAGTGGTTGGGAGGACCTTCTGTAGTTACAGTCAGGTTCTTGTGGTTCCTGGTTCATTTGTTTACCTTCCCACTCTTAAACCCATGTTCTAATCATAAATTGGACTTTGTCTTTTTACTCATTTCCTGAGCCTTAATTGCTTCATAAGTGGGACAACCGTTACAGATTTACTTATACACAGATTTATTTATTCATATTTTCATTTGATATTCAAGATGACTCCTATCTCCATGGTAAAAGGGGGAAACACCATACATATATAATTGTGTAAAAGGACTATTCATCTCAAACCTTAACTTCACTTCTAAGAAAGTCTTGTTGCTATTTCACAGGGACTGACTAATCTATTTCCTTAGTTCATAATGGTCACATAATTCTCTTCAGATAATGTCCATTATGCTAAGAACATGTGGAATAAATCATTCTTATTCCTTGTATCCTTTAGGGAATCTCTGGGACAACCTACCCAATAGTTTCTTTAGAGCTTTCTTCATATCTTTGTTCCGAAGGCTGTAGATCAGGGGGTTGAAGAAAGGAGTTGCCATGGAGTAGAACAAAGTTACAAATTTCTGAATTCCAGACTGGTTCCCAGATCCTGGGTTCACATACATCACCATGACTGAGCCATAGAATAGAGATACCACAGTAAAATGGGAGGCACATGTTGAGAAAGCCTTATTTCTTCCAGAGCGTGATGGCACATGCAATACAGCTCTCAGGACATAGGAATAGGAGCCTAGTATGTACAGGAAAGTGACAAAGATGGTGAGAGAGCTGATGGTACCACAGACCAAAGTGGTCCTAGGAACTGGGGCACAGGATAGGGCCAACAATGGCCCCAGGTCACAAAGAAAATGATCAATGATATTTGGGCCACAGAATGGTACTTGTGAGATTAAGATCACAGGGATCAGTAAACATAAGAAGCCGCCCACCCAGCAGAAGAATGCTAAATTAGCACAGAGGCTGTGGGTCATGATGGTGGAGTAATGTAAAGGCTGGCAGATGGCAAGGTAGCGATCGAATGCCATCACAGATAAAAACAAACCTTCAGAAGTACACATTGAGAAAAAGAAATAGAACTGAAGCAAGCAGCCAGTAAAAGACATGGTTTTGGTTTCAGAGAGTATGTTGGCCAACATTTTGGGAACATCAGAGTTAACATAGCAGATTTCTAAGAAGGAGAAATTGGCCAAGAGAGTATACATGGGAGTGTAGAGCTGCTGGCTTGACCACACAGCATAAATGATCGATGTATTCCCTATCATGGTGAGGATGTAAATGAGAGAGAACAACATAAAGAGGATGATTTGAGTCTCTTTTTGGCAAGTGAAACCCAAGAGGATAAATTCACTTACAGTTCCAGAGATATTTGTGATGCTTGAGATCCTCATTTGTCTCTTATCTGTGAAAGTAAAAGAAACACTAAACATCTGAAGACTGGTTTGGCCTTTCACCCTCTCTCCCTTTCCTCCCTTTTTCCACCTCTACCCAAATATTGGCTTTCTCCCTCTGTCCCTGGTCGATTATTCATGATACTGAAGTTTTGCTATTTGACAAAAATAACCAGCAGAAACTGTATAATTCAATGTAGCTTCCATATTTTTATGACCTCCTCTAGGGAGCAGCTTGGGCTCTGAGAAAAAAACTAGTTGGACAAATTGCATAGTAGAAATCCCATAGTCTACTAGTCTATATGTCCATTTTCAGAGCAAAACCATCACCACAACAGATGTGTAACTACCTTCTGAAATACAGATCAGAACCATTCTCCATTTTCTTTGGTCCTTCTCAGGGTACCATTTTATTCCATCCAGAGATATACATATAATGGTTCCCTTTACTTTCCAATTCAGTGTCCCCTTTCCATGAAATCCAAGATTTTAAATGATGAATTCTGAAGTGAGTTGTTATTGTATCATTGCCATATCTAAATTGTTACATCATTAAATCATTGGTACTATTTAAATCTTCTGACTTAAGTATGTTGGGGAGATGTCAGCGACTGAAATTCTACTTTTAAACAGCATAATTGGTTTCATTGAAAGAAATAAAAGAAATAACCCCAAGTTATACCTCCAACTCTTATCAGTTATCTCTCAACTCCACTCATTTTGTGTTTTTATAATGGAGACCAGAAAAAAGTGTCTATGGAGGGCTAGAAACAGAATTTAGTGCTGCTGTACTTCTAATGGCAGGTGCCTCAACAGCATTTTTCCTTATATAAAACAACACAGTGTCCTAAGAGAGGAAAACCAAATATTTTGTATCCATTTCTGGCAGCGTTCTGGAATTACTAATGTGACACTGCCGCTATCAAGATTCAGATATTTAAAGGTAAGTGGAGTATTTCCCATTCAGGGGGTTTTGAGAAGATACTTTAAGTACCCATCCAATCTGTTTTTTATATTTTTTGTTTTTCTAAGCATAGTCACAGTCTCCCAATGTCTTGGTAGCTTACATTTATATGTAATTTTAAATTTCATAAAACATATGAGGAGAGGATTCTGGGATGATAGCAGAGTAGGTCAGAAAAAAAATCCAGCCTCTCCATATTTTTCCCACAAAAAAAGACAGAACATCATCTCAAAGTGAACATAGAGCAGCAGAAATAAATAAAATCCAGGGCAAAGCAATTGTTATCCTTAGAAAATCTGACAGAACTTCTGGAAAGACTAGACTTCTAGGGACAGAGGTTTAGGTGGGATTGTGTTACAAACAGCTCAAGGCAGACTCATGCCTTCCTTTCAGGCAGATTCTTGAGGCAACAAACAGACTGAAGCAACAAACAAAAACCCTGGGGGCATCTGAGTCAAGAAGTAACCTCAGCCTCAGGAACTTTCACTTCACAGACAGTGATGGGGGTTGGTCTGCTGAGTAAGGAAGGATTGAAGGGTCCTCCACTGTTTTGGAATATCAGACACATCTGTGTTGACCAGATGTGGTCCTGGGATACAGCTGTGGGTGAGGAAGCCCTGTGAATGAAGTAGCAAAGGGGAGGATACCCAGTTGGATATGGACACTTGTAAAATAGTGGAGTCCCTGGTTTCCATTCCAGGTCATAGGAAAAAGCTCAACTTTCCAGTCATGGAAGGAACTGCAGAGAGAATGTTGACAGGAGAGGTCCTACTCGTGGCTTAGTGGTAGAGAGGAGTGCTGAATATTGGTCCCTGGACATAGCTCAGAAAATGGCAGTGAGAAGACCATGAGACCTGGGGCATCATTTCCCATAACTTGGGACTAGAACTTGATTATAACAATATGCTGCTAAAAATAAAACGTAATGAAAATGAGTAAGCAAAAGAGAAAGAATCCAACCACAGACAGCTACGATGTGGGTTCATATTCAGCAGAAGATAGTGAAGTTAAGAAAGCCACCCATACTTCTAAGAGAAATGTCAAATGAACACAAGCCCAAAAACAGTTCTTGGAAGAACTCAAAAAAGAACTTCAAAAATAAAATGAGAGACTGAAAAAAAAAATAGGAAAAAATAAAAAACAGTCCAAGAAAATTATGAAAAGGAAGTCAACTAATTGCAAAAAGAAAGATCCTAAAACTTAAGAAAATACCACTTGAAAACTAGAAATAGACAAGGGGAAACTAGCATCATTATTAAACACCAAGAAATAACAAAGCAAAATCAAGAGAATGAAAGAAAAAGATAGACTGTTAAATAGTTCATTACAAAACAACTGATATGGAGCACAGACTGAGGAGAGATAATATAAGAAGTGTTGAAATCCTTGAAAATACTGTTTGAAAAGAGAGTCTGGAAACAATATTGCAAGAAATTATTAAGAAAAATTGCCTCTAGAACTAGAGGGTAAAGTAGAAACAGAAAAAAATCCATTGATCACTACCTGGAAGAGATCCCAGAAAGAAAACTTACAGAAATATCATAGCCAAGTTTCAAAGCTCCCAGGTTAAGGAGAAAATGTTATAAGAAACAAAAAAGAAACAACTTAAATACCGTGGCACCTTCTACATTAAAAGACCATAGGTCTTGGAACATAATGTTTCAAATAGCAAAAGAGCTGGGATTGCAAACAAAAATATCTTACCCAGCCAAGTTGAGTATAACCTTTAAGGGGAAAAGTTGATATTTAATGAACTGAAAGAATTTCAGCTATTTGTGAGAAAAAGACTATCTATCTCAAAGGAAAAATTGACATATAAGATCTAGGAGACAGATAAAGAAAACTAAATATTAAAGACCAATTTAAGGAACTCAATAAGGTCAAACTGTTTATTTCTTTTTGGGAAAATCTTATCAATACTCTTAAGGTAATCAGTACTCATTATTACTTGGGTAGTTTGAAAGAAAGGCTTAGGCTCAGCTGAGTATGATGGGTTGATTCTAAAAATAAAAACTAGGTAGGGAGAGTTAAAAAGGAGCAATTGTCTTACATAAATGAAATGTGAAAGAAAGAACTGATACAGAGGAAGCAGGCTGGAGTGGAGGGCTGGTACAGCTGGAACCCTACTCTAATCAAAACTAGGTTAAAAAAGGAGAAACATGTGCATCTAGGAGGGTACAACAGTCTTCTGAATTTATAAAGAAATAAGAGGGTGAGGAGACAAGACAAGGGGGAGACTTTTAGAAGGGTGTGTAGATTAAGAATTTGAAGGGTAAGGGGAAAGGACGAGGGAGGGAGTCTTAAAAAGGGTAAGCATTAGGAAAGTAGTGGTCAGAAGAAAATTAGACTTGTGAGGAGGGAAAGGGTAAAAAGAAAGACTGAGAAGGATAATATTGGGGAAAAATAGGTTGGAAGGAAATACACAGATAGTAATTACAACTTTGAATGTATCAAAGTATCCAAGATCATCAGGACACCAGAAAATTGGGGGATAAATTTTATAGATAGTTATAGATAATTCTATAGATCATTTCTCATATCTCAAATATACAAAGAACTTTGTCAAATCTATAAGCATGCAAGTCATTTCCCAATTGATAAATGGTCAAAGGATATGAACAGGCAGTTTTCTGATGAAGAAATCCAAGGATTTATAGTCATAAGAAAACATGCTCTAAATAATTACTGATTAGAGAATTGCAAAATAAATGAAACTTGAGATATCATTTTATGCCTATCAGATTGGCTAATATGATAGAAAAGAAAGAGACAAATATTGAAGGGGAGTCAAAAAATTGTGACCCTAATTCACTGTTGATAGAACTGTGAATTAATCCATCCATTTTAGAGAACGATCTGGAATTGTACCCAAAGAATTATTAAACTGCCTGTACCCTTTGACCCAACAATATCTCCATTAGGTTTATTTCCCAAGATGATTAGGGGAAAAGGAAAATAACTTATGTGTTTTAAAATTTTTATATCAGTTCTCTTTGAGGTGGCAAAGAACTGGAAATTGAAGGTAAGCCCTTCAATTGGGAAATGGTTAAACAAGTTGTGGTATATGAGCATGATGGAATACTACCGCGTTAAAAGAAATGATGAGTTGATGATTTTAGGAAAAAAACATGGAGAGAATAATAAAGAGTGAAATGAACAGAAATCAGAGAACAGTAAGAGCCATATTGTTTTAAGAACAACTTTGAGTGACTGTCATTTTCAATAATATAAACACCCAGATTATATGTATACACACATATACAGACATTTGTTTCTGATGATAACCATCTTTAGGGTGGGAGGAGAAAGAGGAAAGATATAAAATGTTCATGATAGAGAATAAAAGAAGATTTAGACAGAAGCATAGAAAGTAACGTAGCTTTGAAAATTATTTGTAGGGGCAACTAGGTAGGACAATAGATAGAGGGCCAGGTCTGGAGTCAGGAGGACCTGACTTCAGTCTCAGACACTTACCATCTGCGTGACTATGGGCAAGTCACTTTACCCCAATTGCTTCCTCCCAGAAAAACCCCAGAAAATGATGTATGTGCTTATTATATAGTTTTTCAGAATCACTAAATAGTATAAAATGTAAATTCATGGTTTTGTGATGAATCTTCCTTTTATGCTGTGCTGCGTATGTGGAAATGTCCTTTTGTCTTCATGTATTTAAGATCAAAATGAATACAAAAATCAAAACAAAATTACATACATTATTTCATTTGATCCTCATAATAACCCTGAAAAGGAGGAATTACTTTTACTTCCTTTTTATTGACAAAGAAAACCAAGACTCAGAGAAAATGATTTTCTAAGTCTCCTAAACCCAACAATCTATTCATTATGCCATCCTGCCTCTGATTTATGCAAAATCACTAAATGAGAATCAATACTACCCAAGGAAGAAATGAAAAAAGATATATTGAGAGATATGTGAAGATAAAAATTCAGAGAAAAAAAAACAAAAGAAAATGAAGCCTCTCAATTTCTTGATGACTGCTCTTATGGCTTTCAAACCTGGTGATGAGGAATCAGTCACAGCATTCACAGGAAAAGACTTCTGGAGTTGAATCCCCTAGTATCTTAGCTCTACCATGTTCCTTTTCTATTTCTCATTTATCCTCTGGTCACTACTATGAGGAATCTCCTTCTTGACTTTTACTTGAGTATTCTAGATTTTATTGACTCAGTTTCCCCTCTATTTTCATCACTATTTCATTGTCATGTTTCTTATTCTTTTCAGAACAATTTAATTTGAATTACATGGAATGAGGACAATCACCTACAAGCTCACCCAAGTTTTATGTCTTCAAGGATGCAGTTCTTTTAAGTTGTCATAAGGAAGAATGGTTCAGAGAAAATGGTAAATTCCTTTTTCAGTTATCACACTAATGATGGCCATAAGAATGTATATAATCTGAAATTTTGGCATATTCTTGAAATAATCAGGGAAACTTGGGTTATCTTATCATAACAAAATAGGTATTGAGATAACAGTAGAAAAGTTATTTGACCTCACAAACGTACTTACATTCCTTGAAATCGAACATATTGTCTGAGTCCTCAGTGAATTGCTCATTTTTGGTCCTTAATACAAAGGATGGTTTGGTCTTTTTACTCAAGAAGGAGAGTATCTATCTGATTAAGTATATACCTCCTCTATTATTTATTCAATTTCCAGTCACAGTTCACTGTCTCCAGAGGCTTTCATTCTGAAGCAATGGGGGAAATAACTGTGTATCATTAGTGCCTGAAGGGAATCTGCTTTTTTTTTATGGCAGTCATTGATTTATCTGTTCAGCAAAATTATCAAGTGTCTCCAATATAAGATGATGAAACACGAAAGTTCACTTTCTCACCTTGCCTTGAATGATACTGTATATTTCATTCAATAATCATTTATTAAGCACTTACTGAAGGCATGGCCCTCTAATAAATGTTGGGCATACAAAGGCAACAGACAAATAAATAAGGTAAATAATCCCTGCCAAGAAGGAGCTTAAATTTTACTTATGACCACCGATATCACCAGCCTCTTTATGCCATGACCTCCTGAAAGACAAAGGTTGTCTCTTGAAATAAAGAAACTATTTCCAAATGGGGTAGCAGCAGTATCTTAAAAAGTTATAATGATCTCAGGTCCTGAAGGCATTCCAGCCATTTTGTGGTGTCCAATGTAGTGGTTATGAGCATGATTATCTTGAATTCAGTTTCTGATCTCCTTGTTAACTATGAATTCAAGGTTGTTCCAATTTTGTAAAATAAAAATGGTGACTTGAATAGATAATGGTTTTAAAGCAAGCCATAATGCTTGAACCCTTCTCTTGCTAACTGTTCCTCCCCATTTTAACTCTAGCCCTGAGAAAAATAATTGAATTAATATTACCACGCTTTGGAAATATTATGTAATTTTTTTTACATCAACACAGTTTAATCACCTTCAAACAGAGAAAAAGCCCTGGTTAACTCTCTCCCTACTAACGTCATCTCCACAGGACAGCATTTTAGAAAGGGAGAGGAAAATATAGACTCTCTCAGAAACACAGCTGCATTTGATACACAGATTTTTTATCCCTGAAGCTCAGCTCAGGGCTGGAGAAAATCGGTCGCCCAAATGTTGTACAGGGGATCTAGACCACCACTGGGGGTTGGGGGATAGGGGTGGAGATCATCCTGGCCCTCTGCACTTATGGAGACCAGCAGAAGTGCTACGAGAGTTAGCCCTAAGGGAAGAGGACGAAGGAGGGAAACACTGGCCAAGGCCTGAGTTAACCTGCAGGAGGTTCCTCCTTCTCACCCACCTCTGAAGCTAGTCCCTTGTGTCTCAGTTTTATTCATTTGTACACTTGAGACCACTGGAGGCCTCATGGACTGAACTTGAAGTTCAGGAGGGGGGTAAAAGGGGTAGCATTTATGAACACTTGCAAACCCCTCACAGAAAAGGAGGTACCAAAGTGCAGACTTTTTAGCTGTTGTTACAACTCCCAATTGGAGCAAGAGTTTGAAAAAGATATTAGTAAAGGGGAGGTGGTGGTGGAGAAAGAGACAGAGAGAAACAGATAAAGAGAGAGACGGAGAGAACAGTGAGGACATAGCTATTGGCATCACACAATTTTTTACTGAGGGTGGCACAGGCATAACAAAGTTTTGGATTGGGCTATGAAAACTGCAAATTGTTAACTCACTAACTATTCCTACTAACTTCTATCTAATTGAAAAAGAAGGGGGTCAGAGAGGTAGAGAATGGGGAGGGAGATTGAAGAAGAAAAGAAGGAAACTACATTAATCAATACAAGTGTCCAGAAAGAAGGATCCCACCCCACAGGCACAAACTGGTATGGCACCAATAGCACAAAGACTCTGCCAGTCATGGCTCTGCCCCATCCCCATTCCTCTCCTCCATCTAGGGCTCAAATTGCTTCCATTTGGGCCCTTTGGGGATTCAGTGAACAGAAGTCTGGGAGGCTATCTCTGGTCCAGGGATAGGTAATGGAATGTCAACAACTCTCCAGAGAAGTGACCCGAAGGAAACTCTTGAGGTCAAGGCCCTTGAAACCCGAGTTTCAAGCTACTATATTTAATGGACATCACTCTGCTATTTCCTGGATTTCAAGTCAAATCGTTTGTATAAAGAATGTTTCAATCCAGAACCAGGTGAACAGAGAGCAAAGAAACAGCAAAAGGGATGGCTCACTTGCCCTCAGTCTCAAGGTTGTCTTCTCCCCCCTCAAGCATTGTCTGCTCGCATTAAAGAAAAACACAGGTCTCTCTCTCTCTCTCTCTCTCTCTCTCTCTCTCTCTCTCTCTCTCTCTCTCTCTCTCTCTCTCTCTCTCTCTCTCTCTCTCTCTCTCTCTCTCTCTCTCTCCTACACAGAGAAGTTACTTCTCAGTTCCAGAGGACTCCTGGGGAGTCCCTGGGACTCTGGACCCTGCTGGGCCAGAACACTCGACTTCACATCTTCAGCAGCACAGGCTTTCAGGGGCAGCTCATTAGAGCTCAAAGGCTCTGTGGGGACCACTGGGCTCTGTGGATATGGGTTATTACTTGCCTCTTGAGTGATTGAAGGTTGAGTTCTATTTTCTTCCAGGGGCAATATGCCCCCATGATCCAGCACATTGGGATGCAAGGGGCCACACTGCACCTCACAGTAGTTCTTTAGGATGTTGCCATGGCTGTATGGGTTCTGTGCTCAGTTCTTCCCAGTCCAGGAACTTTGAATTGATGGCCTGTTTGAGGACCAGGAGGAACATATGGAATCCTGTTAACACCACAACAGACCAGAAGGTGAAGAAGCAGATGAGTACTTCCAGCACAGTTCCAGGAGTTCCTTTCTATGTCTCTAGAAAGCCAATTTTCAAGGACTTGAGGGTCACATAGACTATGTTGAAGGTGAAGATACAGATGGTGAGGAGTGAGAGAGAAAGGATGAAGAGGCAGAAGTAGAGGTAGTTCCTCTTGCTGACACAATTTCCAACCCAGACACAATGACGGTCAAAGTGCTCCACCCAATTGTCACAGATGGTGCAGTAGGAGGTGGGGTGGGGGTGGGGGGTGAGGGGTGGGGGTGGTGGGGAAGGTGAGGGGGGAGATGGTGCAGGGCGGTGCGGGGTGAAGGTCTTACATATATAACAATACTTTAGTTTCACAATCTGGTTGTTGATCTGGAAATTCTTGATTCGAGGGGGCTGAGGCTGACCATGTGGCACTGTGCCATTGGTTGCCTCTATCTCCATTTCAATGAAAGCTGCTTCATTTGGCAGGGCCCCAGGGAACCACGCGGGGGTCACTGAAGCTCATCCACAGCAGTGTAGCCATGAAAAAGAGGAAAGCTGCAAAGACAGGGACAGCAGGAGACAGCTGAACAACCAAGTAGCAGCGCTCAAAAGCAAAGAAGAAGATGCAAGTACCCAGGATGAGGGAGAGAGTCAAGGAGAAGACCCCTTCTGCCTGGCTATCATGACACATCATCGCTTCTTCCACTTTCGAGTTCCCTTCTTCCTCACCAACATCACAGACATGACTGCAATACACCTCCTAAACTTGCCTTCAGTCATAGGAGAAATGTAATTCAAGGCCAGGCTCAGAACCACAACTCTGGTAGCATTGGTGGCTGCTGCTTCTGTAGAGCCAGATATCATAAAAAATCTGACTTTCAGCCCTGGCGCTTGGACTGCGGTGGGAAAGGTGGCGTTCTCCTCTGGGAGGGAGCGAACCATTTTATGTCAATTTTGCCAAACAGCACAACTCCTAATATCATCTTTGTGACTTCCTTGTTCAAAACGTTCCCCCTGGTCGTTGCTTCTCTCTATCTTGCTTACTTATATATGTATCCCCACCGCTTAGCATAGTGGTTGAAATTTAGTGCTTAATAGACAATTTTCATTCATTCATAGTTTGTGTTTTTTTCTATGTCAGTCAGCAAGAGACACACTATTCATCTTTAGAGAGTTGATTATCTAAAGCTATGGTTCTAAATTTTTTGCATCATATATCCCTTTGTTTGTCTGGTGAAACCTATCAAACCTTTCTCAGAATATTTTTCTAAAAATTATAATGGAAAGAAATGCTAAATATAAGTTGGAGGTTAATGAAGTTATAATTTTTCCCATTAAAGTTCAGAGACTTACTGAAATCTATGCATAAACCCCATGAGGTTCATGGACCTCATCTTAAGAACCTCTGGTCTATTGAAAGTCTGAGTAACCAAATGGACAAAATATGCTTTCATGGGGAGAAGATCTGGAAGAAGACTTTGTATGCTTCTCTAAAAACTGTTCAACTCTACACAAATATGGTTTAACATGTATGTACAGAAGGAAAATTAATAATAAATAAATCTGTCAGAAGTCCAGTTCTGTAACAAAAGGACTCCGTTAAAGCTGGGAAAAAATAGAGAGAAGGGTATTAGTATGACATTAAAATTCTATGCCATGATATCTTCATATGAGTGGAATTTCATCATGGGGTTAAGCATAAATCTGAGAAAGGCATGCAAAAATATTTCTTATATATAATTTTTTTTTCAGTCTTCATCAAGTCAACAGCAAGCATTGCTATGTGTCAGGCACCATGCTAAGTGATGGAGACGCAAAGAAAGGTCAATAAGGTCAATTCCTTCAAAGGGCTCATAGTCTAATGTTGGTTGCATTATAAAAACAATTATGTACAAAGAAGGTATATGGAAGATAAACTGAAAATAATCAAAGAGGGAAGGCCCTAGCATTTAGGGAAAGGCTTCTTGCAGAGGCAAGGTTTTAGTTGAACCTTTAAGGAAGCCAGGAGTGCTGGGGGCAGACACAAGGAAGGAGAACATTACAAGTCTTGGGAACAGAGAATCAAAACACATAGATTCAGGAGAGGGGGATTATCTTGCACACAAACCAGCAAGGGGGGGAAATGAAATTCATTTATAGAGCACAAGAAGGGGAATAAGTTGAAGGTTGTAATAAGTTGTAAAAAGACTGAAAAAAATAGGAAGTGGGCAGGTTATAAGAACTTTAAAAACAAAGCATGGCATTTTCTATTTGATTCTGGAAGTAATGAGGAGTTAATGGAGTTTATTTAGTAGAGGGCTGACATGGCCTCACCTTTACTTTCAGAAGATCTTTTTGGGTTCCTTTTGAACTCCACTCTTTAGCTTTTAAAGACTGGGAAACACACAGGTTAAGTGATTCATCCAGGATCACATAGTCAATAAGTGCCAGAGATGTGCCTGCTCTGAAGGTAGCTATTTGCTATACTATGTTACATCTCAAATAGTAATAATGTTAATGATAAAAAAAATACTACCCGTATAGATACTGAAGCTGATTTTGGGTCTCAGTGATGAAATGAAAGATCATCTAGCTACCAAATATTCTTCCTGCCTTTTCTTACCCGTTTGATTACTCAATATTACAATGAAAATTTTGAAAAGATTTTCTTTTTGGTAACAGAAAGTGAGGTTTTAGGGGGCAGGTTTATCTTTCCTCACAAGATGATGCATTAAACGTGTCTGATGCATAAATAAAGCTGAATCTCTTTAACAAAACTGTGGAATAAAAGTTAGAAATGTGTAGGAGACTCCTACAGATTAGCAGATAAAAATTATTTCACTGAATGTCTATATAAACCATTGAAAAAAAGTCCACCTGATCTCTTTTGGACATGCGAGTCAGATATTCTAGATGGGCTTTTTATTTCAAAGAAATTACAGCAAGGTCTTTATAACTGTGGAACAACTAGACAAAACTGAAAGATTTGGTCACTCTGGGTATTTGTTGATAATTGACAACAATGACAAAGTAAGCTTTTTTATGGGTATTTCTATCTTCTTTTCTACATTTTATATCTTTGAATCTTTCATTTTCTTTCTCTAAATCCTTCATTCTGGATTCTTTATTTTTATCAAGTGATAAAGTATGATCTTTCCAAAGGATTTTTGTAGCTTAAAAGATGATGCCTGGGATGAATAATGCATAACTGAAAGGGATAGGTTTAGTGGTGGAATTTTCAGGATTAATAGGGAGAAAATTTAGGAGAGTGAAGAAGAGGTCATTTCTGGTGCCCTTCAAAGTCATGCGGGGTGATTCACCTAATGGAGAGGTGCTGGGTTCCAACTCGTTTTTTTTAAAAAAATAATAATTAATTTATTTTTAGTTTTCGATATTTACTTCCACAAGATTTTGAGTTCCAAATTTTCTCCCCATGTATAACCTTCCCCCACCCCAAGACAGCATGCATTCTGATTACTACTCCCCCAAATCAGTCCTCCCTTCTATCACAACCCCTTCTCTTATCTCCTTTCCCTTTATTTTCTTGTAGGGCAAGATAGATTTCTATACCCCGTTGCCTGTGTGTCTTATTTCCCAGTTTAATGTAAAAACAATTATTAACATTCATTTTTAAAACTTTGAATTCTGACTTCTCTTCTTTCCTCCTTCCCTACCCACCCCCACTGAGAAGGCAAGCAATTTCAAATAAGATATATATGAGTTGTCATGCAAAACCCTTCCATAACAGTCAGGTTGTGAAAGACTAACTGTATTTCCCTCCATCCTATCCTGTCTCCCATTTATTCTATTCTCTCTTTTCACCCTGTCCCTCCTCAGAAGTGTTTGCTTCTGATTATCCCCTCCTTCTATTTGCCCTCTGTTCTATCATTTCCCCTGTCTTATACCCTCCCCCCTATTTTCCTGTGGGGTAAGACAGATTTTCATACTGAATTGAGTATGTAGGCTATTTCCTCCTGAAGCCAAATCCAATGAGAGTAAGGTTCACTCATACCTTCTCACCTCTCCCTCTTCCCCTCCATTGTAAAAGCTTTTTCTTGCCTCTTTTATACGAGATAATTTACTCTATTCTATTTCTCCCTTTCTCCTTCTCCCAGTATATTCCTCTCTCACCCCTTAATTTTATTTTTTAGATATTATTCCTTTATATTCAACTTACCCAGCGCCCTCTATCTCTCTTTCTATCTCTCCCTCTGTGTCCCTGTCTCTCTCTCTCTCTCTCTCTCTCTCTCTCTCTCTCTCTGTCTCTCTGTCTCTGTCTCTGTCTCTGTCTCTGTCTCTCTCTCTCTCTCTCCCCCCATATATACACATATATAGTATGTGTATGTATGTATACATATGTATATATCTCCTCATATATGTATATATGTATGCATGTATGTGTGTGTATATACATACATACAAACATACATTCTCTCCAACTACTATAATACTGCGAAAACTTTCAAGGGTTAAAAATCTTATCTTTCCATGTAGGAATATAAGCATTTCAACTTTCATAAGTCCCTTATCATTTCTCTTTACTGTTTGTTTTTTCATGCTTCTCTGGACTCTTGTATTTGAAAGTCAAATTTTCTATTTAGCTCTGGTCTTTTCATCAAGAATGCTTGATAAGCCTCTGTTTCACTGAATGTCCACCCCTCCCCACCCCTTTGCTGGGTAGGCGAGTCTTGGTTTTAATCTGAGCTCCTTTGACCTCCAGAATATCATGTTCCAATCCCACTGATCCCTAAATGTAGAAACTGTTAGATCTTGTGTTACGCTGATTGTGTTTCCACAATACTTGAATTGTTTCTTTCTAGCTGCTTGTAATATTTTCTCCTTGAACTGGGAAATCTGGAATTTGGCTACAACATTCCTAGAAGTTTTCCTTCTGGAATCTCTGTCAGGAGGTGATCAATGGATATTTTCAAAATCTATTTTACCCTCTGGTTCTAGAAGATCAGGGTAGTTTTCCTTGATCACATCTTTTTTAAAAATTTATTTATTTATTTTTAGTTTTCAACATTCATTTCCACAAGATTTTGCATTCCAAATTTCTCCCCATCTGTCCCCTCCCCCTACCCTAAGACACCGTGTATTCCGATTACCCCTTCCTTCCCTTCTGTCACACTCCTCCCTTCCCTTATCTCCATCTCCTCTATTTTCTCATAGGGCAAGACAGGTTTCTATATCTTGTTACCTGTATTTCTTATTTCCCAGTTGCAGGTTAAAACAATTTTTAACATTCATTTTAAAACTTTGAGTTCCAACTTCTCTCCCTTCCTCCTTCCCCACCCATCCTCACTGAGAAGACATGTAATTCAATATGGGTTACACATGTGTCGTTATGTAAAAGACTTCCATAAAAGTCATATTGTGAAAGACTAACTATATTTCCCTTCATCCTATCCTGCCTCCCATTTATTGTATTCCCTTTTTTCACCTTGTCCCTCCCTAAAATATTTACTTCTAATTACCCCCTCCTTTCTCCCATTTGCCCTCCCTTCTCTCATCCCCCCACACACCCCTCTTATCCCCCGCTCCCCTACTTTCCTGTAGTGTAAGGTAGATGTTCATACCAAATTGAGTGTGCATGTTATTCTCTCCTTAAACCAAATGTGATGAGGGTAAGCTTCACTTATTGACTCTCACCTCCCCGCTTTTCCCCTTCATTGAAAAAGTTTTTTCTTTCCTCTTTTATGAGAGATAATCTACCCCATTCCATTTCTCCCTTTCTCCTCCCAGCATATTCCTCTCTCACCCCTTAATTTTAATTTTTAAAGATATAATCCCTCTGTATTCAACTCACCCTGTGCCCACTGTCTGTATATATATAATCCCTCCAACTACCCAAATACTGAGAAAAGTTTCAAGAGTTACAAATATTACCTTTCCATGTAAACAGTTCAACTTTAGTAAATCCCTTATGATTTCTCTTTCCTGTTTACCTTTTCATACATCTCTTGATTCTTGTGTTTGAAAGTCAAATTTTATATTCAGCTCTGGTCTTTTCATCAAGAATGCTTGAAAGTCTTCTATTTCATTGAACGACCATTTTTTCCCTTGAAGTATTATACACAGTTTTGCTTCTTTCAATACCTTCAATCCCTTAATGTAGAAGCTGCCAGATCTTGTGCTATCCTGATTGTATTTCCACAATACTTGAATTGTTTCTTTCTGGTTGCTTGCAATAGTTTCTCCTTGACTTGGAAACTCTGGAATTTGGCTACAATATTCCTAGGAGTTTTTCTTTTTGGATCTCTTTCAGGAGATGATATGTGGATTCTTCCATTATTTGTTTTACCCTCTGGTTCTAGAATATCAGGGTAGTTTTCCTCGCTAATTTCATGAAAGATGATATCTAGGGTCTTTTCTTGATCATAGCTTTTAGGTAGTTCCATAATCTTTAAATTGTCTCTCCTGGATCTATCCTCCAGGTCAGCTGTTTTTTCAATGAGAAATTTCACATTATCTGCTATTTTTTCATTCCTTTGGTTTGGTTTTATATCTGCTCCATTCTAGTCTTTAAGGAATTATTTTCTTCAGTGAGCTTTTGGATCTCCTTTTCCATCTGTTGAAGTCTGCTTTTTAGAGCATTCTTCTCCTCATTGGCTTTTGGATCTCTGGCCATTTAGATTAGTCTATTTTTTAAAGTGCTGTTTTCTTCAGCATTTTTGAGTCTCCTTTAGCAAGCAACTGACTCTTTTTTCATGATTTTGTTGCATTACCCTCATTTCTCTGCCCAATTTTTCTCTACTTACTTGAGTTTCAAAATCCTTTTTGAGTTCTTCCATGGATGGAGACCAATTCATATTTTTCTTGGAGCATTGGATAGAGAAGCTTTGACTTTCTTTTCTTCTGTTTGCATGCTTTGGTCTTCCTTGTCACCAAAGTAAGATTCTATTGTCTGATTCTTTTTTCCATTTTTTCTCATTTCCCCAGCCATTTACTTGACCTTTGAGCTCTTTGTCAAGGAAGTTCTCTCCTTCCATTGGTGTGGGGAGCTGTACTGTTAGCTGCTCGATTCCCCCACCATTTGTGGGCCTAGAACTCCAGAAACAGTGGCTGCAGCTTCTGCTTCTGTGGCTTCATGGAGTTCCTCTGCCCCCTCCCTCCTCTGTCACCCTCCTCTCTCCTGCACTGGTCCCACAGGCATTTTCCACTGATCTTCCAATTTA
Source organism: Notamacropus eugenii (assembly GCF_028372415.1). Taxonomy (NCBI): domain Eukaryota; kingdom Metazoa; phylum Chordata; class Mammalia; order Diprotodontia; family Macropodidae; genus Notamacropus; species Notamacropus eugenii. The sequence goes on from NC_092878.1 coordinate 14,875,593, forward strand.
TCCTCAGCGTTTTTTGATCATGAAGTCTGGAAATTGCCACAGGTGTGGGAGATTCAGTCTCCCCAAGGCCTCCTCAGGTTTCCTCTCTGCACTCACAGTTCTCAGTGGAGTGTGCTCTGTTCCCATCACGGCGTGATAGACACTTTCCAGTGATCTTCCTGGCTGTCTTGGGCCGGAGATTTGCTTCACTTCATCATTCTGTGGATTCTGCAGCTCCAGAATTTGTTTAGAGTCATTTTTTTTTTTTTTTTACAGATCTTTGACTGGGCTTGGCAGGAAAGTTCTAGAAAATCTGTGCTGCTACTCCACACCCTTGGCTCCACCCACCCCTCCTTGATCATTTGTTGAAAGATGATGTCCAGGCTCTTTTTTTCATCATGGTTTGCAGGTAATCCTATAAGTATTAAGTTGTCTCTCTTGGATCTATTTCTTAGATCAATTGTTTTTCCAATGATATATTTCACATTGTCTTCTATTTTTTCATTTTTTTGGTTTTGTTTTATAGTTTTTTGATTCTTCATAAAGTCATTAGCTTCTGTTTGCTCCATTCTAATTTTTAAGATATTATTTTTTTCAGTGAGCTTTTAAACCTCTTTCTCCATTTGGTCAATTCTATTTTTTAAGGCATTCCTCTCATCATTGACTCTTTCAAACTCTTTTGCCATTTGGGTTAGTCTGGTTTTTGTAAAGTGTTATTTTCTTTAACATTTTTCTGCATCACTTTCTTCATTTAAAAAATATATTTATTTTCAGTGTTCAACATTTACTTCCACAAAATTTTGAATTTCAAATTTTCTCCCTCTCTCTGCTCCCTCCATCCCAGGACAGCGTGTATTCTGATTAACCTTTCCTCTGATCTGCTCTCCCTTCTATCAGATGCCCCCCTCCTGTTTATCCCTTCCCTTCTATTTTCCTGGTATAGATTTGGTATAGATTTCTATACCACATTGCCTATATATCTTATTTCCTAGCTGAACATAAAAACAATTTTTATCATTCATTTTTAAAGCTTTGAATTCCATATTCTTTCCCTTTCTTCCTCCCCACCCACTCTCATTGAGAAGGCAAACAATTCAATATAGGTTACACATGTGTAGTCATGTAAATCAATTCCACAACAGTCATGTTGTGAGAGATTAACTATATTTCCCTTCATCCTATCCTGTCCCATACGCCATATACTCTGTTTTCTTCTTTGACCTGTCCCTCTATCAAAATGTTTGCTTCTGATTACCCCTTTTCCCAATTTGCCATCCTTTCTATTATCTCTCCTCTCTTATTCCCTTCCCCTCTGTTTTCCTGTAGGGTAATATAAACTTCCATACTCAATTGAGTATTTGGAGAGGTTTGGGGGAGAAATCAAGAAAGTCCCTGCTTTTACTCAGCCATCTTGACTCCCCCCTACTCTGGGTTCCAACTCCTTGAAACTCTGCAAGCATGGATTGGATGACCACTTGTAAACTCTATTATAATAGGGACTCTTTTTGCTCTGGGTTAGATAAGACTGCCACCAAAATCCCTTTCAACTCATAAATTCATGATCCTATAATCTATTCATTTTCAATATTGATTGGGATGTTGACGATGCTTTAATGAACCTCTAGCGGATTTGTATAAGAAATACCATTTAAGGGAATTTATTCTTTTTAGACTCCCAAAATCATGGGAATAGGAGTAGAGGCATCTATGGTGATGAAAGTATAAAGGAGTCAGTCATCTGGGAAAAATTTATAGTCAAGGAGTGTGCTGAATTTGGAGCCTGAGTTCTTAGTTTGAAATGTTTACTTCACTCATTACCTACCTATGCGACCTTGGGCAAGTCACAACTTCTTTTGGTCTCAGTTTCCTTATCTATAATATATGAGAATGCAAGAATAATCTATTAAGTTGAGACAGAGTTAGTTGGGTTGTGTATTCTTAGTTGCAGTTTCTGAGTGAAGTGGAAAGTGGGAAGGCAGAGACTCTTTGTCAAGGATGCTCCTTGCCTATGATACTGTGAACAAGAATTTGGACTGAGTGGTGCCTAGTCTTTCAGATTACAGGCTATATCACAGCAACATAGTATGCCTTTGTTCCATCTTTGCTTTTGCCTTGGCTCTTCTCCATTAACTAGTTCACTGTATCTAGGTGGCCATGTAATAGACCATGCTTCACTTCCTATAGAGGCATTCCCTCCATGGCATCTTGCTGTCTGTCCTGTTGCCTCAGGGTCTCTCTATCTCTGTGTCTCTCTCTCTCCTTCTGTCTGTCTGTCTCAAATGGCCCTCCCCCATTTCCAACTTTTCCTCTGGTCTCAGTAATGGAATAAATACTACCACACCACTATTGTTTCTGGAAAGGGTGTGTCTGTTGACTTCCATAGAGTCAACTGACCATTCTTGTCATCCACTAGACATTCTGTTCTTTGGCTGCTACTCTCAGGTTTATGTTGTCTTCATTAGAATTTAAGTGCTTTAAGGAGAGTGACTGTCTAACTTCTGAAGCACTTTGCACAGTCCCTAGAACACAGTAAGTAAGCATTTTTAATAAATGCTTTTCCATTCACTCCATTTTAATTTATTCCTGCTTATACCTCTGTGTCATCTTCTTTCCCTGTAGATACAGGGGTCACAGTTCTCTCTAGCTTCTGTAGACTAAGCCTAGGCTGCATTGCTGCAAATAATGAAAACGAACTGTGCTATTGCTGCAAAATGTCAGTCTCCTAGTCCAAAATGAGGGTGTACAGAGGAAGTTAGTCTCTAAGTATGAGTATTCCATTTCTTGTACTCTCCTTAGGGAGTGATAGAAAACTCATAATAATAATTCACGCTTACATAGGGATTTAGAGTTTGGAAATGTGTTCCCCACAACAATGTCACGTGTGAGCAAGATAGTGCAAGAATGAGAGGAGAAAACTGAGTTTCAGAGAAGTAAAACCCCAGGGTAACACTTCTAGTAACTGGGAAAAGCAGGAATGTAAGGTGATAATACACCTCGCAAATGATGAGAACATTACCGCAAGGGGCAATGAGCATGAAATAAGTATAATGGCCTAATTTGTAACCCATAAGGTGTTGCAAATAGTGAATCTCAAAGGAGTTTCTCTTTCCAGATGTAGACATCATATTTACACATCAGCAGTGAAATCTCAGAGGAGGGCATGGGAGTATGTTTATTTCCTCACTTCATAGTTATTGAAGTTTGAGTCTTTTCCTCTTGAGCTCTGAAGTCTGTGTTTGCTCAATTCACAAGAGTATCTTTGAGTTTTACTGATTTTCAATGAAATCATTATCCTTGCTACTCCCTAAAGCATAGTTCATTTGCAGAGGTGATTTCTCATTTATTCTGCTAGCTCCTCAATCCTGAGGGAAATAATTAAAAATAACAAAAGAAATGGTTGCAATCATAATAATTAGAATCTACGGCTTCTAAGGAAGAACTGATCTCTGACCCACTCAAGTTAAGGACCCAAATGAGTTTACAGGACAAGGAATACTTGATTCATGGGGAAGGCAAGTGGAAAAAAATCAGAATCTTCTGCAGAAGTAATACCAGATACAAAACATGAAATTCAATTAGAAATGAAAAGAACTTTTCGATATTGAATTGGAACAGTAGTAAAAGGGAAGCATGAAAACAGAATCCTTTTTCCTCAAGGCTCAAGTCAGGTGCTAAGACTTCTATGAAGTTTTCCTTTAACTTCTCACTTTCTAACTCTACCTCCTCAAATTGCCTTGTATTTCACTCATATGCACATTTTGTATCTCTCCCCACACCCAGAGGGCAGAGGACATATAAAATTTTTCTCCCTTGTAGCTACAGCAGCTAACATATTGTTTTACACAAGATGTCCCAATACTAATGCTAAACATTGATTAAAATATTAAAACTTAAATGTGCAGTAAGATTTGGGGGACATTCTTTATACAGTAGGCTCTATACAAATATTTGTTGAATTGTATCAGTAGTTCTAAGAAATTTGCATTATGGAGTACACACACATGTATACATGCACACATACATGAATGTATATACATATGCGTGTTTACAAAGAACAACAAGATGAAAGATAAGTCTTATACATCTTTTTACAGCGGCACTTTTTATGGTAGCAAAGAACTGAAAGCAAAGTAGATGTCCTTTGATTCAAGAATGGCTGCTACAGAGACATGAGAATGTAACTGATGAGAAATATTTATAAAGAATTCAGAAACCTTTCTATATGTGAATGGAATGTTCAAAAGATACGAACAAAGAGTTCACAAAGGAAGAGTTGCAAACTATTAATGGCCACATGGAATATTGCTCAGCCTAGATCACTAAATTCATATACTTTCTACTTGACTTATATAAATCAATGGAGAGTCATTTCCTGCCAGCAAGACTGCTTAGTCCTGTCTCCCCTCTTTCAATTTCTTTTTGTGTGCTGTTTTCCACTATTATATGGTAAGCTCCTCAATGGCAGAGATTTTCTTTTTCTTATTCGTATCCTCAGTACTTAGCATTGTGCCTGTTACATAGTATGAACTTAATAAATATTTAATGTATTATTTTTTGTTGTTGAGTTGTTTCAATAATGCCCAACTCTTTGTGACCCCATTTGGGGTTTTCTTTTTTTTTTGTTTTGTTTTTAATTTTATTTTTCATTTGTAACACAGTTTATAACAGATAAAACAATTCAAACTTTTGGTCAGGTGATACTTCTTTTTAAAGCATTTACAATACAGACCACAAAAGAATATTTTTTAACACATTAACCAACTGAGAAACAAATAATATTTACGTTGCTGACTTCACAAGCCCTTGACCTAATTGTCTCCACAGTATTACTAAGAATTAAAGCACCCTAACTTATTGTTGTTGGTCTAAAGTCCTATGCCTAATAGCTTAATTTTAGACTTAACCTCGGATGTTCCCCTGGCAATAATCTATAATTGAATAGATCTGGTGTTAAGCTTGCAAACCTTTTGACTACAGTAAATTGCCACCAAGAATAGGGACATTGCCAGGATACAATATCTCCCCAATTTCATGTCAGTTCCAGGAAGGATTACATTTTCCACTTACATTCAGTCAGGCTTAAAGTCTGCCAGGTGTCAGTGGGGAAATTCAGTCAGGAGAATCCTACCTCAGCCCGGGCTGAACAGCCAATCTCCCATCCTTCCCATGAGATGAACTTTTGCAGTTCATACTAGCATCTTGCCAGTTTACTGGCATCATGTATTGGAGGTTCAGACTGCCCTTCTTGCTATCCATAGCTGGAGTTAGACTCAGGAGAACAATCACTTAATAGTCTCATAGCATCTAAAAATGGCAAGTTCCAATAACCAGGTTTCAAATATGATTATAATTTCACTTTTGTTAAGGAACATCTTTTGAGGCCAGTCTTAAGTGGCTTACATGCCTTTCTATACATGTTCTAGTTCCTGATTAAATAGCAATCATAAAATCAAATTTTCCATTAAAACCTTGGCTTTTCCATCAGTGCCAAATTTTACCAGAGATTACCTTCCTCCAGGAAATTTAGACTGAAATTCTTTTCCCCAGACTAAAGACATCATTGTTTATTCTCAGTAATTAATTCAGTCAATTATTTTAATACTAATTGCTTTTACTTCACTTTGTAACATGTCCAATTTTTCTCCCCACCACTTCCCTCCCCCTACTTTCTAATGCCTTGCATTCTGATTACTCCTTCCCTCAATGTACCCTCCCTTCTATCACACCCCACCCTTCCCTTATCCTTACCTTCTCTCTTTTCTTGTAGGGCAAGATAAATTTCTATACCCCATTCCCTGTATTTCTTATTCACCGATTATATGCAATAAAAATTCTCAACATTCGTTGCCAATACTTTGAATTCCAACTTCTCTCCCTCTTCTCCCCTCCTCAACCCCACTGAGAAGGAAACCAATTCAGTACAGACTAAATATGTGTCATTTTGCAAAAGACTTCCATAATAATCATGTTGTGTAATGCTAATTATATTGCCCTTCTGTTCTACTCTATCGCCCCTTATTCCCCCCCCCAATTGATCTTGTCCCTTCTCAAAAGTGTTTATTTCTAGTAACTCCCTTCTCCATTTGCCCTGCCTTATATCATTCCCCTCACCCCACTTGTCACCTCTTCTCCTACTTTCCTGTGGTGTGATATAAATTTTCATATCAAATTTAGTGAGCGTGTTATTCCTCCTTCAGCCACATGTGGAGAGAGTAGCTTCATTTTTCCCCTCTCCCCTTCTCCCTTTTCTTCTCCATTGAACAAGATTTTTCTTATCTCTTTTGTGAGTTATAGCCTGCCCCATTTCATTGCTCCCTTTATGTTCCTGGTATTTTCCTCCCTCACCCCTTAATTTTTCTTTTATTTTATTTTTGTGTGGATATCATCTCTTCTGATTCAACACACCCTGTACTCTCTGTCTATATATGTACATTTGTGTGTGAGTGTGTGTGTGTGAGTGTGTAAGTGTACAATCTCTTCATCTACCCAAATACTGAGAAAAGATTCAAGAATTATAAATATTTTCTTTCCATGTAGTAATGTAAACAGTTCAGCTTTAGAGGGTCTTTTATGATTTTTCTTTCCTGTTTACCTTTTCATGTTTCTCTTGATTCTTGTCTTGGGAAGTCAAATTTTCTATACAGATCTGGATTTTTCCTCATCATGAATGATTGAAAGTCATCTATATCATTGAATGACCAGTTTTTCCCTTAAAGTATTATACTCAGATTTGCTGGGTAGGTGATTCTTGGTTTCAATCCCAGTTATTTTGTCTTCTGAAATATCTCTTTCCAAGCCCTTCAATCCCTTAATGTTGAAGCTGCCAGATCCTATGTTATCCTGATTGTTTTTCCACAGTATTAAAATTGTTTCTTTCTAGCTGCTTGCAGTATTTTCGCCTTGATCTGGAAATTCTGAAATTTTGCCACAATATTCCTAGGAGTTTCTCTGTTTGGGTCTCTTTCAGGAGGTGATCAGTGGATTCTTTCAATATTTATTTTGCCCTCTGGTTCCAGAATATCAGGGCAGTTTTTCTTGATAATTTCATGGAAGATAATGTCTAGGCTCTTTTTTTGATCATGGCTTTCAGGTAGTCCCATAATTTTTAAATTGTTTCTTCTGGACCTATTTTCCAGGTCAGTTATTTTTCCAATGAAATGTTTCACATTATCTTCTACTTTTTCAAACTTTGGTTTTGTTTACTAACTGCTTGGTTTAGCTCAAAGTCATTCATTTCCCTGAACTCAATTCTTTCTTTCAATGAATTATTTTGTTCAGTGAGCTTTTGAACCTTCTCCTCCATTTGGGTAATTCTGCTTTTTATAGCCTCCTTCTCCTCATAGGCTTTTTGGACCTCTTTAGACTATTTTTATTTTGTCAGCATTCTTTTGGTTCTCCTTTAGTAAGCTGCTAACTTGATTTTTAAGGTCTTCTATTGCCTGAGCCAAGTTTAAGTCCCCTTTGGAGGGAGGGTCTTTGACTTCCTCTGACAGTATGCCTTGCTCTTCCTCATCCGAAGGGTTGGGGGGAGACACCTGTTCCCCAAGAAAGTAACCTTCTTATTTTTCCCCCCTTTTTTGGGCTGTTTCCCAGCCAGTTACTTGACTTCTGAGTTTCCTCTCCACAACCACCTCACCTCCATTTCCACCAAGCCAGCACTGGGGACGGAGATTTAGATGAGCTTCTCCAAACCCTCAAGGGCTTTAGATGGGGGCAGGGCCACTATTCAGTGTGAGATTAAGATCAGCTGCTCAGGTGGGGCAGGGCCATCACACAGGGCTCACTTCCCTCAGGGGGTTTATAATGAGATCTTCAACAATGGATGGAGGCTACTGCCTGCTGTGGAAGCCTTGGTCTGCTGTTGTCACCTGAGGAGGCCCAAGTTATGGGGACACACTGCTCCTTTCTCGGCCAGCCCAAAAGTCCCTCTCACTGACCTTTGGCACCTGTGGCTTGAGGGATCTGTGCTGCCACTGGAGATTCTGTCCCTGAAGCCTGCTCAGTCCTGCTCCTCTTGGTGCTGTGGGGCCAAGGCTGGGCTGGGCTCTGCTCTGGTCTGGTGGGGCAGACCTTTCCCATAGGTCTTTCAGGTCACTCTGGGATAGAAATCTCCACCCCATTGTTCTGTGGCTTCTGCTGCTCTAGAATTTGTTGAGAGTTCTTCTTTACAGGTATTTTATGGGCTGTGGAGTAAGCGCTAGTGTATGTGGGTCTTTCTACTCTGCCATCTTGCATTTGGGGTTTTCTTGGCAAAGATACTGGAGTACTTTGCTGTTTCTTTCTGCAGCTTATTTTACATATGAGGAAATTGAAGCAATCAGGATCACGTGACTTGACTAGGCTCATACAGCTAGTAAGTATCTGAAGTCAGATTTGAATTCATGAGTATGAATCTTCCTGATTCCAAGCCCAGTGCTCTGTTCACTTCACCATTTAGCTACACTAATATAATAATATTTTAAAGTGGAACCAATAAAACAAAACACAGATCACCATAATTTAACTGTAAAGAACAATACAATGAAATACAACATGGATAATTTTAATGATTAGTCTTGGGTCCAGGAAACAGCTGAGAAAATATACTCTCCTGTTGAAGATTTGAGGGAGTATAGGTGTAAAATTTTGTGTATGGTGTCTAATTTGGTCTACGCATTGATTCTTTTTATGGAAGGGCTTTTTTCTTCAATTTAAAAATATTTGTTACAAGGAAAGGTTTTCTGAGAAGAGGAAAGAGGAGGGAAATATTTGGACATGAATATAATAAAAAACATAAGTATTGATATAAACTTCATAAAAAAAGAAGTGACGTGTGTGCTCTCACAAGTGGTTAGGAAGACCTTTTGTAATTACAGGTAGGCTTGTGTGTTTTCATGTTTCTTTCTTTAGCTTGCCACCATCTTCTTAAACTCATGCCCGTAATCATGAATTGTACTTTTTCTTTCTATCCATTTGTTGAACCTGAATTGTTTGACAAAGGGGAAAAGCATTACAGTTTTACCTACACATTTCATTTGATATTCCTGTCTCCATGCAAGAGGGGTACATATCATACTATAATTGTGTAAAAAAACTATTTATGCCAGACCTTAACTTTACTTCTAAGTAAAGTCCTGTTATTATTTCATGGGGGCAAACTGATCTTTTGTTTCCTTAGTTCAAAATGGTCAAATAGTCTTGGTCTATTTAAAAGATATAGTTGCTCATAACTCATGATTCATTCTTTGGAATCTGTAGCTCTTGGGTTTGAGTCCCATGACTGTTTTGTAACTTGGACCTTTAATTCTGTGAGCCTCATTATCCTTATCTGGGTTTTAGATTACAAAAATCCCTTCTAATTCTGAAATTGGTCATGACAATAAATGTTTGCTATTTTTTTTTAACTATTGAGTGAATACATGAATTACTTTGTATGCAAACCTGTTAGGGTTCTTGATGGATAGAAATGAAGATAAAAACACAAGTTTGATGTTCAACCTGCTTTTAAGGTGATTGTTAGTTGGATCATTGTTTCTCCTAATAATTTTTATCCATACCAAGATACTTTGATTTTACTATTTAGAGAAAGTCAGGATCAGTGAAATATTGGGTATGGTGCTTTAGTGGGACTGTCCATTTGAACATTCAAGGAAATCTGCTTTCCCTGTTTATCATGAAATGGAACCAATTATTCAATTGTGAGTCATTAGCTAAGGTGAAACAAAGTATATCTTCAAAAAACTTCCTTTTAGAAAGGTAAATAGAAATGTTGCTGCTTTCATGAATAATATTGATATTATATTTGTTTGCTTAGCTACTCTTGGTAATATAATTAGTGAATGACACCAAATTGCCTTTGAACTATTTGAATGGAGGGGTTTTATCCTTTTCTTTCGTCATTCCAGTCAGAAAATTAGGTTCCAAGAAAGTAATCTTTCATTTTTTTAGTTTGACTGTATTAAAGGAACAAACTTTCTGTTTCTGGGTAGGCCAAAACATTCTTGAGTCTGTGGTCCCCAATGAGTCATGATGATAGAATTGAGTAGGCAGTTTCCTGCTATTTATTAACTTTTATCTCAGAAAGGAGGGAAGGCATCTTTACTGAATTTCATATCTGGCAATTTTGGTATGTAGAAAATACAATATTATTGCATCTTTTCAGCGGCATGAATCTGAGCATGTGATGAACATGGATCAGAAGCAGTAGGATGAGTTTAAAGAAAGATTTTTTAAAGTTGCATTGGCTCATTCATTCTTCTTCTAGTGGGAATATGAGAACAGAGGCTTGTGGCTCTGATCTCTTGAATCCTTTCTCTGGAAGGAAGGATCAATAGGAAACATCACGACTTTTTATCACTTTTTATGGGCAGCAGTGACTAGAAGACATGGAAGTGGTCCACAATCTTTTTATCTTTTCTCCCTACACCCTTTCCTTTGGGAGAGTTAGGAAGTCCATATGACCATTTTGGACCCAGCAGAAAAGATCCAATTCCATTCCCTCTTAAGAAATAATTTAGATTTGCTGTTCAAAATTCTATGTACATAGTGGAGTAAGTTTTTGTTGATTTCTAATTTTTTATACTGAACTAGGAATATCATTTCTTTTGAACAAAATTGTGTATTTATTTCAAGAGATTTAGCCTTCCAAATGCTTTACTGCCCAATTCCTTATAAAGACCCATTAAGAACCTGTCTCTCAACAGAATAAAGTAATTGAAAAATTACGGGTAGACATCTGAAAATTGAAACTTACTTCAATTATTGATCCTTATATCTCCTGTGCTTTTTACATTACTCATTCCATTATGCTCATGTTATACATTCTTTCCAGCCACAGGTAGAATTTTCAGTCTTCCTAATGAACTTGTTTTCTCATGCCAACTTTTATCCAATGTAGTTCATTTCAGAGGTGTTTGTGGTTAAATTTCCCCAGTTTCTACTTTCTCTCTAATCTTATCTACATTAGTTTTATTTGTGCAAAATATTCTTTAATTTAATGTAAATGAAATTAACCATTTTTATTTCTTGTGATCCCTTTATCGTTTTTGGTAATAAACTCTTCCCTTATCCACAGCTCTGATAGGTAACTTCTTTTCCCCACAATTCCCTAATTACTTATGATATCATACATGTCTAACTCATGTACTCATTTTGAGCTTTTCTTGATATATACTGTGAAATGTTAGTCTATGGTTAGTTTCTGCCAGATTTTTCCCAGTTTTTCCAGCAGATTTTGTCAAATAAGGGTTCTAATCCCCAATGTCTGGATTTTTTGGTTTATTAAACACTAGGTCACTGTGGTCATTTACTTTTGTATATTGTGCATCTAACCCATTCCACTGATCAATCACTCTATTTCTTGGCCAGTATCACATTGTTTTTAATGATTGTCACTTTGTAATATGGTTTGAAATCTGTTGCTACTAGAATGCCTTCCTTGACTTTTTAAAAAATATTGATTCCCTTGGAATGTTTGACATTCTCTTCTTCACTAACCCTGTCTGTATTTTATTGGTTATTTCATAAAACCAGATCCTAGTTTTATTTATTAGTTCAATATTTTTTAAACTTTTTTAATCCTTTCATTTTTAGGATTTCTATTTTGGTGTTTATTGGAGATTTTTCATTAGGACTTTATCTAGTGTTTTGTTTTTTTTTCAAGTTGCATGGCCAATTCATTGATCTGTTCTTTTACTCTTATTGATGTATTGCTTAGAGACATAAATTTTCCTCTAAGTACTGCTTTAACTACTTTGACAACAAAATTTGCTGTTATCTCATTATTGTCATTTTCTTCAATGTAAGTATTATTTCTACAATTTTTTCTTTGTCTCACTAATTCTTTAGGATGAGATTAATTTCCAATTAATTTTAATCTATGTTTCCAAAGTTCTTTATTAAATATAATTTTACTGTACTGTGATCCTTGAAGGATAAATTTAATACTTATGCTTTTCTTCATATCTTTTTGAGGTTTTCATGACCTAATACTAGGTAATTTTTTTGTAATGGCGTAATATACAGTTGGGGAAAAGGTATATTTTCTTTTTATTTCTCTTTAATTTTCTCTAAAAATGTACCATATCTAACTTTTCTAAAATTCTATTCATTTCATTAACTTTTTTCTTATTCATTTTATAGTTAGATTTATCTAGTTATACCAGGAGTAAATTGAGGTCTCCCACTAGTACAGTTTTATCATTTCTTCCTGTAATTCATTTAACTTTTCCTTTAAGAATTTAGATGCTTTGTTATTAGTGCATATGTTTAAAATTGGTATTATTTCTTTGTCTATGGTACCTTTATCAAAATGGAGTTTCCCGGATTAGTTTTTAAATTAGATCTATTTTTCCTTTTGCTTTGTGTGAGATCATGATTGCCCCCCCCCCCCCGAACCCTCTATCTTTAATTTCAGTGGAAGCATATTAGATTCTGATTAAGCCCCTTATTTTTAACTCTGTGTATGTTTTTCTGTTTTAAGTATGTTTCTTTTAAACAATATATTGCTGAATTCTGGTTTCTAATTCATTCTACTATCAACTGCCTTTTCATGAGTGAATTCATCCAATTCATATTCAGAATTATGATTGCTGACTGTGCATTTTCCTCCATTTTTGTTTTCTTCTTTTCCTCCTCCTCCTCTTTCTTCTCCTCCTCCTTCTCCTCTTTCTTCTTCTTCTTCTCCCCCCTCCCTGTTCCTTCCTCATCCTACCCTCTTTCTTATCATCTCCCACCTTTTCTCCTCTTTGTCTTTTCCTCTCCTAGTTCTCTTTTGGGGAAAACAGATTTCTATACTCAGTTGAGTGTGTGTATTCTTCCCTGTTTGAATCAATAGAGATGATAGTGAGATTCAAATGTTTTCTAACCCCACCCTTTCCATTTCCCTCCAATTGTAAAACTCATCCTTGCATATCTATTTTACAGGACAGAATTGTCCCCATTCTTCCTCTCCCTTCCTCCTCCATTTAGTACATCTCTCTTTTTCAGCCTTCTATTTTTATTTTGAGATCATACTAAATAACATACTCTCACCTATGTCCTCTAAGCAAATTCCTTCTAACTGTCCTAACAACACAGTTCTTGGGGGGTTATATGTATGTTTTCTCCATTTCATTAACGTAGTCAAAAATAGAAAAGAAATTAAAATATCTCATAAAAATATTAAATCACCAAGAAAATAGATCAAAGAGTATGAATTATTGAACCACCTGAAACCTATGATAAAATATCTAGACTTTATATTTTAATAAATTGTAAAGGAAGACTTCCCAGATATCTTAGAACCAGAGGCAAAAATAGAAATTGAAAGAAATCACCAATCATCTCCTTAAAGAAATCCCAAAATGATACCTTCAAGAATTGTATAACTAAATTCCAAAACCTCTTGGGTCAAGGAGAAAATACTGAATGTAGCCATAAAGAAACAATTCTAATACTGTGAAGCCACAGGCAGGACTATATAAGTTTTAGAAGCTACCATGATAAATGAGCACAGGGTTGGGGATGTGATATTCGAGATAGCAAAGAAGCCAGGATTATAATCAAGAACAATCTACCCAGAAAAACTGAATATAATCCTAAAGAGGGAAATGGGAATGACATTTAATGAAATAGAGAATTTTGGCTTGCCTAATGAAAAAAACAGAGCTTGATAAAATATTTTACATTCAAACATAACACTAAACAGAGATAAAAAGGTGAACATGAGACTTTAATACTTATGCTGGTTGCTTCGCAGACAGGACAAAAAAGAGCTTTGTAAAAAATTTAAGTGCTAAAAAATATGAAATATTCTAATGATACTTTGCATTTAACACAATAATTTATGCTTGTAATTTTAATTCTTATTCTTTTAAAATAACACAGTTGACTGAGTTGTAGGCTATATTATAATTCTTTCCATTACCCATGTTGGAAGAAGTTTAGCCAGTTGGCCCATACAGCCACGAATCAAGAAACTATTATTTTCTCAGGAACAATGACTTTCATCATAGATACGATAAATAAATAGTAAGAAATTAATATTTGAAAGGCTAGAAACTCATAACCTTTTAAGGCCGTTGGGGTATTTTTTTGGGGGGGGTGGGTCAGCATGGTGGCTCTGAAAAATCAATGAAACTTCAGTAACATGACTACAGTGTCTGGACTTGGTAGTTAATGCAGATAATCTAATAGTCACAGCATTGATACCCTGAACAAAGTTCCTTCACTTTTGGTCAAACATATGGTCAAGATATATTAGGCTTTATCATGGGGACTATAATGACATTGTCTTTTTCTGTTTGTGGGCATATCTTTATGTTTATTCCGTTATACCTTTAAATGTTAATTCCCTCTAGGCAGGCTGAATTAATTTCTTGTTTCATGTCCAATAAGAACACATCATCACTATTCAATGATGAAAATCATGGGTGGCATGGTAAATAGAGATGAGGAGGATTTGAAGTCCCATTTTTTTGCATGTTTTGATTGTGAAAGTGGTCAAAAGAGACATCTCGTACAGATGATACATTGAAGAGAATTTCTGATTTACAGTGGTAGAATATGGAATTTACATTACATAATATGAGTTCTCTACTTTAATGCAATCCCAAGTATGACCCCTACTCCCCACCAAAATGTGTGTATATGCTAATGGAAAAACTAGCTTATTGTCTTGCAGGATTCTTCCACATCTTTTATTCATTTAACAACTTTTTACCCATATCCAAGATATACTTATACATGGCTACAGAAAAAAGTATTTAAAAAGTTGAAACACATTTAATAGTATTAGGACAGAGTCAATTTCATACACAGTTGAATAAATTCTAGGCATAGCCTGGGAAATCTGACTATTCTATTTCCAGTCATAGGGAAAGTATTAAATATATATTCCAAGGATGTTATAATGAGTAAAAATTGTGTTGGGCTTTGCTGATGACCCAGGAGGTACTGAGAGTGTGATGCCTCTTTGAAAGTAGGTCACTGGAACCCTGAGAAACAAGTGTCCCACTTTCTTGAGTATAGTGAATTAGAAAATTAGAAGTCATCAGAATTTATGAAGTCTTCTGAGTCTATTCATATTGATGAACATCATTATAAAGGTAATGATGATGATGGAGTAGAACCATGTCATTTTTCATGTCCCTTAGGAAATTCTTTTGACGATCCCTTCAAGACTTTCTTTAAAGCATCTTTCATGTCTTTGTTCCGAAGACTGTAGATCAGGGGATTGAAGAATGGAGTTGCCATGCAGTAGAACAAAGTGACGAACTTCCTCATTCCAGGCTGATTCTTAGACCCTGGACTCACATACATCACCATGACTGAGCCATAGAAGAGGGATACCACAACAAAATGAGAAGCACAAGTGGAGAAAGCCTTATTCCTTCCTGTGCCTGCAGGCACCTTTAACACTGCTCTCAGAACACGGGTATAGGAACCCAGGATGTATAGGAAAGTAATAAAGATAATGAGAGAGCTAACAGTAGCACATGTCAGAGTAGTTTTGGGGACTGGAACACAGGACAGAGCCAGTAGTGGCCCTAAATCACAAAAAAAGTGGTCAATGATGTTTGGACCACAAAAAGGCACTTGGGACATAAGAATTGCAGGAACCAATATAGAGAGGAATCCACCCAACCAGCAGAAAAATACCAGCTTGGCACAGAGTCTTTGGGTCATAATGGTGGGGTAGTGTAGAGGCCTGCAGATTGCAAGGTACCTATCAAATGCCATTGCAGATAGAAAGTAACCTTCAGAGGCACACATTGAAAAGAAAAAGTAGAACTGGAGAATGCAGCCAGCAAAAGAAATGGTTTTCTTCTGAGAGATGATGTTGGCCAACAGTTTGGGCACATCAGAACTAACATAACACATCTCTAAGAAGGAGAAGTTAGCCAGAAGGAGGTACATAGGTGTATGGAGCTGCCGGCTTGACCACACAGCACAGATGATGGATGTGTTCCCCACAATGGTGAGGGTGTAGATCATAGAAAATAGGACAAAGAGGAGGATCTGAATCTCTCTGCGGCAGGGGAAACCAAGCAGGATGAATTCACTCACAGTACGAGAGATATTGCTGGTCTCTAAGACTCTCATTTCCCGATCTATGAAGATGAAATTTAAATTCTATACAATCAACATTTGTTAAGTGATGACTGTGTGCACGTTTCCTGGGAGAAAAGTCATTTTCTAGTATCTTTGTGGGGGATGAGTAATCCTTGATATTTTGACAACTATACTATTGGAACACAAGCTCTGGCTTATTCTACTAAGATAACTAGGTTTCAACTTCAGGCTTACTGGTGGACTCTGTCTGTTGTCTAATCACTCACTCTAGGGCTAAGTTCAGAGAGGCACTGTGCCATGTTGACCACAGGATGATGAGTTTTGAGGACAAAGTAACTCTTGAAGATCATGACAAGGAAAGACTGTGTTCTGTGTCTTTGGAGGGAACACTGGATCCACACTGATGAAACTGTAGATCTTTGAAATAATGAAGTATTCATACAAGGCATTGTGCTCAGCCCTAGAGATAAAAAAAAGTGAAGAAGACATTAAGAATCTAATGGATTAGTTTGGACTGTGCATTTGATAGAGTGCTGTACCTGGAGTCAAGAAGATCTGTGTTCAAATCCAACTTCAGGCACTTGCTAACTATGCAACCCTGTACAAAAACTCCCTCAGACTGTTTCCTCACCTATAAAGTAGGGATAATGGCACCTAACTTCCTAGATTATGAGAACAAAATGACCCAATATTGTAAGACACTTTGGAAACCATAAAGTATTGTATAATTATTAGCTATCTAGTAAAGGAGACAAAGAAGGAGCAGACAGATAGGTAGGAAGAAAACTAGGAAAGTGTTGTCCTGAAAGTCTAGAGAGAAGAGAGTATCAAGGAGATAGTGTTAAACAGTGTTAAAGGCCACACATAGATCATGTAAAATGAGGACTGAGAAAATCATTGGATTTGGAAGTTGGGATTTTTATTACCTTTGGAGAGAGCAGTTTTAGTAGAATGATAAGAGTGGAAGCCATATTCTAAGGGGTTAAGAAGAGAATTAAAAGTGAGAAAGTAGAAGCATCTATTGTAAATGGCCTTTTTGAGTAGTAGAGTTATACAAAAATAGAACTATAGTTAACAGGGATAAAAGGATCTTGTGAAGGTTTTTTTTTCAGAATAGGTGAGACATGGGCATATTTGTTGGCAGTGGAAAATGAGCCAGTAGAAGGGAAAAGATTGAAAATAAGTAAAAGAGTGGGAATGATGGAGGGAGCAACCTATTGGAGAAGATGGAATCATTTGGACAAACAGAGAGGTTTGCTTTGGTAGAGAGAAAGTTCGTTTCATCATATGAAATGGTGTGAAAGAGAAGAAAGTGATAGTAAGCACTGAGTGTTAGGATAAGAGGAAGAAGGAAGAAAGGGAGTTCATAGAGAATGGCCTCATTTTTTTTCTGTAAAATATAAGACAAGATTCTATGATGAGACAGTAAGAGAGGGAAAGGTATGAGAAGTTTGAGGAGGGATGAAAAACTTTGGAAGAGCTACAGTGGAAAGTGAGACATAAGTTGATAGGGAAGGTATAGCAAGATTTCTGAGCATCAATGAGGACATACTTGAGTTTATATAATATGAACTGGTAGTAGATCCAGCAAGGACAGTTGCATAGTTTTCTCTTCATATGTTCAGCAGCATATGTGTAAGCATCAAGGCAATGAATGGTGGGAATGATCCAAGGGTAAAGTCTGACTGGGAGTAATTGACAATACAATAAGGGGGCAAGGGATTCAAGCAAGAAAGACAGTTTAGGGATGAATTGGTTCACAAAGGAGTCACGATGGGGAAAAGAGGAAAGAGTGGCTAGTTCAAGGGAGACAGACTGAAAGAGAATTGAAGGGTGAAAGGATTGGAGGTCATGGTAAGAATGAAGGGAAAGTGTAGGGCGAGATGAAAAGTCAATAGATTATCGTCAGATAAGGGGATTTTAGCATTCTCCAGTATGGAGGTGGTACATTTATGGGTAATCCCAAGATTGAGGGTAGGACCATTTTTGTGTGTGACTGAGGTAGGGTGGAGAAGTAGCTCATGGGATGTGAGTAGGTTGAGGTACTGAATGATTAGGGTATTTGAGGCAGAATCAATATACATATCCCCTAACATGAGGGCAGGAGTTGGGGATAAAAGAAAAATATGAGTCAGTGTTTTCTCTACCATGAGACCCTTCTTTAAAAAAACAAAAAAACACCATTCTGTGTCTCAGGTGTCAACACATTCCTCTCTAGATATTGAAAGATTCCATATGTTGCATTTCTATGTTCTTTAAATTTTAGTATTCTTGTGCAAGGTTCATATTATGCCACCTTAGATAAAAGTATTCATTTATATAATTTCCGTATTCACATGCATTCGGGTACAACCCAGCATAAAGTTTCATTACCTTTTTGCTGTAAGGATAAATTTCTTTCCATTTCGTCCCAAGAAATCACATTTCAAAAGACTGGCTCTGCAAATAGATCAGAATTATGTCAGTGCTACACCTTACCTCTGACATCATTAGGGGATCACTCTCCAATAATTGCTGATAAAAGCATGATGATGAGATTAAGTCCATAATGCTCTTCCTATCTGCGCCAATTTGCTTCAGGTAGAGATTAATTTTAGTTCATTAACTCATAACTACTTAAATCTGGAGAAAACATCATAGTATGAGTCTGCTGTCTCAGATTCTATAACATAAAAAGTTTCAGGAGAGTTTCCAGTGAGAAATTAATCAAACAGTCTGTTGAGTACCTACTGTGTGCCAGTCACTGTATTGTGCTGGGAATATAAGTATAGAGATGAAACAAGATCAAGTTTCTGGCACGAGGAAGAGGGAAGAAAGGAGTTGCATTCCGTTACAAGGCAGAGGGTCACTTTGCAAAAGTTTGCCACAACATAAATGGGCCATGGAGGAGGATTAATGTGAGTGAGTTAAGAGTGAGGGATTACTTTTCTCTACCATCTGTTCATCTGTTATCTTGTTAGGGTTCTTGGAATCCTAGACCATGGTGAAAATGGAAAATGCTTTATATGTCATGCACAATTCTTATTTAGGAGAAGCTTCAGAGATCTCGAAAATCAAAGAAAATGTCAGGTCTTCCACTTTGTCAGTCATAGGACATGGAATCAAAGATTCTATTCTAAACTCTTATAAACATTCTAAACTCTTATGATATTCTTAATGTGGTCCCATGATTTTATTTATTACAGTCTGTAATATTTTTAACAGAATGAAATAGTCAATACACCTTCAACAGAAATGATAAGAGCACTAAAGAAAATAGAATGTCAGAGATAGAAGAGACCTTAAAAAATTATCTTATCTGCCTTCTTCATTTAGGAACCTGAGATCCACAGTGGTGAAATACTTGTCCAAGGTCATTTGGCTAGCTAACAGAAAATCTGAGATTTTCATAAAGATCTCCTGCTTCCCAATCTCATGTTCTTTTCACTAACACCCTAAAGATACTACTGTTCTCCAAGGCTAATGGCTGAAAATGTTATCAAACTCAGGATTAGCAACATATATTTCTTCTTCTTTCCTCTCTTTTTATTCTTAAGGATATGCATTTATTTATGGTAGAATGGAAAAGATACTGAATTTGGAGTCAGAGGAGCTGGCTTTGAAACCCAGCTCTACCACTTATGACTTGTGTTACTTTTGAAAAGTCATTTCACTTTTACTTTCCTCCTCTACAAAATGAGAAGATGGAACTAGGTGAACTCCAAGGTCCCTTCTTGCTCAAAGTTTATAATCCTCTGATACTTGGAAGGAGTGTTGGCTTCTTCCTGATCCTGTCACTAGCTCATTGTGTTACCTTAGGAAATCTATTTTACCTCTGTGGGCCTCAATTTCAGAAGGCGGGATTTCAACCCAGGTACCCCCAACTTTAAGTCACTCTATCCATTATGTACAGATTTTAAGTCCTATTGTCCACTGAAAACAGTTTTAAGAAAAAATATACCTTACAACTAAAATGGGTAATCATGACTTTATAAATCATGTCTTACCATTATTCTCCAACATGGAATAAAATGAAATGAAGCAATCTGGGAAATATGTATATATATATATATATATATATATATATATATATATATATATATATATATATATATATATATATATATATATATATATATATATATGTACACTCATACATATATGCAGCATGCATGCACATATATATGTGTTTATATGTAAGTATATGTGTGTATATATAAATATAACTTTTCTGTTGGAAAACCTCTGGTGGTTTCCTGTTACCTCAAGTATACAAATTAGCTTGGCATTTACCACCTATCACCATCTGGCCCCAGCCTACTTTTCCAGGGGGGCAGCTAGGTGGTGTAGTGGATAGAACACCAGTGGAGGAGTTAGAAGGACCTGAGTTCAAATCTCACCTAAGACACTTGACATTCACTAACTGTGTGGCCTTGGGCAAGTCATTTAACCCCAATTGCCTCATCTTGGGTGATCTCCAGTCATCCTGATGAATATCTGGTCACTGGATTCAGATGGCTCTAGAGGAGAAGTGAGGCTGGTGACCTGTACAGTCCTCCCTCACTCAAAACAAAGTCAAGTGCAAGCCATGTCATCATTTCTCTGATGGCATGGTTTTCTTCGGCAGCGAAGGAGGAACACATACATATGTACATGTATATATACACATATGGTCACAGGTTACTCTCTCTAAATATATATGCATCTGTATTTCATGTACATATATACTTACATTTTATATTCACACATTTATATCACGATAACGATCTTAAGACTATGCAAAAATAAACTTTATGTCTAAATTTTCCTGCAATTTGAATCCATATATATTTATTTTGCACGCATTTACCCTTACTCATACGTATCTCCCCCAATAGCATATAAACTCCTTGGAAGCAGAGACTGTTTTCTTTTTGTCTGTGTATCCCAGTGACGGACACATAGCAAGTGCTTAATAAATGCTTGCTGAGTTATTGTTTGATAGATGTTGAATTAAATTGAATGAGGAACAACGATATTTTTTTTTTTAGCTGCAGTTACCACGTTGGACCACCAGATGGCACATCAGAATGGAAAAATAATCCATTTTGATTTTCCTAGGAGTGTATTTCCCCTTTTTTGGGGGGAAGGCGAGGGGGTGTTAATGAGTAGGTTCAGTTGCTGTGAGACAAAGTAGGGAGAGTTTTTTTTTTTTATTTTTTGCTTGTGTGTTTTGTTTTTGTTTCATTGTGTCAAATAAGGAGATTGGTGAGACATAAAGCAATGAAAAAAGGAACACCGGTTTCTTCTGAAAACTCATTACAGCCATATGTCAGTTTATCTGATGCATGCTCCTTCCAGAATTCATCTTTCACAGTTATCAGTTATTTAACTTCCTGTTTATGGAAGTTCCTACTCTTGGTGCTTGATGTACCAGACCTGGGTACTCCCATTTTCCATTTTCTAGAAGTAGATCTGGACTCTCCAGTTTTAACTTTGTAGAGGCAAGAATGACCCTTGGAATTTTTGATAGTTACGTCAATTACCTCTACAACCCGTGTTGTCAGGCTCATCCTTAGTTGTAGATAGTTTCAAACTATTAACCTCTGTTGGTTAGCAACTAATTTTACTAGAATTCTCTTTTTTCTTTAACGCCAAGAAGAAAGCTCCACTCTCTTCTGAGACTTTGACTTCCTACTTCTGACAAAACTAATATGTAGTTGATTCTTTTTTTTATTCTTTCAAAAGCCAGGAGTTTTGGTAGCAGAATGAGATTGTGTTGCTCAATCTTTCAGTTTAATGTTTTCTATATTTACATCTATGTGAGCAGGGCTATTTTAGGTTAGACCAGTTTTCATTTTTATATTGCGTTCTTATGTATAAAGACAATTTCATGTCTCCAACAAGATCCTTTTATTTCAATTTTTTTAATTTTTAAAAATTATGCAGTCTCGCTTGATTTTTGTTTTCCTCCAATGGAACTCTCAAAATAGCTTCATTTTAAGCCTTTGTAGAATGGCCACAAATTATCAGTAGTATAAATATTTATCACATGAATGTATATTGTCTCAAAGTTCATTGCTAAACATCATATTCGTTGACGGAAATCCTTCCAGACTTTAAATTCTAGATTCTATAATTATAAAGCAGTGGTATTTATAAGGAGAAAATGTAGAGATATGATATTTTTATGAATAGCATAACTGTACAGAAATTTTGAAGAAGGGATTATTTATGGATACATACACTTCATTCAATGAATGAACAGATTAACAAAACACTTATTAAGTGCATATGTTTCATGTATATGCTCAGAGATGAGGACACAAGTACAAAAGTCTCTGCTCTCAAAAGGCATTCTAAAAGGGAGATACAATCAACACATATAGAGGACAGGTGGTCAGGGTATCTCATAAGGAAAGCCATAAATTTGTTCATTATTCTTCTCTCCTCTTGGGAAAATAATCTGACTTATATTGTATATTATTTTTCCATTCTCAAAGCAGATATTCCAGTGAACTTATATTCATTATTGATAGTACCAAACATCTCTGCATAGGCAAGGCTTGGTTTCTTCAGCGGGATACATTTCATTATTTATTCATTGAAAAAATTATTTTAAAATTTTTTGTAGCTTCTAGAAACTTCCTGAGACTATTTTTGTAGCCAGACTTTGAATTCTCGAAGGCTTGAATTCTCTCTGTAAGGATGTATCACTAGTTCTGCATTATTCTTAATGATAAAACAATATTCAAGTTGACCGATAACTTTCTGAAGAAATCATTTATTACACACTGTGAGGAAAGAACATCTTCCCCTTGCCTTGAAAATGATTAAGAGAATATTTATCAGTTTCCCTATCACTGCTGCCAAAAAAGAGACTCAGATCCTTTGTTTTAATTTTCACAACAGCAGACATTCAAATCTGGATAACAGATGTTCAAGGTTGTGTTTCAGCACAATAGTCCTTGTCTATAGTGGGGGACAACGTTTTTTTCATCTATCAATGTTAGCCAAATTGTTCAGGGAATGATTTTTCCTTCTGTGTGTTTCTTATCTAGATGGTTAAGGCTTTATCATGTCATGTAGCCACCTTCTTCAACTAATGAATCAAATATTTTATCATAATATTTAGAACTGGGAAGGGGCATTTGAAATCCTCTAGGCTCACCAGTGGAAACTGAGCCCCAGCAAGGTTAAGTTACTTTCTTGAGATACCATAGGTAGGTAGAAAAAAAGCTAGAATTCCAACTCTAGTTTTATGACCATTTTTCTAGTACCTTCTTCCCCTCCAGTGAATAAAATTCATCTGTTTTATTTTAGATCACTTAGCTCTGGCACCATAGGCATCGACAGAAACATCATGAAGTTGAAGATAATGGCTATGCATGCTTACATTTTGGCTTTCATAATTTCTGTCTGTATTCGAGTGGAACAATGACTGTGGGAACAGAATCCTTATCTAGTCTTTGCTATATCCCTTCCTTCTTGGTTCATATTATGGATACCCTATATGAATAATAGGGCAGGTAGGTGGTGCAGTCTATAGGACACTGGGTCTGGAATCAGGAAGACTTGAGTTTAAATCTGACTTGAGACACTTACTAGCCTTGTGACCCTGGGCAAGTCACTTAACCCTGTTGGCCTCAGTTACCTCATCTGTAAAATGAGCTGGAGAAGGAAATGGCAAACCACTCCAGTATCATTGCCAAGCAAACCCCAAATGGGGTCACAAATAATTAACAGAAGTAAGATAACTGAACCACAATAAAAATGGAGTAATAATAAGTGACTAAATGGAATATTTTAAAAACATCATATTTAAATATCACAACAAACCTTTTAGGTGGGCATCGTTTTCAAAAATAAGAAAAATGAGTTTGGAGAGAACTAAAATTATATGCAATTAGTCAATGTCAGAACTGGGATTCTTCTTCTCTATCCCTTCAACTATAGCACAATGTCCATTGTACCACACAGCCTCCCTGCACATACTAAGGCTTACATTCACCTGGTTTGGGAAGAGCATAAAATAAATGACCATACTTGCTTATTATCTTTGATTTCCTGGGAATGAGTTCAGTGTCACTGTGAGCACTGATTCAAACTCTTCCTCCACCACTTCTTACCTATATGAGTTTGGAGAAGTCATTCAACTTCCCTGTGACTCACTTTTTTCTTTGCAAGATGAGGCGTTTGGGTGGGATGTCCTCTAACGTTTTCTCTAGCTCCAAATCTATGATCCTATGGTCCTAGGATCCTATTGGATCAAACAAATTGTCCTGGAAATGAGAGTATTCACTTTATACGTCTAACCACTGTCTTGGGTTCATATTTAGTAACCCTATATCTAACCATTCCTCTTTCATTTCATATCTGCCTAGCTAGGTTTCTCAGGTTGGGGCTGCTGATGGATTGAGGCACTAAGTTTCCACTATCATGAAAAAGAAAAAGAAAAAAAACACCCAAAACTATGGCTGTGTAAAAGGTATGATTTCACAGATTCAGGCTTCAGATGTGGAAAATGGAGATATTTTAACTTCTCCTAAATACCTCAAAGGGCTGTTGTGTGGAAAGTACTGGGCAAACTTAAAATGTCTACTGTTACTCTTACCACAAGCATGTTTTAAATGGAATTAAAGAAGCATTTATTAAATTAACTATAATATCTTTGAATTGCCCTATCGTTGTTATTTTGTGCCTTGTGATGATAGAAACCATCTCAGAAGTATATTTGTAACTCTCCTTAACATCAAGTGCACTAGGAGGAATTTAATAAGGTTGAGTCATTTGTTAATGCATGTGTTTTTTTTTATTCCTTTGGCTAAGGTTGTAATTGTGACATAGTGATTAGCACACTGGACTTGGTGTCAGAAAAATAAAATTTCAAGTCCTATCTGGTATTTTAGACTAGCTGTGTGGCTTTAACATCTAACATCTCTGTGCCTCAAGAAGCTTTCTAGGACTTATCTAATAAGTCACAGACAGAATGCCTGACTTAGCCTTTTACTTATGATCAAAGTTATCATAAATGAAGCAGAGATTACTCTTCATACAACCAGACTTCATAGTGGATCTCAAATCTCTAGAAATCCTACACAAGGATGTTTGTGGGTTAGAGAATGAATCTAAATTTAATTGCATGCATTGACTGATGAGGCATAATTTTAATGAAAAATACATCTTTAATTTATCTTAGTCAAATAGTTGGGAGTATACTAGTCATATAATGGTTGTAATATTATTTCATGTGATATTCTATATTGAATCTTTAATTTGTTAATGATATTTCCATAATATGACACAAAGTAATTTGCATAATTTGTTTTCAGTATCATGGTTTATGGTAGAGACCTTGTCCTTTTTACTCAGAGGATTTTTTCTGTATGTGTTTTTTTTTCTGGAAAAAAATCTTTAACAATTATAACCACAGAAGCAAAACGGAAGTGTGTGAAAAATCTTTGCTTCAAGGAAAAGATAATTGGAAGAACAGGTATCTAGTAGAACAGGTTGGGAGAAAATACTTATTACTGGGACAAGGTAATTGAATGGGTAAGATTCTCCCTTTACATATGCCAGCACATCTTGATAGGTATAAACTGTACACTATCATATTGAAAATGGAATACCTTATCTTATCTTCTTCAATTGAGGTGCTTGTCTTCTTTTGAGACTCATCACAAATTCTCTCCTTTGTAACAGATTCTCTCCTTTGTTAACACCTTCTCTTGAATTCTCAGGTTAAAGTGAGCTAATTAATTGATCTAATATTAGACCTTTTCATTAATAAGTGGGTACTAGATGGTGTAGTGAATTGAACACTGGGAGAGGAGTTAGTAAAATGAGTTAAATTATGACCTCAGACACTTACTAGTTCTGTGACTCTGGGAAAGTCATTTAACCTCTTTCTTCTTCAGTCTCCTCATCTACAAAATGGTGCTAATAATAGCATCTACATCCCAGTGTTGTTATAAGGATCAAATGAGACAATATGTATAAATCACTTAGTGCATTGCCTAGCACATAGTAGGTGCTATTATATGCCTGTTCTTTTTCTTCCTCTTCTCCTTCCATAATCTCTCTGACCTCCAGGTACTAAAAGTCCTAGTTCTGCTGTATAGTACTTAACCAATGTGACAGTTAGGTGGTAGAGTAGATGGAGTTGGGGACCTGGAGTCAGGAAGACTCATCTTCATGAGTATAAATCTGGCTTCAGACACTTACTAGCTGTGTGACCCTGGGCAAGTCACTTTACCTTGCTTGCCTCAGTTTCCTCATCTATAAAATGAGCTGGAGAAGGAAATGGCAAACCACTCCAGTATCTTTTCCAAAAAAACCCCAAATGGAGTCAGGAAGAGTTGCACATGCCTGAAACAACTGAACAGCACAACTACTATTTGTGAGGTTTCAAAGCAATCATTGATTTGTTTGGCAGAGTGTTACTTAAGTATCAGGTTTCTTTTTATTTATTCTTACATAGAGAGCAAAAGAAATATTGGTCTCTCCAAAATCAGCCACTTCACCGATGTAAGCCTTTGATTATAGAGAGGTGAGAGGATATAGAAGGGAAGATACCAACATAATAGCACTACTGGAAAAATAACTGAAAGCTAAAGTCCTCCTAATGCTCGCTCAGTGGCATCACTTTTGTATTAAAAGACTGGCACAGTGGTTGAGACCAAAATGACACTAAAACAAAGAGCTCAGTATTAGACTGGAAGGTGAAATAAAAGCAGGCAAATGCCAAGTAGCATGGCTCAAGGGTCAAGATCTAGTAGGATCTTAACTTTTGGAAACTTCAGTTTTGAGAGGCCATCAGGGATGGCTAGATGGCACTATAGAGAATAGAACACCAGCCTTGGAGTCAGAAGGACCTGAGCTCACATTTGACCTCAGACATTTATTAGCTATGTGACCTTGGACAAGTTACCTAACCCTGATTGCATTAAAAAAAAAAAGGAAAGGAAAAAATCTTCCATTTTGAAAGTGACATTGTAGAGTGATGGTGGCTGGAAGGGACCATGTAATATTTAATAGATGAGCTAAATTAACTGAGTATACCATGAGACTGAATTTTTGACCTAATTCCAGATACCCTTACCATGAAATAAAGTCAGATTATATACTTGAACTAATGCTGTTGACACATCATTCATTAGTGTACAAAGAGAAAATGGGAAAAAAAAAACTCAGAATAAAGGGAGTACAACTTTTGGAAGAAAAGTTCCTTCACTGTTTAAATTTCATCTAGTGGTATCAGAAAGTTAACCTAAGAGAATTATAAGGTAAGAAATACATCTGAAAGATACTTCATTCTGTTTGGAATGTCGTTCTGTCATTCAGGTAATTAATTATTTCTTCAGAAGAGATATGAAAGATGTAGGGCCATGAAGAAAAAGGAGAGGAAGAGATATCACTTTCTATTTCCTGATCATCATTGTTCCAACTGTCTTCCTTTGTCTGTGCCTATTAAGGATACTGATGAGTTGTATACAGTATTTACTAGAGGGAACTAAAAGGGATAACTCTCTTCAGTGTCTTTCTCAATGTCGCTCTGTTCCCTCCAAAATTTCTTATTTGCCCTCCAGTTAAAATACAGAGGAATGTAATTCTTGTCCTTACTTTAGGGATAACAGATTTCAATTTGAATTCAACAAATCCAGTTTTCCCTTGGCTTTTTACTGCCCTGTCTTTGCTATATTTCATATTTTCAAAGACTATTTTAATCTGAATTCTAATAGATAAAAATGTCATTATATTGTACCAATGATTCATCCCATATTAATCCTATGCAGAACATATCAATCTGTCTGTCTATCTATCTATCTATCTATCTATCTATCTATCTATCTATCTATCTGTCTATCATTTATCTATCTATCTATCATCTATCTATCTATCTATCTATCTATCTATCTATCTATCTATCTATCTATCTATCTATCTATCTATCTACCTACCTACCTACCCACCTACCTACCTACCTACCTACCTACGTACCTACCTACCTACCTACCTACCTACCTACCTACCTACCTATCTATCTCTCTCAATCTCTCTATCAAAAATCTCCCTCTGTCATGGGACAGAAAACAGATATGAATTCTACCTATTTTAATAAAAATTTCAAATTCATATATTCCTGGGTACTAAGAAAACAATTTTCCTAACAATGTTCTATAGAAAATTTTACAAATAATTTGCTTTATATTCTGCTTAGTAAGGTATACATAATTTGAAATATACATGTAATATCAAAGCAAGTTTGTGTATTCATTCTTCTTTTTGATAGTATCATTTATAACGAAGTGGGGACATTGAGAGAAGAGAGAAATGATTTCCTTAAGTAATTAATACATACTTACACAACTTCAAGCAAAACCTGAGGTCCTGGGTTTCTGGTTCATCTCTGAAGTATTGTCATTTCTCTTTCATTCAAAGACACTGCTTCATCTTTAACTCATAAAGGAGAAGAGGGCCAGGCAACAAACTACACATTGCCTCTATTACTTATCTTATTCTTGATCATGCCTTCATTTCTCCAGAGATCTCACCTCGGGGACAGTGGGGAAAAATAACCACATGCCATGCAATGTCTGACTATGCCTTGTTTTCAGTAATGATTGTAAAAATGATACGCCATCAAGTCCTTTTAATGTCCTCCAGTGACACCATTATTATGAAATTTCCTCCTCTGTATCTCATATGCCTCCTGTCTAGTGGAAATGAATTGTCTTTTGGTCTGAAGAAATGGTTTGTTCATGGGACGCTGCCAAGTTTTGAAGAGGTGATACTTCTGATCCTAAGTCCTGAAGTCCTTTCCTCATGTGTTCAGTGGTAGCTAAATTGCTAACAAAATTCTCGAGATCTTGAATCTCTTTACTCCCCCACATTCAGGTTTATGCCATTGACATCATTTTTGTAGTCTAGACATGGTATTTTAGTTCTACAATTTCTCCCTCTCCTCCTGCCACTCTTAGTTTAACCTGAAGGACAAGTAGGAAAGGGGATGTTGCTGGGAAATAGACGGTCTAATGGCAGATTAGAGTAACCAATGGAACATCAGAGGAAATATGGTACTTAATAATGGCTATTGATCTTAAGTCTCTTGGGTCAATACACTGGTTCTGTCTAGTTAAAGAAACTCCCTGGTCACGATCAAAGGGTCTGACCTTTCCATATTCAGTTTTCTTCAATATTTCACTTTTGTTCTATTTCTCTATACCCTGTGACTCACTAATACTCTATTCGTGCTTTGGATCCCCTGCTAGAAAAGGTAGGGTTTAAATTACCTTGGTCACTGTCTCTACTAAGTCAAGAAAGCCCCAATATTTCAATTCAGTTAATTTCAATATCTATTCACTTCAATTAAGCAAACATCTATTAATTAAATTTTATTGGGCTAACCACAGACACCCCCTGAAAGATTCTGAGTTGTAGAATGACATGGTCAGATCTATACATTAGGGAGATCAATGTAGAATAGTATGAAAGACATATATTTTGGGAGGAGAAGGTGAAGACCTGGACAATATCTAGGAAGGTCTTGCAATAAGCCTATCAAAAGTTGAACAACTCTGAGGGCCTAGGTGTGGTTTGTGGCACTGGGGATAGATATGTGAAACGTTCTCAAGGTAGACTTTACCAGATTTTGCAGCTAATGCAAAGTAATGATCAGAAGGACAGTGAAGAAGGAGTCTCAGAGTTGGAAGGAACTTTTTATTCCAGCCCATATATAAAAGGAATCCACACTATAATATACTCTACAAGTGGTCACTTAGTCTACCTTTGAAGACTGGCAGCACTGGAGAACTCACCAGCTCTCGAAACTCATCATTCTACTCTTGGACACCCCTAATTACTAGCAAGATTTTTGTGACATTAATCTTAAGTTATTTTCTTTATAATTTTTACTTATTATTCTTAATTCTGCCCTGTGGGGCTAACCAGAAGAAATCTAATTGATAATCACATTACAACTGTTCAAATATTTTCAGAAATCTATCATGTTTCCCCTAGGTATTTTTTAATTCAGATTAAACACGTCGAGTTCCTCATATGTCCTGAAGTCCAGGTCCTTCACCATCAAGCTTGCCCTCCACTGGACACTCTGGCTTATTAATGTCTTTTTGAAAGTCCTGGTGCACAGACCTGAACAAATAGGATAGATGAGATTGGATGAAGGCAGAATGAAGTGAGACTGTCACTTCTCTATCCTGGAATCTATGCCCCTCTTAATGCAGCCCAAGATTGAATTGGATTTTGTTTTTTGGCTACAACATCGTACAATGCATTCATATGGAGCTTGCAGCACGCAAAAGTTCTCAGATTTTTTTCCCCAGAAAACCTTGTATTTCTCTATGCCTCCTCCATCTTATACTCACAATGTCATTCTTTTATATTCAAGTACAAGACTTATACCTACTGAATTTCATCTTACTAGATTCCGACCAGGGCTCTAACTTGTCAAGTTCTTTGAATCCTAAACTTGCCATTCTCTGTGTCAGTCTTCCTTTTCATCATTGTGTAATCCACAAACTTGATGAGTATTCAATTTATGCTGTTTTCCAAATCGTTGATAAAATTGCTAAACAGCCTAGGGTTAAACACAAATCCCTGGAGTACGAAACTGGATGCCTCCTGCCACATTAAACCATTAATTGCTACTTTTTTAGTTTAATCATATAAGTATTTCTTAATCCAACTGGTCACATTCTCATTTAATACATATGTCTCCATTTCTCACAAGAATACTATGAAGTTTTTTTATCTGAAGTCTCCTAAAATCTAACTAAACTTATGTAAAGTATTTCTTGACCTACAAGCTAATAACTGTCCAAAAATATAATGAAGTTACCTTTATATCAGTTAATATATCAGATAATCTGATATAACCTATTCTTGATGAAGCCATGTGGGTTCTCTTTGTAATTTCCATTTTCCTTTTTGATATTTAAAAATTATTTCTTTAATATCTTTAATAATTTGTAACAGAATTGCCCTAGACGTCAAAGACAAATTCAATGGATTATAATCTTTAGTCTTTGTTTCTTTTCTTTTTTGAAAATCAGGATAATATTTGCCTTCCTCTAGTATTGTGGTACCTCTCACATTTTCCATGTTCTTTCTTTTTCTAATCTTACTTTTTTTTCTATTAATAAATGTTTATTTCTTTCACCCCCTCTACTATTATTTTAAAAAAGAAGCAAAACACATTTAATAAATTTAAAAAGTCAAGAAGAGCAAGCTTCCATATTATACATATCCCAAAATTATGTCTCATTCTTCATCCTGAGTCCATCATTTCTCTGTCAGGAAGTGGGTAGCACAGACCATCATCTGTCCTTTGGAATTATGATTGGTCATTACATTGATCAGAGGTCTTAAAGTCTTTAAAGTTATTTGTTTTTACACTATTGTTATTTCATACCTTTATTTCCTAATTATGCTTATTTTACTCCCTATCATTTCATGTAAGTCTAGCAAGGTTTCTGTGAACACAAACCTTTTGACATTGCTTATGACAAATAGTATTTTATAATATCAGTCAGCGTTATTGCTTCAACATTTGACCAATGATGGGCACCTCCTTGGTTCTGAGATCTTTGACATTACATCTAAATTTTTGTATGTTTGAATCATTTGCCTCTTTCTTTGATTTCTTTTAGACATCACTAGGATTGACTCAGCAATTACATCTGCGGATATTTTCTGAATCCAAAAATAAAGATCTTTTCGGTAGGGTGCCTTGATTTATTGAGGGCAGCTAAGTACTTGTTTAGTCTCTTTACTTCTTTGTGTATTATCATTATCATTATCAGCAATTTTTTTTTTTGCATTATCAGTTGTGGTGTAAAGGCCCTTCTCCTTAGCAGAGAAAAGAGAAACAAAACAATTATTGTTGGCTAAGCTCTCCCTCTTTCTCTCTCTCTTCTCTCTCTCCCTCCTTCTTTCCCCTGTTTCTCTTCAAAAGTCTGATTTTCCTCTGACCACTACCTCTGTTAACTCTCTCCTAATGTAGACATCCCATGGGACTGCCTGTGCTATGCTCCTGGGGCCCTCCATCTTCCAGTTGAGACAGACCTTTCCTGTCCATCCCTCAAATTATATTGAGCTAGATAATTGTTTCACCTGAACTTTTGTTGGTTGTGCCAATCCAGAATTAGATCTGTGGCATTATTTTAGAGTTATTTGAAGAGAAATTTGGGAGAGTGTTTCTCTACTCCTCTATCTTGGTTCCACCTCTCTGAATTTCCAATGAGTTAAATTTAAGCCCATTAGAGTGCAACATATATCTTATAACATCTGAAGGCAATTCATGGTGATTGTCTAAGAATCATAATAAATAAAGCTAGAAGTGATTACAGAGACCATCTCATCCCACTCCTTATTTTACAAAGGAGGAACTTGCACCCAGGGAAGTTAAATAATTAACCAAGTTGTCATGGTTAAGAAATGGAGCATTTGAACTCAGGTCTTCTCATACCAAATTTGAAATAAGGCCTTATTATGCCAAAATTCAGCATGATTTATACCATACCACACTACTTTTCACCTATATTACTCATTAATAAGTAAAGATTTTGGTTTTTTACAGATATGCCCTCATTGTTAATTTAAAATATTTTCTTTAAACACATTCTTTGTTTGACACAGTCCTGTCTCAGGTAAGACTTTCCATCTGGAATGGGTGATAATCTGCTGTTAGCACTTTCTCAATGGTAGAAAAATGAACTATTTGGAAAAGCTGAGCATTATGAGATTTTGTTAAGTGTGGGCTGATCATAAAAATATTTTGCTATGTATCATCATTCTAATTCTTTTTCCTACCATCTTACCATATAAATTTAACACAGGTTTGCCTTTTAATGACACTTTTCAGGAGTACTCAATCCATATGAAATTATTACTTTCTTTTTTTAGCTAATGATTTTATTGGCTATATTAAACTTTTCCTATAAAACCTTTCAGAATGCCTATAAGTTTTTAGAATGTTGCAGTAGATAGTTAATAATAAAGTGAATAAATGTGGGGGAAATTATTTTTTCAAAACATTGAACTCAATACTTTCATACATTCTTCAGTAAAATTTCATGTAATTCATTCATATCTTCACTTGTCTTGACATTAATTAGTCATGTTACTGGAACAGCACGATTTTCATTGATTAAATAAGCCACATAATCACAAGTGAGGCAACTTTAATAAGAATAGTCAACACAACACGTCTTATTAAGCTTCATTAATTTTCCTCCTTTCCTAACACTCAATGTCCAGTCCCAGCACAGAAAAACAAAAAGCAAGGTTAAGAAGATCACAGAAACTTCAGGCTTTAGTGTTCTATTATCTTTTGGGGCAGCAGAAAAGGAAACGGATGACAGGTGTGCTTCATTTGTAGAACAGATGAATTTTACAAACAAGATTGATTGTAAAATGAAAAAAAAACACATTCCATTTTCCCTCTGAATGGAAGGAAAGTTGAAATTTTTTTTTCTCTTTTTCTCACAGAAATTGTTTGGAACTCAACATATTATACATATCATACCTAATCATGCAACCTATTGTTAAAAATCACAAATTTAAAAGGAAAAGGGATAATATTGTGGTAAAAATGGGCAATGCTATAATAAGTCATAAAGTATTAGTATAGAAAAAATTATCATACTAATACATTTTTGTTTGGAGTTAGATCCACAGAAAAGAGGGTTAAATTCTATGAGATGTATGGTTCTTGAAGTTTAGTCTATTATTTCGATTATCTTTCCTACACATTAAAACACGGACTGTGCTTATTCTATTTTAGAAAATGAACTACAGACTGTAAAAGAGCATGCATAGGACATACTTATCAGTGAGAAAATATGAAAGAGAACCTCATTTCACTTTCATCCTTGAAAAAAGTTTTATTCACCAATTGGGATTTGGTCCCGAAGCTGATAAGTAGACTTCGACAGAGTTTTCTACTATGTTGCCTCTCATTTTAAATTCAGATTACAGAAGGAATGGTTTTCACTAAGGCCTTTCATGTCTTGTGAGAAGTCCTTTTGGCCACCAGAATTTTCCGTAGAGCTGCTTTCATATCCTTGTTTCTGAGACTATAGATCAAAGGGTTGAGGAGTGGAGTGATAACTGAATAAAACAGCGTGACAAGTTTCTGGAATTCTAATGGCTTCTCTGATCCTGGACGCACATACATTGTCATAACAGAGCCAAAGAATAAGATCACTACAGTCAGATGTGAAGCACATGTGGAGAAGGCTTTACGTTTGCCAGTAGCTGAGGGAATCTTCAGCACAGAAAGAATGACCAAGGCGTATGAGATGAGGACGAAGATAAAAGTACCAACCATAAAGATAATATTGAATGTAGAGTAAATGATTTTTGTGGTATGGGCTTTGGAACATGAAAGGGCCATCAATGGAACAGGATCACATATGAAGTGATCAATGATGTTTGAGCCACAATAGGACAACTGTGAGATGAGAGTAACTGGTATTAGAAAGAGGATAAGGCCACCCGACCAGGCAAAAGTCACCAAGCCAGTGCAGAGATGTGTAGTCATGATGGTTGGATAATGTAGTGGATGACAGATAGCAAGGTACCTATCAAATGCCATAATGCAAAGATAAAAGCCTTCATCACAGCCAAAAGAGAAGAAGAAATAAAATTGTACAAAGCAACCAACAAAGGTGATGGTCTTGGTCTCAGAAAGGAAAATGGCCAACATGTTGGGAACAGTTGTGGTGACATAGCAGATCTCCAGGAAGGAAAAATTCCCCAAGAGTATGTACATGGGAGTATGGAGGTTCCGATCCCAGCGCACAGCACAGACAATAGCTGCATTTCCCATTAATGTTAGCATATACGTTGTTGAGAACACCACAAAGTAGACCATCTGTATCTCCTGGCTGGAGGGGAAGCCCAAGAGGATGAAATGGCTAACAGAAGTGACCATGTTTTCTATATCAGAGATGTTTCTTTTTTCAGAAGCCATGGAGATGATGCTAGATATCAAAACACAAATTAAATTGATATTGTTGCTTTCCCTTGAGAAATGCGACTTGCATTTTTGTTTATTTTAATCAAATGGTAAGCATCCTGATTTTTTCTGGAGAGGCAACATTGTGATGTTTCCTCTCCATTGTTAGAAGATACAGAAGAGTTCCTTTACGCTGCAATGCAACACAATACTACAGAGCAAAATACAGTAGTGATTTGGGTTAGATTTTAGCGAACAAAGACCAATGAACTCAAATTCAAGAATCTTTGTTTCTAGTCATGGATTTGCCACTACCTTCCTATTTGACTCTGAGTCTGTTACTTAATTTCTATTTCCTTATCTCTAATATGGGCATAAGAGAAAGTATGACATAGTGAACAGGAGGAAAGCTTAGAGTCAGGATCAGGATTTGAGTCCTTAAATTTAATGCATCTCTGACACATATTATCTGTGTGCCAGGTAATTCTTCAGTGCGTAGGGTGCACAGCAGTTGCTGTGCTGGTGGAGGAAGTGCCAACTTCCTTGGTCATTTTTTCTAACATTGCTTGCACATTCTTTCATACCCCGAACTCATTGGTGGAGAGGGGTAGTTGAAATATCATTTTCTCCCCATTTTCACTCCTGCTCTCCCTTTACTATTATGGCTCAATAATTACTTCTAATTTTAGTGAATCTACATTTGTCTCCCAAGCAAAATTTTGATGGGTTTTTTTGGTTGTTGTTGCCCATCAGTCTCTGGGACACTACTTCCTTTTTCAATGGTCCATTGTCAGCTTCACAGTTTTTCTCTCCACATCAATTCCTTCTCAGATACTAGGGGACTTCAATTATTGATACTTTCCTAAAAAACTCTAACCTCAATTCCTCAACTTGTTCATTTCCCCCCTCACCCCACATCAGCTGCAAATAAAGATGGTCATAACGTTGATCTTACCATCACCTAAAAACATTCCACTTCAGAGTCCATAGACTCTGAAATTCCTTTATCTAATTGTTATCTTTTGTCTATCTCTTCCTCCTCCCTGCTGCTCCAAATGCTTCCCTTCATCCTTCACCTCCATGCTTCTGTTGTTCTCCCTCAAGAACTCACATCTGCATTGGTTACAGTCTCTTCCCTTTAACTCTACATTGACCACTCCTGCTAAGTCCCTTGGACCCCTTAACCCATCAAAGATCTTGCCAAACTTTAGCTTCAGATTACCTATGCCATCTTCTGCTTTCAGTTCTATTCACATGCTATTGAAAGAAGTCAGAGAAAATCATGAACTACGATGGCTTTCTGGACTGGATCCACTACAAATTTATGTTACATAATCTCAACTGAGCCCTCACTGTAACCAGAAATCCTTTTACACCTCTTACATTGATTCTCTACCCGACACACCAGAGTGTCTTTTCCAAACCTTTCTGGAATTCTCTTATAACTCCACCTCTTCTCATCCTCCCAGCCAAGTATTTAGTTAAAGAAATTGAGGTCATTTAGTTAAATATTCCTCTTTTTCTTCTTCCTCTTCAACTCACATTACCAAGATACTTTTTACTACTAACTCCTTTACCCTTTTCTAACATGAAGGAGAACGTCTCTTTTACCTTACGAAGAGCCCTCCCTCTACATGTACAGGTGATCATTTTGTTTCTTCCCCATCAGATTTACCCCTCTATAATTCTCAATTTTCTCACTTATCCTCAGTATCTCCCTATTTACTCACTGCTTTTGTGATGCCTGTTAATATGCCCATGTCTCCTCCATCCTCAAAACCCTTCATTTGTTTAACGCACCCTCACCAACTATCATCTCATCTCTCTCTTCCATTTTACAAATAAACTCCTTGAGAAGTCTGTTGACAAAGGTACGTCCACTTACTTTCTTCTTATTAGATGTTAATTTTCTTCAATCGCGCATCTGACTTCATCATTCAACTGAAACTGTTCTCATGAAGTTACCAATGATCTTTCAATATCTAAATCTAATGACCTTTTCTCAATCCTCTCTTTTTTTAATCTTTCTTCTACCTTTGGCATTGCTGATCACTCTTTATGTCTTGATGATCTTTTCTCACTATATTTACTACTGTCCTGATTCTTCTCCCAGCTGTCTGACTTCTCAGTCTCCTTAGCTTGATCTTCATCTAATTTATGCCTATTAATTGTGGGTGATCTTCAGGACTATATTTTGAGTCATCTCCTCTTTTCTCCCAAATCATTTTGCTTGTCAATGTCAACAATATCCAGAGCTTCATCGACCATATTTGTACAAATTATTCTCAGATCAAAACGTCCAGCCCTAACCTCTCTCCTGTCCTTCAGTGTTTCATCTCCAACTGTCTATTAGACTCATTAAACTGGGTGTTTTGTAGATGTCTTAAATTCACCATGTCTAAAGCTTATCTCCCCTACCTCAAAAAGTTCCCCTATTCCTAAGATTTCTGCTACTGTCAAGGATACCGCTATGCTCCAAGTCATTTAGGTTTACAATCTAGAGGTCAACATAAATCCTTACTCTTATCTCCCTTATCAAATGAGTTGTCAAGTCCTGTCAAGTCAAGTCAAGTCCCTTTCTACCTTCCCAACATCTTTCATATACTCAGACTTCTCTCCTTTGACATTCTTACCACTCTAGTGTTGGTCCTTATCACCTCATGCCCAAACTATAGTGATACTTTCCACAGAGGTGTGGTGCCACAGCAACCTAATAGATCCACATAAAACTTTTTGCCCCTTCCCTTTGTACTAGGGAAGAAGTCTGAATTATTATGGTATTAAAAGATGAAATATGTTGATATCATACAATACTACACGTATATTTTATGCATTTTCAAGTTTCTAAACTTTTTTTTGTTATCTACTATCCCTTACATGTTTTCTGGAGCTTTCCTAAAACTCCCCAAATATTTCCATTTAATTTCTTATGCCAACTGTGGTACATCAAAACCATGATTTGGAAAGTCACAATGTGAAAGGGATTACTCTATTACAATAATTCACTGATTTGTCTCTTTGGCTTGTTTTTGCAAAATTGATTTCCTAAAGCAAAGAACTGATCTATTAAAAAAAAAAAAGTTCTCCTGTAGTTCACTATTATAACGAGGATCAGAGAGTTTAAGGTCTTTCGTAGCCTGGTCCGCTACCACTTTTCCAGTCTAATACCTTTCTCCCTTCTACATATTCTGTAATCCAGTGTACTGGACTTAATGCTGCTTTTTTTTTTTTTTTTTTTTTTGCATAACCCTTCATCCCCCAATTCTTGACATTTTTACTTGTTGGAATTATCTCCCACACTTTCTCTGTCTCTTGATTTTCCTCAAATTTCAGCTAAAGTTTCACCTTTTGGAAGAAGCCCTTTCTTAATCTCAATGCCTTTCCTCTGAGATTTTCTCGAATTTGTCTCATATATATCATTATGTATACATTTCTGTTTTCATGTTGTCTCTTCCATTAGACTGTGAACTTGAGATCAAGAACTATTAGGCAAAAGGCTTTCTTTGTATCCTCAGTGCTTAGCAATGCCTGACACATAGTAGGCACATAATAAAAATGGTCGCTTTAATTTGACAAGTTTCTGACATGCATAGATAGAGATTTCCTCACCAGGAATTCCTATTCTTAACTTGGAGATTATTAGGATGTATCTTTGGCTAACCAGTTTTAATACATCCTTCATGAGACCACCTGTCCCTAACTTGTATCTGTAAGTCATTTGCTTCATCAGAATACAAAAACAGAATTGTCTACATGTAGTGCAGTGGGTGTTACTATTGGTCAGTTCATAGGTCCAAAGATTTAGATTTAGATCCCAAAGTGTCCTTAAAGGTGATCTTGTCCCACTCTTTCTTTTTTTTTGAAATTATGAGGAAAATGAGACCCAGAGAAGTTGGAACTTGCCCAATAGCATACAGGTAGAAGAGGCAAAGTCAGGGTTTTATAACTCCAAAGCCAGTATGTGCACTATATCATTATGCTACTTCTCAAAATGCTAGGTAAAGTTCTTTCCCCTTAACCTCCACTGATAAAACAACTCATTAAGTCTTTAATTCGCAGAGCTGTGTACAGATAGGCACTGTAGAAGGATATATTCAGGGATATGCTGGAGCCAACATGTTGATGAAAACAGATTCAGTGTGAATATTTACACCTTGGAAATTGGCAAGCAATGTAAACCAGGGCTTGGTTTATTGTTTTGCTGATTGTGTAAATATAAGAAAGTGATAGATAAATGTTAATAATGGAAATTAAAAGTATGTTCTCCATTTTTAGTGTTTTGTTTGTTAGTCATTTGCCAGGAAATTCCTCAATATATTCCCCCTCTTCATGAAATCACAAGTCTGGTCCTATGATGTCACCCAGACTCTGTGGTCCCTGACACATTCCATTGAACAAATTTTCCTTCACTGATCAAGTTTCACTTCACAGAATGATTTCAAGTCAATATTACTAAATATCCATACTTACCCTGGAGGGAGTTTCTTTTCCAGTCTCCTGTGGTAGTGCGTAGCCCAGAGTAAGATCTCTAAGTATGACCAGAATATGCATGTAGACTGATTGTTGCTTAACATTATACACCTGAAGCCTGGAACATGGGTATTATTGTTCTGTAGCAGCGATACGAATTATTAGAAACATTTTCTAATGTTTTATGCATATTTACCTGAAATATTAAAAGTACTTAACAAATAATTCATAATAGTCCCAATTCTTATTTGAAGTGATGAACAAGCTAGAGGACTAAGAAATGATTCCCCAAGGTTCCTAATAAGCTTTGGGAAGCTGCAAGAAAACCCTACTTATGCTGCTTTTTGACTTTCTTTCTTCATTCTTCCCAGAGGCAAGAAGAGATCACAGATGGGACTGACCATTGAATACATTCTGACCACAGACAAACTTCTTATTTCAAGTGGTTATGAAATGCTTTGACCTGACTCTGGTTCTTTCCTGAAGAGAATAGTCAAAATAATGGAAAAAAATGTTGCTCTAGGGGGTGATGGGTACGAAAGAGGGACGGGATCGTTGGTTTTGTAACCTGCCATGAGTTGTACACTGTGAACCTAGAAGGAATCTAGCTCCTTAGCTTCTAAGCGTTCCCTGGAATTTGTGAAAGCCCATATAAATGCGCAGTAGCTGTTTATTTCCTCCCCTGTACTTTTGACGTTTGGGACTGTCCTCTTGAGCATTATCTGACTTGTTTATTCAATTTATTTAATTTTTCTTGTTTAGAAGGAAATCCCAAGTCTCACTATTTCCAGAAGTCTCATTCAATTGCTGTAGTTTTGCCTCTCTTCTCCTAAATCCTGATTCAAGGCATTTCACAATGTTTCTGGGTAATAATTTCAAATTGATAAAGGTGGTAAAATAATTAAAACCTTTGTTTGTAGATTCAATAGTCTTATTTTTTTCGAAAGAAATTCAGTGAAATTCAGTAAATATTTGTGAAATGCCTTCTTACATGCTAAAGCTACAAAAGTGAAAAGAACAAGTCATTAGACCTCAAATAAACCTTAGAGATTCTCTAGTCCAGTTCCCCTCTTTTTTTTAAACAAAAATTTTAATTTCAGTAATATTGAGGACTCTTAATGAGGAAACTCCCTCCAACAATGTAGACTGGCATCTCCTTTGCGGCTTGCATTCTTAGTTGCTGGAAACACTGCTCAGGCTGATTTTTTACTCAAATGACTTGAATGATATACATCATTCAACAACTCTCTTTCTTCCAATAAAATAGTGGACCATCAAGTCTTACCCTATGCCCTGCCATGACTTTGAAGGTCCTTGGAGCCTTATTATCTTCCATGACTCTGACTTTCAGTACTTTTAGCACTATCATCAAATCTACTTATATAAATTAAAGACCCTTCGATCTTGACATTCACCCCACTGCAATAACCTTGGGGTTTCTGGGGCTTTCCATATGCTTTGTGGTTGGTTCTTTTTCTTTTTAAATGTGTTCTCTGCTGGGGATGGAAGCTCAATTCCATGTGGACAGTCTCGGGTGGGTAAAGGTGGGAACTTCTAAATCTTAGAGTTCTCATGAGGCCCCCCAGGAAACGGCAGGGAATCGAGGAGTGAGAGCGAGCTATCTCGTGTATTTCCGCCTCTTCCTGTGAGAAACGTGATGGGAGGAGCATCCCACTCGAGACTGTCCCGGATCTGGGCACACCTATTGTTATCTAACAGGCACGGTATTCAGGTGCAAACTATGTGGCCGGAGAGCTTAATTACGGTCAGGAAAGCCTGAAGGCTCTCTTAGCTCGGGAGGGGTCGTTACAGGACAGAAGGCTCCATTTTTCCTCTCTTCGCTCTCCCCTCCCCCTCTCTCCCCACTTACACTTCTACTTCCAATCTCTTACTATAAGATCTTTGCCTCCTTGGGAGATTTCTCTCTCCCTCCTAAGAAAGAGCTCCCCCTGCACATGTAACCAGGACCCTGAATAAAGCCTAACCCTTGTTCGACTCCGGAAAGTCTCTTCTCTCATACGTTTATCCGGTTTGGCCAACTGAAGACCTGGGACAGGTAAGGTAAGACTCGGGTAGCCCTCAGGCCTCTAGGCCTGGCAGTTCTCTACCCCACTAATAAACTCCTTAAAATTAGGCATTATTTTTCTATTTATATTGCTAGCATTTGGCATACTACTTAAAAATAATTAGTGTTTATTAAATGCTTTTTATCCATTCATTCACTGAAAGGTTATGTGACTTGGGCAGGATCACTCAATTAGTATTCATCAGAAGTGTTGCTTGAAACAGATGTTTTTGTCTCTGGATCTATCCTCATTAATGTGCTCAAGGGCTTGTCTATAACATTACAAAAGTAGTAAGTGGTAGTCCACTCTGTGAACTTAGGCCATCTGATGCAAATCCAGTGGTGATTCTACAATATACTGCTTTCTTTCACTCACTTCCACACAGTTTTTGTTTCCATTGACTTAAACTCTAATAGGGTTGGAGAGGTTATAGTATGTATATAAATGAGCAGGATGTAAGAAA
Organism: Notamacropus eugenii; assembly: GCF_028372415.1. Taxonomy (NCBI): domain Eukaryota; kingdom Metazoa; phylum Chordata; class Mammalia; order Diprotodontia; family Macropodidae; genus Notamacropus; species Notamacropus eugenii. The sequence continues at coordinate 14,917,540 of NC_092878.1, forward strand.
GAATGTGAAAGGCAAAGGCATTCCAAGCACTGCTATGAGAAATTGGTGGTGATGTCACTTTAACCTGAGAATTCAAGAGAAGGTGTTAACAAAGGAGAGAATCTGTTACAAAGGAGAGAATCCGTGATGAGTCTCAAAAAAAGACAAGCACCTCAATTGAAGGAGATAAGATAAGGTATTCCATTTTCAATATGATAGTGTACAGTTTATACCTATCAAGAAGTGCTGGCATATGTAAAGGGAGAATCTTACCCATTCAATTACCTTGTCCCAGTAATAAGTATTTTCTCCCAACCTGTTCTACTAGATACCTGTTCTTCCAATTATCTTTTCCTTGAAGCAAAGATTTTTCAACAGGTGACAATTTAGTCTTTGAAGTATGGCTATGACACTGCTCTAAGTACTACCATTAGGCCCACTTAGAGATCTGGTCTTCCCTCTCAGATGACTCAGCTGACATCCCCACAAATTCAAAACAATCATTTTTGTGAAATTTTGCCTTGATATTATGGGGAAAACCCCAAATCTTCATTTCTTTCAACCAAACCACAGTTAGATCATATAAAATTGTTCACTATTCCCGTAAACATTTTAGATGGGATTTTCCAGGTATCAACCTTAAAGCTCCCATATCAAATATATGCAGATTGGATACTGGGAAACTCAATATTTCAGTCATATTTAATCTGATTATCTTTTCTCCAAGGGGATATTTTTTTTCAGTGTCTAGCTCATTACCATCTTTGATTCTACCCCTTTCTTTTATAAATTCTCCAAATCAGAAAGGTGCATAACTTTAAATTAGCATAGGAACTAAACTGGATAAGTGCAAGAGAGCAGAAGCAAAATTTCACCTTGTGGTATGATTCCAATATACCTATAAGCCAGTGACCCTTGAAAGATGAATGTATAATTGCTCATGAATAAACATGAAAACTAGTCCAAAGAAACAAACCTTATTCGTTTCATGGTCGCGTGTCATTAAAAATTCTAAATTCCCAGGTTGTTCATTCACGTTGTCCACTCTACTAAGTTTACAACTACTTTGTGCTTTTCATTTCTTTGTTTCTTTCTTTAATTTTATTTTTCCTAATTACATACAAAACAATTTTTTGCATTTTTACAATATTTGAGTTCCAAATTTTTTCCCTCTTTCCCTTTTCTTCCCTTCATTGAGAAGACAAGCAATTTGATATAGGTTATATGTGAGTAGCCATGGAAAACATTTCTGTATTAGCCACATTGTGGAAAAAAACAGACTAATTCACTACACACCCCCCCCCCCCCAAAAAAAAGAAAAAGAAAACTTTGAAAAGTATGCTTCTATTTGCATTCAAACTCCTAAGAGTGGATAGCATTTTTTTCTCATCTTACATTCTTCAGAATTATCTTGGATCATTGTATTGCTGTGAAAAGCTAAATTATTCACAGTTAATCGTGCTACAATATTGCTATTATTGTATATGATGTTTTCCTGGTTATGCCCACTTCACTTTGCATCAATTCATGTAGTTCTAGTTTTTTTCTGAGAGCATTCTGCTCATAATTTCTGAGCCCATTCCATTGCAATCACATACCACAAATTGTTCAGCCATTTCCCAGTTGGTGGTCATCTTCTCAATTTTCCATCTTTCCAACCATTAAAAGAGTTGTTATGAATATTTTTGTACGTATATGTTCTTTTCCTTTTTGTTTTTATGTCTTTGGGTAACAGAACTAGTAGTGTTATTATTTGGTCAATAAGTTTTCATGTTTTTCCAGCCCTATGGGCGGAGTTCCCAACTAATTTACAGAATGGCCCAATCATTTCAAAGCTCTAATGTCCCAATCTTCCCACATCCCCTCCAACATCTGTCATTTTCCTTTTCTGTCATATCAGTCAGAGTCATAGGTGTGGGTGGTAACTTCGTGGTGTTTCAGTATACATTTCTCTGATCAATCGTGATTTCAAATAAATTTTCTTATGACAATAGGTACTTTTACTTTGTCTGAAAACTGCCTATTCATATCCTTCGACATTTATCAGTCTCCCAAGGAGGCAAAGATCTTACAATAAGAGACTGGAAGTAGAAGTACAAGCGGGGAGAGAGGGGGAGGGGAGAGAGGAGAGAGGAAAAGCTGAGCCTTGTTGTCCTGTCCGCTCCGCGCCCCTCCGCCCCAGAGAGCTTTCAGGCTTTCCTGATCCTACTTAAACTCTTCAGCGGCATAGTTTGCATCTGAATACCGTGCTGTTAGATAACAATAGTGTGCCCAGATCCGGGACAATCTCGAGGGCGGGGAGAGCTCTCTCCCATCACGTTTCTTACGGGAAGAGGCGGAAATACACGAGATAGCTCGGTTCACCTCGATTCCCAGTCGTTTCCTGGGGGGTCTCGTGAGAACTCTAAGATTTAGAAGTTCCCACCTTTACCCGCCCGAGACTGTCCACATGGAATTGAGCTTCCAACCCTAGCAATCAGTTCAGGAATGGCAATTTTCCTTGATAATTTCTTGAAAGATGCTATCTAAGCTCTTTTTTTTGAACAGGGCTTTCAGATAGTCCAATAATTATTAATTAGATAGAATTAGAAATATTTCTAATAATTAGGAATGATGTCCTTTCATTACTGGATACTGTTCATCTAACTTGTGTTTAGGAATGATAAATTAGTGGCACATTCAATTTTGTGGATGATAATTATTTGTGGTTTAATAAACAAAGTGCATATAAAATTTGCTGTGCTCATACTTTCCACAATTTTCAAAATGTGTGATATTAATCTACTCTTAGTAAAGAAAAAAAAATGTCTTTATGACAGGTTAAAAGAAACAGAATTAACTTTACAGATCTCAAACTGTCCAGTTTAAAATCTGAAAATAAGATGGGATGAAAAGTAACCAAGAAGTCCATTTCAAGGAACTGGGGGACATCCCGACATCAATTCTCTTCTCAATTCAATCTCCTGAAGTTCCTTGTACAATTTTAAAATAATCACCAAGATTCACCTCTTTTATTGTTGTTTCAAATTTATTGCTAATGCTTTCCCTTCTATTTTTCTTGTTGTATTTATTGTGTATATTTTTTGTGGTTGTTATTACTTCACACTTCATGTCTTCCCAGGTAACCTCATATTCTTCATAGTCATTGTTTCCTATAGCACAGTAATATTCTATCAAATTCATATACTGCAGCTTCTTTAGTCCTTGTCCCATTATTGGATATCTGCTATTTTTTCCATGCATTGCTACTACAGAAATAATTATATAAGTGTTTTGAAGAATATTAGACCTCCCTTTCCATCTTGATTTCTTTGGGGTATATATCTAGCAGTTAATTTGGGGGTCAAATGATATGGACATTTTTAGGTACTATCAGAATAATTCCAAATTGCTTTCCAGAATATATAGATTAATAGATAGCCTCACCAATAAAATTAGTATACCTGTATTTAGACAATCTCTTCAACATTAACTGCACACATATTTTATCATTTTTTCCATTTTGATGACTGTGAAGTAAAATGATTTTGAATGTTCTTTTATTATATTGTTAATGATTTTGTGTGATCTTTCATATAGTTGTTAATAGTTTTCAATTCTTATTTTGAGAACTTTGTATTCATATGCTCTGAGTACATCCATTGGAGAATAACTTTTTGGGCTAAAAATTTTGTTTTTCCTGATGTATCTTGAGCAATAGACAATGATGATGCTTTAACGATGATTGAGGAAATAAATGCTCCTACAATAGAGAAAACATTTTGAAAACACATTGGGAAATATTCCATTGTTTTGTGACATTTTTTGCTGAAAGTAGTGTTTAATCAATAAAAAACTCTATATACTTAAAAAGCTTGAGAACAGAAATTTCTTTTATTAAAATATCTTCCAAGGGAAGAGTTTTGAGTTCTTTTGCTAAAAATATAAAATGCTACACAATCAGTAGAGAAGCCTACAGTAAAAATTGATTATTAAGAGGGAAAATAGAAATTAGCCAAATTTTAACAAAAACCTTTGCATAATTAATGGATAGGATTGAAAAAATGAGAGTTATGATTTTCAATTTTCTTCAGAGATCTATCACATCTACCTTACCCAAAGCTCTATTCATTCCCTTAACATCTTTTTCTGTTTATTTTGAGGTTGGATTTATGAAATTCAGAAAGAGGGAGGTTGGGATTCCCCAGTAATATAGTTTTGCTGTCTATTTCTTCCTGTCACTCCTTTAACTACTCCTCTAATAATCTGGATGCTATACCACTTGATGCATATATGTTTAGTAATGATATTGCTTCATTGTCTATGATGCCTTTTAACAGGATATAGTTTCCTTCCTTATCTCTTTTGATTAGATCAATTTCTGCTTTTGCATTGTCTGAGATTACAATTGCTACCTCTGCTTTATTTACATCAGCTGAAGTATAATGCATTCTGCTTTAACCTTTGACCTTTACCCTGTGTATATCCCCATTTCAAATGTGTTTATTATAAACAACATATTGTAGGATTATGGTTTTTAATCCATTCTGCTATCTGCCTCCATTTTATGGGAGAGTTCATCCCATTCATATTCAATTACGATTATTGTGTCTTTCTCTCCATCCTAATTTCCCCCAGTTTATGCTTTTATTTCTCCCTTCTTCCTTCCCCTCCAAAATAGTTTTGTTTACCACCACCTCCCTCAGTCTTCCCTCTCTTCTATCAGCTGCCCTCCTTTTTATTCCCCATTTCCTTTATTACTTCTTCCCTCCCTTTTAACCTCCCCTCCGTTTTCTTTCCACTTTCCCCTCCTATGGCCTATAGGACAAGTAAGATTTGTATCCTTGACTGAGCATGTTGCTCCCTCTTTTAACCAAATCAGATAAGAATAACTCTCAAACATTGCTCATCTCCCTCCCCTCTTTCCCTCTACTGTAATATGTTTTGTCCCTCTTCCTGTGATGTAATGTACCTTTTTCTGCCTCCTCCTCTTCTTTTCTCCTGGTACAGTGTCTTCCCACCCTTTAATCATTTTTTTTTATCATCACATCAGTTAATTTATACACACACGTTCTGTCTATGTATATCCCTTATAAATGTTACAATAAATGTACCTTTCTCAAAATTAACAAGTATCTTCCACTCATATAATGATGTAAACAGTCTATCCTTATTGAATAACAAGTTTTTTTCCAGTTTACCTTTTTATCCCTCTCTTGAAATTTGTATTTGAAGATCAAATTTTCCATTGAGCTCTGACCTTTTTATCAAGAAGGTCTTGAGCCTCTTATTTCATTGAATGTCCATCTCCTTGCCTGAAATATTATGCTCATTTTTCCTGGGTAATTGATCCTTGGTTGTAGTCCAAGTTCCTTTGCCTTATGGAATATCATATTCTAATACTTCTGATCCTGTAATGTAGAAGCTGTAATGTCCTGTGTGACCCTGACTGTAGTTCCTCAATATTTGAATTGTTTCTTTCTGACTTCTTGCAGTATTTTCTCCTTCACTTGATAGTTTTGGAATTTGGAAACAGTATTCCTTGGCATTTTCAATTTGGAATCTCTTTCAGGAGGTGATCCGTGTATTCTTTAGATGAGTATTTTGTCCTCTAGATCTAGGACTTCAGGCCAGTTTTCTTTCATGATTTCTTAGAAGATATTGTCCAGGGTCTTTTTTCATCATGAATTTACAGTAAACCCATAATTCTTAGATTTTTCTTTCTGGATCTCTTTTCCATGTCAGTTGTTTTTCCAATGAGATATCTTGCATTTTCTTCTATTTTTTTCATTCTTTAGATTTTGTTTTACTGATTCTTGCTGTCTCATAGAATCGTTAGCTTCTACTTACCTAATTTTAATTTTTAACAAATTGTTTTCTTCAGTTAACTTTTTCACCTCCTTTTCCATTTGTCTAACTGTTCCTTTTAAGGAGTTATTTTCTCCAGTTAGACTTTGAACTTCTTTTTCCATTTGTGCAGTTTCCCTAGTTAGGCTTTGGGCTTCCTTATCCATTTAATTTGCAGGCTGATAGTCTTAGGAATGGCTGCTGCTGTTACAGGGGTAGGGGGAGATTCTCTCTAATTCAGTTCCACTGGACTCCCTTCCTGTGCTGACATATTTGAGAATCCATGCTGTTGCTCCTTCCTCAGTCTGCCCCAGTGGTTTCTGCTCCTCTCTGCTATGGCAGAGAATGTGCTGGTGCAACTTGTGCACTCTGCACTCCCCAAGCCCCATGTAACAGATTCTTCCTGTTGACATTCCAAGTTATCCTGGGCTGGAAATCATCTGCACTGTCTCCTAGTGGATTTTGCCACTCTAAAATCTGTTCAGATTTTCTTTTTAGAAGTATCTGAAGGAATTTGCGGTAGAGCTCAGGTGAGTCTGTGCTCTCATTTGCTTGATTTCTTTCTTCCTCCATGATAGTTAACGGAGCACTCAACATAGCTTCATTTTAAACCTCTATAGGAAGGCCACAAAATCAGCAGCAGTACAAATATTTGTCACATGAATTTTAATTATTTCAAAGTTCATTGCTAAACATCGTGTTCATTGACAGAGATCCTTCCAGACTTTAAATTCTGGATTCTATAATTATAAAACAGTGCTATGAATAAGGAGAAAATGTACCCATCTGTTATTTTTATGAACATCATAACTGTACCCAAATTTTGAAGAAGAGATTAGCTATGGACACTTCACTCAGTGATTGAATGAATAAAAAAGCATTTATTAAGGGATTATATTTCATGTATATGCTCAGAGATGGGGATACAAATACAAAAGTCTCCTTGCTCAAATGACATTCTAAAAGGGGAATACAATCAACACATATAGAGGAGAAATGGTCAGAGTGTTTCCTTCAACTTGATCCCATAATGAAAGACATAAATTTGTTCATTATTCTTCTCTCCTCTTGGGAAAACAACCTGACTCACACGTATATCATTTTTCCATTCTCAATAGCAGATATTCCAGTGAACTTATATTCACTATTGATAACACCAGATCATCTCTGCCTGAGCTAGGTTTGACTTCTTGAGTGGTATACATTTCATTATTTATTCTGTGAACAGATTTTTTGACATTTTTTGTGGGTTCTATAAACTTCTTGGCCCAAATGACTATTTTTGTAACCAGACTTTGAATTCTCATAGGTTTGAATTCTCTCTGTAGGGATGTATTACAGCTCTGTATTACTCCTAATGACAAAACAATGTTCGAGTGGACTGATAGCTTTCTGAAAAAATCATTTATTATACCCTGTGGGGACAGAACATTTTCATATTGCCTTGGAAATGATTATCACGGCTGCCAAGAAAGAGACTCAGATCCTCTGTTTTAATTTTCCCAACAGCACACATTCAAATCTAGATAACATGTTCAAGCCTGTGTTTCAGCACAATAATACTTGTCTACACTGGGAGACAATTTCTTTTTCATCTATCAGTATTAGTTGAATTGTTCAGGGACTGATTTTTCTTTCTGAGAGTTTCTTGTCTAGTTTGGTGAAGGTTTTGTCATATGTAGCCACCTTCTTTAACTAATGAATCAAATACTTTGATCATAATATTTAGAACTGGAAAGGACATTTGAAATCATTTAGCTTCACTAGTGGAAATTGAACCCCAGCAAAGTTAAGTTACTTTCTTGAGATAACAAAATTAGGTGGTAAAAGAGCCTGAATTCAAGCTCCAGTTTTCTGACTATTTTTCTAGTACCTTTACCCCCTGCACTGAATAATATTCATCTGATTGGAGATCACTTTGCTCTGGCATCACAGGTATGGACAGAAACATTATGCAGCCAAAGATAATGGCTATGCATCCTAACATTTTGGCTTTGATAATTTCTGTCTGCATTCGAGTGGAACAATGACTATGGGAACAGAAGTCCCACTTAGTCTTTTCTATGTCCCTTCGCTCATGGTTCATATTATGGAACCCCCTCATGGAGTAATAGGGCATTTAAGTGGTGCAGTCTATAGAACACCAGACCTGTAATGAGGAAGACCTGAGTTTAAATCTAACTTCACACATTTATTAACCATGTGATCCTGGGCAAGTCACTTAACCATGTTTGTATTAGTTTCCTCATCTGTAAAATGAGCTGGAGAAGGAAATGGCAATCAAGTCTAGTATCTTTGCCAAGCAAATTCCAAATGGGGTCACAAAGAATTAACACAACTGAAATAACTGAGCAACAATAAAAATGGAATTATAATAACTGACTATACGGAATTTTTTATTTTAAAAACATCACATTTAAATATCACAACAACCTTGCGATGTTGGTACCCTATTCAATGATAAAAATTAAGGTTGAAGAGAGTTTAAAGGATATATAACTAGTACTTGTGAGAACTGGGATTCAAACAAGTTTTCTCTACCCATTCCAACTACGGCATAATGTTCATTGTACTACACCACCTTCTTGTACATACTAGGGCTTACATTAACTCAGTTTAGACAAAGCATAAAGTAAACGACTATTCTTGCTTATTATCTTTGATTTCCTGGAGTGAGTTCAGTGTCACTGTGAGCACCAGTTCAAACTCTTCCTCTGCCACTTATTATCTATATGAGTTTGGATAAGTCATTCATCTTCCCTGTGACTCACTTTTATTCCTTGTAAAATGAGGGGTTTGGATGGGATGTCCTCTAAGTTTTTTTCTAGCTTCAAATCTATGATCCTATGGTCCCAGGATTCTATGTAGTTGAACAAATTATCCTAGCAATGAGAGCATTCACATTACATGTCTCACCACTCTCTTAGGTTCATATTTACTCACCCCATGTCTAACCATCTCTCATTTCATATCTGCCTAACTAGGTTTCTAGTTTCAGGTTGAGGCTGCTGATGGATTGAGACAATAAGTCTCCTCTATCATGAAAAGCAAAAAGAAAAATCACCGAAAACTATGGCTGAGCAAGAGGTATGATTTCTCAGACTCGGGTTTCTGATGTGGAAAATGGAGATATTTTAACTTCTCCTAACTACCTCAAAGAGTTGCTGTGTGGAAAGTACTGGGCAAACTTAAAATGTCTACTGTTACACCACAAGCATATTTTAAATGGAATTAAAGAAGTATTTATTAAATTAACTATAATATACTTGAATTGCTCTGTAGTTGTTATTTTGTGCCTTGTGATGATAGAAACCATCTCAGAAGTTTATTTCTAACTCTCCTAAACATCGAGTGCATTAAGAGGAATTTAATAAGGCTGAATCATTTGTTCATGCATTTTTTTTATTCTTTTGGCTAAGGTTGTAATTGTGACATAGTGATTAGCACACTGGACTTGATGTCAGGAAAATAAAAGTTCAAGTCCTATCTGATATTTTAGACTAGCTGTGTGGCTCTAACATCTAACATCTCTATGCCTCAAGAAGCTTTCTAAGTCTTATCTAATAAGTCACAGACAGAATGCCTGACTCAGTCTTTTACTTATGATCAAGCTTATCATAAATGAAACAGAGATTACTCTCCATACAGCCAGACTTCATAGTGGATCTCAAATCTTTAGAAATCTTACACAAGGATGCTTTTGTGTTGGAGAATGAATCTAAGTTTAATCACATGTATTGACTGATGGGGTATAATTTTAGTGAAAAATACATCTTTAAAGTACCTTAGTCAAATAGTTGGGAGTATACTAGTCATATAATAGTTGTAATATTATTTCACGTAATATTCTATATTGAATCTTTAATTTGTTAATTATATTTCCATAATATGACACAAAGTAATTTGCATAATTGTTTTTCAGGATCATGGTTTATGGTAGAGATCTTATCCTTTTTACTCAGAAGAGAGATCTCTCAGACACAGGTTTCACACGTGGAAAATGGAGATAATTTAACTTCTAACTTCCTCAAAGTGTTATTGTGTGGGAAGTGCTAGACAAACTTAAAATATCTACTGTTACTTTTACCACTAGCATATTTTAAATGAAATTAAAGAAGTATTTATTAATTTAACTACAGTATCTTCAGATTGCTCTGTATTTGTTACTTTGTGATTTGTGATGATAGAAACCATGTCTGAGGTATTTGTAACTCTCCATAACATCTAGTGCATTAGGAGGAATTTAATAAGGTTTAGTCATTCATTCATGCGTGTTTTTTTTTATTTCATTGGCTAATTTGTAATGGTGACATAATGATTAGCACACTGGACTCAGTGTCAGGAAAGTAATGGTCCAAGTCTTATCTGATATTTTAGACTATGTGTGTGACTCTAACATCAAACATGTCTGTGCCTCAAGAAACTTTCTAGGACTTATCTAATAAGTCTAAGACAGCCTGCCTGACTTAACCTTTTACTTATGGTCAAAATTATCATAAATGAAGCAGAGGTCACTCTTCATACACCTAGACTTCATAGGGGATCTTGAATCTCTAGAAATCCTAAACCAGGATGCTTCTGTGTGGGAAAATGGATCTAAGGTTAATTATATGCATTGCCTGATAGGGCATAATTTTAATGAAAAATACATCTTTAAAAATCTTATTCAAATAGTTTGGAGTATACTATTTATATAGTAGATGTAAAATTATTTTATATGATATTCTATATTGAATTTTCAGTTTGTTAATTATATTTCCATTATATGACACTAAGTAATTTACATAACTGTTTTTCAGGATCAAGGTTTATGGTAGGGCCCTTGTCCTTTTTACTGAGAGGGTTTTTTTCTTTTCTTTTTTTTGTATGTGTTCTTTTTCTGGAAAGCAAAATTTAAAAATTATAACTACAGAAACAAAAGGGAAGTGTGTGTGTGTGTGTGTGTGTGTGTGTGTGTGTGTGTGTGTGTGTATGTTCATGGACATTATTTTTTCCAATTTCTTTTTTGGTAGAGAAGGAGAAGTGCTAGATGGTGCATTGAATTGAGCACCAGGAGAGAGTTAATAAAACTTGAGTTCAATTATGACTTCAGATACTTGCTATCTCTGTGATTCTGGGCAAGTCATTTCACCTCTGTCTTCCTCAGTCTCCTCAATCATATAATGGGGTTAATAATGGCATCTATATCCCAGGGCTGTTATAAGGATCAAATGACATAATAAGTATAAGTCATTTAGCACCATGCCCAGCACATGGTAGGTACTGTTATGTGCCTGTTCTTTTCCTTCCCCCTCCCCTTCCCTAATTCCTCTGACCTCCAGGTGCTTAAAGTCTTAGTTCTGCTGTATAGCACTTAACCAGTGTGACAGCTAGGTGGTACAGTAGTTAGAGTGGGGGTCTGGAGTCAGGAAGACTCATCTTGCTGAATTTAAATCTGGCCTCAGATACTTACTAGTTATGTGACCCTGGGCAAGTCACATAACCTTGCTTGCCTCTGTTTTCTTAGCTATAAAATGAGATGGAGAAGGATATGACAAACCACTCCCATATCTTTACCAAGAAAATTACAAATGGAATCAGGAAGAGTTGCACATGACTGAAATAACTAAACAGCACAACTACTATTTGTGAGGTATTTTCAAAGTAATCATTGGCAGAGAGTTTGGCAGAGCATTACTTAAGTTTCAAGTTTCTTTTTCTTACATTGAGAGAAAAAAATTATTGATCTCTCCAAAATCATCTATTTCACCAACGTAAGCCTTTGATTATAGTGACTTTTAGGTGAGAGGGTGTAGATGGGAAGATACCAACATAATAGCACTGCTGGAAAAATTACTGAAAGCTAAAGTCCTCCTAATGCTGGGTTAGCGGCATCACTTTTGTATTAAAAGGGTGGCACAATGCTTGAGACCAAAGATGAGGCTAAAACAAAGATTTCAGCATTAGGTTGGAAGGTGAAATAAAAGTAGAAAAATGCCAAGTAGCATAACTCAAGGATCAAGATCTAGAAGGATCTTCACTTTTGAAAACTTCAGTTTTGAGAAATGATCTAAGGGCAGTTAAATGGTGCCATAGTGGCTAGAACACCAGCCTTGGAGTCAGGAGGACCAGAGTTCAAATTTGACCTCAGACATGTATTAGCTATGTGACCTTGGGGAAGTTGCCTAACCCTGATCGCATTTAAATGAAAAAAGAAAAAGGAAAGAAAAAATCTTCCCATGTGAAAATAGCATTGAAGAGCTATGGTGGCTGGAAGGGACCATGTAATATTTGATGGTTGAGCTAAGTCAACTGAGTGTACCATGAGACTGCATTTTTGACCTAATTCCAGATTAACCATGAAACAAAGTCAGTTCCTATACTTGAGCTGACGGTGTGAACACATCATCAGTGTACAAAGAAGAGAAAATGAAAACAAAAAAACTCAGAAACAAGGGAGTACAGCTTTTGGAAGAAAACTTCCTTCACTGTTTAAATTTCATGTAGTGGTATCAGAAAGTTAACTCAAGACAACTGTAAGGTAAGAAATACATCTGAAAGACTTTTCAATCTCTTTGGAATGTGGCTCTGTCATTAAGGTAATTAATTATTTCTTCAGAAGAGATGTGGAAAGAAACTAGAGAAAGATGTAGGACCACAAAGAAAAGGAAGAGAGAGGAGGTGATATCACATTCTATTTCCTGACCATCATTATTTCAACTGTCCTCCTCCTTTGGCTATGCCTATTAAGGATACTGGTGAGTTGTCAACATCATTTACTAGAGGGAACCAAAGGGGATAACCTTCTTCAGTGTCTCTCTCAATGTCTCTCTGTTTCCTTCAAAATTTCATCATTACCCTCCAGTTAAAATACAGAGGAATCTAATTCCTGTCTTTGTTTTAGGAATAACAGATTCAATTTGACTTCAACAAGCCCAGTTTTCCCCTGTTTACTGACCTGTCATTGCTGTATTTTGTATTTTTTAAAGACTAATTTAATGTGAATTCTAATGGGTAAAATTTTTATTATATTTTACCAATGATTAATCCCTTATTAATCCTATGCAGAACATTATATCTATCTATGTATCTATCTATTAACTGTCTATCTATCTAAAAATCTTCCTTCATCAGGGAACAGAAAACAGGTATGAATCCAACTATTTTAATAAAACTTTCAAATTCATATATTCCTGGATACTAAGAAAACAATTTTCCTGAGGATACCCTGTAGAAAATTTTACAAATATTTGACTTTGCGTTCTGTCTTATAAGGTACACATGTAATATCACAGCAATTTTGTGTGTTCATATTGCTTTTTGTTAGTATCATTGATAATGAAGTGAACATTGAGTGAACAAAGAAATGACTACCCTATGCAATACATGCTTTCACATGTTCAAATAAAATCTGAGGTCCTGGGTTTCTGACTCATCTCTGAAGTGCTGTGATTTTTCTTTCATTCAAAGGGACAGCTTCACCTTTAACTCATAAAGGAGAAGACTGCCAGGCTACTAAGTATACATTTCTTCTATTACTTTTCTTATTCTTGGTCATGCCTTCATTTCTCTGGAGATCTCATATCTGGGACAGTGGGGAAAATAACTACATGCCATGCAGTGTCTGAGTGTGCCTTGTTTTCATTGAGATCATAAAGTCCTTTTAATATCCTCTAATGATATAGTTATTATGAAATTTCCTCCTCTGTGTCTGATATGCCTCCCTCCTAGTGGAAATGGATTGTCCTTTGGTCTGAAGAAGTGGTTTGTTCATGGGATGCTGCCAAGTTTTGAAGAGATGATATCTTTGATCCTAAGTCCTAAAGCCCTCTCCTCATGTGTGCAGTGGTAGCAAAAGTGGTAACTAGCAAAATTCGAGAGCTCCTGAACGTCTTGATTTCTCCACACTCAGATTTGTGTCATTGAGATATCTTCGTAGTTTGCACATGATATTTTAGGTTGACAATTCCTCCTGCCAATCTTCGTTCTCTTGAAGGACAAGTGGGAGGAGGGATGTTGCTAAGGAATAAACTGTCTAATGGCATGCTAAAGTAACCAAAAGAACAACATAGTAAATGTGATAATTAATACTAGCCATTGATCTTAAGTCTCTTGGGTCAACATACTGATTCTGTCTAGTTAATGATACCTCCTGGTCATGGTCAAAGTGTCCGGCCTTTTCCATTCTTGGTTTTCTTCAATATGTCATATTTGTTCTATTTCTCTATCCCCTATTGTTGAATAACATTCTGTTCATGCCTTGGATTCCCTGCTAGAAAAGGTTGGGTTTAAGTTACCTTGGTCAGGGTCTCTACTCAGTCATGAAAACACCAATAATTCAATTCAATTAAGTTCAATATCTATTCAGTTAAACTAATCAAACATCTATTAACTAAATTTTATTGGGCTAACCAAAGATACCTCCTGAAAGATTCTGAACTGTGGAATGACTATATATTAGGGAGATCATTGTAGTATAGTATGTAAGAGGGGGGCTGGAGGAAAGGAGAATATTTAGGAAGCTATTGAAATAAGCCTATGGAAAGTTGAACAGTTCTGAGGGCCTAGGTAAGGTCTGTCGCATTGGGGACAGATATATGAAACATTTCCAAACTAGACATTACCAGATTTTGTGGCTAATGCAAATCAGAGGGACTGCAAGAAAGGAGTTTCAGAGTTGGAAGAAAATATTTATTCTAACCCATAGATAAAAGGAAACCACAGTATAATATATTTGACAAGTGGTCATTCAGTCTCTCTTTGAAGATTGTCAGCACTGGAGAACCCACCACCTCCCAAGGTGCATCATTCTACTTTTGGACACCTCTAATCACTAGCAAAATTTTGTAAGATCAATCCTAAGTTATTTTCTTTACTATTTTTACTGATTATCCTTAGTTCTACCCTGTGGGCTTAATAAGAAGTCTAAGTGATCATTACATGACAACCATTCAAGAAATTTCTGAAATCTATCATGTTTCCTCTAGGCATTTCTTTTGTTGAGGTTAAGCATGTCAAGGTCCTCATCTGTCATAAAGTCCAGGTTCTTCACCATCCAGTTTAACCTCCATTGGACACTCCAGTTTACTAATGTCTTTTTAAATGTCATGTTGCACAGACCTGAACAGATAATGTAAATGAGGTTGGATGAAAGCAAAATGAAGTGAGACTGTCACTTCTCTATTCTGGAATTGATGCTCCTCTTAATGCAGCCCAAGACTGACTTGGGATTTGTTTTTTTGGCTGCAATATTATAAAATGTATTCGAATTAAGCTTGTAGCATGCAGAAACTCTCAGATTTTTTTTCCCCAGAAGACCTGCTCTCTCTCTGTGCTTCCCTCATTTAATACTCATGATCTCATTCTTTTATTCAGGTTAAACGCATCAAGTTCCTCATATGTCATGAAGTCCAGGTCCTTTGCCATCAAGTTTGCCCTAAACACATGACTTATACCCACTGAATTTCATCTTATTAGATGCTCTAACTTGTCAAGATCTTTTTGAATCCTAATTTTGTCATTCTCTGTGTTAATCCTTCTTTTCATCATTGTGTAAATCACAAACTTGATGAGTATTCAATTTATGATATCCTCCCAAATCATTGATAAAATTGTTAAACAGCCTAGGGTTGAACACAAATCCCTGGGGCATTACACTGGATGCCTCCTGCCACATTAAACCATTAACAGGTATGTTTGCAGTCTAATCCTATAACTGTTTCTTAATCCAACTTGTCATAGTCTCATTAACTACACATCTTTTCATTTTCCCATAAGAATTGTAAGAGATAGTTTATCTAAAGCTTTCCTAAAATCTAAATAAACTGTTATCCACAGCATTTACTTACCAGTTGTTATCGGTCAAAAAAGATAATGAAGTTAATCTGATAAACATACCTACACATATATAAGATACACATACATACACACTCATGCACACCTACATTTATACATTCCCTCTAACTATTCTACTCATGAGTTACAAATAACATCTATCTACATAGTAAGGTAAATGGTTCAACTTTAATGAGTTCATTAAGGCTTCTCTTTCCTATTTACCTTTTCATGTCTCTCTTGGTTCTTGTATTTGAAAATCAAATTTTCTATTCATCTCTGGTCTTTTCAGCAAGAATGCTTGGATATCCTCTATTTCATTGAAATTCCATTTTTCCCCTGAAGTATTATACTCAGTTGTGTTGGGTAAATGATTCTTGGTTTTAACCCTATCTCCTTCGACCTCTGGAATATCATATTCCAAGCCCTTCAATCTCTTAGTGTAGAAGCTGCTAAATTCTGTGTTATCCTGATTGTATTTCCACAATAATTGAATTGTTTCTTTCTGGTTGCTTGTTATATTTTCTCCTTGGCCTGAGAACTCTGGAATTTGGCTACAATATTCCTAGGAATTTTCCTTCTGGGAACTCTTTCAGAAGGTGATTGGTGAATTCTTTCCATTTCTATTTATTTTATTTTCCATTTAACTCTCTGGTTCTAGAGAGCATCAGGGCAATTTTCCTTGATAATTTCTTGGAAGATGATATCTGGGCTCTTTTTTGATCATAGTTTTCAAGTAGACCAATAATTTTAAAATTATCTCCCCTGGATCTGTTTTCCAGGTCAGTTGTTTCTCCAGTGAGATATTTCACATTGTTTTCTGTTTTTCCTTCCTTTGGTTTTATTTTTTAATTTCTTGGTTTCCCATGAAGTTATTAGCTTCCATCTGTTCCATTCCATCTTTTAAAGAACTCTTTTCTTCAGTGAGCTTTGGAATCTCCTTTTGTATTTGGGCAATTCTTCTTTTTAAAGCATTCTTCTCCTCATTGGCTTTTTGGACCTCTTTTGCCATTTGTGTTAGTCTTTGAGGTCTCTTGTTATCTGTTCTTATGGCAACTATTTTTAAAAGTGTTATTTTCTTCACCATTTTTAGGGTCTCCTTTAGCAAGCTGTTGACTTGCTTTTCATGATTTTCTTGCATCGCTCTCATTTCTCTTCCCAATTTTTCCTCTACTTTGACTTGATTTTCCAAATTATTTTGAGCTCTTTCATGGCTTGAGACCACTGCATATTTTTTTGAAAGGCTTGACACTGCTGTCTTCCTCTGATTATATTCTTTGCTTTTTCTCATCCAAAAAGATGGAAGAAAATACCTTTTTGCCAAGAAAGTAACCTTCTATAGTCTTAATTTTTCTCCTTTTTGGGCATTTTCCCAGCCAGTTACTTGACTTTTGAGTCCTTTGTCAAGTGGATGGTATACTGCTCTAGGCTTCAGAGGTTTTGTTCAGCTATCTCTAGGGACCTGTAAATTCTCAGTTTCTCCAAGGTGGCCTAATCAAAGGAGAGGAGTTTATTCCTTTCCTGGACTACGTTCTAGTCT
Source organism: Notamacropus eugenii (assembly GCF_028372415.1). Lineage (NCBI taxonomy): Eukaryota > Metazoa > Chordata > Mammalia > Diprotodontia > Macropodidae > Notamacropus > Notamacropus eugenii. The sequence continues at coordinate 14,934,698 of NC_092878.1, forward strand.
GTGAGCACCCAAAAGAGCTCTTTTCTGCCCTGGAACTGTGAGTAGTATTCCCTTTCCACAACCACCAGCCCCTCTGCCAGATCAGCACTCCTCCTCACCTCAGGACCGTGACTCAGGACTGAGACTCAGATCAGCCATTTGATTCCCCTGGGACCTACACACTGAGGGCTCCAAAAGTGGACATTGCTGCCTCAGTGGTTGCTGCTGCTCTGGGCCTGGGGCTGGGCCTGGACTGTGCTCCCTCTCACCCAGCTGAACGAGCTTTCTTACTGATCTTTGAAACTGTCTTTGGCATTTGTGGGTTGAGAAATTAGGAAACATCAGCAGCTGCCTGTGATTCCATGCCCTGAAGCCTGATTCAGTCCTGTCCCTGCAGCAGAGACCAAGCTGGGTTGCAGTCTGCTCTGACCAGCGTGATAGGTCTTTCCTGTTGGCCTACCAGGCTATCCTGGGCTGGAAATCTGTTTCAGTCTGGCACTTTGTGGCGTCTGCTGCTCTAGAACTTGTTTAGAGTCATTTTTAAAGGTATTTTAAGGGCTTTGGGGGAGAGCTAGAGCACATCCATCCTTCTACTTTGCCATTTTGGCTCCTCCACCATTCTGTATCTTGAGTCCATCATTTCTCTGTCAGGAGTTGGGTAGCACAGATGATCATTTGTCTTCTCACGTTTTGGTTGATCATTACAATGATCAGAGATCTGAAGTCTTTCAAAGTTATTTGTTTTCACACTATTGTTATTTCATATATTTATCTCCTAGTTAGGCTTATTTTACTCCCTGTCATTCCATGTAAGTTTTTCCAGGTTTCCGTGAACCCATTCCTTTTGATATTTCTTATGGCAAATAGTATTTTATTAGCATTATTGGTTCAACAGTTGTCCCACTTATGGGCACCTCCTTTGTTTTGAGGTCTTTGACATTACAAAAGAACTTTTAAATTTTTGTGCCTATGAATCATTTCCCTCTTTGATTTCTTTCAAACATCATTAAGACTGACTCAGCCCTTACATCTGCTAATATTTCTGAATCCAAGAATAAAGTTCTTTTGGTTAAGGGAATCTATTGAGGGAAACTAAGTACTTGTTTAGTCACTTCACTTATTTGTGTATCAACACCTTATTAGAAATATTTTTTGTGTTGACAGTTTTGATGTAAAGGTCCTTTTCCTTTGCAGACAAAAGAGAAACAAAACAATTGTTTGCTAAACACAATCTCTCTCATTCTCTCTCTCTCTCTCTCTCTCTCTCTCTCTCTCTCTCTCTCTCTCTCTCTCTCTCTCTCTCTCTCTCCTTCTCTCCTCTCACCCTCTTTCTTTCTTCCCTCTGTCTGTCCTCAAAAGTCGAATTTTCTTCTGACCACTACCTCTTTTAAATTTTTTCTAATATAGCCATCTCATGGGACTGCCTATGCTATGCTCCAGGGTTCCTGCATCTTCCAGGTGAGACAGACCTTTCCTGTCCACCCCTTAAGTGTCTTGGGCTAAATAATCGTTTCACCTAAACTTTTGTTGGTTTTGCCACTCCAGAATTAGATCTGAGGCTTTATTTTAGAGTTGTTTGGAGAGAAATTTGGGAGAGCACTTCTCTACCCCTCCATCTTGGTTCCACCTCTAGAATTTCCAATGAGTTAAATTTAAGTCCATCTGAGTGCAACATATATCATGTGGCATCTGAAGGCAATTCATGCTGATTGTCTAAGAATCATAATAACTAGAGCAAGAAGTGACCACAGAGGCCATCTCATCCCACTCCTTATTTTACAAAAGAGGCATTTATACCCAGAGAGGTTAAGTAATAACCAATATCTCATAGTTAGTAAATGGTGTATTTGAACCCAGGTCTTCTGATACCAATTTTGTAAAAAAGGCTTTCTGATACCAGCATCCAGCATGATTTATACCATGTCACCACATTTCTCACCTATATTACTGATAAATGATTAAAAATTATGATTTCTTACACATAGGTCTTCATTGTTAATTTAAAATATCTTCTTTAAGCACATATTTTTGTCTTACACAGTTCTCTCTTAGGTAGACCATTACTTCAGGAATAGGTGATAATTTCTTGTTAGCACTTTCTCAATGGTAGAAAAGTGAATTATGTGGAAAAGCTGAGTATTATGAGATATTATTAAGTGTGTGTTGATTATAAAAAAAAATTTGCTGTGAACCATCATTCTAATTCTTTTTCCTACCATCTTCCATTGAAAATTATACACAGTTTTGCTCTCAGTGGCATTTTGAGAGTGCCCAATCCTTATGAAATTATTGTTTTCTTTTTCTAAGGTAATAATTTTACTGGCAATATTGAACTTTTCCTATAAAACTTTTCAGAATTCCTATAAGTTTTTAGAGTGTTGTACGAAATTAATAATAAAGTAAAGCGAACAAATTCAAGGGAAAAGTAATTTTTCAAAACATTGAACTCAACATATCCTACATTCTTATATTTCAGTAAAATTTCCATGTAATTGATCTGTGTATTCATTTGTCTTGATGTTAATTAGTCATGTCATTGGGATGGCATCCTGTTCATTTATGAATAAGTGACAAAAATCACAAATGAGGCATTTTTAATAAAAATAGTGATCACAGCACATCTTATTAAACTTCAGTAATTTTCCTCCCTTCCCACCACTCATTATCCAGTCCCAGCACAGATAAAATAAAAAATCATCAGAGAAATCTCAGACTTTAGTATTCTTTTATCTTTTGGGGGTAGCAAAAAAGCACAAATTAAAGGTGGGCTTCATTTCTAGAACAGATGAATTTTCCAAACAAGATTGATTGCAAAATGAATAAAAAAACACATTTCATTTTCCCTTTAAATGGAAGGAAAGCTGAAATATTTTTTATCTTTTTCTCACAGAAATTTTTTGGAACCCAACATACTGTACATATCATACTTAAACATACAGCTCATTTTTAAAAACCACATATTTAAAAAGAAAAGGTATAATATTGTGGTAAAAATAAATATTAAGATAAATCTTAAAGTACCAATATAGAAACAAATTATCATACTAATATATCTTTGATTGGAGTTAGATTCACAGAAAAAAGGGATATATTTGATCAAATACATGGTCTTTTACATTTAGTCTATTATTTCAGTTACCCTTCCTACACATTCAGACAAAGATTGTATTGTTTCTATTTTAGAAAATTAATTACATACTGTAAAAGAAAAATTGCCTAGGGCATATGATGAATATGCGACAAAATAAGTCACATAAGTGACAAAATAAGAAAGAGAGTCTCATTTCATCTTGATCCTTGAAAAAAGCTGTATTCACCAATTTAGATTCTATTCCTAAGCTGAAAGATAAACCTGTAGGATTAGTAATGAATTCAACAGTTATCTATTACGTTCTCTTTCATTCTAATTTCAGATTAGAGAATGAATGGGTTTCACAATGGCCTTTTATGTCTTGTGAGAAATTCTTTTGGTCACCAGAACTTTTCGAAGAGCAGCTTTCATATCCTTGTTTCTGAGACTATAGATCAAAGGGTTGAGGAGCGGAGTGATAACTGAATAAAACAGTGTGACAAGTTTCTGGAATTCTAATGGCTTCTCTGATCCTGGCCGCACATACATTGTCATAACAGAGCCAAAGAATAAGATCACTACAGCCAGATGTGAAGCACATGTGGAGAAGGCTTTACGTTTGCCAGTAGCTGAGGGAATCCTCAGCACAGAAAGAATGACCAAGGCATATGAAATGAGGATGAAGGTAAAAGTACCAAGCATAAAGATAGTATTGAAAGTAGAGTAAATGATTTTTATGGTATGGGTTTTGGAACATGAAAGGGCTATCAATGGGACAGGATCACAAAAGAAGTGATCAATGATGTTTGAGCCACAATAGGACAACTGTGAGACGAGAGTAACTGGTATTAGAAAGATGATAAAGCCACTTGACCAACCAAAGGTTGCCAAGCCAGTGCAGAGATGTGTAGTCATGATGGTTGGGTAATGTAGTGGATGACAGATAGCAAGGTACCTATCAAATGCCATAATGCAAAGATAAAAGCCTTCATCACAGCCAAAAGAGAAGAAGAAATAAAATTGTACAAAGCAACCAACAAAGGTGATGGTCTTGGTCTCAGAAAGGAAAATGGCCAACAAGTTGGGAACAGTTGTGGTGACATAGCAGATCTCCAGGAAGGAAAAATTCCCCAAGAGTATGTACATGGGAGTGTGAAGGTTCTGATCCCAGCGCACAGCACAGACAATAGCTGCATTTCCCATTAATGTTAGCATATACGTTGTTGAGAACACCACAAAGTAGACCATCTGTATCTCCTGGCTGGAGGGGAAGCCCAAGAGGATGAAATGGCTAACAGAATTGACCATGTTTTCTATATCAGAGGTGTTTCCTTTTTCAGAAGCCATGGAGATGATGCTAGATATCAAAATAAATTAAACTGAGACTGTTGCTTTCCCTTGAGAAATGTGAATTGTGTTTTTGTTTATTTTAATGAAATGGTAAGCATCCTGATTTTTTTCTGGAGAGGCAACATTATGATGTCCCCTCTCTATTGCTAGAAGATAAAAATGAACTCCTTTACACTGCAAAGCAACACAATAATACAAAGCAAAATATAGTAATAATCTGGGTTAGAGTTTAGTGAACAAAGACCAATGAACTCAAATTCAGGAATCCTTGTTTCTAGTCCTGGATTTGACACTACCTTCCTATTTGACTCTGAGCCTGTTGCTTAACCTGCTTCTATTTCCTTATCTGTAGTATGGGTATGAGAGAAAGTATGACAGTGAATAGGAGGACAAGCTAAGAGTCAAGAAGATCTGAATCCAAGTCCTTAGATTCTGACACATATTTTCGGTGGAATTATGGGCAGGTCACTTAGACTATCAGTACCCCAGTTAATTCTTCACTCTGTAGGTGGCAGAGCAGTTGCTGTTTTTGTGGAGGAAGTGCCCTAACCAACTTCCTTGGCCACTTTTTCCAGCATTGGAACTCATTCCCAACTCATTGTTGAAGGGGGGTAGATTAAATATCACCTTCTCCCCTTTGTCACTTCTGTTCTCCCTTTACCATTATCACTTAATAAGTACACTGAATTTATTGAATCTATACCTATCACCCCTTCAAAATTCTGCTTTTTTTTTGTTGTTGTTGTCTATCAATTGCTAGCATACTATTTCCTTTCTCAGTGGTTTGGTGCCAGTTTCACAGTTTTTCTCTCCTCATCAATTCCTGCTCTAATTCTAGGGGGCTTCAATTATTGATATTTCTCTCGATAACTCTGATATCAGTTCCTCAAGTTATTAATTTATTATGAAAGACTCCTTCATTCCACATCAGCTGCAAACAAATATGTTCATATCTTTGATCTTACCATCACCTGAAAGCATTCCACTTCAGAGTCAATAAACTCTGAAATTATTTTATCTAACTATTATTTGTTGTATATCTCTTCCTCCTCCCTGCAACTCCAAATGCTGCTCTTCATCCTCACTGTGAGTTTCAGTCCTTCCACCCCTCAGTTTTTCCCCCTGGAGTCATCATACCTACGTTGGTTACAGTCTCTTCCTTTCAACTCTACAGTGACCCCTTCTGCTGTGACCCTTGCATCTCTTCCTCCATCAAAGATCTTACCAAACTTTAGCCTCAGGTTACTTCTACCACCTGCTGCCTTTATTCCTACTCAAATGCTATTGAAAGAAGACAGAGAAAATCACAAACTACGATGGCTTTCTGGACTGGATCCACTGTAAATTTATGTTACATAATCTCAACTGAGCCCTCACTTCAGCCAGATAATCCTTTTAAACCTTCTAAGTTGATTCACTACCCCACACACCAGAGTATCTTTTCCAAACCTTTCCTTAAATTTCCTCTTCTCACCCATCAAGCTGAGTATTTCATTAAAGAAATTGATACCATTTACCTAAACCTTCCTCATTTTTCTTCCTCTTCAACTCATATCACCTAGATACCTTTTTCTACTAACTCCTTCACCCTTGTCTAACTTGAAGGAGAACATCTCTTTCACCCTATCAAGGGCACTCCGTCTACATGTACAGGTGATCATTTTGTTTCTTCCCCATCAGATTGACCCCTATATCATTATCAAGCTCTCACTTCTCTTCAATCTCTTCCTGTTTACCATCTGCTTTTGTGATACCTGTTAATATGCCCATATCTTTCCCATTCTCAGAAATCCTCAGTTGTTTAACCCATCGTCAACAAATATCATCCCATCTCTCTCCTCCGTTTTGCAGATAAACTCCTTGAGAAGTCTGTTTACAATGGAATCCTCCATTTCCTTCCAGATGTTAATTTTCTTGCAGTCTGGCATCTGTCTTCATCATTCAACTGAAACTGTTCTCATCAAAGTTACCAGTTACCTTTCAGTAGCTAAATGTAATGACCTTTTCTCAATCCTCATCTTTTTCTTTTACCTTTCTTATTCCTTTGACATTGCTGATCACCCTTTACTTCTTGATCTTTTTTCTTTATATTTTCATTTTACTACTTTTTCCTTATTCTTCACCCATCTGTCTAACTTCTCAGTCCCCTTAGCTGGATCATCATCCAGGTTATTCCTCCTAATTGTGGGTGTTCTTCAGAGTTCCATCTTGAACCCTCTCCTTTTTTCTTCCAAACTACTTTGCTTGTCAGTGCCAACAATGTTCATAGCTTCAGTGATCATATTTGTGCAAATTATTCTCGGATCAAATTGTCCAACCCTAACCTCTTTGCTGTCCTTCAGTGTTTCATCTCCAACTGCCTATTAGACATATTAAACTAGGTGTTTTGTAGATGTCTTAAATTGACTATGTCTAACATTCACCTCCTCTTCCTCAAAAAGTTCCTCCATTCCTAAGTTTCCCATTACTATCAATGATACCACTATCCTTCAAGTCATTTAGGTCTACAATCTAGATGTCAACGTAAATCCTTATTTTTATCCCCCATATCAAATCAGTTACCAAGTCCTGTAATTTCTACCTTCCCAACTGTACATTCTCTCCTTTGACACTGTTACCACTCAAGAGTTGGCCTTATCACCTCATGCCCAAAGCATACAACACTTTTACAGTGGTGTGGTGCCACAGCAATCTAGAAAATTCAATAAAACTTTTTGTCCTTCCCCTTTGTACTAGGGAAGAAGTCTGAATTATTATGTATTACAGAATGTGTTATCATATAATACTATACGTACATTTTATGCATTTTCAGGTTTCTAACACTTCTGTATTACCTGCTAACCCTTACATGTTTTCTGCAGCTTCCACAAAATCCCCCAAATATTCTGAATTAATTTCTTATGCCAATCTGGGATACATCAAAGCCATAATTAGAAAAAGTTCCAATGTGATAAGGATAACTGTGTTACAATAACTTACTGATTGGTCTCTTTGGCTCAAGTTTCTGTGAAATTGAATTCCTAAAGCACAGATGTAACCATGTCAACCCTGTATTTAAAAAGAAAGTACTCCATTGGTTCATTTTTACCTTCAGGGTCAGAGAGTTTTTAAAGTCCTTCATAGCCTGGTCCCCTACCACTTTTCCAACCTTCTTATACACTTCTCCCTTCTCCATATTCTGTGATCTAGTGCACTAGACTTCTTGTTACTTTTTTTATACATAATTCTCTATCCCTTACTTCTAGCCATTTTCACACAATGGAATTATCTCCCAAACTTTCACTGTCTCTTGGCTTTCCTCAAATTTCAACTAAAGTTTCGCCTGTTGAAAGAAGTCCTTCTTTAATCTCAGTGTCTTCCCTCTGGGATTTTCTTGAATTTTTCTTGTATATGTCTTATTTATATATTCCTGTTTTCATTATGTCTCTTCCATTAGACTGTGAACTTAAGGCTACAGGTTTTCTTTGTATTCTCAGTAGTTAGAAGTGTCTGTCTCATAGTAGACACTCAGTTAAAGCTTGTTGCTTTAATTTGACAAGTTTCTGATCTGCGTAGATAGAGATTTCCTCACCAGGAACTCCTATTCTTAACTTGGAGCTTATTAGGAGTTTTCTTTGGCTAACCTGTTTTAATATGTCCTTAAAGAGATCACCTGTCCCCAACTTGTATCTGTAAGTCATTTGCTTCATCAGAATACAAAACCAAAGTTGTCTACTTGTAGTGTAGCCCTGGATCTGGAGTGAGAGGTGCTGGGTTCAAAGCTCATCATTTATACTTATTATGAGAACTTGGTCAAGTCACTTCATGTCAATGGTCCTCATTTTATTCATTTCTAAAATGATGTGTTGGACTACGTGGTCCTGGAGATCCTTTCCAGCTCTAAATCTACTGTTCTCTAAACTACCATAGAAGATTGAAACAGAGATTTTTGAAGATGATATCAAACATGTAGCTTAACTACAACATCTCCTTCTGAACTAATTCTTCTGCTATCCAAGATCTTGGCCAAGAATATGAATATTATGTGGTTCTTTTTCTTCACATGATGTTTGAAAGAACTGTACTCCCTTCAGGCTTCTGTCCATAGATGTACTAAAAATGTTTAACAGTAGGCTCTCCCAAGGAAAAATGTATGTGCAACAATTTTTCAAGTTTTATCTGCACTATTAACTTTTTCTCTATCACTTTTTAATGTATCAACCAAGTCAATAAAACAATAAATCAAGCCCTCTTTTGAAGTGTTTCACATTTCTGGTCCTGAGCCAGGTGGAGCCAGTTCCAGCCCAACCTAGGAAGACCCCTGAGACTTCTCACAGGTGGCCTTGTAGAGAAAACTTTGAATAGTCTATCCACCTTCCTTCCTTTAAAGGATGTCTCTCTAACCCTCGATAGGAAGCTCAGAATACCTTTGTTTTTAAATGATTAGCATACTGTAATTTTCATTCTTCTCTATCCCAATGATTCTGAACTTTAGTCAGAAATTAATTTAATGCAGAAATTTTAAGCCTCTACCAACTGATCAATTCCTTGCTACCATCCTCCTCAACGTTCCCATCCTTGCCCTGATCTACCTCTGCCTGCTCTTTCCAGTGTTCCCTATGGAATGCTTGTCCCGTAGCTAACAAATTTTTTTTGCCTTAAACTTATTCCTCTCTTGCTTCTTCCATCATTTGCTCCTCAGTGATACATAGTTCTCTGTTGATGACACTACTGCTGTCACTACTCTTTCCACTACATGCTATACCTTTTTCATGATCTCTTACTTACTGATTTTTGTGGACATGTAAACATATCCATTGCTTTTCAAGCCACTTGCACACTCTCCCTCTGTACCCATCATTCAGTAATCTTTCCTTTGAGTTTCACACTGTTTATCATGCAGTCTAGATGCCAAGGTCTGTTATGTACAGCCCCCAGCACATTCATTCCTAAATGAGTTCAGTGTCTGACTCACGGTCTTTCTCTCTATGACAATTCCTGCCTTCACATTAAAGAACTTCAATATGCCTATTGATACTTCCTTAAATACCTTAACTTTCAAGTTTTTCAAAGTCCTGATTTCCATGATCCATTCGTCCACTCTACCTCAGCTATGCACAGAGATGGTTGTAGCACTTATCTTTCCATCACCCTGAAATATTCCACTTCCATGTTCCTGAACTCTGAAAGTCTTTTGTAAAATCCTCATCTTCAATCATTTTCATTTTTTGCTATGTATTATTCCCAACTCTGTTCTTCTTTATCATCCCCATCATTCCATCTACTTTTCAATTCTTTTGCAGATCATCACACCTACACTGGCTAAATGTTCCTCTACTCTCTCTCTCTCTGTCTCTTTTCTCTCTCTGTCTCTGTCTCTCTTGTTAAAGCACCTCCAACTCTAAATTGTTTTCTACTCTAGAATCCCAAAATCCCTTCTCCCATCATTTGTCACATCAAATCGAATTCCCTGAATTATTTTTGTAATCTGCCTCCTTTTCTCCTATTGACATGATATTGGATAAAGCTGGAAAAAATCCAAAATACTTCCCAAATTTAGGTTATTCACTGTACTTTAGGCCCTCAATGCATCAACGTAATCATTTCACTCCTCTCTAACTGATTCATGACCCCACACTTCACAGCAATTTTTTTTCTTAAACATTCCTCCGCCCTCTCAGTGAAGTACCTCAGCTCGGAGAGATATCTGTTTCGTTCACTGGACAATAGAAAAGCAGCCTAGTATATTGGAATAGTTCCTATAGAAAATGGGCCTAATAATATCTCTGTACTTAACTTCACATGGTTGTTGTAAAGATAAAATAACACATTATCTTGAATGTCTTTCGTAAGCCTTAGAGTGCTATATTAATGAAAGTTATTACATTCATGATTGAGTAGAACGTAGTGGATAGAAAGGTAGTAATACTCCTGGGTGATTCAGGAAATGTGACTTGATGTTCTGATTCTGCTGCTAATTAGCTGTATGATATTGGATGAGTTAGCTGACATTTATGGGCCTCAGATTCATGAGTAAGGAGAGCAATTTGAGGTTCGACAATCCTTAAAGTATTCCCAAGTCTAACATTATCTGTTTCTATCTTATTATTTAGAAAAAGGAGCAAAGTTCCACAGAGTAAAGAAAATAGTAATAGCCTGCTATGTACATGGTCTACTATGTGTTCAGCAAGGAAGTAAAGAGATGTCAGAGGTTCTTCAGAGCAACAAGTAAGTACTTTTCTGGCAGCTTCTTCCTAGGGACATTTGTACATTTGGCTGAATTACATAAAATTACATAAAACTTGAATTCAGTTAATATGTCCTTAATATGACATGAGATAATATGATTGCTAAGAATTCTATAGTTCCTTTTGGTCTTCAATTAATAGTGTTTATTTTGTGAACTGTATTGTCCCTTTTAGCTGTTTTTTCATTGGTTGCATTGGTATAGGAAATCCGCTCTACCAATGTGGATCCATAGCTATTCTCTAACTTGTAGTCTTAGGGGGTTATTGGGAGTAGAGAGAAGTCAAGCGAGTTGGCCGGTGTTACACACCTAATATATATCAAAGGTACAACCATTGTTCTGGTTCAAGGCCAGCTCTCTATCTAATTACTCATGCTTCTTCTCCTCACATGATTATTTAAAATTCCTGTCCCTCTGATACATTAAGCAGTGAGTAGTGCTCTGAAGTCTCCTGTGACCATCAGCTATCTCAAACCAGAGACCATAGTGAACCTCATGAAATGCAACAAATTAAATGCATAAATATATTCAACAAAGTCTGTTATTTTTGAAGGTGTTACTATATTCATTTGCTCAGTTCATAGTCCATAGATTTAGATCCCAAAATAGCCTTAAAGGTGATCTCGTCTTACTCTTTCTTTTTATAAACGAGGTAAATGAAACTCAGAGAAGGTGAAACTTGCCCAACAGCATACAAGTACAAGAGGCAAAGTCAGGATTTTGTGACTCCAAAGCCAGTGTATGCACTATATCATAATGCCACTTCTCAAAAGGCTAGGTAAGGTCCCTTCCCCTTAACCACCACTGACAAAATAACTTATTAAATCTTTAATTTGCAGAGCTTCTACAGATAGGCATTGTATGATGATGTAATCAGGGATATGCTGGAGCCAGCATATTGGTGAGAACATATTCAGTATGAGTATCTACACCTTGGAAATTGGGAAGCAATACAAACCAGGGCTTGGCGCTTTTTTGCTGATTGTTTAGATATAAGAAAGCAATAGAGAAAGTGTTAATAATGCAAAATAAAATTTTAGTGATTTGGTTGTTAACCATTTCCCAAGACACCCCTCAATATAACTACCCTCATGAAACCATAAGTCCAGTCCTATGATGTCACCTAGACTCTGTCTGTGGTCCTTCATACATTCCATTGAATAATTTTCCCTTTACTGATAAAGTTCCCCTTTACAGCATCATTTTAAGTCAATATTACTATATATCTATACTTACCCTGGTGGGAGTTTCTTTTTCAGTGTCTCCTATGGTAGTCAGGTGTCCAGAGTAAGATCTCTAATTATAACTAGTGTATGCATGTAGATTGATTGTTGCTAAACATTGTACACCTTAATCCTGGCACATGGGCACAATAGGAATTATGGCAACCATTTCCTAATCTTTTATGAATTTTTACCTGAAATTCTAAAATTGCTTAACAAATAATTCTTAAGAATCCCTTAATAAAGAATCCCTATTTGAAATTATGAAGGAGCTAGGGGACTAAGTAATGATTCCCTAAGGCTCCTAACAGGTTTCTGGAAACAAGAAAAAGCTACTTATGCTGCTTTTTGGCTTTCTTTTTTCATTCTTCCCAGAGGCAAGAATACAGATGGGGCTGGCCACTGAACACATTCTAGCTGCAGACAAAGTTCTTATTCCAAGTGGTTATGACATGCTTTGACTTAACTCTGGTTCTTTTCTGAAGAGAATAGTCAAAGTAAAGAAGTAAAATGTTGCTCTAGGAGGTGATGGGTATGAAAAAGGGATGGAATCAGTGGCTTTGTAACCTGCCATGGGTTGTTCACTGTGAACTGAGAAGGAATCTAGCTCCTTAGCTTCTGAGTGTTCACTGGAAATTGTGAATGCCCAGATAAACGCCCAATAGTTGTTTATTTCCTCCCCTAGCCTTTTGAGGCTTGGGACTGTCTGTCCTCTTGAGCATTATCTGAGTTGTTTATTCAACATCCTTAATTTTTCTTGTTTAGAATGAAATCCCAAGTCTCGTTATTTCAAGAAGTCTCATTCAACTTTTGTAGCTTTGTCTCTCCTCTCCTAAATCTTCATTCCAGGTATTTCACAATGTTTCTGGGGAATAATTTCAAATTGATAAAGGTGGTCACAGAGATTAAAATAACTAAAATCTTTGTTTATTGGTTCCAGTCTTATTTTTTCCCATGAAATTCCCAATGAAATTCACTAAACATTTGTGAAATGCCTTCTTATATGCTAAAGATACGAAAGTAAACAAAAACAAAAACAAGTCACTAGACCTCAATTGGACTTTAAATATTATCTAGTCTAATTCCTCTCTTTTTTTTAAACTAAAATTTTAATTTTAATAATATAAGAGACTCCCAGTGAGGAAACATCCTCTTAAAATGTAGATTGGTATCTTTTTTGCAGAAAAATGCACTCTTAGTTGCTAGGGACACAGCTCAGCCTGATTTATTACTCGAATGGCTTGGATGATATATGAATCCATAGCTCTCTTTCTTCTAATAAAAGGGGGTCTACCAAGCTTGATCCTATGCCCTGCCATGACTCTTAAGGTCCTTGGAGCCCTACTGTCTTCCATGACTTTGACTTTCAGTACTTTTAGCACTACCATCAGATCTACTTATGTAAATTAAAGACCCTTCGACCTTGACCTTCACCCCACTGCAACAACCTTAGGATCTCTGGGGCTTTCCATATGCTTTGTGTCTGGAAACTTTTTTTAATGTGTTGTCTACCTCAATTATAAACTCCTTAAAATCAGACATTATTTTTCTATTTATATCCCTAGAATTTAGCATACTGTTTACAAATAATAAGTGTTTAATCAATACTTTTTATTCATTCATTCATTCACTGAGATGTTATGTGACTTGTGCAGGATCACTCAATTAGTATTCATCAGAAGAGTTTCTTGAAACAGGTCTTTTTGTCTCTGAATCTATCCTCATTAATATGCTCAATGACTTGTCTAATGTCGCAAAACTACTATGGCAGTTCACTATGTGAACTTAGGTGATCTGATGCAAAACCAGTGGAGCTTCTGCAATATCTTGCTGTCACTCACTCCCACATAATGTTTGCTTCCATTGACTTAAACTCTAATGGAATGGGAAGGTTATAGCATATATGTAAATGAACAGGGTATAAGAAAGAATGTGAAAGGTAAAGGCATGTCAGGCACTGCTAAGAGAAATTGGTGGTGATGTCACTTTAAACTGAGAATTCAAGGGAAGGTGTTACGAAGGAGAGAATCTGTGATGAGTGTGAAAAGAAGACAAGCACCTCAATTGAGAGAGATCAGACAAGGTATTGCATTTTCAATATGATAGTGTACAGTTTGTACCTATCAAGAAGTGTTGGCATACGTAAAGGGAGAGCCTTTCCCATTCAATTACCTTGTCCAGGTAATAAGTATCTTCTTCCAACCTGTTCTACTAGATAACCATTCTTCCAATCAACTTCTCCTTGAAGTAGACATTTTGCAACAGGTGGCAGTTCAGGCTTTGTAATATGGCTATGATCCTGCTCTAAGTACCAGAGTTAGGCCCACTAGGAGTTCTGGTCTTCCCTCTCAGATGTCTGGTTCTGACTAAATGCACTAGTTTAAAATAGGATCTTTTGTGTGAAATAATTTGCCTTGATATTATGGGGAAAACACAAAGTTTGCATTTGTTTCAACCAAACTACAATTAGGTCATATAAAATTACTCACTAGTCTCCTAAACATTTTAGAGAGTAGGATCTTCCTGGTATCAACCTCAAAGTTCTCATATCAGACATATGCACATCAGATAATCAGAAACTGAACATTTTAACCATGTTTAATCTGATTATCTTTTCTCTAAGGGCAATTTCATTTGACCCCAAAATTAACTTCTGGATATCTATCCTAAGGAGGTCAAGACAGAAAGAAAGTTCCGATATGCATCAAAACATTTATATAATCATTTTTGTAGTAACAATGCACTGAAAACAAAGCAGATATCCAATAATGGGGCAATGGCTAAAAGAAGCTGTGGTTTATGAATTTGAGAGAATATCACTATGCCATAGAAAACAATGACTATGAAGAAAATGAAGGATGTGAACTGTGAAGTGAAGTGAGCCTGTGTCATAATCATCTTTGATTCTACCCCTTTCTTTTATAAATTTTTCTAAATCTTAAAGGACATAACTTTGAACTAACATGGGAACTAAACTGAATAAACACAAGACAGCAGAAGAAAAATTTTACCTTATGTTATGATTCCAATATACCTGTAAGGCAGTGATCCTTGAAAGATCTATGTACAATTCCTTATGAGCAAACTTGAAAACTAGCACAAAGGGAAAGGCTTGTTCACTTTATGGTCATGTGATATTAAATAAATCCAAATGGTACATTTCCCAGGTTGTTCATTAGCCTTGTCCACCATATTAAATTTACAATTACTTTGTGTTTTTTTCCTGTTTCTTTCATTCATGTTATTTTTCCCAATTACATATAAAACTATTTTTAAAATTTTTACAAAAATTGCTTTCCAAATTCTCTCCCTCCTTTCCTCTTCCTCCCTTCATTGAGAAGTCAAGCAATTTGATATAGATTATACATGTGTAGTAATGAAAAAATGCCCATAGTAGCCAAGTTGTGAAAAAATCACAGACTAACCTTCTCACAAAAAAAAATAAGAAAAAAAAAGTTAAAAAGTGTGCTTCAATCTGCATTCAAATTCCATAGAATGGATACCATTTTTCATCATGAGTTCTTCAAAATTTTCTTGGATCACTGTATTGCTGAGAATAGCTAAATCATTCACAGTTAATCATGCTACAATATTGTTATTATTGTGAAGAATGTTCTCCTGGATATGACCACTTCACAATGCATCAGTTCATGTAGTTCCAGTTTTTTTTTCCTTAGAGCATCCTGCTCATCATTTCTTATACTATTCCATAACAATCACATACCTCAACTTGTTCAGCCATTCTCCTTCTGAATTTCAGTCATTCCTATCACTAAAAAAGTTGTTATGAATATTTTTTACATATATGTGTTTTTCATTTTTGTTTTTATCTCTTTGGGATACAGACCTAATGGTGATGTTATTTGGTCAAAGAGTTTGCATGATTTTACAGCCCTACGGGTGTAGTTCCAAACTAATTTACTGAATGGTCCAATCAGTTCATTACTCTAATGTCTCAGTCTTCCCACATTCCCTCCAACATCTTGTCATTTTCCTTTTCTGTCTAATTAGTCAGTGCTATCACTGTGGCTGGTAACTTAGAGGTGTTTCAGTGTACATTTCTCTAGTCAATGTCGATTTAAAATATTTCTTTTATGACAATAGATAACTTTAATTTGTCTGAAAATTGTCTATTCGTATCCTTTGACTTCTATCAGTTGAGGAATGGCAATTTTCCTTGATAATTTCTTGAAAGATGACATCTACGTTCTTTTATTTAGCAAGGTTTTCAGATAGTCCAATCATTCTTAATTAGATAGAATTAGAAAAAACAAAGTCTTTACTGTGTTCAGACTGGTAACATGATGCAGTTAGTTACATGTATAAGATATGTACTTCTGGAAACTCTATGATAATTCATTATTTCTAGATGGGTTTGCATGGATTTTTTATCTATTTTTTTGTTTGTTGATTTGTGTTGTATTTACTACTTGTGATCACGTCCTCATGCATTGTATCCTGGAATAATTTAGTTCAGTGTTCACTGTGTTATGTGAACTCAGCATTAGATGGCAATTGGTTCTAATTGTACCTACAAGAGACCCCAAATGGTCATAGCCAATTTTGCATAAAGAGCATTAGAAAGAGGTTTGTTGCATTTGTTTTTTAACTTGTTAAAAGAATATTAATTTAAAAGACCCTCTTTCTAGCAAAAAGGGGTCAGATCACAAGAATAGCAAATCGGCAAATTAAACGTCCAAAAGAGAATTTGGAAAAATGATGGGACAATAGCAGATAACCCCCAATATTTCTATTAATCATATTATAATACATAATCTATTATATAATAATATTTTATTACATTAAAAATAGTAGATGTACTATTTAATTATGTCATAATAAATCGTATTATTTAATTACATCATATATAGTCACAATGTATTAATAACAATAATGTCATCTAATTAATCTGTTTTTCCAGGAAAGGAGGTAAGGCATCAGCATCTATTGTTTGAGAGTGGGAACAAATATAATAAAAATTGCAATTAAGACATGATAACGTGTAATTTGTAAAACAGGATAATGTGTGGCTTGTTTTCATTATAGAATACCATTCATTAAACTTGTGTGTAGGAATGCTAAATTAGTGACCCATTTAATTTTGTGGATGTTAATTATTTGTGGTTTAATAACCAACATACATGTAAAATTTGCTGTGCTTACACTGACCACAGTTATCAAAGTGTGTGACAATAATCTATTCTTTACTCAAAGGAAAAAGAAATGTCTTTATGATAGGTTTGAAGAAACAGAATTAGCTTTACAGATCTCACAACTGTGCAATTTAAAATCTGGAAATAAAAAGATAGGATGAATTAACCCTGATGTCTATTTCAAGGAACTGTGAGAGATCCTGGTATCAATTCTCTTCTCAATTAGTCTCCTAGAATTCCTTGTACAATTTTAAAATAATCACCAAGAATCACCTTTTTATTGTTGTTTCAAATTTGTTGTTGGTGCTTTCCTTTCTATTCATATTGTTGCATTTATTGTGTATATTGTTTCTGTGGTTATGCTCACTTCACTTCACAGTTCATGTCCTCCTATGTCTTACCATATTCTTCATAGGCATCGTTTCCTATGGCATAGTGATATTCTCTCAAATTCATAAACCACAACTTCTTTTAGCCATTGTCCCATTATTGGATATCTGCTTTGTTTTCAGTGCATTGATACTACAAAAATGATTATATAAATGTTTTGATGCATATCGGAACTTTCTTTCTGTCTTGACCTCCTTAGGATAGATATCCAGAAGTTAATTTTGGGGTCAAATGATATGAACATTTTTAGGTACTCTCAACATAATTCCAAATTGCTTTCCAGAATAAATGGATTAATTGATAGCTTCACCAATAGAATTAACACACCTATATTTAGACAATCGCTCCAACATTAACTGCTGCCACAATATCAGTTTGCTATTATACCTATCTCAAAGTCCTGTGACAATAGGCAAGTGATGAAGCAGCAAGTACCGATACACTGGGAGTTATAGTCATAACCCTGTACAAAGGTGGCCCAGGACGTAGGGTTGTTTCTCACTGGAAGCAGCAGTGGGATTTAGCAGACCCCTGAGTGTCTGATCAGCCTTTTAAGGATCCCAATGCTCATCACCTGGTGTGAGGAAGGGGGCTAGAAAAGGTACCCTAAAAGTTGTCTGCTTACTCACCCCTGGCCTGATTACTGCAGCAGGTGTGGGATTCCATTCTGCAGTTGAAACACAAAAAAAATGTACAAAATCATCTGCAAAGACTATTCCACTCACCATTAGCAGATGGAAATATGCACACACTTATAGATAACACAAAATCCAGTAGACATGAAAGAAGAGCAGCTCTTGTTGCAAAAGAACTCAGCAGGTATGGCATCAAAATAAGAGACCTGAGGGAAACGAGACTGGCAAATGAAGGCCACTTTACTGAAGCTGGAACTGGACACACATTTTTCTGGAGTGGCTTCAGTGAAGGGAAGTGCCATGAAGTTGGTGTAGGTTTTGCAATCAAATCTAATCTAGACAGGAAGCTGGTAAGCCTGCCAAAAGGAGTGAATGATAGGTTCATGACAATGTGATTGCCGCTTGCAAGAAAACATCATGCCACCATGATCAGTACCTATGATCTCACCGTGACGAACCCTGATGAGGTCAAAGAAAAACTTTATGAAGACCTAGATATCCTTATCATCAATGTGCTGAAAAAGGGCAAGCTTATAATTCTGGGTGACTTTAAAGCTAGAGTAGCCCCAGACTACCAGACCTGACAGGGAGTCTTAGGGAGGAGTGGAAGTGAAAACAATAGCAACAGTGATCACTACTGAAGACTTGTGCATCTCATGACCGTCTCATAACCAATATAGTTTTCTGCTAAACTAAATGTAATAAAACTTCAACAATATACTCCTGCAACAAACATTGACCTCTAATATATCCTTTCCATTTTCCTGACTGTGAAGTAAAATCATTTTGTTTGCATTTTTATATTATTGATGATTTTATGTGAATTTTCATATAGTTGTTAATCGCTCACAATTCTTCATTTGAGAACTTTGTGTTCATATCCTCTGAGGACATCCATTGAAGAATGGGTTTTGTGCTAAAATGTGGTTTTCTTTATTTATCTTGAGGAATGGACATAGATGATACTGTAACAATGATTGAGAAAGTAACTGCTCCTATAATAGAAAGAATATTTTGGAAGATGGCGGAGTGAAAGCAACGACTCACCTAAGCTCCTGGAAAAACTCCTCTGGATATATCTGGGGGGAGAGTCTGACCAGACTTTGGAGGTGTAGAATCCAGTGGGAGACGGACTTTGACAGATTCGGAGCCCAGGCTGGACTGGAAGGTCCACGGGAGGGATCTGTTCCGCGGGGGTAAGACCCCGGCGCACAGCGCAGCGCGGTCGGCACGGCAGGGCGGAGGGGACCAGAGGAGCCCGAGAGTGGCGGGCAAGACCAGCGGAGCAGGAGATAAGCCAGGCCGAGCCGGTGAGAGCCGCAGAGTGCCAGGCATCAGCGCAGCAGTCCTTGAAATCTTCAGCCTGAAGACGGACTTCGGTGGGTCACTACTTGAACTTCCAGGAACTGGGATGGCAGAGTGATCAGTAAGTGCTCTCTCCTCCCCCCTGATGACCCTGAGGGAACCATAAAATTCTTCCCCAGATTAATCCTGGATCAGCGGGTACAGCAGAAGGGGGCGGGTGGTCTCATAACACCAGAGGCTGGAGAGGTGGCAAAGGGGGATTCTTCCTACCGTGGTGGAGGCTATCTGGAGGGACAGACGACCCAGGGCAGAGAAAAATTCGCACTGAGACCCAAGCAAGCCTCAGCCCGGGAGACGAGCCCCAGGAGGGGCGGGAACACGCATTAGCCTCTAGGCGTGCCCCAGCCCTTCAGGGGAAAGGGAAGACAATAGGGAAGCTGGGATCAGCATCCCCGGACCTTGCCTTTGCCTCAGGCCAGCTGAGGAGATATCCTGAGACCAGACCACACCTCCCACACACCTATCAAGCTAAACCCAGGGTTGATCTGGGAAACAACAACAACAACAACAACAACAACAACAACAACAAAAAAGCCTGCTTTTAGCCTAGACAAACATCAGCTCAACTTAAAAGATCCGTATCTTCTGACTGAAAGAACCAAAAGCTACAACACTCAGCCAACATCATGAATCGGAAAAAGCAGACGAAAAGTGAAAAAACCATAGAATCTTTCTATGGGGATAAGGACCAAAACACAAACACCAAAGAGGTCAGAGCTGAGACTGTACTTCCATCTGAAACCTCAGATGGGACTATGAATTTCTCGCAAGCACAACTAGATTACCTGGAACGTCTGAAGAAGGATATAAAAGAAAAACTGGCCAATGATTTTAAAACCATAAAAAAAGAATTCACTAATGAGAACATCAATCTGAAAAAGAAAATTGAAGAAATGGAAAAGGAAGTTCAAAAATTAACTGGAGAGAATAATTCCCTAAAAGGAAGAGTTAATCAAACGGAAAAGGAAACTCAAAACCTAATAGGGAAAATTGATCAGATGGAAAAGGAAACCCAAAACCTAACTGGGAAAATTGGTCGAATGGAAAAAGAAGTACAAAAATTAAATGGAGAAAATAGCTCCTTAAAGGGAAAAATTGGCCAGATGGAAAAGGAGATGCGAAAGCTAACTGAAGAAAACAATACGATCAAGATTAGAATTGGGCAAGTAGAAACTAATGACTCAATGAGGCAACAAGAATCAGTCAAACAAAATCTAAAGAATGAAAAGATAGAAGAAAATCTAAAATATTTAATTGGAAAAACAACTGACCTGGAAAATAGATCCAGGAGAGAAAATCTAAGAATTATTGGCCTGCCAGAAACCCATGATGAAGAAAAGAGTCTGGACAATATCTTCCAGGAAATCATCAAGGAAAACTGCCCAGAAGTACTAGACTCAGAGGGCAAAATAGTCATTGAAAGAATCCACCGTTCCCCACCGGAAAGGGATCCCAAACTCAAAACCCCAAGAAATATAGTTGCCAAATTCCAGAGCTATCAAGTGAAGGAGAAAATACTACAAGCAGCCAGAAAGAAACAATTTAAATATCAAGGTCACACAGTCAGGATCACACAGGACCTTGCAGCTTCTACATTAAAAGATCGAAAGAATTGGAACCCAATATTCCGTAAGGCAAAGGAGTTGGGACTCCAACCGAGGATCAACTACCCAGCAAAGTTCAGCATAACATTTCAGGCAAGGAGAAAGTCACTCAACGAAATAAGGGATTTCCAGAGCTTCCTGACCAAAACACCAGAACTCAATAGACAATTTGATCTTCAAATGCAGGTCTCCAGAGAATCATAAAAAGGTAAACAGAGGGGGAAAAACAAAAACAAAAACTTGCAACTCAATTAGGGCAATCTGTTTACCTCCCTGTAAGGGAAGATGATACCTGTTAATCTTGAGAACTGTGCAGCTATTATGATAAAAGGGATATATGTAGAGGGAACGGGCATAAAGTAAATGATGTCATGGCAAAAATATGATTTAAGTATGAGAAGGGAATGTAATAGGAGGTGTGGAAAGGGGGAAGCAGAAAATGGCAAATTATATCACAGGAAGAAGTACAAAACTATAGTAGAGGGAAGGAGGGGAGGGAGATGAGCATTGTTTGAGAGGTACTCTCATCTGATTTGTTCAAAGGAGGGAACAATAATCTTAAGTAGATAAGCCTAACTAGCTCTATAGGTAGTAGGAGGGGAAGGGGGAAGAAAGGGGAGGGTGGCTAAAAGGGAGGAAAGAAGCAATAAGAGTAAAGGGAACTAAAAGGGAGGGGGGCTAAAAGAAGGAGGGGAAGGCTGCAGGAGGAGGGGGAGAAAAGTGAATACTATTGAGGAGGGGAAGGGAGACGGGAGAGTTAAAAGCACAAATGGTGGGAAAGAGGGTGGAGGGAAATACACAGATTGTAATCATAACTGTGAATGTGAATGGGATGAACTCTCCCATAAAACGGAGACGGATAGCAGAATGGATTAAAAGCCATAATCCAACAATATGCTGCTTACAAGAAACACATTTGAAACGGGGGGATACACATAGGATAAAGGTCAAAGGATGGAGCAGAATATATTGTGCTTCAGCTCATGTAAGAAAGGCAGGAGTAGCAATCCTAATCTCAGACAAAGCAAAAGCAGAAATAGATCTAATCAAAAGGGATAAGGATGGAAACTATATCCTACTAAAAGGCACCATAGACAATGAAGCAATATCATTACTAAACATGTATGCTCCAAGTGGTATAGCATCCAGATTCTTAGAGGAGAGGTTGGGGGAGTTGAAGGAAGAAATTGATAGCAAAACTATACTAGTGGGGGACCTCAACCTCCCCCTCTCTGAACTAGATAAATCCAACCTTAAAATAAACAAGAAAGAGGTTAAGGAGGTAAATAAAAATCTGGATAAGGTAGATATGATAGATCTTTGGAGAAAATTAAATGGGAATAGAAAGGAATATACCTTTTTCTCAGCGGTACATGGAACATTTACAAAAATTGACCATGTACTAGGACATAAAAATCTCACAATCCAGTGCAGAAAGGTAGAGATAATCAATGCATCCTTTTCAGATCATAATGCATTAAAAATTACATGTAATAAAAGGCCATGGAAAGAGAAACCAAAAATCAATTGGAAACTAAATAATCTAATTCTAAAGAAGGATTGGGTTAAAGAAGAAATCATAGAAACGATCAACAACTTCATTCAAGAGAATGACAATAGTGAGACAACGTACCAAAACTTATGGGACACTGCAAAAGCAGTTATTAGGGGAAGTTTTATATCTCTGAATGCTTACATAAATAAAATAGAGAAAGAGGAGATCAACGACTTAGGCTTGCAGTTGGAAAAGCTAGAAAAAGAACAAATTGAAAATCCCCAAGTAAATACCAAATTAGAAATACTGAAAACCAAAGGAGAGATTAATAAAATTGAAATAAAGAAAACTATTGAATTAATAAATAAAACCAATAGTTGGTTTTATGAAAAAACTAATAAAATTGATAAACCTTTGGTTAATCTGATCAAAAAAAAGAAAGAAGAAAACCAAATTACTAACATTAAAAATGAAAGGGGTGAACTCACCTCCAATGAGGAGGAAATTAAAACAATAATTAGAAACTACTTTGCCCAACTTTATGCCCACAAATTCGACAATCTAAACGAGATGGATGAATATTTTAAAAAATACAAATTGCCCAGATTAACAGAAGAGGAAGTTGAATACTTAAACAACCCCATCTCAGAAAAAGAAATTGAACAAGCCATCAATGAACTCCCTAGGAAAAAATCTCCAGGGCCAGATGGATTCACAAGTGAATTCTATCAAACATTTAAAGAACAGTTAATTCCAATACTACATACACTATTCTTGAAAATTGGGGAAGAAGGAGTCTTCCCAAATTCTTTCTATGATACAAATATGGTTTTGATACCCAAACCAGGAAGAGACAAAACAGAGAAAGAAAATTATAGACCAATTTCCCTAATGAATATAGATGCAAAAATTTTAAATAAGATTTTAGCAAAACGAATACAGCATCTTATCACGAGATTAATACATTATGATCAGGTAGGATTCATACCAGGACTACAGGGCTGGTTCAATATTAGGAAAACTATTAGCATTATCGATCACATCAACAACAAAGCTAACAAAAACCACATGATTATCTCAATAGATGCAGAAAAAGCTTTTGACAAAATACAACATCCATTCCTACTAAAAACATTGGAGAACGTAGGAATAAAGGGAACTTTCCATAAAATAATAAGCAGTATCTATCTAAAACCTTCAGCAAGCATTATATGCAATGGGGATAAGCTAGATGCATTCCCAATAAGATCAGGGGTGAAACAAGGTTGTCCATTATCACCACTATTATTCAATATGGTACTAGAAATGTTAGCTGTAGCAATTAGACAAGATAAAGATATTCAAGGAATTAGAATAGCCAAAGAAGAAACTAAGTTATCACTCTTTGCAGATGATATGATGATTTACCTAGAGAATCCCAGAGATTCAAGTAAAAAATTACTTGAATTAATAAACAACTTTGGCAAAGTTGCAGGGTACAAAATAAACCCACACAAATCCTCTGCATTCCTATATATTAGCAACAAAGTTCAACAGCAAGAGATAGAAAGAGAAATCCCATTTAAAGTTAGGGTAGACAGTATAAAATACTTAGGAGTCTACCTGCCAAAACAAACCCAGGGACTATATGAACACAATTACAAGACACTTTTTGCACAAATAAAGTCAGATTTAAGTAAGTGGAAAAACGTTAGTTGCTCATGGGTAGGCCGTGCTAATATAATAAAAATGACAATTCTACCCAAATTAATATACTTATTTAGTGCCATACCAATTAAACTATCAGACAATTACTTTCTAGGGCTGGATAAAATAATATCAAAATTCATTTGGAAAAACAAAAGGTCCAGAATATCAAAGGGACTAATGAAAAGAAATGCTTGGGAAGGTGGCCTAGCGCTACCAGACCTTAAACTGTACTATAAAGCAGCAATTATCAAAACCACTTGGTATTGGCTAAGAAACAGAGAGGTAGACAAGTGGAATAGACTTGGCACTCAAGATGCAGTAGGCAAGGAATATAGCAACCTTCTGTTTGATAAACCCAAGGACCCCAGCTTCTGGGATAAGAACTCATTGTTTGACAAAAATTGCTGGGAAAACTGGATAACAGTGTGGCGGAAATTAGGCATAGACCCATACCTGACACCGTACACAAGAATAAAGTCCAAATGGGTACATGATTTAGGTATAAAGATTGATACCATGAATAAACTGGAGAAGCAAGGAATAGTGTATTTATCAGATCTATGGAGAAGGGAAGAATTCTTTACTAAAGGAGAGATAGAATGCATTATGAAATGCAAAATGGATAACTTTGAGTACATTAAACTGAGAAGTTTTTGCACAACCAAACCCAATGCAACCAAAATCCGGAGGGATGTAGTAAATTGGGAAAAAATTTTTACAGCTAAGCTCGGGGATAAAGGCCTCATTTCTAGAATATATAGAGAACTGACCCAAATGTATAATCATACAAGTCATTCCCCAATTGATAAATGGTCAAAGGATATGAACAGGCAATTTTCAGAGGAAGAAATTAAAGCTATCTATAATCATATGAAAAAATGCTCTAAATCACTATTGGTTAGAGAGATGCAAATCAAAACAACTCTGAGGTACCACATCACACCTATAAGATTGGCAAACATGACAGAACAAGAAAATGATAAATGCTGGAGAGGATGTGGGAGAGTTGGAACACTAATTCATTGTTGGTGGAGCTGTGAGCGCATCCAACCATTCTGGAGAGCAATTTGGAACTATGCCCAAAGGGCTACAAAAATGTGCATACCCTTTGACCCAGCAATATCGCTACTAGGACTATATTCCCAAGAGATCATAAAAATGGGAAAGGGTCCCACATGTACAAAAATATTTATAGCAGCACTCTATGTAGTTGCCAAAAACTGGAAGTCAAGGGGATGTCCATCAATTGGGGAATGGCTGAATAAATTATGGTATATGAATGTAATGGAGTACTATTGTGCCATAAGAAATGATGAACAAGAAGACTTCAGAGAGGCCTGGAAGGACTTATATGACCTGATGCTGAGTGAAAGGAGCAGAACCAGGAGAACTTTATGCACAGCAACAACCACAGTGTGTGAGAGCTTTTTCTGGTAGACTTAGATTTTTGTAATAACACAAGAACTTCTGAAAAAAAAAAAAATCCCAATGGTGGACCTCAAGGCAAAATGCCTTCCACACTCAGAGAGAGAAATATGGAAGTCACTCACATAATGTAGCAGATCATGTTTGTGTATGTGTATCTGTTTGTGTATCATGTTCTGATTTGTTATACGGATTCTTTCATTTATCTTAGTCTGACTACATAGCATGACTATAGTGAAAATATACTCAATAGGAAAGTATATGTAGAATCTATACAGAATTGTAGGCTGTCGTGGGGAGGGAGGGAGGTAGTGGGGGGTGGGTGGGGAGGGATAAAATCGCAATTGTATGGCAGTGATTGTTAAACATTAAAAAAATAAAAAAATTATAAAAAAAAAAGAATATTTTGAAAATATGTTTGGAAATGTTCTATTATTTTGTGATTTTTGTTGCTGAAAATAGTGTTTCATCAATAAAAAACTCTATACGCTTAAAATTCTTGAGAACAGAAATTTATGTGTTTTAAATATCTTACAAATGAAGAGTTTTGATGGGTTTTGAGTTCTTTTGTCAAAAATATAAAATGCTGCAATTTCACTAGAGCAACCTACAGGACAAATTGATTAACATCAGGGAAAATGGAAATTAGTCAAATTTTAACAAAAACCTTTGTATGATTAATAGATGCAGTTGTAAAAATGAGTTATGATTTTGTAAGCATAGCCAAACTACATACTTCTTCTATTTGGAGGTATCATCTTAAGGCATGTTTGCTATTTTCAGTGAAAACAACTAATAGGAAATATTGACATAAACCTAACTTAGAATATTTTATGTTTGTGTGTGTGTTTTAATTGATAAACGTGTGTTGAAACAAAGATGTCCATTATCACCACTGTTATTCAATATGGTACAAGGAATGTTAACTTTAGCAATAAGAGAAGAAAAAGAAATAGAAGGAATTAGAATATCAAGGGAATTAATGAAAAGAAATGCTGGGGAAGGTAGCCTAGCCATACCAAATTGAATAATAAAGCAGCAAATTATATTACATGATATTACTTGTATTGTAAAGCAACAATCGTCAAAACCACTTGTTATTGCCTAAGAAACAGAGGGGAAAATCAGTGGAATAGGTTAGGTACACAAGAAACAGTATTCAATGATTATAGCAGTCTACTGTTTGATAAACCCCCAAACTCCAGTATCTAGGATAAGAACTCACTGTTTGACAAAAGTTTCTGGGAAAACTGGATAACAGCGGAAACTGGGCATAGACCAGTGCCTGACACTGTACACAAGAATTAAGTGCAAATGGATACATGATCTAGGCATAAAGACTGATACTATAAACAAATTAGGGAACAAGGAATAGTGTATTCATCAGATTTATGGAGAAGGGAGAAATTTATGACCAAACAAGAGACAGAGAACATTATGAAGTGGAAAATGGATAATTCTTATTACATTAAATTAAAAATTTTTTGCACAAACAAAGCCAATGCAACCAAGATTAGGAGAGAAACAGAAAACTGGGAAAGAATTTTTACAATTAATGTCTGTGATAAAGGCCTCATTTCTCCAATATATTGAAAATCAAGTCAAATTTAAAAGAATGTATGTCATTCCCCAATTGATAAATGGTCAAAGAATATAAACAGGCATTTTTAAGAGGAAGAAATTAAAACTATCCATATGCACATGAAGAAGTGCTCTAAATCACTTTTGATTAGAGAGATGCAAATTAAAACTACTCTGAGATACCACATCACATCTATCATGTTGGTTAACATGACAAAACAGGAAAATGATAAATGCTGGAGATGTGGGAGAGTTGGAACACTAATTCATTGTTAGTGGAGCTATGAGCTGATCCAGCCATTCTGGAGAGCAATTTGCAATTATGGCCAAAGGGTTACGAAATTCAGTGACTTGCCCAGGGTCACATATCTGAGGAGGTCAGATGTGAACTCAGGAAGATGATTCTTCTTGACTCCAGACTCACCACTCTAACCATTGGACCACTTAGCTGCCCTCCATTTTATTTCAGAGCTCATAATTCAGCCCAGCTCCTACCTAAAGCATAAATCACCTCTATATTATTTTGGACATTTGGATATTCATCTTCTCCTTAAACCCGTTTAGTGATGGGAAAATTATTATTTCAGTGGGCAACCAATTTCATTTCAGTTCCAATTGTTTGAAAATTGTTACTTATAGCAAGCTAAAATCTGCATCCTTATAGCACCTGCTCATTGCTCCTAATTATTTCCTTCTGTAACCACACAGAGGAAATTCTAATTTCTCTTTCACATGACAACCTTTAAGATGCTTCAAAATATTATCACTCCCAATTCCATCTTAGTCTTCTTAATTCTCATTTCCTTCAACAATTTCTCACATAATAGCTTTGAGTCCCTTCAAAATCTTTTTGGCCCTCCTTTGGATAAGTTCTAGCTTCTCACATGAAATGCAGCACACAAAACTTAAAAGAATGTACACCATGTGTGGAGGAGAGTTCAGATTCCAATAGGATAATACTTTTATTTTTTGATTCACTAATGTTAGTAGCATGAGTAGAGATGGAGGTGCTGATTTGGGGGAGGAAGGTTATGAGTTTGTTTTCTTTCACATATGTTGGACAAACTTCATACTTCTTAGGATTTTGTTCAGGGCTTTCTTTATTTCTTTATTCCGGAGACTATAGATCAATGGATTGAAGATTGGAGTCAGTATAGAGTAGAACAGGGTTACAATTTTCTGAACTCCAGCTGGATTTCCAGATGTTGGACTCACATACATTACCATGATGGAGCCATAGAACAATGATACCACTGCCAAATGGGAGCCACATGTGGAGAATGCCTTACGCCGACCTTCGGCTGAAGGGACCTTCAGCACAGCTTTAAGTACCACCGTATATGAACTAGTAATGAAGAGAAAGGTAGAGAAGATGAGGACTGAGTTGAAGACAGCACACGTGGTTTCAGTGGCAGGTGCTGGAACACAGGACAGTCCAATAAGGGGTCCTGGGTCACAAATAAAATGATCAATTGTATTGTGATCACAAAAAGGCAGCTGAGAGATGAGGTAAACTGGCAGGAGATAGCAGGAAAAGCCACATAACCAGCAGCAGACAACCATTCTTATGCATTTTTGTAGAGTCATGATGGTGGGGTAGTACAAGGGTCTGCAGATAGCAAGATACCGATCATAGGCCATGGCTGATAAGAAAAAGGTTTCTGTAGTGCCCATTGAAAAGAAAAAATAGAACTGGAGGAAGCAGCCAATGAAGGAGATGATTTTATTCTCAGAGAGAAAATTGACCAACATATTCGGGACTGTGGAGGTGACATACCAGATCTCTAGAAAGGAGAAGTTGGCCAATAGGACATACATTGGAGTGTGGAGCTGTTGATCGACATTTACAGCACAGATGATCAATATGTTTCCAATCAGTGTCAGGATGTATGTCACAGAGAATAAGGAGAAAAGGAAGACTTGGATTTTCCAGGAGCCTGGGAAGCCCAGGAGGACAAATTCATTCACAGAGCCAGAGTGATTATTCCTGTCTGGATTTTTCATTTTTTCCTCCAAACCTAAGAGAAAATGCATTTCTGTTTTAGGAATGACTTTACATATTATAATATAAGCTTGTGCCATGAATTGTACATATTCAATATTACATATTGAATTATGTAAAATATAATTTTATAGTAGCAAGGTGGCAAGATCAAAGAAGGGATTTAATTTCTTAGAGTAATATAGCAGAAGAAAGCAGAGGATCTGTAATGGTGCATATGTTCCAAAATTGTTCACCATCATTACCACAATCATCATCATCATCACCATTAATATCACTATTGTCATCATCAATCATCTACTAACACTGACTTTGGTTGGTTTCCAAACCAACTAAATGCTTGCTTTGGTATAGTGTTGTTCTTGGTTTTGTATCACAAGAATTAAACAGATTGTCCTCAAGAGGCTTACAATCTAAGTCAGAAAACACAAACTGGAAGTTGAGCTACAAAAAAATCATACATGGAACATTAAATGAGTATAATGATTAAATTATTTTTTGTTTAACACTGGAGTGAGAATATTATTTAGTACTATTGCTTATACAAGTAGCAAATATGACTTCTGCCAGAAAGAGCATACTGAGCTAGAAATTAATTAATTAATTGTATTAATAAATAATTAATAAATTATTGACTACATCCCACTGCCTCCAAGTAAGACTAATTTGTTAGCATGTACTCTACTAATTTTAAAGATCTATCATGAGAAAGTCCCAGGGTTTCTGTCTTCAATATATTGTAGTGTTTAATCATCTATACTATCATACAATCCTTTTCATGTGTAACACCAGTGCTTTTTATTAAAAGTGACCTTAGAGGCTACCTGATTCAATCCTCTAAGATGGCAGTTGAGGAAACTGAGACCCAGGGAGTTTAGGTAACTTTCCAAAATCACATCAAAGGTACCATATTAACCCATGTTTTCTGACTCTAGAGAAAATACTCTTTTTTTCTGTGCCCTGCAGCACAAGGATGTGTATGTTATAGTTTGTGCAGTGTATATATAATGTATTATTTCTATTTATTTCTGTGGTGCATATTCATATACCACAGAAATAAATAGAAATATTATAGATATATCATTGAATATAAAGATTATATGTAATTATATTAAATATATAGTATTGTTACATAAATAAGTCCTTCCTGTTTTCCAACTTTAAATTAGAAAATCTAGAAAAAAATAGTGTGATACATTCTGAAGTTAGGTTATTAATTATTTATAAACAGGTAAAATCTATTAACTTTTAAGAGTGGGTATAAAGAGGCACATTGCTTTCTAAATTACATCTAAAGAAATCTAAAGACTCTCTTCTCTGACTGAACTGACATCTATCATTTGACATACAAAATTCTTGATGTTCTGGAGGGATATTTCCTTGAGCAATGTTTAACTCATTTATTTCCATTCTCTTTTCTCTAATAAGGATTGTGATTATTGTTGTTGCTTTTGTTTTTATGAAGTAAAGTTTCAACTAAGGGTAAGCTGTCAAAGTCATTATTTTTTACAGCTTATGAAAATTCTAGTTTTAAATGGCAAGATGTGGGCACACTGGAATAGGTATCTCTAATCTTGCCCAAGACAAAATTAAATAAATCATGCAGCCTTTTTGTGTCACTGGGGAATTTCAGTTGTAACTAGAAATTGATTTGATAAGTTACTACTTAAATAGGGCTTTAAATTTCACTGAATGCTTTTTAAATTGTATCTCATTTAAACCATATAATAACCCTAAGAGACAGATGCTATTATTATCCTTATTTGAAGATGAGACAGGGGGTAAGTAACTTAGGGTCACACAGGTAGTAAGGGTCTGAGGTGGGATTTGAATTCAAGTCTTCCTGACTGGGTGGAGCATTCTGTCTACTGAGCCACCTAGGACCTTACATTATCCATAGTTCATTTTGAAAACCTAGAATCACAGACTAATAGGATGTATGACTGGAAGGGATCTGAAAAATCCAACCCCTCAACTAAGTTCTTCCTTTATCTATATAGAGATAGGATCATAGATTTAAAATTGGATGACTCTATTAAAGCTACTTCATTCCATCTCACTCTCTTAATTTTACAGATCAGGAAAGTGAAGTCTGGAAAGATGATTGATTTGTCCAAAAAAACAAAGGAGTTGAAATCAGTTATTCTGTACTCAACAAGAGGACTCTTTTATTACCATGTCTTATTACCTCTTTAAAAATCATCTTAAATTTAAATAGAATTTCATGTGGTAATATTTTTTTGAGAACAAACCTTAAACATAAAAATTATCCTACCCCAAAACAAATATTGGTTTAATTTAGTTATCCTAGAAACATTCAAAAAATAGTGTTAACAGTTGATAATGTAATTCTTATGCCTACAACACATGTCAAGAACACTAAACATATGACTTACAATCCTTCTCTTCCTTTTGCCTGGATTTCCTTCTGTGTTTGATTCTTTATGCATCTATCCATATTTGCAACCAGAATAAGTTTTAGAGATCATCTAATGAAATAATGTTATGCTGCAGTAGATGAAACTGAGACATAAAAGAGGTTAATTTATGTTTTTCTTAATTTGTGATCTGTCTTCCCTGATTCCCAGTAACTGAGAAATTAGCATGTCTTTGTCTCTGTTTCTAAGAAGCTGGGCATGCATCTTTATCTTTTTAAAAAAAAATTAATCCATTTTTTAGAGGTGTAATTCATTCTGTTATTCTTTCTAGTATATTCATTCAATCCATTCATCTTTTTTTGTTTCTCATCATTCTACCCTCCAATCCCCTCCTTTTTCTCTTCATTTCTTCCTCCCATCTCTCTTTATCTTAACAAATCATCATAAGAAACTGAAGTATATTAAAATTATTTGAAGTATTTATTAATCAGCTTTATTATTTCTCCCCCCACTCAAGACAGGTAGCACACTGGAGACAGTACAGGGTCTAGAGTCAGAAAGACTTGAATTCAAATCCAGCTTCATGTATTTATTGGCTGTATGACCCTGAGCCAGTCACTTAACCTTTGTCTCACTTTTCTCAATTGTAAAATGGGAATAATAATAGCACTGGCCTCACAGGATTGTTATTTGCATAGCATTTAGCCTTTGAATCACGTTTAATAGGAACTTAATAAATTTTTTTATCACTTTCTTAACGACACATGAATGGTGTAGACCATAGTTCTCTCTTATTAATTGCTCTTAAAAGTAGGTTGCAAAATGGATAATTTTGATTATATTTTTGCCCAAAGAAAACCAACACAACCAAGATTAGAAGGAAAGCAGAATGATGGGGAACAATTTTTATGACATTTCCCAAAAAGGCCTCATTTTTCAAATATGTAGAGAACTGACTCAAATTTATCAGAATACAAGCCACTCCTTATTTGGTAAATGGTTGAAGAATATGAACAGGCAGTGTTCAGATGAAGAAATTAAAACTATCTATAGTTATGTAAAAATGCTCTAAATCACTATTGATTAGAGAAATACAAACCATTCTGAGATATCACCTCACACCTATCAGTGGCTAATATGACAGAAAAGGAAGGTGATAAATGTTGGGAGAAGATGTGAGAAACTTGGGACACTAATGCATTGTTGGTGGAATTGTGAACTAATACAACCATTCTGGAAAGCAATTTAGAACTGTGCCCAAAGGGCAATCAAACTGTGCATACTCTTTGGTCCAGGAGTACCACCACTAGGTCTGTAACCTAAAGAAATCATAAAAAAGGGAAGAGGACACACATTTACAAAAGCATTTATAGCAGTTCTTTATGTGGTGGCAAAGAATTGGAAATTGAGGGGATGCCCAACAGTTGGGGAATGACTGAACAAATTGTGATATGTGAATATAATGGGATACTATTGAGCCATAAAAAATGATGAGCACTTGGATTTCAGAAAAACCTGGAAAGGCTTACATGTACTGATGCTGAGTGAAGTAAGCAGAACCAGGAGAACATTGTACTTAGTAACAACAACATTGTGCAATGATCAACTATGATTGACTTAGCTCTTCTCAGCAATACAATGATATAAGACAATTCCAAAAGACTCATATTAAAAAGTGCTATCCACAACCAGAGAAAGAACTATGGAGTCTGAATGCAGAGCAAAGCATACTTTTTTGACTTTTTAAATTTTTTTGTGGCTTTTCTCTTTTGTTCTGTCCCTTCTTCACAACATGACTAATGTGGAAATATTGATTGAACTTGATTGCATATGTATAACCAATAACAGATTGCTTGCTATTTTGGGGCCAAGGGATAGGTGGGTGGGAGGGAGAAAAATTTGGAACTCAAAATTTTATTAAAAAAATGAATGTTGAAAGCTCTCTTTACATGTAATTAGAAAAATAAAATACTATTTCAAAACTAGAAGACAAGTTGTCTTCAAAAATTATTTATGAGCAATTCATAATTAACTTGTGTCCTACTCACATCTTCCCATTGGTCAGTGATACTCAATAGAAAAAAGAAACAAATCTCTTCATTCATGGTGTAAAGTACAGGTCAGGATTTCTGACATATAAGAGAATAATATCTTGGAAAATAAGTTGAAGAAATAAGTTTTTATTCATATCATTATTGGCTTTTCACTCAATTTCCATTTTAACCTGTGATTTCTAACCTAACATTTCAGTTCATGAACATATTTTTATTAAAATGAAAGATACGTCATTTAAAAATGAATTGTCATAGCAGTTTTTGTTGCCAATAGCTGTCTCTTAAAGGTGAGAAGTACATCTACTGTCTTTACCCCAATTAGTAAAATCAGAAAAGAAGAGAAATGTATATGTCACTTAGGCTTCATCTTGTAAAAGAAAATGTCACAGGCAGATTTCAAGTGTCTAAACCTTCTTGTCTCCACAGATGACAAATGCTGACTAGTTTCAGCTCACCTTTTTAAAGCATTACAAAAAATATTATTCTCCACAAGTTTGTCAAAGGAGATTCTGATTTGCTACTAAAAGTCAGAATACTTGGCTTTTATTTCTAGAATTCCTAATTTCTAGATACATGAAACTTCAGAAAATCATTTAAGTTCTCTGGGCCTCAGTTTGCTCCTCTTAATTAGTTTATTACTATTATTATTTTAAAAGAGTGTATTTTCCTATCTTACCCAGACTGAAAGGGTACACAGAGCTTGATCCCATGATTGGGAACTTCTCCTCTCTCCTCCTCCCTTCTCCTTTCTTCTCTACTCCATCCCCCCCTCCCTGTTTAGTGGCTCACCATGTTGATGTGGGTCTTAGTGAGTTCAAAATTAGCTTAGTCCACTGCACTCCAGGAACTTCCAAGTTCAATAGTTTATAAGGGATTACAAAAGGTCTGGTTCTAAAACGATAGGGTTGGACAAGATGATCTCTGTCACCCAGTGATTTCTACTAGACACAGAGAGAAACAGAGACACTGAGACAGAGAGAGATGGAGAGAGACAGAGAGAGTCTCACCATACCTTGTGAAATCAAAGACTGACTTTAAATTTCAGACTATTTTCTTTCAAGACAAGAGTCCCAACACTAGTCTCTGGCTGCAACAGGACCAAGCTTGTGGCACATCCAAAAAGCTTCATGCTGTTTGTCTGGGAGTGCATCTTGGCATTTTAGTATGGTGTGTGTATGTGTGTGTGTATGTGTGTGTATATATGTACATGTGTGTGTATGAGTATGTCTGTTTCAATGGATATGGATTTTGAAGGTAATGGAATAAGGTGAAATGTGAGTATTGGAGCTGCTACACAGACTGGCTCTAACTTTTTAAAGGTTGAAAAGGGAGGTTCAGAACCTCCTCAGGGATCATACCCTCTCTGGATTTTGCCAAGGGTAAGTTACTTCCCCAATTGCTAGAGGAACATTGGGGTGAGGATTTTTTTAATTGTGACTGCATTCCCCTGACATCTGTACTTGGGCTGGACTATTTCTCTGGCATCATTCATGTGCAGGATGAAGGGGTTAGTGGGGTTCTGTGGAGACTTAGATTTTACCTTTTGTTCCAATGTTTCCAGGACTTGTCTTTCACTTTCATGGACTGGCCAGATTAGTCTCAGGGACTAAGAATAACAAAGGAAGATGGAGCCAAAGAGATTGTTTGGCCAGCTCTCAGGAAGGTTTTTTTTTTTTTAAGAAAAAAAATAAATGGAATAACTCCCTCCAAGAATTAAAGAAAACCTGAGTGCCTGGAGATTAGGTCTGGTCTTTAGCTAGATGAGACATGTATGGGGAATGGTTTGGATTCAAATCTGGAGGCCAAAGTACTGAAATTATTGCTCAAAAAGCATTTCCCAAATTAATTATGGCACAAAACATTTTCAGCCTTGAAATAAATTAAAAAAACAATAAATATTGGCCTAAAAAGTTAAGAGAATATAGCACCCTCAAAACAAAAACAATAAACAACTTACTATATGTGTTAAAAAGGTTAGGGAAATATTAGTGCAAAATAGAAGAAATCAAGCTTATTTTCTACTGATTTTCCATATTTAACAAGTATTTTAATATGCATATATATATAATTTCATATTTAATATTCTAGCAGAAAGCATAATATTGAAATTTTCCTGTAATAGTATTTATATAGTGTTTTGAGGTTTATAAAATATTTTTTACAATAACTCTGTGAAATATCTGATTATTATATTATTATACCGCTTTCATACATGATGAAACTGATGCTGAAGCAAGTGAACTGATTTGTCAAGGTAAAATAGAAGTGTCAGAGACTAACAATAATAATAATAGCAACTATAATAACCCAGATTAGATAAAGACAACTAAATGAGAACCAGGAAGAATTTTCCCTAGTTAAGTCCCCAGGATGCATGATGATGATGATGATGAAGATGATGATGATGGACAAGTGGGAGAAAATAGTAGCATTAACAAGAATCAGTTTAGTGTATGTATGGGAATATTGAGCATTCAGGATCCTCTCCACCTCTGTTACAAACAAGGTCTGTGTATGGGTGTGGTGAAGAGTAAGGCGATGGGAGAGAGAATGGAATGTCTGTGAGCTTGGAGCCTCTGTGCTCTGGAAGAGAGACATTGTAAATTAAGTCTAGGGTCTATACCCCAGTAGGTGCTCAAGAATGTGAAGTTTGGAGTGAATGGGGTAAGGGATTTTGATATGGTCTAAATCTTCATCTCCCTCACTGTCACTCTCCTAGGCAGTGATCCCTATAGTGGGGCAGTTGTAATGAGAAAGTCGAATTAGGTTCTACATATAAATGGCAAATCTCTACACTCTCCAAAGTCTCTGCAAGAGAAGAGAACATTACTGGGAAATGAAGGGGGAATAGAAAATTGGAAGTAAGTAACACCAGTGTGACTTTGTGGCAATTCCCATTCTACAAATAATGGGGACAGAGCCTTTATTGGTGGAGAAAAGGCAGGGATCGTGTTTGTGCTTGTATTTCTCTTTCTTGGTCTATCCATTTTTTTTTTCATTCAGTTATTTGATTATCAACTTCCTTTGTAACATTTCTTTCTTTTGTGTTTCTCTCTCTGCCTTTTCTTCCAGCATATTGAAACAAAGAATGTGCTCCAGAAAGTAAGGAAAAGTACAGATTAACTCTGAGGTGATAGATGAAATTATTAATCTGTCAGGATGTAAGATAATAATTAAAAGATCAGATTGATCAGATTTCCTGATTTTCTTCTCCTTACCATGGGTAGAAATTACCCAGAGAATAAGTGATTTTGTGATAAACAGCTAGGAAGAAAAGAAATAGGCTATGCACAGAATGTTCATATCTTCATATTTTAATAAGATTTATTGAAAGATTTTCTGTAGCCAGCAGAGGTCTTGGGAAGGTTCAAGATGGTGCAGGAATGCTATGGCTTCTCAAGTCTGTGTCTCAAATTGGGTGACATCACTTTTCTGGGTATCCAGCATAGAGGTTTGTGGTCACAGATAAATTTGTGAGGAGGAAGTGGATCTGAGATGGTCATATTCAGCATGACTCAATAGCTTTACCTTTTTATAATAAAAAGATATCATCTCCAATTCACATCAATTATGTCGCAATTTTCCAGTTCCCTAGGTGAGTTATTGGCTTGATGGGATGGGAAAAATGGATCAGAAAGCTAATCCTTAATGACATTCAAAATATGGAAATCTCTTAATTATTGGAAATCAGATTCTATAAAAAACTTACTTCACTTGGGCTAAGATAAGAATTATTGTAAGGTTTTGGAAACAGGGAGAAATCGGAACAGTTCATGGGCATGAAACAAAATTGTCAGAGACAATAAATTTCATTGGTAAGAAAAAGAAATACTTAGTGTGAGTGAGTTCATACAAGTCTTTCCAGCTTTTCTCCTCCTCGAAGCATTATCTGCATCATTTCTTACAGCACAGTAACATTACATCAGAATCATATACCATAACTTTTTTTTAGTTGTGTCTGACTCTCCATGACTCCATTTGGGATTTTCTTTGCAAAGGCACTGGAGTGATTTGCCATTTTCTTCTCCAGGTCATTTTATAGATGGGGAAACTGAGGCAAATAGGGTTAAGAGACTTGCCCAGGATCACACAGTTAGTTAAGTGTCTGAGGCCAGATTTGCCATTCTCTAATTGATTGACTTGCTCTGAATTTTCAATTCTTTGTTAACACAAAAAGACCTGCTATAAATAATTTACAAATGTCATTAAAGTCATATTTGTAGGTTTTCTGAAGATTTAGTTGAATTAATACATTTTGTTACTTACTAGATTGATCTATTTTTGTCATCTATCAGAGAATTTTACCATTCTGTTTAACACTTGAAGGGTAAAAGTTTGGTGAGAGGTAGAGGAGCAGGAAAAAGATTTTTTCCAGGACTTATGAGTGGTCCTGAAAAAATGAGTTAGTCCAGCTCTATGTATATGTGTATGTGCACACATGCACATGTGTTTTCAGGTGTGTATGTGTATGATGGGTGAAGGAGGAGAGATAGAATAGCAGCTGTCCAGAGTAGCATATGAGAGAAATGCAAGATGGAATACTTCTTAATGTAATTAATGTCAAAAAATTCTCCTCTCCCTGTCACAGAACCTGTGATTCTGTGGCATAATAGTATTTATTTTGTCATGTTAAGTTTCTTGTGACATAATAAAAGTTCAAAGCATCCAAGGGGCAGTCCCACACAGAAAATACAAACTTTATTCCTTATCTGGTGAGATGGTACCAAGGCAAAGAAGATATAAGTTTGTCATTTTTCCTAAAAGCAGACCTGATAATGCCAGTTATGCCACTCAGAATAATATTCATGGTGTTAGTATGCTAACCTTTGTCATATATGGATGTTGACAAGATTTTTTTTTTATACTGTGGTACAGCATCAGGCAATCAGAATTATACAATCATAGAATATAAGAGACAGAAGAAATTCACAACATATCTAGCCCAGATCCATACAAGAAAGGAATTCTCACTCTAAGTTACCTGAAAAATGATCACCTAAATTCTCATAGGAGGGCAGGAAACCTACTACCTCTTGATGCAGTCTACTTCATTCTGGAACAGCCTTAATTATTATGAAGTTTTTTCCTGCTGTTCAAACCTAAATTTGTGTCTCTGCAATTTTTACCATTGCTATTGGACCAATGAAAGACTTCAAAAACTTGAACATTGTCAATTTACCCCTCCCTTTTCTCTGCCTTAATTTATATCATATATTTTTATTTTTATTTTATTTTTTTAATAATTAAATTTATTTATTTAACTTTTAACATTCATTTTCACAAAATTTTGGGTTACGAATTTTCTCCCCTTTTATCCCCTTCCCCCCCCAAACACCAAGCATTCTAATTGCCCCTATGACCAATCTGCTCTCTCTTCTATCATCCCTCTCTGCCCTTGTCTCCATCTTCTCTTTTGTTCTGTAGGGCCAGATAGCTTTCTATACCCCTTTACCTGTATTTCTTATTTCCCAGTGGTAAGAACATTACAGTTGATCCTAACACTTTGAGTTCCAACTTCTTTACCTCCCTCTCTCTCCACCCCTTCCCTTTGGAAGGCAAGCAATTCAATATAGGCCAAATCTGTGTAGTTTTGCAAATGACTTCCATAATAGTTGTGTTGTATAGGACTAACTATATTTCCCTCCATCCTATCCTGTCCCCCATTACTTCTATTCTCTTTTGATCCTGTCCCTCCCCATGAGTGTCGACCTCGAATTGCATTCTCCTCCCCATGCCCTCCCTTCTATCATCCCCCCCACCCTGCTTGTCCCCTTATCCCCCACTTTCCTGTATTGTGAGATAGGTTTTCCTACCAAAATGAGTGTGTATTTTATTCTTTCCTTTAGTGGAATGTGATGAGAGTAAACTTCATGTTTTTCTCTCACCTCCCCTCTTTATCCCTCCACTAATGAGTCTTTTGCTTGCCTCTTTTATGAGAGATAATTTGCCCCATTCAATTTCTCCCTTTCTCCTCCCAATATATTTCTCTCTCACTGCTTGATTTCATTTTTTTTTTAAGATATGATCCCATCCTCTTCAATTCACTCTGTGCACTCTGTCTCTATGTATGTGTGCATGTGTGCATGTGTGTGTGTGTAATCCCACCCAGTACCCAGATACTGAAATGTTTCAAGAGTTACAAATATTGTCTTTCCATGTAGGAATGTAAACAGTTCAACTTTAGTAAGTCCCTTATGACTTCTCTTTGCTGTTCACCTTTTCATGCTTCTCTTCATTCTTGTGTTTGAAAGTCAAATTTTCTTTTCAGCTCTGGTCTTTTCATCAAGAATGCTTGAAAATCCTCTACTTCATTGAAAGACCATTTTTTCCCCTGAAGTATTATACTCAGTTTTGCTGGGTAGGTGATTCTTGGTTTTAGTCCTAGTTCCTTTGACTTCTGGAATATCCTATTCCACGCCCTTTGATCCCTAGAGGCTGCTAGATCTTGTGTTATCCTGATTGTATTTCCACAATACTTGAATTGTTTCTTTCTAGCTGCTTGCAATATTTTCTCCTTGACCTGGGAACTCTGGAATTTGGCCACAATGTTCCTAGGAGTTTCTCTTTTTGGATCTCTTTCATGCGGTGTTCTGTGGATTCCTTGAATATTTATTTTGCCCTCTGGTTCTAGAATCTCAGGGCAGTTTTCCTTGATAATTTCATGAAAGATGATGTCTAGGCTCTTCTTTTGATCATGGCTTTCAGGTAGTCTGATAATTTTTAAATTGTCTCTCCTGGATCTATTTTCCAGGTCAGTTGTTTTTCCAATGAGATATTTCACATTATTTTCCATTTTTCCATTCTTCTGGCTTTGTTCTGTGATTTCTTGCTTTCTCATAAAGTCCTTAGCCTCCATCTGTGCCATTCTAATTTTGAATGAACTATTTTCTTCAGTGAGCTTTTGAATCTCCTTTTCCATTTGGCTAATTCTGCTTTTGAAAGCATTCTTCTCCTCATTGGCTTTTTGAACCTCTTTTGCCAACTGATTTAGGCTAGTTTTTAAGGTATTATTTTCTTCAACATTTTTTTGGGTCTCCTTTAGCAGGGAGCTGATCTGCTGTTCATGCTTTGACTTCATGTCTCTTATTTCTCTTCCCAGCTTTTCCTCTACCTCTTTAACTTGGTTTTCAAAATTCTTTTTGAGCTCTTCCATGGCCTGAGCCCATTGGGTGGGCTGGGACACAGAAGCCTTGATTTCTGTGTCTTTGCCTGATGGTAAGCATTGTTTTTCCTCATCAGAAAGGAAGGGAGGAAATGCCTGTTCACCAAGAAAGTAACCTTCTATGGTCTTATTTCTTTTCCCTTTTCTGGGAATTTTCCCAGCCAATGAGTTGACCTCTGAATATTCTCCTCACACCCACCTCGCCTCCTGATCCTCCCAGCCAGTGTTTGGGGTCTGAGATTCAAATGCTGCTTCTAGCCTTAGGGCTTTTGGCGGGGGCAGGGCTGCTCTTCAGTATGAGATTATGTTCAGGTGGTCAGGTGGGGGCAGGGCTGCCTCTCAGGCTCAGTTCCCTCAGGGGGTTTATGCACAGACCTTCCACAATGGATTCAGGCTCCCGCTGGCTTGGGGAGCCCCTGTCTGCAGCCGCCTCTCAGCTTCTACCTCCCAGGGGGGCCCAAATCATGGGGTCACCCCACTCCGCTCTCGACCCGCCAAAGAGACTCTCTCACCAACCCCCGTCACCTGTGGGCGGAGGGACCCCCGCCACCGCTGGAGATCCCGTCCCAAAGCCTGCTCGGATCTTTTCCTCTCGGTGCCGCAGCCGGGGCAGAGCTGCACTCAGCTCCCAGTCCCGGTGCCCTGGCCGCAGCGGGAAGGACCCCCCCGCGAGAGGTTTGCAGGTCCCTCTGGAACAGAAATCTGCCTCGCTGCAATGCCCCGTGGCCTCTGGATGCAGAACTCGCTGTGAGTTACTTCCCTATAGCTGTTCTATCCATATATTTTTATTTTAAAAAATATTTATTTTATAAGCATTTGTTTTCTATTTCCCAGACTATCTCTTTCCACAGCAACCCTTAATTAAACAATAAAATAAAAAGAATAGATTGACCTAACCTCAGACACTCAGAATATTCAATAAATTAAATTCACACTACAACTTTATCGTGTTGTCTAAGGCAGTGCATGCTTAGTGAGCCTCATCTAGTGTCTCTTCCAGCTATTTCCTACGTGGATATTCTCAGTTCCCAGAAGATGGCACCACATTTTCTGCTTCACTTACTCAGCCTGACATTTGGAGATATCTCACTTTTTCCAGGTAGAAATCCTGAAGTACCCTATCACCATTCTCCCATGCCTTCATCTCAAACCAGACATTTGGGAATCCTCCCAGAGTTTCCTTATCTAGACCAGGGATTTGCAGACTCCTCCTGGTTTCCTTCCCTTATATCCACATACATCTTTGAAGTAATGGCCTCAAGAACTGTACTCTGAGTTTTTCTTTTGTACTGCAATTCTCTCAAGGTCTTACTTCATTGGGCAGAGTGTGAGAGTATAGGTGTGAGACATTTCGTTTACTCTTAGGTTTGGTTTAATCTTGTTTAACCTTGTTTTTCTTGTGAAAATTTTTAAAAGGAACATACTTATTCTCTGGGTAGAGGAGGGGGAAGGTACTTTATACACATATGTATGTATATAAATATGTATATATGTATTTATATGTGTGTATATACATATGTATATATACATATATATGAAGTAATAACAAAATATATATACATATATATATAATATTTATAATTACGTTTATGAAAAGTCATTTAACAATGGTAATCAAGGGCACTGCCATAATCTATTGCACTGAAGAACATCTCATGGTGTTGAGAATTCAATTTCTAAGGACAGTATGTTCTAGATTTTTGCTAAAGGGCAGAAATTCCTTATTTGTTTCTTAGTCCCCATGGTTGGGGCAGCATGATTGATCATTGGCAACTGAACCTGGAATTTGCTCCTTTAGTAGACAATAGGAGCAG
Source organism: Notamacropus eugenii (assembly GCF_028372415.1). Taxonomy (NCBI): domain Eukaryota; kingdom Metazoa; phylum Chordata; class Mammalia; order Diprotodontia; family Macropodidae; genus Notamacropus; species Notamacropus eugenii. The sequence goes on from NC_092878.1 coordinate 14,977,293, forward strand.
CAGAAAGGCTCTACTTTCTTTCTCTCTTCTGAGCAAGCCACATTTTGATTCTACCACTTATTCCTTGTTTTTTTTTGTAGGCACTTAAAAACGTTTATTGATTGTCACATGCGTCTTCTTTGCATTTGTTCCCCTGCGTTCAGATTTGCAACCAGCAACCAGTGATCCTGAGAGACATATGCTTCTAGCTTTGGAAGCTATCTCACAAGTTCGAGAGTTCCTGGGCTCTTGAGTTGGTGCCAGCTGCCCAGAAAGAGATATTTCCTTCTCCTATGCCACTTTTTGTGGGAAGAGATGACCCTTGGCAGCAAGAAAAAGGGGAAAGAAAGATAGCTGGCCAAGAGGTTAAATCTTTTCATATTTTTTAGGCACTACAGATCTAGGATAACTGTGAAACATCTGTTTCTGAATCCCATAAAGTCTCTTATACGTTCTATAAGAGCATAACTTTTAAATAAGGAATGTTATAAAAGTTTTAGTGAAGTTTTAAGCTATTAAAGCTACTAAAACAACCAAAGCTTAAACCCTACTGATAGTTTTGGGACATCTTATATGTAGTTACCTATATGTGGAAGTCCTTTGAAGGACTCTAGCTAATACCTCTTGGTTTCCCTGACATTTAACATGGGGCCATGTACATAGTAGATATTTGAGTGTTTATTATTGATGAGCTGGAAAATGGTGATTTCATATTGAAGTACTCACAATAAGTATTTGCAAAACGACTACTGTGAAAATCATTACTGGTTATGCACGAATATGTGTTGCAGAGGATAGAAAGGTAAAAAAAAGTAATAAATTATGATAACATGGCTAAGAAAAGAATATAAAAAAGTCTTCAGTCAGCAAACACTTGACTTTTTTTTTTACCAAGAAGTGAGATGTGGCCATCTAGTGTAAAAACAGTTTCTAATACATTCTAGTTTATAAAATCTTATAGATAATGATGGTAGATGGTGAGCACTATCGACTCATAGGGCAGTGGGGAGCAGTAGAGGATAGTATTTCTTTAAAGAAATTTTGGCAAGACATGCAGATAAGCAAACTCATTTCTTGGATTTTTTTTTTTTATAGATGTAAGAAAACCTTTTTTGAAGCCTTTATTTACAAAAGCTTTAAAAACAAATACTACCTTCTGTTTTGCAAGTAACTTTTCTGAAGAAGGACCACCCAGTTACAGCGTCGTAACTCAACAAGAAAAGAATGTTAAAGTACAAGGGAACAAGCCGACCCGGCAAACAGCTGACACGACTTGGTCACACACACACACCATGACTCGCCTCCGTCAGCATTTCTGAGTAGCGTTAAGTTACCCATGACCAAAGTCTTCCTTCACATGCTCTGGCCTGCTCACATGCTCCTGTCTACGTGGCTAAGAAAGTATTTCACAGTTATTCTGTCAATATATAGAAAATATATTGCAAAGATATACACACAAAATAAACAAGCATTACACTCCTCAGGTGACTTTATTCACTCTAACTTGTCTTGTCGTTTTGTTGTTTTACAACAAATCTCTTAATCATTTTTGTCTTTGTAGCAACTACAAAAGCATCATCTCGTCTCTTCTCATTTAATTTGGTAGAAGACATACCTAACGTGACTTGCTCTCTTTGGACTTACTGACTTGTGGAGTCGCCAAAACAAGGGCTCGGTAAATATGACCCTATCACGGGGGAGGGGCGAGGGGTAAAAGCAAGCCAGGAAGCGGACCAAGGCAAAGGCGCAGCCGCGCCACAGGGGTGCCGGCAGCGCCGGCACGCAGGCGAGAAGCTGCCACCAAGCACTTCTTCAGTCCCAAAGCCCGTTCAGAGACCGATCCAAAACCCACCGGGCCTGGTGAGCAGGGCTCCGAAGCCCCAGGGACAGCGAGCGGGGGCTCAACTCTTCAGGAGCCCCACTTTCCCTTTCAGGAAAGCTTTGCCAAGTCAACAATTTGCAGCACAGTAAATAGACTCTGTTCCATGGGTCCAAAACAAGAGAGTGCTGTGTAAAACTGGCAAATGATCAACTTTCAGGCTAACAGCAAGGAAAACCCAAAGTCTTACTAAACGGTGGATCTGAGTCACTCTCTAAAGTGCAAAATTGATGGTCCACAATCTCAAATAGCTAAAACTCTTGCATACTGGAAGGGACAGACATGAAACAGGGCAATAAGTTACAGTCAGTGCTTGTTAATCTGGGAATGGGGGAAAGAGGTGTGGGTACAAACTAAGACCAACTAGGTATGTTTACCAAAAGACTGAGTATGATACGGATGTTCCCCTTGGCCACACATGCTTGCTAACAGATGGATTAATTATACAGCCAAATTTAACCTGAAGACTCTTCTACTTATCAGGATCTGTGGAAGGAATGGTTGTAATTAGTACTGAAAGACAAAAGAGAAAACGGTTGGAGAAGGCAGGGCAAAAAAAGAAAAAGCCTTATTGTCTACTGTCCAAGGGATTTAACTGGAGATAAAACCTATATACAAGCACATGTGTAGCTCCAAACATCAAGGCCTGTTGTCCATCCATCTCATGTCATGACTGCTTGCTGGCCTCCTCTTCATACGCATTCCCCGTACCATTCTGCACATAGGAGGAGCCCGAACCAAGGCCGTACAAGTGGCCACAATACTTGGCATCATCGATGTGATCTTCAAAGAACATTTCTCTCATTTTGAAAAAGGCCATTCCTGTCAGTAACGAATCGGATCCGGCCTGGTGCTGTGGTCCTATCCGCTCCAACTCCAGCTGCTCGGCCACCTCCTGCAGACCACCCTTGAGGTTCTTGCAGCTCTTCATGAGGTACTTGATGTCGTAGATGACCGGAAAGAACAGCCGAAGGATCTCAAAGAAGTCGAGCTCTTCCTCAGGTAAGTTAGAGTTGGTCAGGATTTTTATTAAATAGCCAAAGTCATAACCACTGTGAAATGAAAGCCACTTGACCCCCTCACACAGCACGACGCCCGATGTCATGAGAAGTTCTGCAAAATACTGTGTCTCAATCCCTTCTTCCTCATGCTTTTTAAACTGGATTCCAGAGGTTGTTAGGAGCTCTATGGAGTCCTGGGCATACATGTCCTCCGTTAAATTAAACTTGAAGTTGAACTGCCACGTTGAAGTTCCTGGAGGGTACTCTCCTTGCTCATTCATAAATGTTAATCCAAGCTGTATTATCTTTAGCAAGTCTACGTTACATCTCAAAAGCTGGTACTGGTAGTCAACATTACTTCTGAATTCTCCAATGGGTCTTGCAACCACACCTGGAAACTCGGTGTCCATGGCCACGTAATTGTACCCCAGTATCACCTGCCGGATCTTCTTCATCTCGTCATCCAGGTTGCAAGCCCACACTTCACAAATTCTTTGGCTGTGGTCTACGGTGGCTGCAGGCATAGTGGGCACACGGAGGGTTCAGATGCCACCCAGCACCCAATAGTACACGATTGAAGAGTCGTCTTACAAACAGGCTCTCGGCTCCTTTACTTCTGCACCTCCGCTGGTGCCGATGCGGTCGTCGTGCTCCTCCGCCTTGTCCTCGCCATAGAGTCAAGCCTCAGCGGCGGCCCCATAGACGCCTCTCGCCCGCCCGGGAGAAGGGGGCGCGGGAGCCGCGCGGCGCCGCCTCTCTTCACAAGTCCCCATTTCTTGGATTTTTAGGGAGAAAACTGGAAACAGATGAGAAACAGAAAGGTGGAAAAGATCTGCAAAACTTTTGTAACAAAATCTTTTACCATCAAGGTTGTTGGAACCATCACATTTGGACTTTAACAACATAGTCCCATATGTGTTTATAGAAGAGGTACAAATGGCATTGAAGAGAATAAAAATGGGGAAAATGAAGAGCTAGACAGAAGGGGCCAACAACTATAAGGAGATGATATATGTACAAGGACGTTGAGGGGGAGGCAGAGCCAAGATGGTGGAGTGGTAAGTCTCCCCTCCCTTTCTTGCCAAAACTCCTCTAAACAAACCCGGAAAACACACCAAACTGAATTCTGGTTAGAAAACCCAAGATAATATATACCATAACAGATTATTTTTCTAGCCAAAGTAGGCATAGGGAGATAGACAGAGATGTCCATGGTCTCAGGTAATAAGAATCTGGCTAGAAGGATACTATGAGAAATATTCTAGTGTAGGGAGAGGCTTTCCATTTGGTCAAGATGAGGTCCTAGACTCATATTAGGTTATCAGTTCCTCCTGTGTGCAGGACGTGGGAAGAGATGCCAGCTTTGTTGCCCACTACCCATTCCTAAGTCATAGATCCAGGTGGATTGATGAAGGTTGAAACAAGTTGGGACAAATATTGAGATTCAAGCCAGACCTCTTTTAAAGATGACTTTTTACAATTATGAGCAAGACAATCCTGACAGATTCCATCTCAAAAGGGGACAGACCACTGTGTCTTGGCTCCACTCTCATTACCAAATCATAGAGAAATGAGATTAGAGGTGAGAGGGATCAGATGAGTGTGCATGTGACTACATGCTGACTTGCAGGTGGGAATGGGATAAATAAGTTCTATAGAATGGCTGATCCCTCTCCCAACAAGACAGATTAATGCTAAATAACTGATGCTTACTAGGAAGATAAGCCAGACTGGAAACAATGGGGTCACCAGGACTGATATAGCATAAATTTCAATAGTGAGAACTAAGCATTACTTACAACAATCTGGTTGACCTGGAAAATCTGTAAGATCAGTCTGATCTTCCAGTAAGTATTTTGGGTTAGATAATGTTTTAGCCATGTAAAACTAGGCTCAAACAACATTAATGAATGGCAAGCAATAATCCATATTAGCAGTAGAATCTCTTGATGTAAAAAGTATAGACATATTTGTCACTTTCCTTACATAACTAAAAATTACTTTCCATATTGATGGCCCACCTTTACACAGAGGAAAAAAAAAACAAACATTTATTAAGTATCTACTATGTACCAAGCACTGTATTAAGTGATTAACAGGTGTTATCTTATGTGATTCTCACAACAATCTTGTAAAGCAGGTGCAATTATTATTCCTATTTCTAGGTGAAGAAGCCGAGGTAGACAGAGATTAAATGACTTGTCTAGAGTTGCAGAATAAACGTTTGAAGCTGGATTTGAGCTCAGTTCTTCCTGATCTTAGAGCCAGTGCTGTTATATTGCCATCCAACTGCCCCTTCCAACACTGACTCTTTCTCATCTTTGTCAATTTTCAGGGTATAGATTAAAACGCCAGAGTTGTTCTGATTCATATTCTTTTATATGATTATTAGTAGTTCACAATTCTTCAGAGAACCATATCTTTGCAACTGTTGACCACTGATCTATTGGCTAATGACTGTAGCTGACCAGTTCAATTAGCATAAATCTACAGTCCTCTTCTGAAACAAGAACTGGCAAGAGTCTGCTTGGTTATGCTCTAGAGTCTAGAGGATGGTGGGAATATGGCGAGGAAGTTAAACTATCCAAACATATTTAAAGTTATAAACCAACCAATTAAATGGGGGGGGGGGGGGTAGAACTAAATTACACATTCTGTTGTTGAACTATCAGTTTCCTAAATCTAGACAGTAAGAGACTAGAGGTAAACCCATAGACTCAGGCATTTGCCACCTCACTAGCAGTATAGGAAATCCCTGGGCTCATTAGGAAAAGCACTAATATCAGGACCAAAAGAGCCCTGGATACAAATCCCTGGGGGCAGTAGGTCTTTAATTCAGGGACGCTCTCACTTAACTCCATGCAGGATGGGAGCTATAAGAAAATCTGACAGGAACTAAAAGGATTAGATGCAATTCAAACTTAAGTTAAAGAAGGCCAAAGGGCGCGGTGGAAGAATAAATCATCCAGCCCAGTTCATCCTAGCTCACCCCAAACAGAGCCACCTTCGTAGTAAGTAAATACTAAAGACCTCAGCACTGATGACTTTCCTTTCTTTATTCTCCTCTTCCCTTTCTTCCTCAATTCTCTCTCCTCTCCTCTCCTCTCCTCTCCTCTCCTCTCTTCTCCTCTACATCTCTCTCTTTTCTTTGCCACCTTTAACCCTTAATCCAACTGCCACCTCTAAAGAGCCAAATCCTTAATTATATTATTTGGATTTTGGTCTTTAGGATGATTAGAAGAATAATTTATAAGTTAGATAAAGTTAGATGAGCAAAGCCATCATGCCTGGAAATAGAAGTGTTCTGGGATCATCTCAACTCAGCTGTTGAGTTGATTGTGAAATTTTTAGTATGAGCCTTTATTCCTCAGATATTGGCAAACATTACATGTCACTGTGTAACTTATTTTTATTCTCTAGACTTAGGAAAGTGATAGAGAAAATGTTAATAATGCAAATTAAATATAAAAGTGTATTGAGAGTTCTCTCTCTATCTCTGTCTCTTTCTCTCTGTTTGGAAAGAGAGTTGTTAAACCTTTACCAGCACATATCTGACAGTCAACTGCACTTATTATAACCCCTCACAAACCTCAAGGAACTTTACCTATTCAGTTCAATTCAACAAACATTTATTAATTACTGTGTTCAGGGGCCTTTCCAGGTTGTTTGTATTCCTCAACCACATTATCTTATTCTTAATTCTTCTGGCCCTTTGATTCTTGCCACATAGGTTCCATTTTCTATTTGTTTCATTGATTGTTGCTGCTCTCCGGATGCTCTTTGTTTTCTGTAAATATGTTTTATAATGTTCAGTATTTTTAGAGTAGGAAGGGACTCCCAATCTACATTACTAAGAGCAACAGCAATTTGTCCATCTCAATATTCCCTTTCCCTAATTTTTTCTAAAGTTTTGAAGCATGGAACTTGGATGTGATGATGTACTCATTCCGTCATTCAGAGTCTCTCTTCATCGATATGAGTTTGATATGAATATGATAGTGATTGTTTCTATGATACTAATGGTTTATAGTCTGTTTACATGTTGCCCTATTAATTCTTTGACATCTAGGGGAAGCAAAGTGGCATAGTGGATAGAGTGCCAGACCTAGAAATCAAGAATACTCATCTTCTTGAGTTCAAATCTGTCCTGAGACAATTGCTAGCTGTTTGACCCTGGGCAAGTCCCTTAACCATGTTTGACTTATTTTCTTATCTGAAAAATGTGTGTGTTTGTGCTTCATTGCTGAAGAAGACCATGCCATCAGAGAAATAATGACATGACTTGCACTTGACTTTGTTTTTCTGACAGAGGGCTGTGCAGGTCACTAGCCTCACTTCTCCTCCAGAGCCATCTGAATCCAGTGACCAGATATTCCTCAGAATGACTGGAGATGACCCAGGATGAGTCAATTGGGGTCAAGTGACTTGCCCAAGGTCACACAGCTAGTGAATGTCAAGTGTCTGAGGTGAGATTTGGACTTATGTCCTCCTGACTCCTGCACTGGTGCTCTATCCACTGCACTGAAAAATGAGCTGGAGAAGGAAGTGACAAAGCACTGGTATATCTTTGCCAAGAAATCCCCAGCTGAGGTCAAGAAGAATTGGGTGGAACTGAATAGCAGCAGAAAGACAGTAACATAGTTTCTTGGGAAGGGTAATGCATTAATTCCTTAAGACTTCAGTCTGAACTAATTTATCAGATAAATGGGAACAAGGAAATTTAAGGACAATAGCATTAGTAACTGAGTTGAAAGCCCTGTCTTGATTGGCACTGAATTTTCAAATAATTAAAAAAGTAGAAAATTTCCTGTATGACAGTTAGAATCTGAGCACAAGAGACCAGTAATCTATATCTAACCAGAACTCCTGCTCAGATATCTGAGATATACAAAGATTTAGCCTTTTCTCAGTTTTTTTTTAACGGTAAGGGAAATATGATAAATGCATGGAAATGTTTAAATTACTGAATTTTATTGTATCACACATTGCCTGAAAAAGAGTATTACTTGCTTTGATGATATTTCAGTGGTAATAGGTATATCTTTTTGTTATCACTCTTTATTTAATCATCTTTGTAGGGAGGAAATGTTTCCTTTTATGTAGATTTCTGTCACTGCTTGGTAAGGCAGTTTTTTCAAGCTTTATCTACTGAAAAACAGCTGATCGCTATCATTCTCACAATAAGGCTTTATATAACTCAAGACAGCTGGGTTAATCTCTTCAGCCACATTCTTTAAACACTGACTGATCCTATCTCTTTGAAGTTTGCAGGATCTATTTTTATCCCTATATCATTTTGGTTAACCTTCGCTAGATTCTTTCTAGTTTCTCTCAAACATATCTGCATCCAGTATTTTAATAAAAGGTAAAACAAATGCTTGATTCTTGCTAGGAAGACAAAAGTGATGACACCTACAATCAGGGCTGAGCTGATAAGTGTCTATAAACTGGATCTTTGAGGAAAAAATGTATACCCCACATACTTTTAGGTTTAATCTTCATTATTAATATTTTCTCCACTATTTTCTTATGTTTGGAGAATGAACAAAACAGTAAATCAAGCAAGATTTGCTGTGTTTGCCAATTTCAAAGGTGCACATATTTACACCGAAAATTTAACAACCAGCTGTTCCAGTGAGGAGAATTGACACATTGCTGCCCAGAATCGTAAGGAGAAACACTGAGCCCCCATCTCCAACTACAATTTCCCACTTCTTAGTCTTTCAGAAACAAACAAGATACCATTCTATGTAGCAGCATTAAATAGATGTTGTACATGGTCTCTTACCCTGACCAAGAGTTCATTTCCTTCCCTGATTAAATAATTTTGTTCACTGCCTCTCAGAAAGATGTTTCCTCTCACTAATTTTGAAATTTTAAAATCTGTTTTCAAATTAATCTTGAAATCTTGAGCTCGTTACCTTGTTTTTAAAGAACTATTGCTTTGCATATGTCTAGAATAGGTGATCACACCTGTGGTGATTGGAATGCCTTTAGAATATCACTCAAAAATATTTGCCCTGGCTGGTTTGCCTCAAATTCATCGTTAGAGATAACACCAGTCACTTTAAAAATACATGCAAAAGGTGATACATTAAGTTTCTAATACCTTACTGTGAATAAATTTATGTGATAACTTGATTACTTTTCCAGAGTGACAAAAAAATGCTAGAAGGAAAAGGGTGCAGCATGGAATAGGAGAGAGAGAGGCACAGAAAAGGGAAACTGAGACCACTAAAATCAGAATTTGATCTAGAGGAAAAATTTTGCCCTTGACATCCATTAACCAAAGAGATTTGGAGATTTGACCTGCTCTTAAGGACTTTAACCTAATTATATCCACTAATGCCTCCATTTTGAATATTTTTCATCCATTTTATATTTTTTAAACAGTTATTTGAGTCATCTTGAGAATCAAAATTAATGTTGGGATCTTACATGCATGTGGAAGATGGACTTGGCTATTGAAACCAGGTCTTGATATGTAATTTATGCTTCTTAAACAGTTCCTTGTTATTGATGAAATTTCTATGAACAACATCCTTCTGATGACTACTAGCTTCCCTAATTGAAAGAACAGGTGGCTTTAGACAGTTTGGTATACTAATGGTGCTCATATACAAAGGTAGCCATTAAAATTATGTGTAAGAAAGTGCCTTGGTGATGATTTAGTGTTGCCAACAATTGTTTTACCTCCCTAAAGTTTAATCTCTCATCTCCCCAAATTGTGTCATAAACCACGTGTACCTCCTTTTCCAACTATTGTGATCTATTCCCATATTGAAATAGCATTCCTGTAATGAAGGTATTCAGAATCCTGCCCTGATTCAGCATCCTTCCAACATAGTTGAGATCCCTGGGCTTCATTACCTCATGAATCATCAGAAAAAAAACACATTAAAATCCCAAGACAACTTGAGGGATCTAGGGCAAGTCATACCAATTCTATGGGTTTCAGTTCTCTTATCAGCAAAATAAAGGTTTTGGACTAAATATCATCTAAGGTCATTATATCTATGATCTTATAATCTTTTGCTGTCCATGGTACCTTCAGATATATGAAACATCATTGGAACTAAGGACTGAGAGAATTATCCAGAAGCCATATGTTGTTTTTCTACTTGTAAATAGATTTGTCCCTTATCTAGCTCAGACACAGAATGTTTTACCTAAGCAAACTCTTTCTTTGTGTGTGTGTGTGCAGTAAGCTGCTTGTTAAATAAAATATATATTTTATGGTGGTTACATTTAATGACATGTAGATTACAAGTTGTTTGAGGGCTCAGAATGTCTCCCTTTTGTCTTTATGTTCTGAGTACCTAGCACATACTAAGTATTTAATAAGTGTTTTTCAATTGATTAATGACTGGTTGTATTCAATGGCATGCAATATTGGTTTAATTTTATGGTAAATATAAATGACTGCCTAGTTAACTTCTATCAACTAGACATTATATAACCTCTGAGGCCTCATTGATCAGTCATACTTTTTTTCCTCCTGTATCTCATTTAAATATTCCTTATTCCAATTTAATTTTCATTGCAGAGGACTTAGGATGTTCAGTTCAATGAAAAAAGGGAATGACTCAAGGGTAATGGAATTTGTCCTTCTGGGCCTCTCATCCACCTGGGAGTTGCAGTTACTCCTCTTCTTGATCTTCTCCATGTTCTACCTAACTATTGTCCTGGGAAATATCTTGATAATAGTGACTGTGAAGGCTGATGGCCACCTGCTTCAGTCTCCAATGTATTTTTTCTTGGCTCATCTCTCTTTCATTGACCTGTGCTTGGGCTGTGTTGCAGTACCCAAGATGCTGGGGGATTTTCTGCACCAGAGAAAGACTATATCCTTACCTGGATGCCTAGCCCAGATTTACTTCCTTCATTTCTTTGGGGCCAGTGAGATGTTTCTGCTGACAGTCATGGCCTATGATAGGTATGTTGCCATATGCAATCCTTTACATTATTTGACAGTAATGCACCGTCAACTCTGCTTCTACTTGGTTTTTGCCTCCTGGTGTGGAGGCTTCTTGCACTCTATTACACAGGTTGTGTTGGTGGTCCAGCTGCCCTTCTGTGGTCCAAATGAGCTGGATAACTTCTATTGTGATGTCCCACAGGTGATCAAGCTTGCTTGCATGGATACATATGTAATAGAGGTCCTCATGGTCTCCAACAGTGGCTTGCTTTCGCTCATCTGCTTCTTGGTCCTACTATTATCTTATGCTGTCATCCTAATCACCTTGAGAACACACTTTCTCCGGGGTCAGAGCAAGGCACTCTCCACTTGTGCCTCCCACATGACTGTGGTCAGTCTGATTTTTGTGCCTTGTGTCTTCATCTACTTACGGCCTTTCTGCTCTTTCCCAGTGGACAAGGTGTTCTCTGTCTTCTACACAGTTATCACTCCTATGTTGAATCCTCTCATCTACACCCTTAGAAATGCTGAGATGAAGGCAGCTATGAGGAAGATGAAGAAAAAGTATGCAGTATCCTGCTATCTGGCTAAAGGGTGATCATAGGATCATAGGATCACAAATCTAGGGCTGGAAGGGACCTCAGAGGCCATTTTATCCAATTTTCTCAATATATAGTTGAGGAAACAAATTCTGAAGGCTACTGACTGGCTTTTTCTGGATCTAAAGCATATGGGTTGAAGCCTTCAAATATGAGTTGTGAACCTAATCAGGTCTTCTCACTAAGGAGCCAGTTCTTTTTTTCACTGAACAATGACTAAAAAGTATGGGAGAGAGACTATCTTTCTTGAAACAATCTTATACCCTCATTTTGGATTCTAAAGATGAAGAAAATGTTATATAATTTGAAAAGCATGGAGAATAAAAGGGAAAAAATACCATAAGTTTTCCTCACTCACCTAGGTAATAACATAATCCTGTGGGAAATGATTGGAATTCAGAGAAGGTGTGACTTGGTGCTTAAGAATCAGGGTGGGAACTCAGAGACCATTACTGGTACACTTGGGAAAGCAGAGAGAGAGGGTGTATGGCCTGGAAGCACCTTCAAAGGCTATCTATTTCACACCTCTTTACCTAGAACTCTCTGATACTGTTCCTTCACATCAACCCCATTTTCAAAAGGAAGGCCCTACAAAAACTACCTTTCATTGGCTTTCCCAAGGTTTAATATCGTATACAAAGAAGTTCTTTTTGATGTCTGGACTATCTTCTCCTTGCTAATGCCTTTTAAGCTCATCTCTGCCTCCCTCCCCCCACGCATTTTGTTTATTTCGAGTGAATATGAAGAAGTACTGAATATACTCTATGTGATAGCCCCATACTGTATGGTGCCAAGTCTCAGAAAAATATAAATTGAGTTCATCTGAATACAAATATATTCTTAAGTTATGCATACATGAGAAGGGAAAAAGGTATATATAATATCTATATCTATATCAGTGTACTGATAAAGACTTAATATTCTTATTCAGATACTATTTTAGATTCTAGAATGGTCATTTTGTCTTTTTAGATTCCTCCCTTTTCTCTGCTTCTATTCTATTTTGATAGTAATGGATTAGAGCCAGTACATATATGTTGATGCCAATGAATTTTTTTTCACTGACCATATGAAAATGAAGGAGGGTTTCAAATTGAAAGTCTAAGTAACATTTTTCTAAATATTTATTTGCTTGTTGGAAAATCACTAGACTGGGAGATGGAGATCTTTACTGCTTTCTAATCCTGGGACTTCTTCACCATTCTGAGTCTCAATTTCTTCTTCCATAAACGATGGATAAAAATAATTAGCCTTCCTACCTCATGGGGTGATGCCAGTGTTTTTTCTGTGGATGGGACTGTACGGAGTCCTGGGAATACCAGTATAAACAATAAAGAAAGTTCATGGCCTCAAGGAGACTATATTTGAATGGAAGAAGATAGTACATGAAAGTGGTTTAAAAGAGGTCATAATAAGGGAGAGGGGGATGGAGAGAAGGTAAACATGTGGGAGTGTTGTGGAGAAAGAGGTCTTTGTGTCAGGGAAAGAGCAAAGAGAAGAGAGGAGGATTAAATGTGGCTTCAATTCTCTCCCTGTTCCAGTCTATCATATGTGTGTGTGTGTGTGTGTGGAAATTCAGCTATATATATAGTTATTATTACAATATTAGAGAAATTCAACTATATATATGTATATATATATATATATATATAGTTGAATTTCTCTAATCAATAGAGATTTAAATAATTTTTTTCATATGACTACAGATAGCTTTAATTTCTTCCTCTGAAAACTGCCTGTTCATGTCCTTCAATCATTTGTCAACCAAGGAATGATTTGTATTAAAGTACATTTGACTCTGTTCTCTATAGATTTTAGAAATGAAGCCTTTGTGGGAGACACTGGTTGTTAAAGTTCTTTCCCAGTTTTCTGCTTTCCTCCTAATCTTGGTTGCATTGGCTTTGTTGGTGCAAAAAAATTTCAATTTAATGTAATCAAAATGATCAACTTTGCATTTCACAATGTTCTCTGTGTATTATCTGGTCATAAAATTCTTAGTTCTTCATAAATCTGACAGGTAAACTGTTCTTTGCTCTCCAAATCTGCTCATAGTATTAGCCTTTATATCTAAGTCATACACGCATTTGAACTTGATTTTGGTATATAGTGTAAGACGTTGGCCTATGCTCAGTTTATGTCATGCTATTTTTCAGTTTTCCCAGCAGTTTTTGTCGAACAGTGAATTCTTATCCCAGAAGCTGGGGTCTTTGGTTAATTAAACAGTAGATTACTATAGTCATTGAACCCTCTCTTTCTTTAAGACATAACTCAAGTGCTCCATTCTATACAAAGTCTTTTCTGATTATCACTCTCCCTTTCCAACTGTAGTAGCCTTTCTCCCCAACCATGTTTATGTATTTATTATTTAATTTTATTCTATTTATATTTGTTCTGCATATGTTTATATGTGTATTTGTCTCCTAATTAGAACTGAAGCCCCTTGAAGTAGGGATTATTTCATTTTCTTTTGTTCATATTCCTTACACTTATCACAATGACTGGCATGTATTAAGCTCTTAATAAATTACCATTGATGATTGATTAATGAAAATACTTCTCTGCTTACTTAACTGAGAAAACATCTTATAGAATAAAAATATCCTGACACAATTGCCTATAACTTCCTTGTGCCTCACTATCTCAAGAATTACTTGATTCCCATGATGGAAATCCTTTTACTCTTCCCGAAAACAAGTGATCGTCACAGAAAACAAATTTACTGTGCTTACTTTGTCTATGCAATATCATTTTTACTGGTTAGTTTTAACTCTCCACTTTGCTTTGTGGCATGTAAACCCGGTTCTTGTCCTTACCCTCTCATTTATCTCTCATGTCTTCTGGATACTTCCTTACTGAGTACAAACATCTCTCCCCAATCTTAAAAAAAAAAAAAAGAAACCGTCAGTTAATCCATTAATACCCCCCAGTCTTCACTTGTATCCCCCAGCTCTCAACACAATGCCTGACACATAGTGGGTGCTTAATAAATATTTGTCGACTAATTAACTGATTAACTTCAGCTTTATATTGGAACAAAGAACTGGATTTTCATTATTCCATCGAAACATTTTACCCTTAAAAATCAAGTTCTTGCCTTATGTTTAATTTCTCTTTTTTCTATTTTTAATACATTTTGATAGTAATTTTTTATTTTTATATCACCTGTATTTCCATATCCCTCTCCTCCCTTTAAAAGCAATCTTTTTAAATAAAGAATAAAAAAGAAGAAAATTAATCAAAGCTCACCAGCCTATCAAAAAATCTGATTTTTTATATAATATTTCACATTCATGGTCCTCTTCTGCAAAGAAGTTGGAGGAGGTATTTTCTCATATTTTTTCTTGAGAACTAAGCTTGGTCATTATATTTCCATAGTATTTGTTTCTTATGTTTTGTTTGTTATATTTGCAATGTTGTAGACAGTGACTATATTTTCCCCTGAATCTGCTCATTTAACTTTTTATCAGCTTCTATGTATTTCCATGCTCTTCTTTATTCTTCATATTTATTATTTGTTACAACATGGAGTTATTATTGTATATTCACAGGAGTTAACGGGATCTCCTCCTCTCTATATCATTTTATTTTTAATGTCTCTCAAGCTTTTTCTTTTTCTTCTTTTTTAAAATAGCATTTAATTTTCTCTCAATTACATGTCAAGGCAAGTTTTAGCATTTACTTTTACAAAATTTTGAATTGTGAATTTTGGTCCCTCCCCTCCCTTCTTCTGAAAATGGTAAGCAATTTGATATAGCTCATAAATGTGCCATTATGCAAATCATATTTCCACATTAATCACAGTTGTGAAAGAAGCAGATCCAAAAGGAAAAAAAACAAAAAAGAATAAAGAAAATGAAAAAAAATATAGTTTGATCTACATTCAGAGTCGATCAGTTCTTTATCTGGATGTGGACAATATTTTCCTTTGTACTTGTCTTGGATCATTATGTTGCTGAGAAAAACTCAGTCATTCCTAGTTGATCATCATGCAGTGTTACTGTCACTGTTTTCAATGTTTCCCTAGTTCTGCTCTTTCACTTTGCATCAGTTCATGTAAGTCTTTCCAGGTTTTTCTGAAATCTGCCTCTTCATCATTTCTTATTGCTCAACAATACTCCATTATATTTAATTTACCACACCTTGTTCAACCATTCCCCAGTTTTCAGTATTTTGCCAGAAAGAAAAGTGCTACTATAAATATTTTTACACATGTAGGTCCTTTTCCCTTTTTTATGATCTCTTCGGTATACAGACTTTGTAGTGTTATTGCTGAACCAAATGTTATGAACCGTTTGGTTGCCTTTTGGATATAGCATCAAATAGCTCTCCAAGACGGTTGGAGCAGTTCACAATTCCACCAACAGGGCATTAGTGTCTCCATTTTCCCACATATTCTCTAACATTTATAATTTTCCTTTTTTGTCATATTAGCCGATCTGATAGGTGTGAGGTAGCATCTGATAGCTGTTTTAATTTGCATTTCTCTTATCAAAAGTGATTTAGGACACTTCTCCATATGACTACAGATAGATCTAATTTTATCATATGAAAATTGCCTGTTCATATCCTTTGGCCATTTATCAATTAGGAAATGATTTGTGATCTTATAAATATGACTCAGTTTTCCCTATATTTTAGAAATGAGACACTTGCTGTAAAGATGTTTTTCATTTTTCTGCTTTCCTTCTAATCTTGGTTGTATTGATTTTATTTGTACAAAAGCTTTTTAATTTAATATAATAAAAAATATCTATTTTACATTTTGTGATACTCTCTCTCTTGTTTAGTCATGAATTCTTTCCTACTCCATATATCTGACAGGTACACTATTCCTTGTTCTAATTTGCTTAGGGTATCACCTTTTATTTCTAAATCAGGTTCCCATTTTATCCTTATCTTGTATATGTTGTAAGATGTTGATCTACACCTAATTTGTACCCTATTATTTTTCAGTCTTACTAGCCTGTAACTTCTCCTTTAAGGATTTTGATGCTTTTCTACTTGGCTCATATATGTTTAGTACTGATATTACTTCATTTTCTATTGTACCTTTTAGCAAATTGTAGTTTCCTTTCTCATCTCTTTTAATTAGATCTGGTATTTTTTCTTTTGCTTTGCCTGAGATCAGGATTACTACCCCTACCTTTTTTATTTCAGTTCAAGCATAATAGATTGTGCTCCAGCTCTTTACTTTTAATCTGTGTGTGACTCTTTGCTTCCAGTGTGTTTCTTGTAAACAACAAATTATAAGATTCTATTTTTTGATCCACTCCACTATTCACTTCCATTTTATGGGAGAATTCATCCTATTCACATTCACAGTTATGCTCATTAAATGTGTATTTCCCTCCATCCTACTTCTTCTCCTGTTTGTCCTCTCTTCCCTTTCACCCTTTCCCTCCCCAAGAGTGTTTTCCTTCTGTCTGCTACTTCCCCTGGTCTGCCCTCTCTTCTGTCAATCTCCCCTCTCCACTTTCCTTAAACTCCTCTCCTCCTTCTTTCCCATCAGGTAAGATATATTTCTATATTCAAATGACCGTGTATATTATTCCCTCTTTGAGCTAATATTGGTAAGAGTATGGTTCAAGCAACACTCATCATTCACAATTCCATATTTTCCTCCACTGTAATAATTTTTTCCATGGTTTTTCAAGTGAAATAATATTACTACATTCTACTTCCCTCTTCCTTCTGCACCCAGTGTACTCTTTTTTCACATGCCTTAATTATTTTTATGTTATTCCCTCAACATTACCTTATACCCATAACTTTTATCTACGTATATGCCTTCTAGCTGTACTATTAGTGGTGCAGTTTTTAAGAATTACAAATTCCCATGTTTCCAGTAGAGACACTAACAGTTCAGCTTCATTGAATCCCTTATGTTTTCTTTTTCTTTTTTACCTGGGTCTTGATACTGTAGATCAAATTTTTTGTTCACTTTTAGTCTTCTCCTTATAAAAGCTTGAAATCTTTTTATTTCGTGGAGTGACTACTTTTTCCCTTGAAGTGTTATGCTTAATTTCACTGGGTAGGTGATTTTTGGTTATAGTTCTACCTCCTTTGCCTTTTGGAAAACCATGTTCCATGACCTCTGATTTTTGATATTGCAGCTGATAAGTCCTTTGTAATTCTGCTTGTGACTCTCCGTTATTTGAAATTTTTTTTTTTTTGGTCATTAGAATTATTTTTTTTCCTTGACTTAATAGTTCTGAAATTTGGCTATAATGTTCCTTAGCATTTTAACTTTGGGATCTCTTTCCTGAGTTGATCAATGGATTTTTTCAGTGCCTATTTTGTGATCTGGTTCCAGGACATCAGGTTACTTTTCCTCAATAATTTCTTGACAGATGTTGTCAAGATCCTCTTGATTATGACTTTCTGGTAGTCCAATGATTCTGATATTTTCTCTCCCAGATCTAGTTTCCAGATTAGTTGCTTTTCCCATGGGATATTTTGCATTTTCTTTCATTTTTTTCATTCTTTTTAATTTGATTGATTCTTTATATCTCATAGTGTTGTTAGCTTCCACTTGCCCAATTCTAACTTTTAAAGTGTTATTTTTCTCAATTAGCTTTTGGACTTTCTTTTCTGTTTGGCCAATTGTACTCTTTAAGGAGTCCCCCCACCCCCAGTGGATTTTTGTATTTTTTTTTCTATTTGGCCAATTCTACTTTTTAAGCATTTGTTTTCTTTTCCCAAGCTGTTGAATCTTTTTTCATAATTCTCTTGCATCATTCTCATTTCTTTTCCCATTTTTTCTTCTGCTTTGATCATATGATTTTAAAGCTCCCTTTTGAGCTTTTTCATAAATTCTTTCTAGGCTTGAGACAACTTCCTGTTTTTTGGTAAGGCTTTGCCCATAGGTATTTTGACATTCTTGTCCTCTTCTGAGTTTGCGTCTGTCCCATAATGGTCAGATTCTTTGTGTACATGTGTGTGTGTGTGTATGTGTATGTGTGTGTGTGTGCATGTGTGTGTATGTATGTATATGTGTGTGTGTGTGCTTTACTCCTCTTTTTTGACTTTTTTCCTTATAAAAAAGCTTAGATCTTGGTTAGATACTGAAGATACCCAAGTCATCCACTGCATCCTGAGCCATTGACAGCTGTCTTGACTCTGTCCCGTCACTGGACTATGATGACTCTGGAGGAAAGAGTGAGGCTGACGACTGTGCAACTCTGCCTCACTTTGATCCAATTTACCCATGAATCAAAAGACATCACCCATATTTTGCTGTTACACCTATCTCAAAGCCCTGTGGTGACAGGCAAGGGATGAAGCAGCAGGCGTGGCTACACTAGGAGCTGTACTCACAGCCCTTCACACAGGTGGCCCAGGTCATAGGGTTGTTTTTCACTGAAAACAGCAGTCAGACTCAGCAGCCCCCTGGGTGTCTGAACAGCCTTTTAAGGATTGCACTGTTCACCTCCTGATGTGAGGAAGGGGCCTGGAAAAGGTGCCCTAAATATTGTCTGCTTACTCAACACTGGACTGATTACTGTGGCAGGTGGGGAATCCCACTATGCAGTCAAAACACACAAAAATGTACAAAACATGCAAAAACGTCTGCAAAGATAATTCCACTCACCATCAGCACATGGAATGTACACACACTTATAGACACCACAAAATCCTGTAGACTTGAAAGATGAACTGCTTTTGTTGCAAGACAACATAGCAAGCAGTTAATAGGAATTTGTTGAATAAATGAATGAGGTAAGCATGCTTTCCCAACCCTTCTTTCCTCACATTCCCTACTGGGGCCTTCCCACAAGCAAACACTCACAAGACTAGTTGTGCCAACCTGCCTATGTCCTTTCTCCTTTGCTTTAATGTCTTAACTCCTCTCACCAACTTCTTGCCAGGTCTGTCCACCCTTCCAGTCCCACCCTTTCAGCAAGCTTTTGCCACTACATGTGATTTAGGCTTCAACGTGATTTAAGCAGGTCACATGGGCCTATTAATGAGTGGGAAATATCTTCTCATTAAGAAACAAAAGTAAATTAATACTAAGGGAAAATACATTTACAATACACCTTTTACTCCCAAACAATAAAGGAGTGAGAAAGAAAATTGCATTGTATGAATTAGGAGTAAGGAGATTGAATGGGGTAAATTATCCCTCATAAAAAAGCATGAAAGAACTATTATAATAGAGGGGAAGATGAAAGTGTGTATGGGGGAAAAGCTTAAACTTTACTCTCATCAGAATTGGGTCAAAGAGGGAAAAACATATAGACTCAGTCGGATATAGAAATCTATCTTACCCTTTAAGGAAGTAAAGGGGACAAGGATAATAGAAAGGACAGGAAGTGGGGAATAATAAAAGGGATAGTAGTTTAAGGAAGGCAGTGATTAGAAGTAAAGCACTTGTGAGGTGGTGTAAGAGAGAGAAGGGATAAAAAAGTGAAAACAGCAAAGAGAGAAATACACAATTATCATAAATATAAACGTGAATGAGGTGAACTCACCCATAAAATGGAAGTGGATAGCTGAATGGATTAAAAATGAGAACCCTACAATATGTCTTTTACAAGAAACACTTTTGAAGTAAGTCACTGAAGAATCATATGCTTCAGTTGAAGCTAAGAAAACAGGGGTAGAAATCATGATATCAGACAAAGCAAAAAAAAGATCTAATTAAAAAAGATAAAGAAGGAAACTATATCTTGCTGAAAGGTACTATGGATAATGAAGTCATATCTATACTAAACATATATGCACCAAATGGTATAGCATGTAAATTTCTGAAGTAGAAGTTGAATGAGTTACAGTCATAATAAAACTATACTAATGGAGGACTTTAACTTTCCCCTTTTAGAACTAGATAGATCTAACAAAAAATAAACAGGAAAGAAGTTAAGGAGGTGAATAAAATTCTGGATAAGCTAGATACTATAGATCTCTGGAGAAAACTGAATGGAAATAGAAAAGATTATACCTTTTTCTCAACAGTATATGATACTTACACAAAAATTTACTATGTATGAGGACACAGAAACCTCACAGTCAAGCACAGAAAAGCAGAAATAGTAAACACATCATTTTCACATCATAATGCAATCAAAATTACACTCAGCAATGGACAATGGAAAGAAAAATTAAAAATTAGATGGAAATTAAATAATATAATCCTAAAAATCGAGTGGGTCATAGAACAAATCATAATAAAATCAATAATTTCATTAAAGAAAATGACAACAATTAGAAAGTATATCAAAATTTATGGGCCAAAGTAATACTTAGGGAAAAATTCATATCTCTAAATACTTACTTGAATAAAATAAAGAAAAAACAGATTAAATGAACTGAGAAGCAACTACAAATACTAGAAAAAGAACAAATTAAAAATCCTGTTAAATACCAAATTGGAAATCTTGAAAAACAAATGAGAGATTAATTAAACTGAAAGTAAGAAAATTATTGACCTAATAAATAAAACTAGAAGCTGATTTTACTTTTCATTTATTTATTTATTTAATTTTTTAATGTTCTACAATCACTACCAAAAAGCCTATATTTTTACCCCCCGCCTACCCTCACCAGCCCTCTCCCTCCCCAAGACATCATACAATTCTATATATGATGTACATATACTTTTCTGTAATGCTGTATAGACAAACTAAAATAAATGGAAGAAATCATATAACAAATCAAAACATAGTACAGACACACACACACACACGCACATACAAACAAGATCTGCTACATTCTGCAAATGAATTCCATAGATCTTTCTCTGAATGTGGAAGGCATTTTGCCTTAGGAAACCATTGGGAATTATTATTTTTTTTAAGTTCTTGCGTTATTACGAAGTTCCAAGTCTACCAGAAAAAAATTCTCACACACTGTGGTTGTTGCTGTCCAAAACACTACAGAACATAGGAATAAATGGAGTTTACCTTGAAATGCAAAGCTGTAATTTATCTAAAATCATCAACCAGCAGTATCTCTAATGGGGAGAAATGGGAAGCCTTCCCAGTACAATCACAGGTGAAGCAAGGATGCTCATTATCACCTTTATTGTTTAATATTATACTAAAAATGTTAACCATAGCAACAAGAAAAAGGAATGATAAGATTTGGAAACACAATGAGGAAGCAAAACTATCCCTCTTTGCAGATGATATGATATTATACCTAGAAAATCCTAGAGAATCAACTAAAAAAAGTGAAATTTTTAATAACTTTAGCAAAGTTGATGGATACAAAAGAAACCTACATAAATTATCAGCATTTTGGTATGTAAAAAAACAAAGTCCAGCAACAAGCTGTAGAAAAAGAAATTGATTTAAAATGACTGCAGACTATATAAAATACTTTAGAATTTACGTGCAATGACAAACTCAGGAACTATATGAACACAACAATAACACATTTTTCACAGAAATAAAATTCAGTCTAAATAATTGGAAAATATCAGTTGTTCATGGGTAGGTCAAGCCAGTGTAATAAAAATGACAAATCTATTTAAATCAGTTTATTTATTCAGTGCCATACCAATCAGACTATCAAAATTTATTTTATAGAACTAGAAAAAAATAATAAAATTCCTCTGAAGAACAAAAGAACAAGAATATCAAGAGAATCAATGAAAAAAATGTAAAAGAAGGTGGTCTAGCTGTACAAGATCTCAGACTGTATTATAAAGTGGTTATTGTCAAAACAATCTGGCATTGGCTAAGAAAGAGAGTGGTGGATCAGTGGACTAGATTTTGTACAAATTACATTACAGTAAATGATCACTGCAATTTAGTATATAACAAACCAAAGATCCAAATTTTGGGGAACAAAAACTCAACATTTGACAAAAACTGCTGGGAAAACTGAAAAATAGTATGATGGAAACTAGGTATATATCAACATCTCACACTATCTACCAAGAAAAAGTGAAATTGGGTACATAATTTACACATAAAGGGTGATACCATAAGCAAATTAAGACAATATGGAGTAGTTTATCTATCAGATTTACAGATAAGAGAAAAATTTAGGACCAAAAACACATAGATAGCATCCCAAAATGTAAAACATAATTTTGATTATATAAAACCTAAAAGGCTTTGCCCAAATAAAACCAATGCCAAGAAAAATTTAAGGAAGGCCAAAAACTGGTGCGGGGGGGAATTTGTAGCAAGTATATCTCAGAAAGGTCTCATTTCTCAGAAATATAGATTACCAAGTCAAATTTATAAAACTACAAGTCATTCCCCAATTGGTAAATGGTCAAAGGATATGAACAGACAGTTTTTAGACAAGGAGATCAAAACTACCTTAAAACAACTCTGAGGTACCACCTCATACCTGTTAGACTGACTAATATGAGGAAAAAAGGAAAGTGCTGGATGTTGGAGGGAATGTGGGAAAAGTGGGGCACTAACGCACTCTGGGTGAAGTTGTTAACTGATCCAACCATTCTGGAGAGCAATTGGAAACTATGCCAAAAGAACTATACAACTATGGATACCTTTTCATCTAGCAATACCACTGCTAAGTCTATACCCCAAAGACATCAAAAAGTGAGGGGGAGGATCTATTTGTACAACATATTTATAGCAACTCTTTTTGTAGTGACTAAGACTGGTAATCCCATCAATTAGGGAACAGCTAAAGAAATGGTTGTAGATTGTCTTGGAATATTATTGTGCTATGAGAAATGACAAGCAGGATGGTTCCAGAAAAACCTGCAAAGACTTATATGGACTAATGCTGAATGAAATGAGCAGGACCAGGAGAACATTGTACACAGTAACATTAATATTATTCAATGAAGAACCATGAATGACAGTGATTTTCAACAATGCAATGACCTAAGACACTCCTAAAGGACTAATGGTCAAGCATATTATGCAGACTGAAGCATGCTAGTTTCACCTTCTTGCATTGTTTTCTTTTATTCAAGTCTTCTTGTACAAAATGGCCAACACAGAAATGTTTTACATAACTGCACTTGTGTAACCTATATGGGATTGCTTACCATCTCAGGCAGGAGCCAGAAGAGATGGAGGGAGGGATAGAATTTGAACTCAAAACATTAAATAAAAATGTTAAAAATTGGTTAAAAATAAGAAAGACAGTATCATTGCATCTACACACAATCACTAAATCAAAATATTTTGGTTAGAAATATGTTTGGTGCCCATCTACACCATACAGAAAGAAAGGGCTCAGGGCCAAAGAACCATTTTGTTTGATTCCATGCCATTGTCTTACCTACCTGTTACTATTTGGACACTAACTGAACCTACAAAAATATCCATTGGGGTTTACACAGGTTCAAAATTGTTTTGACCCACGACCTAACAATCAGTTCCAGGGACCATTCAATCTGGGGGCAGACAAACTTTCCCATCTCTGAGGGCACATCAATATCTCCCCCATGTCAAAGGATATCTATTCCTGTCTCTTAGAGATGTTTCCCTAATGGGAAATAGTCTAGATATCTCAAAGTTTCCCTGCTCTCAGCTCAGAAATATGTAGCTAGTGTTCTTAATTCTAAGACTCCCATCTCTGTGTTCTCTGTACCAAGAAGAGTCCTGACTACTATTGAGGGAGTGGTAAGGGAGAGAGTGTGATGTATGTATGAGGCATGTATTGGCACATTGACATCCTTGGTTACTATTTAATACTAATAGTTGTGCATGAATCAGTTTCATCTCAAGAAAGCTTCACATCCCAAAGACTCAAAGACCCTTGTCTTCCTTAGACATTACTTGGGGGTACACACTAGAAGAGGCAGCCAAAGTAAGTTTCTCATGGGAATGGGCTTTTAAAAAAAAACTATTTCTTATTCCTCTTTTTCCAAAGAAAAGGGAAAAAAGCAAAAATCTAGATATCACTTTGATCTTTTAAAAATGCCCTTCTTTCTATTACTGCAACTTTCAAAATAACCAGTCTGTCAGAGAAAAAATTCTTTTTTTGTCATTTCGAGATATTTGACCCTCTCTATTTTTACTTATAGTCATAGAACTTGATAATAGATTGAAAATATTAATATAATGATAATATTGATAGATACATAGATTGATAATAGTAATAGATATTGTATATATAGATGTAATAGTAATATATATATGTTGATAATAGCAATATATATATATATATACATAGACTGATAACAGTATAAAATTTCTAAGTTTCACAAACCTTTTGGAGATAGATAGGAGAAAGAGTTAGTACAGAAGGGGAAGCAGGAACAACTCAGGGAGGTAAGAGAGCTAGGAAGATGACTTTAAAGGCTGATTCCCAGTCCTGGATTTGGTTCTTGAGTGAATTATACATCTTCACAGCAAAGTGTGTGGTGTACTGGAAAGAAGGTTAAAGTTTTGGGGATGAATTCTGGTCTTTCTGCCACTCTGACTTCAAGTAGATCATAGTATTTCTAATCCTCACTTTTCTCATTTATGGAATGAAGGGGCTAGATTTGATGATATCTAAATCTCTTCTAGTTTAAATACATTATGAGTTAATTCAATTCAATTCAAAAAAGAATTGTGGGAGGTCATGAAGCATGTTGAAATGTTCTATGTAAACCACTTACAAAGAGGAGCTATCATCTGCTTACCTATAGCTGCTGTAAGATCACTCATTCATTCAACAAATACTTATTGGGGACTACTACATGTGAAGCACCGTAAAGAATTGTCTAAGATGATTATCTATAAGAGACACAGCTAATTAGGGGGTAGATATTCTTGCTAAGTGGATAGCAGGTATTGCTTCATAGTGATTTTGTATAAATCACCAGATTCTTAACCAGGCAATGCTCAATTTACCCCAGACTGCAAAATACTACAAAAGAATGGTAAGAGATGCTACGATTGGATTCAGGACAATGTAGATCCAATTCCTGCTTCAAATCTTTATTTTCTAGGTATATAACACAGGTCATTTGAATTCTTTTCCTTTTTCTTTTTTTGCAAATTGGGTGGTAGTGGTGAAGGAGGAGGACATAACAGTCCCTAAAGTCTCTTCCAACTCTAAATGTACAATCCTATAATTGTTTGCCTCATTGTGGACCACTGGGGAGGAAACAGAGAGACAGATGTCAAATTCATTCCGTAGTTAAGTGCTTTTCTGCTGTTGGTCTGTCATCAAGGTCAGTGAGCACAGCTATTATTTTTTATATGTCTTAAGGTTCATGGAAGTCAATATCACAGTCTAGGTATACAGAAAATCCTTGCTGTGGGTTGGTGTTCTACTGAGAGCTACGATAAAACACCAAGGAGGACTCCCAGAGTTGTTTAAACTGTGCCCATTAGAACTCATAGGAATGACCACAAGAGATATGATATAGATTGATTATGTTAGGATATATCCTAAGAGGAACAGGCAATTTATCCTAACTTTTTCCATTTGGCCCATCCTCTAAAGAATGAAATAGAGTCAGTAAAAATTATAGAAGTTAGAGCCATCTAGGCTCAGTAGAGGCTATAGTAGAGCCAATGCCTTCATTTTACAAGTAAAGAAATCACAGCCCAGAAAAGCTGAGAGATTTGTCACAAACAATGTATATATATATATATATATATAGATAGATAGATAGATAGATAGATAGATAGATAGTAAATGTTTTATTCTATGCAGTCTGCAGCAACAGAATGATTCAGATTCAGACTTGCATTTTATGGACCTAGAGTCACACAGCATTGGCTAAAATGTTGAAAATAAATCGGACATTTCAAATATCATGAGCTCAAATATATCTCTCCTCTCACCAAAAGTTACTTCTTGGGGAAAAATAAATTGGAAAATAAAATCACATCAAATTGTAGTTGACATTTGAGTTTTATACAAGTCTGATTCGGAGAAGATATCTCTATTTAGTCCAATATGGCCTCAGGTTAAGTAAAATGGGCAAATTGCCCTCTGATAACTTTGTTCCTAAAACCAATCAATTAAAGCAGAAAGAATTGGATATTTGGAGGTAGGGAACATTCATGGAGTCTGGGAAATGACTAAACACTATGAAGGTAAGCAAGGTAATGTCCCTGCAACTTCTAAGGAGTGCCCGGTAAAGACCTATTGCTTTCCTATTAGTATGTAAACAGCACAAAACATATATATATATATTTGACTCCCTTTTGAATCAGTGACATTTGCAAAGATTCATGTTTCACAGCCATTTGTTGCCATCTAGTAAGAGAGATAGCTGCCTTCCCCTTTTACCCGCCCCTCCCCCCCCCATTTTTTGCATGCTTGTTTGGGTTTCTCCAGGATGAGGGGAGGGAAACATATCTTATACTAAGAATTTGTGAATGGACCCTGTACAATCTCACTATCTTGCCTTTGTATACTTCCTCATAAGGGTTACCCTTCCTTTCCACTTTTCAGTCCCCGCTTTGGACTTCTTTATATTTTGACTGTTGAGATGTGAGGTGCTCTCTCTCTCCTCCCTACTTCTGAATTTTTGCTTTAAGCTTTTCTAAACTGTTCATTAATCATGCACTTACTAATGGAACAGTTGTACTGCCTATAGTTTTGACCTTTTTGACCTTGGCAAAAATTGTGTCTTAAAGGAAGGGAAGCCCTCAGAATTATGTCAGGAATATTGTCAAGCATGAAACAATTTTATGCTTTTATTTTATTGAAAGTTATACACATATTCCATTTACTGATAATGAAGAAACTGATACTATTTTTGTTTAAATAATGTGCAAATTTAAGGGATAAGAATTAGACTTGTGATTTCATTGGTATGAGAAGTCATATACAAGGAAATTGACTCTAATTTTGCAGCCAGCAAAACTCGCCCAACATAGAACCAGATTAAAATGTAATTGGGAAATGGGAAAGTAGGAAAAACAAAATACATAAAAATAAAATACAGTATAGATTATGTTAATTTTGTTTTCCTAAGCCAATATGCAGGCCAGCAGGCCTATATCTACATCTCTCTACATCTACAACTATATCTATATCTCTATGTAAGTATGTATATATGTTCAACATCATAAAGAAGGGCTTAGTAATTGGACCAGGATTGCAGTCAGTCTGTGTTAGAGGTGGAACTTCAGCCCAATTCTTGCTTACTCCAAGGCTATAATACCATACTTTTGTAAGGCACTATCCTTTTCACACGCTTATTAATGGGACAATTATGTTGCTATAACTTTGGTCTTTTTGACCTTATTAAATCTTATGTCTTAAAAGGAAGGGAAGCCCTTAGGACTATGTCAGGAATATTGTCAAGCATGAAAAAGCATTGCGGTTGTACTTCATGTAAGATTATACACATATCCCTTCTTTATTATATTAATGGAACAGTTCTGTTGCCCATAAATTTGGCCTTCTTAGCATTTTTGTACTTGAGATTATCATCCTACAGATGTACTTAGTAAAATAGAACTCATAGTCCTTGGTCACTACAATCTGTTTGCTTTACAAATGTTATTTCATTTGATCCTCACAAAATCCCTGTGAGGAAGATGCTATCATTATAGCTATTACAGAGATGAAGAAATTACATGTAAAGCACTTTTTGCTAATCTCTAATTCTACCTCAGTTTCTTCATCAGCAAAATGGCAAAAGCAGGAAGGTCAGTAGCAGGTGGTAGCCTTGTTAATTAGATTATGGAGGATAAAAGTCTGACAAAGGAGTTTTCCTCTCAACACACTACTGTCAACCAGGAGGTGCCCTTTTAATAGACCATACAAGTAAAAAGGTGGTGGCAACTAGCCAATTTGGGTAATGAGTTTGAGAGCTGAAGTGCTCATACTGAGATCTAGGTGAGATCAAGAAAAAAGAGACTTGTTTTTGCTCCAAGAAGCTCCCAGGACCTTGGGCAGGGAGTGTTAAGAGAGAATATGGTGTTTGGAAATGATTTCTCCAATATGTGAATTCTCTTTTTTAAAATTTAATTAGTTTATTTGTTTTCAGTTTTCAACAATCACTTCCATAAGTCTTAAATTTTCTCCCGCTCCTTCTCTCCTCCCTCCCTGAGATGGATTCTACACATGCATTCTTATCAAACACATTTCCACATTAGTCATGTTGCATAAAAAAAATTAAAATGAATGGGAGAAACCATGAGAAAAAATAAAACAAACAAAATATAACACAAGAGAAAAAAGTCTGCTTCATTTTGCGTTCCAATTCCACAGTTCTTTCTCTGGATGTGGACATCATTTTACATCAAGAGTCTTTTGGGAATATTTTAGGTTTTAGGTCCTTGCATTGCTGTGAAGGGTTTAGCCTGTCCTCACACCCTATGGCTGTTACTGTGTATAGTGTTTTTCTGATTAAACTCATTTCACTCAGCATGAGTTCATATAAGTCTTTACAGGTTTTTCTGAAGTTCAACTTTTTGTAATTTCTTATAACACAATAGTATTCCATTACTTTCCTATACCACAACTTGTTCAGCTATTCCCCAATTGATGGGCATTCCCTCAAATTTCCAGTTCTTGGCCACCACACAAAAAAGCTGTTATAAATATTTTTGTATATGTGAACCTTTTCCCATTTTATGATCTCTTTGGGATACAGTCCTAGAAGTGATATTGCTGGGTCAAAGAATATGCACATTTTTTTGTAGCCTGTTATGTAGGCATAGTTCCAAATTGCTCTCCAGAATGTTTAGATCAGCTCACAGTTCTACCAGCAACGAAATAGTGCTCCAACTCTCCTACATCTTCTCCAACACTGTCATCTTCCTGTTTTGTCATGTTAACCAATCTGATAGGTGTGATGTGGTACCTCAGAATTGTTTTGACTTGCATCTTTCTATTCAACAGTGATTTAGAGCATTTTTTCACTACTTTAGATTGCTTTAATTTCTTGCTCTGAAAACTACCTGTCCATATCCTTTGACCATTTATCAATTAGGCAATGACTTGTATCCTTGTAAATCTGACTCAGTTCTCTCTATATATTAGAAATGAGGCCTTTATCACAGACACTAGCTGAAAAATTCTTTCCCAGTTTTCTGCTTCTCTCCCCTAATCTTGGCTTCATTGAGTTTGTTTGTGCAAAAACTTTTCAATTTCATGTAATTAAAATTATCCATTTTGCACTTCATAATGTTCTCTATCTCTTTTTTGGTCATAAAATTCTCCATTCTCCATAAATCAGACAAATACACTGTCCCTTGCTCCCCTAATTTGTTTATAATATCAGCCTTTACGCTTAAATCGTTTACCCATTTGGACTTTATTTTTGTGTACAGTGTCAGGCATTGGTCTATGCCCAGTTTCTGCCACATTGTTGCCCAGTTTTCCTAGCAGGTTTTGTCAAACAGTGAGTTCTTATCTCAGAAGCTGGGGTCCTTGGGTTTATTAAACAGTACATTGTTATAATCATTGACTACTGTGTCTTGTGAACCTAACCTACTCCTCTGATCTACCCCTCTATTTCTTAGCCAGTACCAAGTGGTTTTGATGATTGATGATGTTTGTAATACAATTTGAGACCTGTCGCCACCTTCTCTAGCATTTCTTTTCATTAATTCCCTTGATATTCTGGACCTTTTGTTCTTGCAGATGAATTGTGATATCATTTTTTTAGCTCTAGAAAATAATTA
Organism: Notamacropus eugenii; assembly: GCF_028372415.1. Taxonomy (NCBI): domain Eukaryota; kingdom Metazoa; phylum Chordata; class Mammalia; order Diprotodontia; family Macropodidae; genus Notamacropus; species Notamacropus eugenii. The sequence goes on from NC_092878.1 coordinate 15,007,193, forward strand.
TCTGGTAGTTTGATTGGTATGGAACTGAATAAGTCAATTAATTTAGGTAGAATTGTCATTTTTATTATGTTAGTTTGGCCTATCCATGATCAACTGATGTTTTTCTAATTACTTCGATCTGATTTTCTTTGTGTGAAAAGTGTTTTGCAGTTGTGTTCATATAGTCCCCGGGTTTGTTTTGGCAGTAGACTTCCAAATATTTTACAATGTCTATTGTAACTTTAAATGGGATTTCTCTTTCGATCTCTTGCTAGTGAGCTTTGCCAGTAATATTTAGAAATGCAGATGATTTTTGTGGGTATATTTTGCAATTTACAACTTTGCAAAAGTTGTTTATTATTTCAAGTAGTTTTTTATTTGATTTACTTGATTCTCCGGGATTCTCTATCATCATATCATCTGCAAAGAAAGATAACTTAGTTTCTTCTTTGCCTATTCTAATTCCTTCAAGAATATGTGAATTCTTAACTCAAACTTGAACAAGTTTAATACTTTCTGGTCTGCTAAGGGGAGAGGGAGTCCTGAGCACTGTTCACACTGACTAATTTTAATGAAGTGTCAAAGATATATAAAGGTGGGTTGCTGTGTTGCTTGAACCTTATTCTTCGAGCCATCATTTTTCTATCCTTTCCAAGGAGCTAGAATTTACAGAGTGAGGGAAGAGTTGTCCTTTTCATATTTTTGGTTTACTATCCCTGCTTCTTTTTTTCTCTTTTGGGGTCCCAGTGATTCCTTACCCTTGTGAATGTTGAGCCTTTATTTCCACATATAACATGGGATAATATTCCTGCTCTTTACACTCTAAATCAAGATCACTGAGTTTCCGAATTGTGCCAGTTTATCTTATTTGGCTGGCACTTCATTACCTATTTTAAACTGTTTTGAGGTAATAGGAGTTAAGTGACTTGCCCAGGGTCAAGTAGCTAGAAAGTGTCTGAGACCAGATTTGAACTTAAGTCCTTCTTACTGTATTCACTGAACCATCTAGCTGCCAGTTTTAAATCGATTTTTGAGGTTTGTTGTGATATTTGCGATATATGTATATATACATATATATATATATATTCTTAACAATACATATGCAAAAAAATTTTAATTTGTCTTTTTTGTGTGTGGGATACATTTTGAACTTCTTAATTTATTGTCATTCTCATTATGGTATAGTGAAAGGACACTGCCTCTGTCATCAAAAGATATGGGTTCAAATCCTGCCTCTGGTGAGGTCAACCTTGGACAACTCCCTGGGTCTCAGTTTCTTCAACTGTAAAATAAAGGCCATGGACTAGATGTTCTCTGAGGCCCCTATTAGCTTTAACTCTACAATCCTTGTACCTTATTCAAAAGTGGGAAGGCTGGGTTCTCACTTGATGAGTGATCTCCATTGGATAGAGAGAGCTGGGACAGGAGTAGGGAAGAACTGAGTTTGAATTTGCCCTCAGAAAATTAATTGCTGTGTGACTCTGGGCAAGTCATTCAAGTTCTGTCTGCATCAGTTTCTTCAACTATAAAAGGAGGATAGCAACAACACCTAACTCAAAGGATTGTTCTGAGATTGAAGTGAGATATTTGTAAAGTATTTAATGCCTTCTGTGTGTCAGGCAGAGCACCTGGCACATACTAAGTACCTAGTTTGTACTTTCCTTTTCCCCTTTCTCTTTCTTCTTCCTGATTCCAGTAACCACCAAGTCTAGAATCTTTAGACTGAATATTGTTGACTGCTGGTTTTCATTCAGTACTTCCTCAAATCTCTCTCTCTCTCTCATTTTGTAAGGTCTTTAAAATTTTGGATGAATGACTAGGGTTTATTACATGTATTATCTCATTTGACCCTTATGATAACCCTATAAGATAGGTGCTATTATTATCCCTATTTTACATGGAGGAAACAGACCAACAGAGATACCTAGAATCACATCATGAATATTTCAGGAGGATTTGATTTCAAGTCTTCCTGACTCCAAACCCTGCACTTTCTCCACTTTGCCAACACAATGCATCAAGATGGAAAATAATAGATAAGCTCCAGGAAAGAAGATCTCCATTGAAGGGGGACCCAATCCCTCCCAAAGCACTCCCTTTTACTTTTAGACAGCTTTAATTTTTAAGCAGCTAATAAAAATGGTTCTTTATACTGCTCTGAATCAATGATTTCTCCAATCTCTTTGCATTTTTCAACATGACAGGGATTTATATTACAATGTATTGTCTAGTTTGGGGTCATCTCCAACAACGTTCATTGTGGACATTTCTGAATCTCTGCAGGGAGCTAGAATTTTCCCACCTGGGCTTCCATGGAAATGGCCAACAATGTAACTGAGTTTGTGTTCCTGGGACTGTCCCAGGATCCTAACATGCAACTGATGTTCTTCACCATGTTCCTCCTCATTTACACTGTGATTATAGTGGGGAATCTGCTCATCCTATTCACAGTATGCTTTGAGTCTAAGCTCCACACTCCTATGTATTTTTTCTTAAGTAACCTTTCCTTTGTAGACATTGCTTACTCATCTGCCACAGCCCCCAAAATGATTGCAGATTTCATCTCAGAGCGCAAGACCATCTCCTACTGGGGCTGTGTTGCCCAAATGTTTACCTTCCACTTTTTTGGCTGTGCTGAGATTTTCGTCCTGACAGTAATGGCCTTTGACCGCTATGCTGCCATCTGCCAGCCACTACGCTATACTACCATCATGAGTGCCACCATCTGTGCTGTGCTGGCCTCATTGTCCTGGGCAGGGGCCCTGGGACATTCCTTTGTGCAGACCCTTCTTACTTTCCAGCTTCCCTTCTGTAGTGCTCAAGTCATTGATCATTATTTCTGTGATGTTCATCCTGTCCTCAAACTTGCCTGTGCAGATACCACGTTGGTGAACTTGCTGGTGGTGGCCAATAGTGGTCTCATCTCCCTGGGCTGCTTCTTCATTTTACTAGCCTCTTACACGATAATTCTACTTAGCCTCCGGAAGCACTCTGCAGAGAGCAGACGGAAAGCTCTTTCCACCTGTGGCTCTCACTTGACAGTGGTGACTTTCTTTTTTGTTCCATGCATCTTCATCTACCTTCGCCCATCTACTACCTTCCCACTGGACAAGGCAGTGTCTGTGTTCTATACCACCATCACTCCAATGCTGAATCCCCTCATCTACACCCTGAGGAATGGGGATGTGAAGAATGCCATGAAGCGAATATGGAACCACAAAGTTTTGGGGGAAGAAAAGAAAGGATGAAATACTTCAGAATCACAGAAACATAATACTACTGGGGATTCTTAGAGGACAAATCACTCCATAATGAAGTGAATCTCTTGGATTCAAAATTTCTAGAAAACAATTTGTACTCATTACAATTTCATTGTCTAAGAACCTTTATTTCTAATCTACCATGGATGGTTGTATTTAGAGGTAGGACTGGGTATAGGCAAGGACTTTGAGAAGTCAAGAATAAGACAGAAAACTCCAAGAATTCTCACCCAGTTGGGGACTATATTTTTCTCCAATTTCACTGACAATGATATATTTCTGTGAATCCTTACTTCAGAGATAGAGAGCTTAAGAGAACACACATATTCTTGGTTTTGCACAGTAGATTCAAAATAAGCAGCAATAGCACAGTGATTGTAATGATGAACAAGTGGAACTTGAATTTTCTTAATTATGTAATTCTGTGTGACCAAGTGGAATTTTTATTTGTGCTTAAAATTTTAAACAGTGAAACTAAGGTATGAACTGCAAGGTATATTTCTGTTTTGTAAATGAAAATTTTAGTTCACACATGAAATATTTTACTGAACTTGAATGATACCTTTGAAATTGTAATTTATTTTTTAATTGTCTTAAAATTAAAAAAAAAAACAAATCAAGAAAATAAAACATTACATCACTGGTCCTACTTAGTAGTTGCCCAAATTGAACCTTTTGTAGATATTTCAGTTTAATTAAAATTCACTTGAGTGGAATTTTTATAAATCTCTGCTAAGCTTTTTCATATGTTTAAAACTTTTTCTAACTGCTTTTATACCTGTTGCTTCATATTAAAGAAACTTTTTGAAGTAAAAATTTATATTAAATAGTCTTTTACCAATGACAAACCAGGGTAGATGCACAAATATTACTATGTTGTCTACTGAACAAAAATATGTAAAGATGAATTTTGATGAAGTGATTGATAAATTTGCAGAATTTAAGGATTGAAAATGGAAATTGTAACATTATTATCCATTACTGTGACAGACTAATGTGTATGTATAATTTTTTTCCTATTCTAAAAAAAGTACAGTCATGTAATTAACAATTACTTTTTTTGCTTTTCATAAGGTAATGTTCCTTTTTTTAATGACATGGTTCCATATATAAAGTTTGCTAGGGAAAAGATTCTCACTGTGTTACTTTTCTAGTTATTATTATTCATTTCATTCATAATTGTTGTGGAAAATACTTTTGTTATATAAAGGAGGGTGTTAAAAATTATGCACTGTGGGTGTCAGGTAAAAAAATATATATCACTGGGATGAGTTTACTTGAATTCATTAAGAGCATCTAGATGCTCTTTTATTACCTCTACTTATCTTGGGTATCAACTTGCCATTAAGTTTTGCTCTGTCAGTTCCATTGGAAAGGTCATTCTTTGTTGTGGAAAAACCTGAAACAAAATAGAAATTGAGAAACTCTCTCATCTCTGTTTTGTCAGTTATCATCCCATCCATCCGAAATAAAGTTTATGTCACTGTTTTCTTCCTCGTTTCCTCGAAATATAGCTAAAAATATGCCCCATAAGTCAAACAACACTCTTTTTGTTGCCCTTAGCTTTCTTCACCATCTTAGCTTATTCTGAACTCTAATAGTCCTGATATCATTTTTATAGGAACACACTATGCCATTAATATTGATTCTGATATCATTATATTGTGTGGTGATCAACTATCAATGATTCAATTCATCTCAGCAATATTATGATCCAAGACAAGTACAAAGAATTAACAAAGGAAAATGCTACCCACATTCTGATAAAGAACTGATGGACTCTGAATACAGATTGAGGCATATGTTTTCACTGAACTTTATTCTTTTTTCATGGATTTTTTTCCTTTTGATCTGTTTCTTCTTTCACAACTGTGACTAATATGGAAATATGCTTTACATGACAGCACATACATAATACATATCAAATAGCCTACCATTGTAGGAAGAGGATACGGTAGTGGGAGAGGGAGAAAAATTTGGAACTCAAAATCTTTTTAAATTGAATGCTGAAAATTTTCTTGACAGTTGGGAAAAGGTTAAAAATAGTATTTTATTTAATAAATTTAATAATCAATTTAATAAATAAATTTATATTTAAATGACTAATAAATAACTAAAAAAATAATAAATTCAGTAAAAAATTATTGCTGGGTATCTTCAATATATTTGCTTTTAATATCTACAGTTAGTAATGAGTTTCTTGTTCATTCACATTGATATCTTTACAGAAATCTCATCCCCACATATTAGAATTGTTTTCCTTGTATTCTCAGAATTTCATTCTTCAGCATATCCCATACCTCCTTGGCTGACCTTTGTATGAATGAATAATGATGTTACATGTGGATCTTACTGATCTTTTTGCTAAACTCTGAAACCAACTTTCCAAAAATCTAGGGCTCACATTAAACTATGTTTATATTTCCTCGGTTCTGTTTCAAACTCTAGGAGGGAGTGGTCACTTGTCCCTCAATTCTCCCACTCCATTCCCAAAACCCTGAGGTTTCTACCATTTCTATTATGGCAACAATTTCCTTCACATTAGTGAGAGTTAGATGCATAATAGTATATCCCTTTGTGCGTTCATCTCTTTTTTTTTTTGTATTTAAATTTATTTATTTGTTTTCAACATTCATTTCCACAAAATTTTGAGTTCCAAATTTTCTCCCCATATCTCCCCCCCCACCCCCAAACACCAAGCATTCTAATTACCCCTATCACCAATCTGCCCTCCCTTCTAACATCCCTCCCTTCCCTTATTCCCATCTTCTCTTTTGTCCTGTAGGGCAAGATAAACGGTTCATCTTCTAAAGGATGAAATATCACTAAAAGCAAGTTGAGAAATTATTAGCTACTCTTATTTTGGCACGGAGGTCCAGCAGATTCCAGGACAACTGAAATATTCCATCATTACTTTATCATGTATTTGTGCCAAGCTTGAAATTTCAAATCTATTTGTTAGCTCTTCTTGGCTATGTGTTCTGTAGTCTACTTCAATGACAAAATCACTTCTGTTTTTTCCCTCTACTCTCCTTTAAATTCTCTCTACCATATTTCCTTATTCTAGTTTTTCAATTTTCTCACATTAATATTCCATCTTAATATACACCACTCCCCACCCCCCACCTCCGTGCACAGTCTAATCATCTGCATCTCTCAATGGATCCCTCTCCAGTCACTGATATCTCTGGTCTGGACTCATTTTTTAGTGCTTACTGAATTATCCTCCTCTGAGGCTCTCCTGTCCCCCTGACTCTAAATCCTTGATGACTATTATACACATTCCATTCTCTAGCCCTTATTCTTATTCCCTTCAATCTTACCCTCTCAATATTCTACTACAGATGTACCTACCCCTTCCACTGTGCACTCTCAAGTGCTTTCTTCACAACTAATAAACTTGCTTTTATATTAAATTGTTTATTTTTCTTTTGTATTCTATGATATGGCTCTAATACCACTAATGAATATGAAATTAAAGCAATTATGAGGACTTATTTTGCTCAACTATATGCCAATGAATTTAATAATTTCAGTGAAGTGTGAAAATATTACAAAAATATAAATTGCTTAGAATAGCAGAAGAGGAAATAAAATATCTTAATAGACCATAAATAGGCCATAAATGAACTTCTTAAGAAAAAAAAATTAGAACTAGACAGATTTACAAATAAATTCTATGAAATATTTAAAAAATCAATTAATTTCAATACTAAATAAAATATTTCAAATAAAAGACAAAGAAGGGGTCCTACCAAACTTCTCTTATGAAACAAATATGATACTTATACTTATATCAGGAAGAGTAAAAACAGAGAAATAAATTATAAACCAGTTTCATTAATGAATATGGTTGCAAAAATCATAAACAAAGTACTAGTCATGAGATTTCAAGAATACATTAAACATTATGACCAAGTGAGTATTTTATCAGGAATGTAGAGTTAGTTTAATGTAAAGAAGACTATTTACGTAATTGAGTATATCAATAATAAATGTAAAATAATCATACAATTATATCAATACATGCAGAAAAAGCTTTTGAAAAAATACAACACTTATTTCTATTAAAAACACTTGAAAATATTGGCAAAATGGGTTTTTCCTTAAAATTGATAAAAGGCATTTATTTAAAACCATCAACAGAAAGTTTTTATAATGGGGATAAGCTATAAGCCTTCCAACTAAGATCAGGTGTCAAACAAGGATGTCTGTTGTCACCAATATTATTTAATATTGTATTGGAAATCTTAGCAATAGGAATAAGAGAAGAAAAAGAAAGAGAAAGAATCAGAATAGGGAATGATGTAATAAAACTATTTTTCAGATATGATGATATACTTGGAAAATCCCAAAGACTCAACTAAAAAGTTAGTCAAAACAGTTAATAATTTTAGCAAAGTAGCAGGATATAAAGTAAATCCACATAAATTTCCAGCATGCCTATGTATCACCGACAAAAGTCTGCAAGAAGAGATAGTAATAGATACCCCCAACCTCATTATTTGTCCTGACTTTGACCTCCAATCTTTCCACTTATTCTTTCCCAGGCAATCATTGCTGTATTGGCAATACTTTCCTTCCTACCTTATCTTGATTTGTGTGATGAATTGGTTCAAATCTATACCATTCTCTGCACTTAAATTCCTTGCAGTACTTGTCCTATCATCTCATGTCAAACTCCAGTCTTGAATTGCTCCCACTATCTGCTAAATTTGCTCTTATTCATATGCTACTAAATGAAGGAGAAATTCATGAAGCTATACTTAGTCTACTATAAATTTGGCATATAATTTCAACCTGGTCTTCATAGAAACAACAAAATCCTATTAGTTCCCTAATCAATTTTCTATCCCCCTACCATAGACACCATTACAAACCTTTTCATTCTCTTTATTCATCTGACACATTAGTACCTCCTCTTCCTCTCCCTTCACTAAGCACTTTGCCCCATACTTCACCAAAGAGCTGAAAACCGTTAACCAATAATACCTTCTTCTGCCCTTTCTTCATCTCACATCACTAAGTTGTTCCTCCTCAAACACTTTTTCACCTCTATTTCACATGAGAGATCTGTTCACCTTGCCAAATTAAATATTTCTATATATACTCTTGATACCATTCCATCTTCAATCTTCAGTAGATTTCTCCCTTTATCATCCTCACTCTTTCACTAATCCTTAGTTTCTATCTACTAGTTGTTTCCCTGATGCCCACAGACACTAATGAATCTCCCACTCTTGAAAAAATCCTTACTCAATCCAGATTTCCCACTAGTCACCCCCATTTCTCTCTCCTCCTCTTCATGGTTAAACTCCTTGGGAAAAGCATCTATACTTACTGCCTTGACTTCCTTTTTCTTATTTAATTTTAAATTTCTTACATTTTGACTTCTAGTCTCCTCATTTAACTGAATTTTTCTCTCTAAAACCACCAGTGATCTTTTTACCTTTGAATCTATGATCTTTTATCAATCTTCATCCCTCTTGATCTTTCTGTAGCTTCTGCTAAGTACAAACTCCTCTTTAGATTTTCATGACAGCACTGTCTCCCAGTTCTTTTCTTACCTGTCTGACCATTTCTTTTCAGTCTCCTTTGCTAGATGTTCATCTATGTCATGCACATAAGAAAAAATGAAATGGAGGACCTTTCAAGCATTTCTGAAGACAAGACAAGAATTAAGTAGAAAATCAGATTTTTCAAATATAAGACTCATTTGTAGCTGTTGTTCAGTTGCTTCAGTCATGTCTGATTCTTCATGACCCCATTTGTGGTTTTCTAAACAAGGATATTCCAAAGGTTTGCCATTTCCTTCTCCATCTCATTTTACAGATGAAGAGCTGAGACAAAAAGGGCTAAATTGGTCACAGCTAGTAAGTTTCTGAGGCCAGATTTGAACTCAGGATGATGAGTCTTTATGACTTCAGGCTTGGTTCTCCATCCAATATGACACCAAAATGACCCTTGCAAGACTCAAGAGAAGCATAAGAAAATAAACAGGAAAGTTCAAGGGACTCAATAAGGTTTAGCTATTTACCTTTATATATGAGATGATACCTGTATATTCTAAAAACTTTGTAATTATCAGAGCAGTTAGAAGGATTCTACATAGAAAGAAGGTATAGGAGTGAGTTGGAATGATGGAATGATGTAAAAAAAATTGATAGGAGAGAAAGAGTTGTCCTTGGAAAAGGAAGAAGGAAGAAGAAGAACAGCAAAAATAGCAGAAAAGAAGCACACAAGAAAGAGTTTTTACAGTGGAGGGGAAAATGTTGGGGGCAGGCTTGAGCCTCACTCACACCTTAATTGGTTCAAAAAGAGAACACACTTACATATTCAATTGGTAATATAAATCCATTTTTCCCAACAGGGTGGTTAGAGATAAAAAAGATATGAGAAAGGGGAGGAGTGTATAATAAAAAGGGGGGCAGATGAAAGAAGACAGTGGTCAGCAGCAAAACAGAATTAAGAGGAGAGGTAGCCTCTGAATTTCCCCATCATCCTGGTGCTTATAAGTTTTTTGGCTCAGATGAACAAAAGCAGTGCTGTACACGAAATCTCTGAAAATTTCCCACTCTTTTTATGCACCATTGTTGTTAACTCTGTACCAACTCAGCTTTCCTCCAAAAGAAGGAGCTGTTCACTCAAGAAGAAACACAAGAAGAAACGCTCTTTTCTGTTGACAGTGAGTCTCTTTACAGTTATCCTGACTTAGGACTGATGATTTTTCTGAATGTAAATGCTTAGAGAGTATGAGTCTATGATTGGTCCAGTATTGTCTGCCACACATTGCTTTAGTCACTCTTACATATTTCTTGTCTTTTCCCTTACGATGACATAATCTATTAAATGCCAGTGTTTGCTGCAAGTGTGCATCCACAAAGTTTTATTGCACTTAGGCAAAAGGAAGACAGTGCTGGTGATGAGTTAATGAAATGCACAAGTCTTCAGTAGTAAGTTGCCTTTGCTGTTTCTGACTCAGTTCCTCCCAGGGACTCCCTGACATGTCTGATAGTATATGTCTACTCTGGCACTAAAGTTACCCAGAATTACAAGCTTCTCTTCTTTTGGCACATTGATGATGAGGGTCTCAAGGTCTTCATAGAGTTTTTGTTTGATCTCAGCAGGGTTTGTCATGTGCACATTCCATGTACAAATGGTGAGTAGAATCTTCTTTGCAAAAAAATTGTGTTAATCTTTTTGTGGTTTAATCACAAGGAAGGATCCTCACCTGTTGAAGCAGCAGGGTTGGGTAAAGCTGACAATTTTTAGGGCACCTTTTGTAGTTCCTTCTTCATTCCAGGAGATGATCTGTGCAGTCCTTATCTGTAAGTCTTTACTCAGATATACAGAGATATTGAATTCCACCGCTGTTTCTGTCCACTGAGAAGATGACCCAAGTTGCCTGTGTGGGATCTTGTGACAAGAGTTCCCAGGGTATCTGCACCTGCTGCTTATCACTTACTCGTTACCACAGGTCTTTAAGGGAGGTAAAATAGTAAAATTAAAACAGCAAAATAGCAAAATGATAAAATAGTAGATGATTGGTAATGCTTGAATGGGAATTGGATTTAAGTAAGGCAAAGTTGCACAAAGTCAGCTTAATTCTTTCATTCAGCTATAAGAGTCCACTGGAAAGACAAAAGTCAAGATGCTTGGCAATGTCCTTGGATATAGTGGATGACCTTGGTCTCTTCAATCAACGATCAATCTCTGAGCATTCCACAGCGTCTGCTTCAGTTTCCTTCATAGTCTTTGAAACAAATTGTTCTCAAGCACACTTTCTGATGGGAGAAGTCTTCACATGCTTGCAATAGACATCCCCTTAACTCACTGATGTTATTTGATGCCTATTGGTTATCCTCAACCTGGTTTAGCCTTTGTTCTGAAACAGTTTTACTAGGAAGTAGTCATTGAATATGCTACAGCTTCTTGGGGGCACAGGTGAGAACTGGGTGATGGGTGGACACCAAAGATGAATGAACAGTCTTGAAAAGGGGTTAGCAAGACCTCATACCGGGGGTGCTATTCCTCCCTGAACACTTCATAACTCCACTATCATCATAATTGATCATATCCATAAAAACAAAAATCATATGATTATATCAATAGACGTAGAAAAAACTTTGGCAAAATACAACACCCATTCCTATTAAAACACTAGAAAACATTGGAGTCAATGGAACCTTTCTTAAAATGATAAGTAGCATCTATCTAAAACTAAGAGCAAGTAATATCTGAAGTGGGGACAAATTTAAATCTTTCTCAATGAAATAGGGAGCAAAGCAAGGTGTATCAGTAAGCCCCCCAAAATACAAAAGGGGGCTGCTATCACAGGTGCTTTGCTCTGCTTCTTTAGAAGGAAAGACAACTTTTGAGGGGTTACCAATCACTTTAATCAAGCACATGTATCATTCAGTTAGTTCAGGGGGAAAAGTCAGCACTCTGAACTTCAGAGAAAATACAGAGAAATCAAAGATCAACAGATATGGCTTCCCCTGCCTGATCATAATATATATATATATATATATATATATATATATATATATATATATATATATATCATAATTCAAGAGACAGTTTCAACTGTCTGACAATAGTTACCAGAGAGGGAAGCACAGGCATCTGGGTTTTCAAAACTGAGGTCAGCTTCCCAGAGTCTCTCTAGTCAAAGAAACCCTTCCAATCATTAAGCCCCCAAGTAAAACCTCACCCTCAGAGTATTTATACACTTTTTAGAGCCAGAGGGCCTAACCCTCTGACCCAGTGCCTCAACAGAAAAAAAACAAAAGGTTCTTTGGACCCTCTTAAAAAGCAACTTTTCTAATCAAGCTTCCCTCAATGGGCATGGCCATCAATGCCTGGAGAGTATCTTTAATCACATTATTCAATCAGAGGCACTTTTATTACAACAAGAACAGCAAAAGATTCTAATTTGATTGCCATCACACAAGGATGTCCATTATCATCATTGTTATTCAATATTGTACTATAAATGCTGGCTATAATAATAAGATAAGTAAATGAAATTGAAGTGTTGCATTTTCATGATGTGTTGTGGCAGAGCTGTCTCAAAGAATTCAAAGTCAGACAAACTCTAATCCAAGTATAGACCTTGATTGACACTGATGCCTCTCATGAAGTTAGTTAAATTCCAAGAGAAGCCAGCAACTTTAGTGAAAGCAAGATTGATTTTTATAGGGTAAAGAAGCAATTGCCTAACAGAGAATATGAACACTAAAAAGGCAGAAATGGTTTGTTAAGGGATTAGGTACTAGGGGAGGAGTCCCAGCCTCAGTGGAACTGTATATGTGATTTCCCACAATGCATACAGAAAGAAACTCATTTGAGAGACTTGCATGCATGATAATGATATTATAATAAGCATCTATGTAATAAGTTCACCTAAAGAACAGCTTTTGCTATTACTGAGTAGTTGCCTACTTAATGAAAGTCCCTTCTATTGTTTTGGGGTCCACAGCCTGTTTGGACATCCTGGTGGTGCTGTTTTCTAATTGGTTGTATCAACAAGGACCCCAATACACACAGGAGGACCTATTGTACAGGGTCTTAGATCTGCTTTTCTAAGAGGAAAGCAACTTTTGAGGGGTCAATAATCACTTTAATGAAGCACATGTATCATTCTGTTAGTTCAGGGGAAAAAGTCAGCACCCTGAACTTCAGAGAAAATACAAAGAAATAATAATCAACACACAGGGCTTCCAGCTGTCTGAGAATAAGCAATACATGTATCATAAATCAACAGACAGATCCAACTGTCAGACCATAGATACTAGTTACCAAAGAGAGAAGCACCAAATCTGCGTTTTCAAAGCCGAGGGCATCCTTAGCAGCTGCCCAGAGTCTCATTTGGCCAAACAAATACTTCCAATGAGTAAGTCCCAAAGTAAAACCTCACCTCAGAGTATTTCTACACTTTTGTGATCTGCAATTCATCCCAACCCTTGAAAACCAGTACCTCATTAGAAAATTAACAGAAGGTGTGAGCCTCCCCTAATCAAGCTTCCCTTAATGGGGAGGCCCATTACTGGGTGGGGAAGATGTTTAACTCTCCGATTATCATTGCATTGGTTGACTATTGTGATCCTGTGTGAGATTAGATGGATCTGGTTGTGATTTAATGCCTGGACACACCTGTTATTTCTATGGAAAATGTGAGGAATGGGTCTAGAGGCAGTGGCTAGCTAGAGGCAGTAGTTGGAATCCCATCTCATAAATATGACTGTTATTCTTGTGAACAGTGAGACATATATGAAGAAGTTAGGGTATTGGGGGGGGGGCAGTGGCTAGGTAGGCACAGTGGCTATATTGTGTTTGGAGATCTGTGGTGTGATTCAAGCCAGATTATGTGGTTAAGGCAGGACATGCTTGCTGCTCAATGGGGCCCACAAGGAAGTTAGAATGTTTAGTTTGGTAGCAGCTTTGCTAGGATTCCATCAGAAGGAATAAAAATAGGCAGTGAGGAAGAATACTATCACTCCTTGCAGATAAGAAGAAGGTATACTTAGAGAACCCTAAAACTAACCCTAAAAAACTATTTGAAACAATCAACTTTAAATAATCAGTCAAGTTGTAGGATATAAAATAAATCTACATAAGTAAGCAGCAGTCCTACATACTATTGACAAAACCCAGCATCGAGAGAGAAGGAAAAGTTCCAGTTAAATATTTGCAAACAATATAAAATTTTTGCCTGCCAAGATAAACCCAAGGATTTTATAAACATGGCTACAATATACTTTTCACATAAATAAAGATAGATCTAAACCACTCAATCAGGATAGACACAATTAGCAATTCTGGTGCCCGGTCAGGCAACACAAAAGACACACTCAGTTCAACTGTGGACATTAGGACTCCTTCTTAGAGGTCAGTAAAAATAGCAAGATGGGGCCAAGCTGAGGAGAACAACCCCTGCAATGTGGAAAGGGGGCAGGAAGCTGGTATTATAACATTAATATTAATATCTGAATTATCTCTCCCATCCCAAGACCAGGAAACACCCAGTTGCTCCATTTTTTGGCAACTGTCATGGTGCTTGTGTATTCGGGGACCATGGAGCTAGGTCTCTGAACTAGCTCTGGAAAGCACACACCTTGTTAAATTATTCCTTGGGGGTAACTAGTTCCTACCTGACTGACTCCAGGTCCCCAAAGAATAAACTTTCTTGGTAACCAATGACACTAGTTAGTTCATTGTTACACCAGAGAAGAAGTTTCTGTATATCAGGTGGTAAGGAACAACAGTTTTATGCTGTAGGTGGGGAAGGCTGAGTATCTACTCTCTGCCTTCCCCACAGCCCACCACTTCTCCAGGACCTGGCTAGCAATCAATAGGTGGGCAAAATTATGTTGTTTTATTGACACGGAGAGGGACTGCTGGGTATATGAAGCAAAGGATTGGTCATGCTTTTAAGTATACTTATATAGGATGCTTAGATGGTAGTAAAGGAAGTCTATATCCAGAAGTTTCCTGGAGGAGGAGACCAGAGCAAAGTGTTAGAGAAAAGGACTATTTATTCTGTGTGCATGTGTGTATATGTATACATGCATGTATGTATGCATGTATTGCATGTATTGAGACAGGGAGAGAGAGAGAGAGAGAGAGAGAGAGAGAGAGAGAGAGAGAGAGAGAGAAAGGCAGAGAGAGAGAGGAAGCCTGGAGAAGTGGATAGAGAACTGGCCTTGAAGTCTAGAGAATGTGGATTCTAATCCATTCTCTGACATATACTGACTATGTAAAACTGGCAAATCAGTTAAAGTTGTAGTGTCCTCAGGCAAAGGAAAGTTTCAGAGCAATTGATGATTGTATTGGTAGAGAGAGTTTCCTCACTAGAGGTTCCTTAAGCAACTGAAATTAAAAGAAAAAGTAATTCTATGTGCAGGCATGTGTCATATGCATGTTTTTGTAACATATATGCACATATTTATTACATTTATATACATACACATGTACCTAAATCGACCTATTATTCTGTGTTGAGAAAGAATTCTGCTTATATGTGTGTATGCATGTACATGCATATATATGCATACATGTATACATACATTCATATAAGGTAGATACATAGATGGATACACAGATTAAATAGCTAGGTAGGCTGATTGATAAAAAACCTAATTTATTGTTCCCAGACCCTTGGGAGAGTCAAATCAATGTCAATGACTCTCAGAAAATTTGAATTTCCATTAATTCTGAAGTAGGGTTTGGAGATACTTAAATTCCTCTGGATTTTAGGTGGTGAGTCCTCAGGAATGTACAGTGTGCTAAATTTGGGATAAGGGAAAGAGATACACTATTTTGAAAGAACAAGCAGAGGCACCAGCAATTCTTTGTAATATGAAGAGAGGGGAAATGCTGTGGGCACCTCAGAGCTAAGGAAATTCTTGCTAGAATATAAATGGTTATGGGGTGGGGATAAGCATAAGAAGTGGAGGGGGACCCAGAAAACCCAACCTGCCAGGGGAATGAATTTTGAGATCTACTGACTCAGTGGATTGAGGAATTTGCAGTGATTGAGGAATTAAGTTTGGGGCAATTTGATAAATATTCCCTCTGAGTCATTCCTAGGGATTCTCCTGGCCAAGTCCCAAGGACTACTTGAAGTCTTTGGAGAAGGCAGTTTGCCAGAGCTCCTGATGGGTTGATTCAAAGCTAGAACTGGAATTAGAAACTACATGAGATTGCTGAGAATAAGACCAAAAGGTACAAGAATTAATGCTTGGTGACTCCATCAACTTATCAGGCTAGCTGTTATCTTTGACTCAACCAATCTGTACTCCCTCCCTAAATTTCAGGCAGAATGATCACTGATAACAGGTTTCCTGTAGTTAGGTATTAAGGACCTCTAAAAGTCCATATTATGATGATATCCATCCCTTTCCATGTGATTATTCCCTGTATAAGGGGGATATCTATCCTTTCTGGGTCCGACTAAGCCCATTGCCTATGACTGAGACTGGGTACTATTAAAGCACTTGTTCATTCCTTAAGAATTCCTGAGAATTAGATGAGACTCTCAAGGTGTGTTTCCCAGTCCTTTTCAATGCTAATTTTTGGGCTACTACCCTACTATCAAGAGCAATTCAATCTCAAAAAATACAGAGTCCTGAGGACTATGGACTGGTATGGTCCATCACTGAGTCACTGTCCCTAAAGTTCTCAAGGATCTCAATATAGTCATCTATACAGTAGAGGCAATTTGTAATCTCATGGGATCTTAAAGCTAAGAAGCTAAAACTAAGACCTGGGTTCAAATCCCACCTCTGACATTTAATAGCTCTGTGACACTGGGCCAGTAGCTTACCCTCTCTGGGCCATAGTTTCCTCAAACGAAAAATGAACAGGTTGAACTTGAAGACCTTTAATGTCATTAGATCTTCTAGCTTTAGATCTGCTTGATCTTGCGTTAATTATTTTACTGGTGAGGAAACTGAGCGCTGGAGAAGTTAAGAGAATGATCCAACATTATTCAGGTAGTAAAAAACAGAGGAAGGACTCAAATCTAGGTTATCTGAAATAAAATTCAATGCCTCTTCCATGGCACTGCAGATATCACAGGATAAGGTTCATTAAATTATCATGAGGAAATGCTTTATTTCCCAGAAATAAAAAAAATAAGTTCAAGTTGTTTTTCAGGCCTTATTACTTTCTCTCCTTTGGGTTATGGACCCATCAGTATATGTCTATTGCTTTCTCTTGTTCTTTTTCCCCTACATCTGTCTAGATTCTTCCTCGTGATTGTCTTTAACCATCATTCCCCTTTCCACTAATTAGAATCATTGAACTGGAAAGATTCCAGCTCCTTCAATTTAATTAAATTCAGTTTGAATCAAATTGATTCAATAAACATTTATTTGTAGTGGTCAACTAAGGCTCAAGAGGTTAAATGTCTTGCCCATAGTCACATAGTTTAATTAGTGATAGAAAAAGACTAGAACCCAGGTATCTTGCATCATTATCTAATAGTATCATAGAGTTAATGTAGAAGGGACTTTGAAAATCATCTAGTCTATCTATCCTTATTTTACAGGTGAAGAAATTGAGGACAAGAGAGTCTAAATGATGTTCCCAAAGTCATATTGCTAGTAAGTGACAGTCAGGATTTGTACTCAGGTTCTCTGTGCTACACTCAGCACATTTTCCTTTGTCCGTGGCACCAAATTGCCTCTCATGCATTTTTTTCTTCAGCTCCTTTGATATATCTGTCACCAAAATTATTTATTTTAATATGTCCCTCCTCCTTTTTAAAACCCCTCCTCTCAGGCAAGACTTGCATTCAGGTACTAGTTTTTTCACTAACTGTGTGCAATTGGCTATATATCTTAATCTCTGTACCTCAGTTTCTGCATCTACCAAATAACCAGATCATCAGGTTGTTGTAAGGACAAAATGTGATAGCAAATGTAATGTTCTAAGTATATATTTTTATATAAATGTCAGCTATGATTACTGAATCAAACTCAGTAATTGTGTCTGTTGTCTGGTGTTCTTGGATAAGATGATCCTGATGTAATCTTTTGGCGTAACTCAAAGACTCACAGTCTGCTAAAATTGTAACATAGGAGATCTTGAGGGTGAATTCCTTCATTTTACAGATGAGGAATTCTTCCATCTGCTTGTATTTTCTTTTTCCCATGTGCCATGGCTTAAAATACCCATACTGTGGCCATTTCCCTCAATCTCATTCTCTGAAAAAGATTTAATGCCTTCCCTCCGTAGGGTTAGACACTTGATAAAATTCTACATGGAAAGAAAGCTATGACAATGCATCTTGAACCCTATTGGCAGGGGTAGAAACTGAGTAAAGAAATGCCAAGTTTTTATTTCATTCGTTTCAGTAAGAATGAAAGCAAAGTCTTATGATCAAAGCATTTCAGACCAATTTGACTAGGTGTTTTTTCCCATTAAATGAACTGAAAATCTCATTGCCAACATCATGACCCCTTGAGACCAACTATTTTCTGTTTATCCCCAGAAGAGGTAGAGGGTTGATGCCTCCCTCCTTCCTTGGAATTCTCCTTTCTCTCTGCCAAGAAATCTTTTCCCCCTTCTTTTCCTTCTTCTGCTTTTCCTGGAGACTCAATCACATGGTCTATCCAACACTCTAACCTTCCCTATATTATCTCCAAAGAGAGAATTTCCTTCCATGGGACCCTGTAGCCTTAGCCAAAGAGAGGGACCAGATTGAATGCTACTTCTTTGACTTCCATAGACTCCCTGGGGGCTCCTGGCCTCTTCATTAATGTCTTCATCTGAGAGAGGGGGAAAGTAGAAGATTATTAAGTATATGTATATTAATTAACAAGTGTCCATTATGAGCATGAAGTACAATATCTTGCTTTATTTGGACTAACATATGCATCTAAAGGCAAGCTGTGATTATCCTTCTAGGTTGTTGTGATTGCTAGAATAGCCTTAGTCTAGGCAAACACCAAAAGTCCAGCTAGTCCCACTGGTGCATAGTTGGATTGTAGGTGAGGATACATCTCTACACTCTAGTTACAAGTTTTCCCCAGTGCAATGGTTCCCATTTGGAGTATGGAGGTAGGGGGTTCACAATTACCACACTTACAAGTTTGGCATGGTCTCTGTGCTTGAAACTCTTTTCACTATTAATTTCCAAATGCCCTAGTAAGAAGCTTAAATAGAACTTGAATTATGTTGGTGCTCCTCTTGCTTCCTAACCAGAAACTGGAGTAAAAATGAAGTAAAAATTCCTTTACTTATCAGTTACTTCCATGATCAAGATAAGTGTTTGGTTTTGGTTTTTGTTCCCTAACAATAGATATTTGACTTTTTTGGTGGAAGGGCAGGGTTTGGAGGCTCTGGGGGAGACATGGAGCCTTCAATAAAGTAAGCTTCTATGAGGGTTTCCCAGCCTGGTCTCCTCCAAGGAGGAAGAGAACATTCCATAAAAGTAGAATTGTCCATTTTGTCTTCTGTGTTTATCCCAGCCTTTTAGATGGAAGTGGTTGTTACAACAGACCAAATACCAAAGGAACCCTCAATTTAGGGTCTTTTGAAGCAAATGAGATTCTCAGTGAAATGATTCTTTAAAACAAAATTCCAGACTCATATTTAATACTAAAGATCAAAGTACTGTTCACAATTAAAAATAGTGTCAGTGAGGCTGAAGCTTTACGGTGTTTGAATCTGGAGTCCACTTTTTCTTTAATACTATAGATGATTTGTAATTGTATCAGGGTGAGCTCTCCCTTGACTGAACAAAAAACATGTCTTCATACTTCAATAACTCATATTCCTAAGTTGCTATAGCCAAAAACAAAAACAGTAACCAATGACCAACTTTCTAGTGCATATGGGGAAGAGAAACTTTGAATTAGAACTAGAAATATTGAAGTTCTTCTGTCGTTTTCTTGACCCAAGTTGCCTGCTCTTAGTGTGTGTTTCCTGAGAGGCAATACACTCTGTTGGGTCAGGAGGAGCCTATTGGGAGTCAGACGAAATATTATTGGAAAGGATGTTGGAAGGTGATAGGGACTAAGTCAAGCTTTAACATGTAAGAAAAGAGTAAGGGTATTTTTCAGCTTAGGAGGAAAGTATCTATTTTATTTACAATTTGTTTATTTCTGTACTGCATTTCTTCATAACTTGAGTTTTAATCAGCGTCCTTAGAATGGTGAATGAAGTTAAAATTACATTACATTGATATCTGCTAGTGTTCAGTTAGCAAGTGGAATAGCTGCAGAATGTTAGAGTTGAAAGGGAAATTAGAAGTCATGTAGTCCAATCTCCATTTTATACACAAGGAAACTTATAGTCAAAGGAGTGAAGAACACAGTCTGAATTCTTTTTAAGAAGCTTCACTGAGATTCTTTCTCATTTATCACATGTTAAGTGTCTACTAGATGAAAACAACAACAGCTCTGTTTGTTGTCTTTTGAAGGGGTAAAGGGAAAGAAAAGAGAAAATATATAAATGTATTTCATGGTCCATTTCATCATGGAACTTATAGTCTAGCAGGAAAGATGTGACACATATACAAATTGGTAGTGCAACAATTTTATTGTAATATGTAATATTATATAATTGCATTATAATAATTATAGTGCAGAATAAAAGAACATCAGGCAGATATTAAGTTCTTCATGAGGTTAAAGGAAGAAGAACATTTTTTGACGATGAAGATCAGAAAAGGCTCATTGGAGGTGGTGGCATTTGATATGTGTCTGGAAGGGGGAAAGGATTTCAAAAGGAAGAGCTGGAGTGGGAGAGAACTCCAGACATAGAAAACAGCAAGAACAGAGAAGTGGAAGAGAAGGAAGACATGAAAAGGAATGGGAAGAGAGCCTAGGGAGAAAAGGGAAGGAAAGAAGGGAGAGAGAGACAATGGAAGAGAAGTCCCGGGGGTCTGAGGGCAAAATGTTAAGGAGCGTCTATTTTAATGGGTCAGGAAGCAAATGACAGAGAAAAAATAAGAGTGACAAAAGAGGTAAGTGGAAAAACATAGTAATAAGCAAAAAATAATAATTTTAAGTCATATTTAAAATTTTAAAAGTGAAATTTATACATTTATATTTAGATTATAGCAGTGTGTGCATATATGTGTGTGTGTATGTGTGTGTGTATGCACATATATATACATACACACACATATAAATCCATACTTCCAAGGAGCTTTCATTTAAACAGGGAAGAGAACAAGTCCGTATAAGTTTTCTCAGAAAGGATTCCTCAGTTATGGAAATCCTCTTCTTTTAAGGGCCAAGATATTTACAGTCTCTTCTATGAAACTTTCTTTAAACCCCTCTCCCTCAAACCACAGCTCAAAGTGAACTCCTGTTCATAATTTTTATAGTATTTTGTCTGAACTTCTCCATCATTATATGAAAAGTATGTTGGAACTACAGGATCAAAAAATGGTGAACTAAAGTGACCTTATAGACATCTAGTACAAAGCTCTCATTTTACAGATGGGGAAACTGAGGTTTTCTGTATAAGATTTCAAAAATAGAGAGAACTTTGCTGGTAGGCTATTCAGTCCAGGTCTTCTTACTCTTTCTACTGTATAACAACTAGATTCTGAAGGAACGCAGGACAAAGGTTATCAACTTCTCCAGCTTCAGTCAGTCATTTTCAACATGCTCTCAAGTGGATTTGTATAGGCAGGGCGACATGATAGGGATCAAAAGGAATCTTCTTACCAGTGTCATCCAGATATTTTGTAGTTTTACTAAATGGGATCATTTGTGCCCTAGACTAGGAACTAAGCAGTATGATAAGTGCTAGAAATAATTTTCTCAAAGAAGAAAGACTAGTTTTGGAGTCAGGAAGATCTTGGGCTTGAGTCTTGACTCTGATATACTCACTCTGTGACCATGCTCAAGTCCCTTTACTCCTCAAGTGCCTCAGGTACTTAACTTACAAAGATTGCATGGAAAATAACTTATTAATTGCTTCTTGTTTGTCAGGCACTGAACTAGGGAGTGGGGAAACCAATACAAAAGTGAGATAGTCCCTGTCCACATGGAGTTTATATCCTAATCGGGGTGGCAACATATATAGGTGAATAGTAGTGAGAAAAAGGAGATTTTTGTCTGGAAAGATACAGAGAGTGCAATCTTAGGGCACTGACATCATGCCTTTCCAGTACCAGTAGTAGTATTTGTATGATGGCAGCACAAATGGTTAGATGTCCCTATTAGGCTCTGGTTTCCTGGTGGGCTGCTGTGGACGGATGTGAAGCAGATCCTGTAGCTGCCTAGATACTATGGGTTATGTAACTTTGTGCTCATTCGTTCACTAAACAGGGCAGCTCAGTTCTGGAGTGGAAAGCTCCAAAGCTGACTAGATGGATTGACCCAGAAGCTTGGGTTGAATTGGGTTTGAAGGGATAATGGCGTCCAGAAGTCAAGTCCTGAGGTTGACTATTGCAGGTGGGGATGCAGGGATAATGGGAAGTTGACTTAGTAGGGTTCAATTTCCTGGCTGAATGGGATGCGAAGCATGACATACATCCTAAGTTACACAAGAGTTGGTCATCTACAAATCTATCAGTAGAAGGGTTTTCTATATTGGAAATTTTCCATGTGATTGAAGTCACATTCAAAACAAAACAAACAAAAATCCCCAAATACAAAATTCAACTAACTATTTAGACTAACATCATCTGAAAGATAACAGAGGCATGTATGTAAAGACTTTGTGACAGTGGGTTGTGTGAACTGAATCCATTCAGAAAATGACCAGCAGATGGCAGCAAAGCGAAGCTCAACAGGGATCCCTGCTTCTAGGCAAACAGAGTCTCAAGAGGACCTCAACAATTCTGTAGAGAATAAGCAATTTTGGAGGAGGAAAAAAATTCCAGTAGACACATACTTTTGGAGCACCAGTTGTCCTGGCACTGAGCCCTTTATGGATATGCCTTTTCAAGCACTTTCCTTTCCTTGGCCATTGTATGTTTGTTGGTGGCGTGATTACAGTAAAGAGAGTGGAAAGGTTGGAGACTTTCTTGTAATTTATTTATTATTAGATTAGTGATCTTTTGCTTTAAATTAATGTGTCCTTTGACTGGTGAAATAAACACTCTGATGAGGTTAAAATTCTATGTGAAGGCAGATCTAATAATGTCTTTAACCTAGGGTAGCTTTTAGGGGACCTACAAGTGTTAAGTAACATCTGAAGACTCTCCTGTGACAAAGGTTCATGCTATTTAAGGTAAATGGCCTGTGTGTTGTCTATTTTGACTGTTAAGAGGTATAATTTGAGTACTTTTTTTTGTTATTGTATGTTTTTCTTAGAGAACTGAGTTAAAGATAGATGAATTGTAAAAACCTGCATTAATAGAATTGGAAGGACCTTCTGATCTTTCTGTTCTGTCCATTGAGACTAAGGTACAAAAATACTAACTTTTATAAGACAGAGAGATTTTTTATGCTATACAAAATAAATTGTTGTCAGTGATCATTATAAAAGTGGTCTTTTAAATAAAGTTTGAGAAAGTGTTTAATTTAGGGGCTGGTGGAAGGGTGCCCAAGGCTGTTTAAATTTTGGCTCACCAAGTATCAATCAATCAGTCAATATTTTTAAGTAACTACTATGCACCAGAATCTAGGGAGAAAAGGAAGAAAATGAAACATTACCTGGTCTCAAACTCTATGAAATAGGTGCTAATAATAAACCCATTTCAGAGTTAAGGAAGCTGAAGCAAGCAAAGGTTAAACAATACCTAGTCAGTGTCTGAACCTGGACTTGAACTCAGGACTGCCCAGCTGCCTTTAAATTATAATTGAAGCTAATGGAATTAAGGAAGACATTGAGCGAGTGCAGAGAAAGAAGCAGTCCCAGGACATTCATAGTGAGGGGCACAGGATATGGAATAAAATGAAAAATATTTATTAAGCTCTTAACTATATGTCAAGCACTGAGCTAAGCAAGGGGGATACAAACAGAAAAGAGAGCTGCTCTCAAAGGGTTTGCATTGTTGTGTTCATCCTTCGTTTTTGAAGAAGACCATGACAGCAGAGAAATGATGACATGATTGTACTGGACTTTGTCTTGAGTGAGGGAGGGCTGTGTAAGGTCACCAGACTCACTGTCTCCTCCTGAACCATCTGGATCTAGTGACCAGATATTCATCAGGATGACTGGAGATGGCCCAGGATGCAATGGGAGTCCTTGTCCTTTTTAGGCTAAAGCCTTGTAGGGTACTTACTTAAAGTGAGGTAATGCCCATTCAGTGAATAGACTTCTTTAAAAAGTAGTCAAGGGAGTCACATGTAGTAGAGTTCAGCTTGACAAATGCAGTATGAAAGGTACAGTCAAAATACTGTAGGAGTTTTATGACATAAAAGATTGCTTCCTGTTGGGGAGAATGAGGCAGGAAGAGAGGAAAAGATCCAACTTGAGCTGGAATTTATATGTTTACCTACCTCATTAACACCCTTTGGTGACCTACATTGTTTTCTATTGTGCTTATACATGAATGATCACACTTTTCTTGATGATGGTAATAGTAACTTCCCTGAGTACAAGTGAACATTATACATGTATAGCCCAGAGGATATGTGAGTTTATTTCGTTTTTTAGAGGATATTAACATAGGTTAGTTTGATGTCATGGTTTGGGTTCCAGAGAAAGAGTTATAGGAAATCCCAATAGTACAATTGTTCTACATAAAATCATATATAAATTAGAATTTCAGCTCTCCAAGCCAACCATTCTCCAAGTTTCTGTTTAGGTCCAAACTACCTCCGTGGAAGAGACCAGGCCAAGACAATTCCTATAATACTAAAAGACAGAGATTGTAGAGCAGTAAAGCTTTCCAAAATGCCAAAATGTAAGTATAAATAGAATATGGAAAAGCCAGTTACTCCATAGGCTCTTCAGCAAGTGTCAAAAGTCTTTGTGAAGTTATCTCTGACATTTATAAAAGTTTCCTAAAATAGAGATGGGGGAGGAAGATATATAAATTCACTGGTTGTTGTAGTAGAAAGTGGTATATTAACTATATAAGCTGAGTGCTCCTCTGTGACTTACAATACTACTTCTTTCACTATCAAGGTGAATCTCAGCTTGATCATTTGCCTTCTTCCTGCCTTGGTTTATCTGTCTATAAAATGCGGCCACCTCAAACTGCTTTCCTGTGATCCCATACTGGTAGTATATATTTGGCATTTCTGAGGAGAGAAGTGAGAAAACAACAAGCTTTTCCATATTTGATGTTATGAGTCATTTTGATTTTTTTGTTTTCCTTAGTCATGCTATGAAAACTAAAGTGAAGAAATGGAGCCTGAGAATTATACCAGAGTGACGGAATTTGTCCTCACGGGTCTGTCCCAAACCCGGGAGGTGCAACTGGTCTTATTTGTTATATTTCTCTCCTTCTATTTAATAATTCTACCAGGAAATGTCCTTATTATTTTTACCATCAGGTTTGATGCCCACCTGACTTCACCTATGTATTTTCTGTTGGCAAACCTAGCCTTCCTTGACATCTGGTATTCCTCTATCACAGCCCCTAAGATGCTTGTGGACTTCTTTGCAGAAAGAAAGATCATCTCCTTTGGGGGCTGCATTGCTCAGCTCTTCTTCCTGCACTTTGTTGGGGCCTCTGAGATGTTCCTGCTCACTGTCATGGCTTTCGATCGTTATGCTGCCATCTGCCGACCCTTGCACTATGCGACCATCATGAACAGGCGCCTCTGTTGTGTGCTGGTGGCCTCCTCTTGGTTGGGTGGTTTTATCCACTCCATAATTCAAGTGGCACTTATCATCCGTCTGCCATTCTGTGGACCCAATGAATTGGACAGCTATTTCTGTGACATCACACAGGTGGTCCGCATTGCCTGTGCCAACACCTTCCCAGAGGAGTTGGTGATGATCTTTAGCAGCGGGTTGATCTCTGTTGTGTGTTTCATTGCATTACTCTTGTCCTATGCCTTCCTCCTGGCCATGCTCAAGAAACACTCAGGCTCAGGTGAAAGTACCAGTCGGGCTGTGTCTACTTGCTATTCCCACATAACCATTGTGGTCTTAATGTTTGGCCCATCCATCTATATTTATGCACGTCCTTTTGATGCCTTCTCCTTAGATAAGATAGTGTCTGTGTTTCACACCATCATCTTCCCCTTACTGAATCCCATCATCTACACATTACGTAACAAAGAAGTAAAAACTGCCATGAGGAAAATGACCAACAAATACATCTTATGTAAAGAGAAGTGAGCTGTCATGAGCATCCTCCCACTGAGTCCCCATGACATTCATATTTCCAGAGTACACAGCCCTTGTTGTGGTACTATCTCTTTTGCCTTTTAACTAGCTTCTTTGATTTAGGAATTTACGTTTATACTGTTTCCTTCAGTTTCTAAAAGGAGAGCAGAGGCATAGAGATAGAAAGGGTCTTACCTCTCACAATGGCCATGCAGGTGGTTTCCAAAATCTGTCACTGGGTAAGGCATCCACAAAATACCAGTTCTGTGTGCAAAGAATGAAACTGATTGTTGGGGTTCTCCTTCACAACTTTCACTATTCCCAGAGTGGGATGGAAACTAAAGGCACACCAATCATCAGCCAATTGAAAATAAAATCACTTAGAACAAAATGAGTAAGTTCTTTTAGATATGGTGCCCACATTCTATTGTATTGAATGCAGGATGTGAAGTTCTATTGCTTTTCAATCATGTCTGACTTTTCATAACCCTATTTGGGGTTTTCTTGGCAAAGATACTTGAATGGTTTGTCATTTTCTTCTTTAGTGCAGTTTATATAGGGCAGCAAGGTGGTGGAGTGGATACAGTGCAGGAGTCAGGAAGACCTGAGCTCAAATCTCACCTCAGACACTTGACACTCCTTAGCTGTGTGACCTTGGCCAAGTCACTTAACCCCAATTGCCTCATCCTGAGTCATTTCCAGTCATCCTGATGAATATTTGGTCATTGGATTGAGATGGCTCTGGAGGAGAAGTGAGGGTGGTGACCTTCACAGCCCTCCCTCACTCAAAACAAAATCAAATGCAAGACATGTCATTATTTCTCTGATGGCATGGTCTTCTTCACCAATGAAGGATGAACATGCACACATTTTATAGATAAGAAAACTTAGGTAGTCAGTGATTTGCTCACGGTCACACAACTAGTAAATATCTGAGACCAGATTTAAACCTAGGTCTTCCTGACAGTAGGCCTGGCACTTGATCCGCATGCCACCTAGCTGCCCTGAAACTGTCACCATACTTACATAATAATGTGACTCATCCACTTCCCTTTCATCCTCCTTCTCTTAACAATCTCCTTCCCTAACTAACTGCAACAATAAGTACGATTGACATGAAGATTAAAATAGGCTGAAGAAAGGACTCTGACAGTAGATTCCTATCTTGCAGACCTCCAGCATCCTTGAAGAAAATTTTCATTGGAGCACACTATTTTTTCCCTGCCTTATAATGTAAAAATGATGGATCATATTTCACATTTTCCACTTCTTGTTTCCAAGTTAAACAAAGTTGGAGGTTGTCATTGAAGCCATTAGGATATTTTTTTTCCATACAGCTAACTTTTCAGTATGTGTGTAAAGGATCTTAAAGTACAGATTCCCTTGTCCCAGTGAATCACCCCTACTTCCATCTCCTTGGTCCCAAGACAGTTATGCTAGGCAAGATTCAGAATTAGAAATGTTGATTAGAAATCTTGAGTCTTTGAAAGTGTCTCCATAAAAACTGACTGCTCACTTCAGTGGGACAGCCAGTTTACAACCAGTCACTTACTCAAAATGGTTGAACTGGCTTATGTGCATAGATATAAGTTTAGCCTCTTTATAAGACAAAGTAAAATGATGGGACTCTGAATAGAAAATACTCCTTCCATATATTTTATAGTATGTATATGCATGCATACATAGACCATAAAGAGAGTATGGGCATATGTGTATGTATATAGACATGTGTTAGTACACATATGCATACACATAAATATGTACACATGCATGTACATGTACATACATATGTGTGTATATGTGTATATACTCATAACTTATATCTTCTTCATTGGAGGGGATGAACATATAGGGAAATATTTTGCCTCATAGCTAATCCTACTACTTTGGCATGAATACAACGCAATAGAAATTATCAGGATATTTGGAGCTGCATTTCTCTGGCCATAGGCCCTGTGTAACCTCAGGGATCTATGAGTCCAGTTGGAATGATGATGAATAGTGTCTCACTTTAATATGGGAATTTTCTACCATAAAGATCTGCTAACTTCCTAAGAAGTAAGTGGGTCAGTATGATACAATTCCAGTAGCCATGCAATTCCAGGGAAACTTTTCTTACAGAAGCTGAGTGGCATAATTTGAAACTGTGATGCCTAAGTCTCAACTTATCTCTCACCTGAAAATGAAGCAATATGTTTTCTCATTTCTATTTCAATTCCAATGAAAAAATGGCATGGAAATATGTCTTTTTTTAAAAGATGTGCTTACTGGTGATAGAAATGGTAGCCTGCATCTTGGATTTTAATTCCAGCTATATTCTCAGAAAATCTGTAATTCAGAAATAATAGTAGCTGACATTTGTATTTGGACAGCTAAATGATGGAGTGAAGAGAGTGTCAGGCCTGAAGTCAGAAAGACTCATCTTCCTTAGCCCAAATCTGGCCTCAGACAGTTCTTTGCTGTATGACTTTGGGCAAGTTATTTAACCCTGTTTGCTTCACTTTCCTCATCTGTAAAATGACCTGGAGAAGGAAAGGACAAATCATTCCAATATCTTTTCCATGAGAACTCCAGATGAGGGCAGCTAGGTGGCACAGTGGATAGAGCGCTGGACATGAGGATCTGAGTTCAAATCTGTCCTCAGGAACTTACCAGCTGTACAATCCTGGGCAAGTCATGTAACACCTGATTGCCTACAAAAAAGAAAAAAAAGAAAAGAAAACCCCAAATGGGATCACAAAGAATCAGACATGACTGAACAACAACTTTTTGACTTCAGCTCCAATAGTCTGCCCTGTCTTTCCGTTGGCTATTGTCTTTTGCTTTCCTTTTGTCACCCATATTTTATCCAATTTTGTTGAAATCTCCCTGATCATACAGATTTCTTGAACCTTGGGGTTACTGTAAATTGGTGGATGATATTTTGCTTATTTTCTTTCAGACAAGGACTAAATGCAAAGCTATGAGCTGTGGTTCAAGGAGAAAAACACAAATTCAGGGACTAAAACAGGTGGAGGAGAATTACATGTGTGGCTTAGTGGTTAGAGACAAGTTTTGAAAAATACAAATAGATACAGAGAGGTTATGCCAACACTGTCAATTCAAAGCCCTCATGTTGATTTTCAGCCTGCTGTTGTTGCTAATAATGCTAACGATTTCCAGTTATTTTTTCCTCCTAGATGTAATATTAGACTAAGATCCACTGACTAATCTTGGCATTAGCTGCAGTTTATACTTTAGAAGCATTTGCTTTAGAAGGAAAGTCAGTTTTGTATATAGTGCATGGTATGGTCTCAGTCATTGAATTAGAAAAAAATTATTAATCATAACAACTACAAAAATCCCATCCAATTTTCATAGGAAGACTTCACAACAAGAGAGAAGACATTCGTTGTTCATTCATTCAGTCGTGTACAACTAGCTCTTCAGTGTTTCCTTAGCCCAAACCACTGGAGTGGCTTCCAATTTCCTTCCCTACATTGAAGTAAGCAGAGGTTAAGTGACTTGCCCACGGTCACACAGCTAGTCTTCCTGACTCTAGGCCCAGTATTTTTTCCACTGAGCCACTTAGCTGCTTAGAGAAGATATGCATACCTGAAAAGAAGTAAACTGATATTTTTCTTGTTCTGGATTCTTCCTACTCATGCTTAGGATTATGCCCATCTGAATCTAGAAGGGAACTCTAATTTAACAAGGTTTTTTTCATCCAACCAGATATTTTTTGTCTTTGCTCCTATCAGGGAATGCACGTGATGTCACTACTACTCCACCCAAAGGGCTCTATATTTAACTCATACATTCACTGTCACTTTGTTTTGTTTCTGACAATAAAGGACTGCCTTCTAACAATAATGATGATAGGTCACATTATATGACATTGAATGGTATCAAAGCACTTAATACAGTATTTCATTTTCTTAAACTTTTTGTCTTCATTTTCAGTGAACTTCTTATTTTTAAAGAATTTGGGGACTTAACTATCTTCTCTAAGTTGAGTAAGTATGATTGCCATATCTTTAAAGCAGTTACTGAAGAAATATTAAACTTGAAAAGGTCTCACCTGGCACGATACCACTAAGAGTTTAAATAAATGTATTTTCCTTACAAAAGTCTGGCCTAGGTCTTGTCTAAGGGGGCTCGAACTATCATTCTGATAACTCCCAATGCAAGTGTTCTTCAGGGTTGCATTATTCCCAGATGAACACAGTATATTTTCTATCATGTCACAAGAAAGCATGAAGGATTAGAAATCTAGGGGGAGGCACTAAAGGAGAGTGGATATTTGAAAGCAAACTGACAGGAAATCAATTAAGTTTGGGAGCACAACTTTATCGAGAACAGAGTTGATTCCTTTTATAAGAGGGCAGCAGGAGACAAATGGAGAGGTGACTATTTCTAGTCATCTTTTACATTTACTGGAAATACACTTGAGAGAAAGAAATAATAAGTAGAAGAAATAATTTAAATAGGAAGGATGATGACTTCTGATTTAGGATGCTTTGGGATGGAGGTCAGAGTTACTGTAGAGAAAGTCTTATATGTTGGTATATAGGTTAAATAGGTAATTGAAGTTTGATTTTAGGAGTCTTTTCCAGATGCCCCTATTTTTGTCAATTGTTGCCCTGTCATTTTCTCTTGGTGCTCAGAATTCCTTTTTATAGAATTTTACATCACAATCAGAGATGAGACGCTGTACGGAAAAACTGAAGTCTCTGAGGCTTAGAGAATTGGGACTTGCTCATGATGACATGGTGAAGAAGTATTTGATTTAAGACTTTTAGACCTAAGTCTTTTGGATCCAACCCCACTGCTTCTTCTATTACATAAAGGAGTCTTCATTTTTTTAATGTCCTGCCACTCTGGCTGTTACAAAATTTTACAATGCACCAAATAAAAAAATATAGAGAGTCAATAGGGCCTGAATTCACATCTTGCTTTAGAACCATACTAGCTATGTAACCCTGGGCAAGTCACTTAACCCCAATTGCCTATCCCCAAACCAAGAAATGAAATGTACCAAATAAATAGAATTACAAAAGAATGCAATATTGAAGTAAAATTATCAAAATAATAAAATAATAAATTCACAGACTCTAGGTTAAACCCTGCAATACAACAAAAAATACTGGTAGCAAAAATAGTACCAGTGCTAGCAGCAGCAGCAAATTTTCAGGTTTTCTTCTCCCATGACCAGTGAAAACCTCCTCTCTCCCCAAGGGAGCCAGGGCAGAAGGATAACCTCCACATGGGAAGCAGACTTGGGGATAGGGAGTTTTAGCTTGTCTCATCACCCTTGGGACCACCTTGCAAGGACTAGTTCTAGTAGGTAACTAAGTGGTTGCATATTTGTCTATGTGTTTAACAGCTGTCTATAACATGCCTATCCTTTCTTTCTGGAGGGATGGAAAACTCTCTTGACTACTCTTTGAGACCCACAGTCACAGAATAAGGTAAAGATATGTGAATGGAAGAAGACAAGAGAATCAAAAAGAGAGTAGAGTGAATTGAAATTAAAATAGTGGACAGGAAAATAGGGGTGATAAGGGATAGGGTGGCAGAAATTATAGTTTTCACCCTCATAACACTTGTTTCCACCCTCTTCAGAGACATATTTAACTTCAGCTTCCTTATCAGAAAAATAGTAGAGTTGGTCAGACATACTCTGGGTCTGACATTCTGTAGTTCAATAACATATTATGATATTGAACTTTTCTTTGGTTTTCCTTCTTTCTTTCCTTCCTTGCTTCCTTCTCTCCCCACCTTTCTTTCTCTTTCTTTGTTTCTTTTTTCTTTCTTCCTTTCCTTCCTTCCTTCCTTCCTTCCTTCCTTCCTTCCTTCCTTCCTTCCTTCCTTCCTTCCTTCCTTCCTTCCTTCCTTCCTTCCTTCCTTCC
Organism: Notamacropus eugenii; assembly: GCF_028372415.1. Classification (NCBI taxonomy): domain Eukaryota; kingdom Metazoa; phylum Chordata; class Mammalia; order Diprotodontia; family Macropodidae; genus Notamacropus; species Notamacropus eugenii. The sequence goes on from NC_092878.1 coordinate 15,039,021, forward strand.
TTTCTTCCTTCCTTCCTTGCTTTTCTTTCCTTCCATTCTTCTTTCTTCCTCATGACCTTGGATAGTCCAATTGAACTCTTTAAATCTCAGTTTCCTCATCAGTAAAACCAATAGGTTGTAACAATTCTAGAGACCATGTAGTGGAGGGGAGAAATGTCAATTTTGTTGTCAAAGAATGTGGTTTCAAATCTCACTTCTGACACTTCATGCCTATGAAATCATGGCAAAGTAACTTGACCTCTCTAGACCTCATTTTTAGGACCTACAAAATAAGACTATTATAATAGAGAACATGCAGTTCTTTTCCAATGCTAAATCTATGATCGTATGATCCCTTTCAGTTCTAGGTCTATGATGCCTAGATCAGAACTCCCAGTGTGGAAACTCCTTCCACCAATGTAGATCATTAATTTCTTTCTAGATTATAGTCTTTAAAATTTGCTTGTTTTAATAACTTGGTCACATAGTTGGTATTTGTTAGAGACAGAACTTGAAAAAGTTTTCTAACTCCAAAGCCAGCATAGATTCACTGTGCCATGTTGCTTCATAAATGTTGGTTATTACTCTTAAAGATTTCACAACTATTATGTCCTGGAATGCCAATATTTTATGAAGATTTCCTAGGAAATATTTCCAAATTCTCTTTCCTTTCTCTACACTCCATTTGCATTTTCCAACATGGACCTTTGGGATCCTAATTCCTTCTTTCTTTTTAATGTTCTATAGACCATTTAAAGTTACAAATATGTCACGGAATAGAACATCATGAGTAGCACTTATCTCTGTTAAAGTCTGTTTGGTATATGTGACAAGGCCATACCCAAAGTCTGATTATTCCCATAATGACTTGGTCTCATTTTGTTTTGGGGACATTATTATCTAAACCTAGAACACAATACTATTTCCACTTCTAAATCATCTACATAAAAGATTAACCATGAATTACAGTAGTAACCAGGGTTATAGTCATCCATTTAAACTGAGACATCTATCTCCGTGATCTTAGTCTGTGACCTTCTCCATCCCACTATAACTTTGGATTCTATTCCAGGGTCCTCTGGTTCTGATAGATGACCTTTCACTTTAACTTGAGGTACCCAGGTCTCCAATATACTTACAGAACCTCTTCTCACCCTGACCCTATGAAAGTATTCTCCTTCCTGTTTTTTTCTCAATCTGCCTTCCAGTGCTCCTTTATGTGTTGTCTTTCTCCACAAGAATATCAGCTCCTTAATATCAGGGATTGTCTTGCTTGTTTGTTTGTGTGTTATATCTTTAATACCTAGATTAGTGTTTCGTAGTCCGTGCTTACCAAGTGGTCTCTTTGTCTACCTTTCTATCTGTCTACCTTACTCTCTCTCCCTCCCTCCCCCCCCTTCTCTGTCTCTCTCTCTCTTTCTCTCTTGCTGTTTTACGAAACTGAAAAATCTGAATGCTACAAGGGTAGATCGTCAGAGTTTGTAACTTTTATACTGAGTAAAATTGAAAAGAAAGAAGGAAGGCACAAATGTTTTGACTTTCAATTACATTTTTTAAATTTTTATTTATTTATTTTTAGTTTATTGCATTCAGTTCCACAAGCTTTTGAGTTTTAAATTTTCTCCTCCTCTCTCCTTTTTTCTTCCACCCCAAGATGGCATAGAGTCTAATATAGATTATACATATACATTCATATTAAACATATTTTTACATTAGTCATGTTGTAAAGAAGAATTATAACCATTGAAATGAACCATGAGAAAGAAGAAACAAAAGAAAATAAAAAAAGGGACAGAGAGAACAAATAGTTTGCTTTGATCTACGTTTAAACTCCATAATTCTTTCTCCGGATGTGGATAGCACTTTCCATCATGAGCCCCTTGGTGTCCTAAAACCTTGCTTTGCTGAGAAAAGACAACTCTATCAAAGTTAGTCATCACACAATGTGACTGTAACCAGTGTTCTGGTTCTGCTCCCCTCACTCAGCATCAGTTCATATGAGTCTTTCCAGATTTCTCTGACTGACTTTCCATCACTAATCTGCATATATCCATCTACTCATTTGATTCTCAAAATGACTATGAAATAAGATGTATATGCATTTTACAGATCCCCATTTTATAGATAAGGAAATTAAGGCTCAGAGAGAATAAGCATGAGATAGGATATCTGAGAAGAAGATACAGGGCAGAGCAGCACTTCTTACATGTTATTGGGTCTATAGATCATTTAGCTTGAAGCAGAGAGTCTTTGACCTAAAGTGACTTGATCAAAGTCACATTACCTTGGTAGAAGTATGATAATTGTGGAGTTAATCTTGGGCTCATATCTTCTATGTGTTCTGCCCATTATTTTACACTGTTGTTAAAACAGAACTTAAGAAAATATAATTTAGAGATAGAAGAGACCATTCAGATTCATCAGTTTAACTATTTAATTTTACATATGCAGAAACTTATGTCCAAAGATTAAGTGGTGTAAGGTCGTACAAATACAATGTAGAAGTGGAAATGAAACTATATTCTCTCACTCAGTAAAAGTCTAGGCAAGCATATGTTTTAGGATCCAAGGAGACTAGATATATATGGGGAAAAAAAGTAAGCCAAGACGGGAAGTCAAGGATTCAAATCTCAAATTTAGGAATCTGAGACTGGAAGGGAATCAGAATCTAGGCATGCAATATGAGCAGTAGACAAAAGGCACTGAAAAACGATTGATCTTAATAACTGAAGTAAAATTTAGTATTTATCAGGAAACTTCTGCTCTATAAGTGCCAATGTCAGAGTGTGGGCTTTCCTAAAGTCCAAGGTTGAGAAAGGTGAGCAAATACAGTTCATGAAAGGAGAATGACGACCATAGAAAAGGGCATATTCTGATAAGGTATATAGTAGTGGTGGTGGTGGGTGCAATCACTGGATCTCAAAGTATGAAGGAGGCCTATGTTACCTATTCTAATTGGTATCCAGTAAGAAAAGTGCTCTACTACATCTCTAAAAAGTGGGTATCCAGCTATTGCTCCAAGATTTCCAGTGAAAGAAGAAATTTGCTTCTGAAAAAACAAAACAAAAATTAAAACAACAACAACAAAAAACCCTATTCCACTATTGGACAATTCTAATTTTTAGGTGCAGCGAGGTGGTGCAGTGGATAGTGCTCAACCTAGAGTCAGGAGGATGCTTGTCCAAATCTTGCCTCAAACACTTACTGTCACTTAAATATTCTCTTCATCTGTTTCTTTGTATATAAAATGGCAATAAGAACAAAACCTGTCTCCTTGTGTTGTTGTGGATATAAAATGAGATAATACTTGTGAAGTGTTTTACAAACCTCAAAAGTACCATATAAATGCTAGCTATTGTTATTGCTACAATAACAAGAAAAACCAGAATAATAAATAATAATAATAAATTGTTCCTTTGGTTGAAAATCCTTTGTTTGGCTTTTAAAGCCCTTGTTCCCATGGCCCTTTCCTTCCACTTCAGATCTCTTTGTCCTTGTACCTTCTTATGTGCTTTTCAAACTAGGGCTACTGGTTTCCTTGCTATTCGTCACACTAGATTCCCCATCTCTCTACTCTGAGCATTTTCACCTGCTGTTATCCCATGCCTACAACTCTCTCCCTTTTAATCCTAGTTTTTCTGGTTTTCTTTAAGTGTCACCTAAGAGCTCTCCTTCTGAAAGATGCCTTTCCTGATCCCTTTTAATGCTATTGCCTTCCCTATGATCATTACCTCCAATTTACTCTACATACATTTTGTTTGTACGTATTTGTTAATGTACTGTGTCCTCCATGAGACTCTTAGCTTCTCGGGAACAAGAACCAACTTTTGCTTTTTGTTGCATCCTCTGCACTTAGAAGAGTAGCTGGTACATCATAGGTGTCTGGTTGACTGCCTCTCTACAGTTTCATGCATGGCTTCTAGTTCTGTCTTCTGAGAAATAAAGAAAAGAGGAATTTGCCAGAGTTGGGAATCAGGATGGTAAAACAGACTTCCTATATAATTCCTTGAATGTCAGTGTCATTAAAATCCTAGGTATTATTAGAGAAAACTGTAATGTAAGAGAAAGGGTCAGAATTAACTACAGTAGCTTTTTATCCCTCAATATTCTCCAGGTTGAGTAGATGGAGTTGGAGAACAACACAGTGACTGAATTCATTCTTCTGGGTCTAACTCAATCTAAAGAGATACAAATTTTGGTCTCTGTACTGATATTCTCCTTCTATATGATCATCCTTCCTGGGAATCTTCTTATCATTATCACCATCAGATCAGATCCTACTCTCACAGCACCTCTGTATTTCTTCCTGGGCAACCTGGCTTTCTTGGATGTTTCTTATTCTTTCATTGTAGCTCCCAAAATGCTGGTAGATTTCTTGTATGAGAAGAAGACCATCTCTTATCAACAATGTATAACTCAGCTTTTCTTCTTGCATTTGCTTGGAGCAGGTGAGATGTTCCTCCTTGTGGTGATGGCCTTTGACCGCTATATTGCAATCTGCAAACCTTTAAGCTATGCAGCCATCATGAACTGCCAAGTATGCTATGTGTTGTTGCTAGCCCTGTGGGTTGGGGGTTTCATCCATGCTATTGTGCAGGTGGCTGTCATTATCCATCTGCCTTTCTGTGGCCCAAATCAGCTGGATAACTTCTTCTGTGATGTCCCACAGATCATCAAGCTGGCCTGCACTGACACCTTTGTAGTGGAACTCCTGATGGTGTCCAACACTGGACTGCTTACCTTGCTATGTTTCCTGGGTTTGCTGACATCTTATGCAGTCATCCTCTTTCAGGTTAGGGGATCTTCTTCTGAGGGGAAGAGCAAGGCTTTGTCCACTTGTGCTACCCATGTTATCATTGTGTTTCTAATGTTTGGATCTGCCATCTTTATTTACACCCACCCTTTTAGGTCCTTCCCAGCTAACAAAGCGGTTGCCTTTTTTCACACTGTCATCTTTCCCTTGCTGAATCCTGTCATTTATACCCTGAGAAACCAGGAAGTAAAGACCTCTATGAGGAAGTTGGTGAATAGGCAGGTCATTTGTGGAGTAGAATGAAGAATGAGTATCACTCAGGATATCTTCAACTAGGACTCATTCAGTACCACTATGTCCTCTCCTTACTTGATGCAGAAAATCTAACTATTCATGGGAATGACACAGGGTTGTAAAAACTGGAACATACTGGAGAATGCCTTATTGGTGGTTTGACCTTAACAATAAAGTTACTAGGTACAAAGTTTGGGGAGGGGAAATAGAGAGGAAACTGGTCAATTTGCTTTATAAATATGACATGTTCAACTCTGTATTTTGGGGAGGACTGTGTCAATTCTTAAGGAGACTTTTAAAATCTTAGCTAGGAGTTTATCCTTAGCATTCATAGTAGGAGGTCACATGATATAGTGGCAAACTTGCTATCAAGTGTGATCAAATACAATTTTTGATGGTTGCTATCTATGTGACCATGGATAAGTTACTTACCTCTTGTGAACCTTAGGGTCCCTATCTGTAATATGAGGATAAAACTATTAGAATCTGCTGCATGAAGTTTGGAGAATCAAATGAGACAATGTCGGAAAAGCACACTGAAAACTTTAAAACAACTACATGCTGTTTGTCCTCCTTCTCTTCTTCCTTCTCCTCATCACCATTATTGTCCTCTTATTGCCATCAGATATGAGACGGTGCCACTAGTTGGTGACACAAGGATTAACTTCTTGTAACTGCAAATTGGGATGAACTGGACATTATGAGAACACAAATGTTATATGTTAAATCTGATTTATAATCGAGAGATGAATTAAACACAAAGATAAATAAAATTAAACTCACTGTCATTAGACATTAGTGTCTTACACTGAATCAGACAATTCCAATTCAAATTACAGACCTACTACTTGCTATCCATGTAATGACATAGGTCAAGTCAAGCATTGACTTGCAGTCACTGCAAGTCTCAGGCTTTGCATCTATAAAATGATGGGGTTAACCATGATTCATTGAGCATTTGTTAAGTTGTGTGCAGCAGGTTATTAATACTTTGTTGATGCTTTTCTCTTTTCATCCCAAAGCTGTTTCTCAGTAAAATTTCGTCATTGAACTCTCATTTGTAACAAAGAAAAACCAGTAAGTAAAACCGATGAGCAGTCAATCAACAGTCAATCGTTTATTAAACACCTTCTCTATGTCAGGAATTGTGTTAAATACTTGTCTGATGTTGTAGTCAATATTTCACTCTTATGCTACACCCCACATCCCTATATGTAGAGAAGGCATGGGTGTTTTATCATCTGAACATTTAGTAAATACTTATTATTTGTCTTTTCCTTCTCATCTGCATCTCTGCTGTCCAGGTCCTACCAAACTCTGGATGCTTATTCCCAGGTAGGCCATGATCTCACCATCTCCACCCCCACAAAAGGAGGCAACTCAGAGCCTTATTTAACTACAAATAACAGGACTCTACCCAACAGTGTCTGGATGGGGACATGACTGGTCATGTTGCTTGAATGAACAGGGAGTTACTAACTACCATACTTCTGAAAAGATGGTAGAACATTGGGCATCACCATTTCTACTGCCATAAACATGGCCTTACCTTTTTCCCTGTTGTTACACTCACTGAACTTGGGGGTATTGACTTCTTCCCTACTGTTACACCTTGAGGACCACCTGGCCTTTACATCTGCCCTGAATAAAAAAAACCTCTTAGTTGAGTTGTCTTGCCTAATTAGAAAGTGAGCTCCTCAAGAACGGGGACTGCCATGATTTTTGCTTAATAAATGCTTTTCTATTCCATTCCATTGAGTCAAGATCCTTCCCAAACACACACACACACACACACACACACACAAATACACACACACACGCACACATTTGTAAAACTGTTCTGGGAGATAAATGTCCTCATATCTAGTTCAGCTTGGTGTGGTGCACTGAGACTTAGAAATGGAATCAGGAGTGCCAGAATTTGAATTCTGTCTCAGATACCGTGACAAAATAACTTAACCTCTCCAAGCCTGAGTTTCTTTATCTGTGATATGAGGACAATAATAGCACCCATTTCACAAGGTAATTGTGAAGATCAAAAGGAACAATACATACAAAAAAGGTTATTTTGTAAACCTTAACATATTGTGTAAATTTTATCTAGTTTGATAGTTATATTTCATTTACTCTGAAATAAATTCATGAGTGTTGTAAAGTAGAGAAAAGATATAACAATGTTAAACTCTTAAAGAAGACTTGCATTTATTTATCCTATTCTTTAAATTCATATTTTTGAGCAGGTGTAACAAGCTTACATAGCTTATTCTGTCTGAACCGTTAGAGTTTATGAAGCTGTATTCCCCTTGCAGACTCACGGACTGCTAGAGCTAAGGTACCTTAGAAATCAACTAATCGAATCACCTCAACTTGTAGATTTTTTTTTAAAACACCTAGAGAGAGTTAAAAGACTTACTCAAGATTTCTGTTCTTTCCAGTGTCAGAAGTGGTACCTTACCCTCATCCCCAACTTTTTCTACTGCCGTACAGTGGCTTAGTTATTTTTAGTTATTTTAGCTTTAGTGATTTTTAGAACAATAAATATTTATTAGAGTTTACATGTAAAGTACTATGCTAGGTGGGGAGGATGCAAACAAATGAAAAACAACAATAGAACACCTGCCTCGAATACCTTTGTAGAATTATTATATAAAATATAATGTGATAAAAGGAAAAATATAGGGACAAAATACTTACTTCAAGAACATTTGAGAAGAAAGAAGTCACCTTGAACTAAGGAATCTTTCATGGACAGAGGTGAATCTTGAACTAACAGTTATTTGAACCCATTATTTTCTTATTTAAAGGCCATAATTATATAATTAGAATTATGTCACCTCTGCCTAAATTTGCCTAGTAAGTTAAAGGATACTTTCTTCCTGCTTTATAACTACAGATTTATTTAACACTGATATAATAGACTATTCCCTACTGTTCACAAAATCTCAATAATCTCAGCATACTTTCCCTCAGTTATGCTTGTATTTCTTGCTTTTAACAATTTTTACCCATTGTACTCAATATGTTCATATTTACTACACAATTAAAGAAAATTAAACACAGAACAGTGAAATTTAATAGAACTGAGCTGTTTCTTTTTGAGTCCTTGGAATGATTGGACCTGAGATAATAGGGAAAGGGAGTTGAATGAAGAATTTGTCTTAACTCAGAAAATTTTATTTCATATATAATTTTAGTTCTGGATAACAACGTACCAAAGGTATGGGATGACAGAGGGAGCATTTCCATTTGTGAGGCTCTCCAAAGAAGAAGTATCCAATATTGGCCTGAGTAGTGCATTTCAGGTTATCACAATTATTGAAACAGCTAAAATTAGGCATTCTTTTTCTTACCCAACTTCAGTCACTCATGGTGGAGTTGAAACCTCTTTCCTCTTGATTCATGAAACAAACCAAAACAAAACAGGTACATAAATTAGTGAAAAGCAGAATCAGTTCCCCAGTACAAGTCAAGGTAGATCACTTCAAAGCCCTTGGGCATGAGCAGTTTTACATTAAAAAAACAAACAAACAAACAAAAATCCAAACCTCAAATCATAGTTGAGAAATGTATTAGTAAGACAGAGGGATCAAGGAAACATTCTTTTTCATTCATTCCTTGAAAGGAGGAAAAAAAGGTTTGTAATTTGCACATCTTGTGTTCAGTCAAAACAATCTCCCCTGAAACTCTCATGTTCTGTCTCATGAACCCCACATGTTACAGATGAGGAAAATGAGGTCCAGTGAGATAAAGTCACTCATCTAAGGCCATAGAATTTAAAGTACAGTCTTGAGATTCCATTTCTCATGTTGTTTAGTCATCTTCAATAATGACTGACTCTTTGTGATCTCCTTTGAGGTTTTCTTGGCAAGGTTGCCATTTGTTTCTCCAGCTGACTTTACAGAAGAGAAAATGGTGGCAAACAGGATTAAGTGACTTGCCCAGGGTAACACAGCTAGTAAGTGTCTGAGGCTGGATTTGAATTTAAGTCTTCCTGACTCCAGGCTGGCCTCTCTCCACTGCACCACTTAGCTGCCCAGAGTGCTTTTCCATTTCCTTCCCCAGTGGATTAAGGAAAACAGAGGTTAAATGACTTGCCAGAGTAATAGAGGTAGTGCATGTCTGAATTTGAAGTCAGGTCTCCAGATCTGGCTTTTCTCCACTGAATTTAGTTGTCTCCATATGTAATGATGCTTATTTCCAGTTCACTATGCCACAGCAACCTTTCCATTGAAAGTCATATTCTCATTCCAATTTGTTGAGTATGAGGTGAAACTTCAAAAATGTTTTAATTTGTGATGTTTTTGTTTGCATGGCCTCCTGCACATAGTAGGGGTGAGACCCTAGACTAAGTCATATATCCCCCTGAGCTTTAGAAAATTCTCTGAGACAAGAAGTTGCACAGAAGCTGCTGAATAACATTGACTGAGGGTTTTTCTTCAACTGAGAATCTCCTATATTAATGAAACCACAGGCCAATTCCCTAACCCTGTTAATCTTCTTAGTGATTTGAAACAGTCTTTCATATGGAAGAGCACGTATTGTTCAATACTTTTATCCATTACACGAATAAAAGTATAGATGGCTTACTTACCAGATTTGTACGTGGCAATGTTGTAGGAATCTTAACAAATATACTGAAAGATAGTTAAGATTCAAAAATATGGAGAATCAAGCTCTTCCTCTGACATCCTTATTTTGTGACCTGGAGAAAGTAATTTAAATTCTTCATGTTCTTAATTAGGGGCAACTGGGTGGTGGAGTGTATAGCACCAGTGCAGGAGTCAGGAGGGCCTGAGTTCAAATCTCACCTCAGACACTTGACACTCACTAGCTGTGTGACCTTGGGCAAGTCACTTAACCCCAATTGCCTCATCCTTGGAAGTCTACAGTCATCCTGACGAATATCTGGTCACTGGATTCAGATGGCTATGAAGGAAAAGTGAGGCTGGTGACCTGCACAGCCTTCTCTCACTCAAAAACAGAGTCAAGTGCCAGTCATGTCATCATTTCTCTGATGGCATGGTCTTCTTTGGCAATGAAGGATGAACACACACACTTCTAATTAACTCTCTAAGATCATGTGTTGGATAGAAAGTGCTAATCTGCACTGACAAGAAATCATACGTTTAATGACCCAACTCCTCCCTCAGAAATATCTAGAAGACACTTTTCTTATGCTTCAAAATGCTAACGCATGGCTCAAACAAGATAATATATGTCAAAGGTTTGGGAAAATGACCTTCAGTTGCACCTTTCCATACGTGACTAAGCTTATTCTCAGAAAAACGATTCTCTATATCACAGGATAAGCTTTTCTGGATTTCCACCTTAACATGATCTAACTGAGTATGCGCTCCACTAGAATGATCTTTCAAAACTCAAAGTCATCTCCACGAAAGAATGAGGCATTAGGGAAATAAGTTGGGGAAGAATGTACTTACTAGCGAAGAAAAGCAAGGCATCAAGCAAAAACTTCATTTCTCTTCACCTTGGTCCTTGCAGCCCTTAAATCTATGATGCTGTGGTCTTTGGTTTTGATTTGTTTTCTGAGCCTCAAATACACATCTTCAGGTGCCTTTGGACATCTCTAACTGGATGTCTATTCTATCATCATTTCAAAGTGCAATTGCTGGTCTTCATTCTGCCAACTTAAAGATAAAATTTATAATATTATATTTACATAGAAGAAATAAATGTTAGCTTTTGGTATTATTATTATTTATTATTATTGGCATTGAAGTCTTTTCCCTGTATTTACTATTAGACTAAGATTAGCTGCCTAGTCTTGACATTGGATAAATTTGGACTTTAACAACAGAAGTTATTTTTTTTTAACAAGAAATAGTATATAATCTAAGAAATTTAATGGGAAAATAATCACTTTAGTAACCACAATCTGATGAAATTGGAAATAATTTGACAATTTACAATGAACTCTCAAATATATTGTCATATTTTACCATCACGGAAATTGAGTAAGGCAGATATCACTATTAATATTGTGTAGATGAAAAATTTGAAATTCAGAGAGATGAAATGATTCTTCCAAGATCACATATCTATTTTTTCTGTCTTTGTCTATCACATTTTCTATGTGTATGTGTGCATCTCTCTAAATAGTCTATGCATGTATTTTATTTCTTCACTGATTTCATAATAACATTGTTATGTCAAGCTATTATAAACTATTATTTCCTAAATATATTTCAATTATTTTAGTCTTCAAAAACTTTAGAGACTTAACTCATTGTCATTTCCAGTAAGTAAGTATGTACCATTATTCCAGTCACTGATGACTGGATGTAAACAAAGGCTGAGCCAGTGAGGTATCATGAAGTACCTCAATACGTATATATTCCTTACAAAAATCTGGCCTAGGTCTTTGGGTAACAGAGCCCAAACTACCATTCTAATAACTCCCATTGCAAGTATTCTTCAGGGTTCTGTTATCCCCAGACACCCAAAGCACATTCTCCATCACGTCACAAGTAAGTAGGGTGGATTTAGCAATCTAAGGGAAGGCACAAAAGGAAAACACGTATTTGAAAGCAAATTCATGGGTCGATCAGTGTGGGATCATTGCCATGTCTTCAGAGCAGGGCTGATAATTTCTGTATGAAGACACCAGGAGACTCAGAGAGGTGTGAAATTTCTGATTATCCATATGAAAATATAACTAGGGGATAGGAATAGCAAATAACTAAAATGGTTGAACTAGAAAAGGCTATCTGAGGGGATATTTGCTAACTCAGGATGCATTAGAATGGAGGTCAGAGTTAATGCAGGGAAAGTCTTATGAATGGGTAAGTCTGTGATTGTGAATAAGGCATAGTTTTAAGGGTCCCTTCCAGATGTCCCACCTCTATCAACTTTCTACCTGACATCTTTTCGAGGTGCTTAGGATTTCTTTCTTAGGGGTCAAAATTTTTCATCCTACAATTATAGATAAGTCACCAAATTCAATACTTTGGAGAGGGGTAGTATGTTCCAATTCATATCAAAGAATAAATTATTAATATAAGATACTACATTTCAGTATGTTTTGATAGGAAGAAGATGATGAAAGAATCACTAGATCTCTGGAAAATTTCTGAGATGAAAATGGAGAGGAGTGGCTCCCAGGGTAGGGAAAGGACAACACACACAAAAATGAGTCTTTGCATTTTAATCATTAGATACATCATCTTATATGAACCTCCCAACAGCCATGCGTAAAAATTAGTAAATATATTTTACAGAGAAAAAACCCTGAGATTCAGAGAGATTAAGAATGAACTACCTTGAAAGGAAAGTATAATAGAGATGAGTAGTTCTTAAAATTTTTGAATCTCTAAACCATTTCATTGGGGCAAATTTTCTTTAATTAACTTATCATACTTGGCAAAGACTGGGAAACAAAAACAGGCAAAAATCAGTGTAAAGTGAATGGGAAGAAAGATAAGACTTATTGAGATATCAATGGGGAAAAAGTGATTAAAAAAGGATGGAGAAAAGTTGGAGAAAATTGAGGAATGAAGAAAGAACTGAGACGGAAGAGAAAGATGTGGAGATAATGGGAAAGAGGATAATTGGAGCATAGAGTGGAGTGATGGTGGTTGTAGAAAAGAAAAGTACTGATTATTTATAAAATCATAAAAGTCCTGTAAATATAAATGCAAAGTAAATATCCATAGAGCTTGTATGTTTGCAAAGCAATTTCCTCACAGGAACTTTCTGTGTTGTTTTCCTCATTTTACAAGTGAGGAAACTGAGTCTAAGATAGATGAGACTTACCCATGGTGAGATAAGTTGAACCCAAGGTTCTGACTCCAACTCTAGGGCTTGTTCAGCCACCACCACCACCACTACCATCACTACCACAACCACCACTGCCACAACAACAACAAAATGAGCAAACAATAATAAAAAAAGTGGTAGCAAATTTGATGTCAATAGTAGTAGTAGCAGTTGATCCATAGGTTTTCTTCTTCATGAACATCATCACCACTTTTCTGCCTTGATTTAACCACCGCAGAAGAACAGCTTCTGTATGGGATGCAGACCTGGGGATAGCGCAGTTGGAGTTTGTTTAACTACCCTTATAACCAAATTATAATCACCAGTTCTCTTTGACTACAGGGATTTACACAATTATCCCTACATGTAACACATCTATCTCCATAAAAATGTTAACAGTGACAAAGGGACATTAGAGTGGAAGGAATCTAACTGAGTGGGCTCAAAATAGGAATAGAGCAGATATGACACATTCAGTTTCCCGAGGCTGAGACTGTAGCTTCGCATCTTTAGAAGTTCAGTTTCCACTAAGTCTTTGTCCTCTTCAGAGATGTCCTGTTCACCACTGCTTTCCTCGTTTGTGATGTGGGCAGGGGGATCAGATGATCTCTGAAGCGTCTTCTTAATCTGACCTTCTCTAACTTTCTGGTGTAGCAGGAGAAACACCAAACAGAAATGTGTGCACCTTTGTGACCATACTTATGGTTGGAATTCCTCTTATGACTTCAGAATAGCGCTGTTGGGAGCAGGTAACAAATATCAGCTCCCTTTGAACCACCTACCTACTAAGTAAGAGGAACAGACATAAGTAATAGAAGTAATAAACAAGGAGAGGTAGTGCAGTGAAAACAGTGTTCTATCTGTGGCCAGATCTATTTTTCTCTTAACTTCAATACTTACTAACTATGTGATTTAAACAAGAAATCCCTTAGCTGCTTCAAAAAATTTTCAGTCTAGTAGAGATAAGAGAATATCTGCCTTAGAGTTCTAAGATGTTATTGATTAGATAGCCAGCTCCTAAGTGAAAATAACTTGTGCCTTTCTGAGTCTATACATGTAGAATGTCCACTAAGTGCAACATTAGCTCTTTAAAAAGGAAAAGCTGTTATGTTATGTCTTATCTACCCAACAGGAAGAAATTAAGATTTTCAGGTAACTCGAAAATGATGAGTTGAATTGCTGCACAATTTTGCTTCATCTCCATTTGCTTAACCCAGAATTCCCATTCAGAGTCTTAATTTGTAGCTGAGAACAATCTTAGTCTCATTCCGTGGCATAATCACTTTCCCCACATCACAGAACTACAGGTTCACACACACATATTATAATGATAGAAAAATAAGACGCAAGAAGTTATATTTCTAAATTTCAGTTACAAATTTCTGTGCTGATATAAACAAATAATTGCGGAGGCAGTAATTCCACTCAAGGGAAAGCAAAAAGGAAAAAAAAAATACACAGAGACATAGACACACACATATTCAGTGGTTTTGGAGGTAATTGTGGCAACACAAAAGCACTGATCAGAGTTAAAGAATCAGGATGTCCAGCTGCCAACAACTAAGTTAACAGTATGATCCCTTGCCAAAATTTCTACAAAAACAGGTCTGTTGTCCAGGCCACTAGTGCCTTAGGTCCCAGCGGTAAATTTCTCCATATTCTCCATTTTTGTCCCTTTAAAAAGCAGCTATTTCTTCTGTTCAACCAACTCTCAAAAGAGAGTAACCTCTCACTCCAGTGGGCTTTACTCCCACCATACAAAGCACTGATTATTTAAGGTACTCCTTGCTGGGGAACTATTGATTGGAAATGAGAATAGCTATTAAGGTGGGTGCTCAATGTCAGGGACAGAGACCTCTTCCCCCAGCTTTAGATTTCTTCTCCATGGTGAGAGGCTGTCACAGGGAAGTGAGAAGGTATCCAAAACATATGACCAACAGATTCTCTGAAGAAAGTTGTCCTGAAAGACTACCCTTTCAAAAAACCTCCCCACCCTCCCACGACAAACCCTATCACCAACAGTGTGGGATGGAATTCTGAGTTGCGGTCCCTAGCTCCCCTCCCTTCACCCAAAAGGCTTCTCTTTCTGGAAGCCCAAGAATATGTTGTCAAATCATCTTTTACCTTACTGTCCCAAAGTCCCCAGAAAATCTCAACCCCTGGAATGAGATAGAGGGAAGGAAAAGAAGACCAGGTGCAGGAAAGATGTCCAAACCCGGGCCTCGTATCATAGATTCAGCCTTTGGAAAGAAGCAAACACCAGTGACCTTTCTAAAAACCAACAAATCCCTTACACATCAATATGAAAACTACAAAAGTCCTCCTCCATACAAAGTTAGAAGAGTGCCCTTCCTTTTTCCACTCTGGTTCCAGAATAAATGAGTATTTCATAGCACAGTGAAGTTAATGCTCTGCCGGCCTTTCAGCCTCAGCAAATTTATATCAAAGTAGCAGCCTCACCTAAGAAACTCATTCTTATCTCAGTAGTTGGCTCCGGAGCCCTTCCCCTCCCCCGCATCTTTAGCAAGTGGTGTGCATCAGCCCATATGAGCCCATATGAGATCTTTTCTAGGCACAGAGCTGCCCCAGGACCAGCAACTATGGATGTAAGAAGAATAGAGTCCCTTCTTCAATCCTCCAGAGACTGACTTGTCTTAAAGGGGAAAGACACAATCAGAAATGCAGCTCAAACCCATGAGTCCAGAGCCCATACCTGATCATTTTCTTTCACTAGGTCACCAGGTTAACGATCACTGTCAGCATCCTGACATGAGAATAGAGTAGGGACAGTGGGAATCGAAGGTAAGCCATCCTCTCATTCTACCTCTCCCCAATACCCTCTGGAAATTCCATTTCCTCATCCACAAATTGGGGGTGAAAATGTATAGATCAGAGATGGAAAAGACCTTAGATAGCACTCTTGTCCAACTCCCTCATCTTATTTGTTGGGATAACTGAGAGCCAGAGAAATTAAATGACTTTCCCAAAGGCACATAGGTAGGTATGTGGCAGGGGCACAATTTGAACTAAGGTACTCCACTGTACCACACTGCTTTCTAACTATCTCCTTCTTAGGATTGTTATGCAGAAGGTGCTTTGTCAACGTTGAAGAGCTATTGGAAATCTCAGGTTGAGAGTGACTTTTGTTTTGTTTTTTGTCTAGACTTGATTTTATCTCTTACACTTCTGATCTTTACTCCTTGTGAGACTTGGCAAATCATGTGCTCCTTAGACCTCAGTTTCTTCATCTGTAAAGTGCAGGATTGCACTAGTTAGCTATGCATGTCCTCTAGTGCTTGGTTTACGATTCCCAAGTGAGAGAGCTGAACAGTGTGCAAATACCCTTCACTAATGCTGATCAACAAGTCTTAGAGAGTTGTTAAGTGAGGAGTTAATTGATTCAAAGAGTCAGAATTTGAAAAAACATATTTTCACCATTAACTATGATTGCAGAGGTCCTTTTCCACTTTCATTCACTACATCTTGCTGGTCTCCAAATGTTTTTATTATAATTATTTATTAAGTGCCTGTATAGAGCCCATATCAAATTGGATTCTGTCTTGGGGAGGGAGAAGATAGGGAGGGGAGAAAATTGGAAACTTATGGAAGTGATTGTTGAAAACTGAAAACTAATTAATAAATTTGGAAAAAATAATTATTATTAAGGTTTCTCAACTAGTATATTCTAGAATGTCAACGTTTTAGGAAGAATTTCCAGGCATGCTTTTAAATAGCTTTATCGTTTGTCCACACTCCATTACCAGTGTCTATCACTGACCTTTGGAGTCCCAATCCTTTTTCTCTACTTCCATGATCCATGAAAATTTAAACAGAGGCTGTATAGAAGCAATCCTATGTCAACATCTAAACATATTAGCTGAAATAGTAAAAATTGATTAGAGCAGCAGATAGTGATGTAATTGTCATTTTAAATAGACACTCTTACTTGCCTACTTCTATATTTTTCCTTCCTTACCTGTCTATAAGATCAAAGCTAGTAAGTGTTGGACTCAAGTTTTCTCTCAATTCAGTGTTTTCCCAGTTATTCCATGTTCCTTCTAAAAGACATCTTAAGAAAATAGATTTAGAGATGGTAGGGACCTTCAAAATCAAGCAGTTCAACTACTTTATTTTACATATGAGAAAACCTCAGACAAAAGAGATTAAGTGAATGCCCTCAAGTCTCATTGGTACCAAGTAAGAAAAGCAGAGTTGGAATCCAGATCCTTTCAATCAGGACAAGTTGAGGTAAATAGTCTGGGTCCACAGAAGATATATAGACACTAAAGGGTGTCTAAAATAACAAGTAAAGGACTTTAACATACAAGTCAGGAACCTGGGGATGAGGAGGATATCAGAATCTAGGTATTTCAACTGAACAGCAGACACACGGCACCAGCAAAACTGAATTGAAAAAGGAAGCCAAATTTAGAATTGACATGAAGCTTTTACTCAGCAGGTGCAAATGCTGGGACATGGGCATTCTCGAGTCTGTGAGTATAAACAAATCATTCAATGGATTTCTTGGTTGGTGGATAAAGGAGAAACAGATAGAGAACAGGGCAGATTTTGGAAAGATATGTAATGGGTATGATCAGGGAATCTCAAAATTTGAACGAGACTTGGAGATCATTAAAGCTGACTTCTATCCAATGAAGGATTCCCTCTGCAATATCTCCAACAAGGATTTGCCCATCTTTTTCTTTAAGACTGTGAGTGAAACAAAGCCACTATTTTCCAAGATAAACTGCTGTGTGTCTGGACATTTACTGAATTACTTTTTACTCTTTCCAAAGTCAACTCATTGTTTTTAACTCTGACCATTAGGAAATGAAGAAAAGAGGGATTTATGGGTGGGGAACCAGGGTGGTAAAGCAGGCTTCCTGAATAATTCCAGTATTAGAGGAGGGGTCTGAAATAACTGTAATGGCTTTACATTCCATAATATTCCCCAGGTTGAACAGATGGAACAGAACAGCACAGTGACTGAATTCACCCTTTTAGGACTAACAAAATCTCCAGAAGTTCAACTCTTAGTCTTTGTATTAATCTTCTCCTTCTACATGATTGTTCTTCCTGGGAATCTTCTCATTATCATCACCATCAGATCAGATCCTGCTCTCACAGCACCTCTGTATTTCTTCCTGGGCAACCTGGCTTTCCTGGATGCTTCTTATTCTTTTGTTGTGGCCCCCAAAATGCTAGTCGATTTCTTGTATGAGAAAAAGACCATTTCTTATCAAGGGTGCATCACCCAGCTCTTCTTCTTGCACTTTCTTGGAGCAGGTGAGATGTTCCTCCTTGTGGTGATGGCCTTTGACCGCTATATTGCAATCTGCCAACCCCTACACTATGTAACCCTCATGAACCGCCAGGTATGCTATGTGTTGTTGCTAGCACTATGGGTTGGGGGTTTTGCCCACTCTATTGTGCAGGTGGCTCTCATTATTCGTCTGCCTTTCTGTGGTCCAAATCAACTGGACAATTTCTTCTGTGATGTCCCACAGATCATCAAGCTGGCCTGCACTGACACCTTTGTGGTGGAACTCCTGATGGTATCCAACAGTGGACTGCTTACCCTGCTATGCTTCCTGGGTTTGCTGACATCTTATGCAGTCATCCTCTTTCGGGTTAGGGGATCTTCTTCTGAGGGGAAGAGCAAGGCTTTGTCCACTTGTACCACCCATGTTATCATTGTGTTTCTAATGTTTGGACCTGCCATCTTTATTTACACCCGCCCTTTTAGGTCCTTCCCAGCTGACAAAGTGGTTGCCCTTTTTCACACTGTCATCTTTCCCTTGCTGAATCCTGTCATTTATACCCTGAGAAACCAGGAAGTGAAGGCCTCTATGAGGAAATTGGTGAATAGGCAGATTGCGGAGTAGAATCAAGAATGGATGTCACTCAAGATTTTCAGCTGGGATTCATTGACTACCTGCGTGCTATGTATTAACTTCATGTAGACAATCTAGTCATACAGTGCAAGGACACAGAATTATAAAAATCAGAATATACTATAAGGGTGTTATGCTCATTGCATCCACAGAGCCAAAGACAAGTCTTTTTCCACACTGAACAAAAAGTTGATGGCTATAAGGACCTGGCAAAAGGGAAGAGAACAGCAACTGATGAGATTGCTGTGTACATAACATTATCCTTATATTTTATTTGTATTTTTTAGAGTATTGAATTTTTAAAGAAAATTTAGTATTTTATTTTTCCCCAATTAAATGTGTAGAGTCTCTCCGATGAAGAGGATAGAAGTGTACAATAAAGATAGATGATAGCTATTTTTTCTCTCCCAGGAGGTCAAGATTTCATCAGAAACAAAACCATTTGTGGGACTGTTCATTTATAATTTTTACTTCAATTCTGTACTGTCCAAATAAATTCTTTTTGTCTATGTCTTTTGGTAACCGAGGTTAAAGTCTGGAATCCGTCTTGTTCACAGTCATATTCTCCAAGAGGTTGTAGTTGCAGAATATTCCTCCTGCCACCAGTCAGTTTTACCTGATGAACCCAGGATCTCTGGATATCTTGAGGTCACAAAGCTACCTGAAACCACCATTTCAGGGTGACTGTTCTGTTTACTTGTACTTTGGAAAGGATGAAAACTCTGATACTCCAAAATAAGAAAACCAGAAGAGGCAACCCCTAACCCAGGCTCTGGATCATGTGAGTAGGATATATGCTTTAGATGTCATATTGAGTTTAGCTGCTATCCTGAGAAGTCAGAGGGAAAGGAATCCATTCTCTCTCCACCTTTTCGGGGAGGAATTTCCAGTGTTCTTAGTCAGCCTATAAATGAAAAGTAACAAAGAGCAGAAACATTCACTTGTTAATATCAGCTGAATCAGAAGCTCTTTGGGCTCAGTAAGTACAAAGGAGACTGCTTTATCATCTCCAAACAACAACCCCTTTCAGTGATGCCATATTTGTCCATGGAATCTGGATAGGAATCTCTGATACAAATTCCATGTAATGCGCCCCTACAGACCATCTCTACACATGATCCATGGGTTGCAACCTGAGTAACAAAAATAAAATTAATCCATTAAAAAAGAATAAAGAATAAGAGGTCTAATTACCCATAGGCAATGGAAAGAGATCTTGAGTCTACTGTTAATATTAGTTAAGATTTTCAAAGCACTTTCCATGTTGCCTCATTTGATTCTCCCAACAGCCTTTTGAAATAGGTGTCATTATTACTCTCATTTCATGGAATAGAAAACTGAGTTGCAGAGAGGTTAGTTGACTTGCCCAAGGCAGAATTCAAACTCAGGTCTTCCTGACTCCATGTCTGGTGCTTTACTGACAACAATCTCTGGTAGAGGGTCATAATGGATAAAGTGATGGGTTTGGAGTTAGGAAGAAGAATGGAAATCCTTCTGACACTTTTTTAGCCATGTGACTCTGAGCAACTTAGTCTTTCGTAGCTTCAGTTTTTTCATCTGTAAAGTTGGGATGACAATAACACCTACCTCACAAGATTGTTGTGGGAATCAAAGGAGATTGTATGTGTAAAGTGCTTTGTAAAACTTAAAGCACTCCATCAATAAAAGTTATTGTTGCCGTTGTGGTTGTCATTTCATATCTTTACTCCCCACTCATACTGCCTACCACTCTAGTTCAATTTCTCATCCTTTCTCTCATATAACAACAGCTTCCTTACTTTCCGTGCTGCTGTTAATCTCTTATTTCTAGACCATCCTTCATGTAGCTAGCTGACAAAATAATCTTCCCCATCTATAAGTCTAACCATGTCACTCTTTCTATTAAGGATCTTTAGTGGCTCCCCACTTGCTATTGGATAAAATGTCAATTCTTCAACTTGGCATATGGGGCATTTTAAATGTTCCAAGCTACCTTTTGAACTTTATTTCTTTCTGTTGGCCTTCACAAATTCAAACTACAAATAAAGTGAATTACTAGTTTCTCTCCCTCCCCACTTTTTGGTCCCATTTTAAGCTTTTCTATCTTTCTGGATTTATACAGTATATATTCTGTGACTGAAATACCCTTCCTACAAATCCCAGGTCAGGGGCCACTTCTTACATGAAACCTGCTGGATATCTGCAATCAAAAAGATTACAATCACCTCAAATCTTTCTAGGGCACTCTATCTATATCTTTCTTTGTCCCTACTTCACTATACCTTACTTTTATACTTATGTGTGTAAATGTCTCATCCTTTCTTTATACTGTGTGCTCTTTTTCATCTTTATATTCCCTGCATAGTCCCTTGCATATAGTGAGCAATTAGTATGTATTAATGGAATATTATTGTATTACAGAATAGCTGATTTTAACGTCAGCAACTAAAATTAGCAACTATTTATTAAGCATATAATGTGTTACTTCTCTAAAGAGATTATCATGTTTTAACACAGGATCCCTGGAAACACAATTACATCTGATCTTCTCATAGTAGCAAAATACTGAAAGTTAAGGGGTCCCATCTATTGGGGAGTGGTTAGACAATTCATGGTATATAAAAGCAATGGAATATTTACTGCTCCACAAGAAATGATATTAACAATTCCAGAGGAACCTGGGAGGACCTCTTTGAACTAATGTAAAGTGGGAAGGACTGGGAGAGTAATTTATATAATAAAAACAAATATATAAAGAAAATAAGGTAAAAGAATAATTCAAATCATCAATATTGCAAAAAAAGAATTTTGCAAGGGTTAATAACTCTGATTAACCATGATTCCATAGGAATTAAAAAGAACACTGCTCACCTCAGGACAGAGAGATGATAAAACAAAATATGTGCAATAAAAATGCATTTTTTAAAGGACCATTTTTGAAATCTGTTTTGCTTTTTGAAGCTTATGTGATACAATGATTCTTTTTTCCTTCCTTCCTTTCTTCCTTTCTTCTTTCCTTCCTTCCTTCCTTTTCTCTCCCTTCCTCTTCAGTGGATGAGAGGGAGAAAAAATAAATACATCATGATTAAATGAAAAGAAAAATAACTTTGGAAAACTTTAGAACTCTGATCAATGTAATGATAAGCTACAATTTCAGAATACTGAAGATTATGCATATTACTTACCTTCTTCCCAGAAGATGATGAACTTAAAATGGAAATCAAGATGTGCGTATTTGGACATGGACAATATGAAAATTCATTTTGTTTGACATACATGTTTGTTACAGTGGTTTTCTCCTTTTTATTGTTTGGTGGGATGGAGAGAAAATAAATTCTTACTAATATGGAGACTGTTAAAAATTAAACTGTGGGGAAGAAAGATAATGACATAACATAAAAGGAGAGACATTTTATAGTTGGGTTTGAGACACCGTGGTCAGATTCATGGGGAGATAGTTAGGGGCCAACAAGCTTTCTGGTGTCCATCACATTTAATAACTGACACTTCAACTGTATTTCTTACAACCCTGGGAAAAGCCTGCTAAAACTTTAATAACTCCCACTGCAGACTGTGTGCAGTGTTTAATCCCTGATGTCCAAAAGGTTATTGTCTCCAGCTGGTTATTGCTTCAATACAGGAGAGAGTATATATTCGCATCCCAGCATCTTTGTTGATAACCAGAAAATATTAATTTCTTCAACAAGTTGGTGGTTTCTGGAGTACATGGTGCCTCTAATTCTCCTTTCTTATCTGGTAGGTAGAATAGATGACAGAAGTTTGTAAGACATGGAAAGGGAGCTGTGGTTTATTTTCATAATCTGGCAACTAAAATTTGGTCTTGATATTGCCAGAATAATTTTCAGCTTTTAAATATAACCTTGAATGCAAGTAGAGAGCAATGATACTCATTGAGGAAAATGATCTAATCTTGTTCATCTGTCCAGGTTGAGCACATAGTGGCCTATATTGAATGATTTGAAGGTCACCCAAAGGCTTCTTGGATTTCAAAGGTTTCCTCCTGGGTCTGTCATAGTATTGGAACTGTATTGTTATTTTTTTAATGTCAGTGCATAGCACAGCGCTTTATACATTTAAAATAATAGATGTAATAATAGACGTGTGATTTCTCTAATATGAAGAAAATCAGATGAAGAAACTCCCTCTTGCCATACAATCAGCACCCATTCTTCAGCTTACAGCATTAGAGCAGCCAGGGGATATTGAGAGATTAGGTGACTTATCAGTGGTCACACAGACAATCTGTATTACAGGTAAGACTTAACCCAGGCCTTTCTGACTCTAAGACTGGTTACACCATGCAGCTGTCTCATATGTACTTTGTTTATTGTAGGATCTCAATTTCAGTTGAATAATTAATCAAGCAAGGAAAAGTAATTCAGACTTTTCCTTTCCATAATAACTTAAATATGAGTGTATAAACAGAATGAAAGGATGTCAGAGCTAGAGGTAATATTAGTGATGAACTAGTTCAATATCCTGATTTTGATAGATGAAAAAATTGATCCCCAGAGGCACAAAATGTTCTCCCTCCTACACCTACCCCCCTCCACCTGAAAGCCACAGTTATTGAGGCAGCTAAGATTGAGTGAGTAGAAAGCTGGCCCCAGAGTCAGTAAGACCTGGGTTCAAGTCCTATTCTGGACCTTGAACAAGTTATTTAACCTCTAAGTAACGGTCTATGATTCTATTAATTAGAGGGAAGGTATTGATCTGCACAAAGAGAGGGAGTTTCTTTATGTGACAATTCTCTATATCAATGAAACCAAAGTTCTAGTGCTGGAATGGGAAATCTGTGACCTTGAGGTCACATGTGGCCCTCTAGGTCCTCAAGTGCAACCTTTTTACTGAATCCATGATTCACAGAACAAATCCCCTCTGTCAGATATAGACAGGGGCATGAATGGAGTTAGAACTCAGTTCTCTTCTCTTCCTGACTACTTATTTGGTATTTATAGTTGCTCTAGCTTTCCAGTCACTTATTCTATATTTACCTTAGATGTTTTTAACGTAGAAATTAAAAACTTTTATTTAGTAAAAATTGCCAATTATCGTTAAAAGAATTAAGGTGAAATAATTGAATTTGGAAATCTTCCAGGTCTAAATCTATGATCCTTTGAAATGGTCTTTTAACCTTACTTTTTCATTTGCTGCTTTATTGAATACTTAAATTCAATTATACAGATGAGGAAACTGAGGTCCATAGTTGTTGTGACTTCCTTTAGGTGTTGTCAAATTGTATGAACTACTTTTTAATGAGAGTTGAAATTAAGCCTAGGCAAAGGTAGGTAGTAACTCACGGCACAAATTCAAGGAGTACAAAGAAAGAGAACTTTAAAAAAAAATTTTAAAGTATAAATACCCATAGTTTTGCTGTTAGAATAAATCTCTCTGTGACATTTATTTTGTGGTAACTCTAAAATAAAAATAAAGAAATTTTATTCAAGCTGACAGGGGCCTCAAGAGTATATCTTGTTCTGCTAATTCATTTTATAGTTGAGGAAACTGAGTCCAAAAGAAATTGAGTAATGGGCAAGGTCATTCATGAAATAATGTCAGAGGCAGAATTTTAACTGTGTCCTGTGGCTACTTAGATGGTGCTCTTTTCATTGTATAGCTTCTTCATAAAGGACAATGATTCTATAACTCTGATATATTTTAACTTAGGTATCCACAGTACCCACAGTATCCACACCTCATTCTAAAATTACAGAATCAATCCTGTTTGAGAATCTCAGCAAATAATTGCTTCATTTCATATAAAATAGCACTTCATCTGAGACAGATCTGTAAAAGCATAACAGAAAAATGTGAAATAAGATGTAAATAAATCAGAGGAATGAAAAGATATTTTACCTCCTGTTAAAGGGATTAGATCTAAGTTCCCATTTTCTGACACTGGATGGAATTTGGTTAACTGTGCTGACTAATTCATTGAATAAAGATAATGATATTCTATAACCCTAAGAGATCAGGGAAACTGGGAAATGCTGATTACTAGAAAAAAATGCAAAATGAAACTAACTCCTTAAAATGCAAACTAAATTGTGGACCCATTAGCAATAATCAGTTTTGTGCTTTGTGATGTAACAATTTCTTGATTTAAAGTCAGAGGATCTAGGTATGAATTTCACTTGTTACTTGAATGACTTTTGGCAAGGCACCTCCCTGAGTCTCAGTTTCTTTACCTACAAAATCAAGAAGTTGATCTAGATAACCTCTAAAGTTCCTTCCAACTATAAATGTAGATTCTTTTGGTCTTTGGGAGGAAGAAGGAGAGAAAAGCAAATACAAAAATGTTTTCTTTTATGTTGTACTGAAAACTATATTTCAGTTGAAAAAAGTTTAATATAACAAATATTTCACAGAATGTTAGAACTCAGAGATACCCTAGAGATAAAAGTTTAATGATCTCACAGAGAATTAAGTGATTTGGGCAAGACCTCACAGTAAATACATGACTGAGCCAAGGCTAGAGGCCAAATCTTCCGTGTTGTCCAATTCTTTATTCTACATCACACTTTTTCCTCTTACATACCTGCTCTACATGAAGATAGCAATGCTAAAATTAACTGAATAAATGAATATTTTAAAAATTAAGCTGACAGTCTTTACCAAGTAGCTTATAATATAAGAGATGAAATATGTAGACAAATGACTATAATACAAACTAGAAAATCATTGTGTATAGAAGAGTTCAAAGTTCAAAGAGTTCAAAGAGCCACTCCAGCCTGTGCTAGGATTTGTTAAGTGAAGAGTGATAGTTTCTACCCTAGAGGAATCAGGGGAAGGTATTCTGAATGAGGTAGCTGGAGCTGGCTCTTGAAGGAGAAAGGGACATCAATAAGCAGAAGTGGGAGCTGGAGGGTCATTTCACAGCGTGAACAAAGGTGCAGGCATAGGAGAGGGTACAACAAGGATGAGTAACAGTGATGAATCTAGCTGGATTATAGAGTACAATGAAGCACTATATAGCAACTCAGGATCAAAATTTGGAGAACCTTGAATGCCAGGAAAGTTGTTTACCTTTTTCATCATAAGATCTAGACTCTAGATCTAATAAAATTATTTGACAAATTACTCTAATCCCTTAATAAAATGATTTGTCCTGTGAAGTTTGGATTCATTCAAAAGGTTGCGCTTGAAGACCTAGAGGGACACAAGTGGCCTCAAGAATGCAGGTTCCCCACCACTGATCTAGAGAGCCAGAAGGGACCTCGTTGATTAGTTAGCCCACTATTTTCATTGAATAGAAAAAGAAACTAAGACCTAGGAAAGTTAAAGCAACTTGGCCATGGTCACACTAGGAATAAGCCGTGGAGCCAAGATGATGCAAACTCAGTCTTTCGACTCCAAGATGAACATCTTTTTCACTCTTTTGTTTTGAGTATCTACTTTTCTGCTTTTCTGAGGGTTACTGATTATTGTTTTTTGAGATTTTTTAGTTGTATGCATAATATATTTTATATCTCGTTTTAAAAAATTGAAAGTGTTTAGAAATACAGATTTTTTTTCCCTATAAGGATTGCTTCAGTTGCTTTTAATAAATACTGGTTCGCAATCTCATTATTATACTTTTCTTTGATTTAATTGTTTATAGTATCTATGATTAGTTTTTTTGACTCACTATTTGTTTAACAAAACATCATTTAACCTTCAGCTAATTCTTTGCATTGGTTTAAATTTTTCTAATCAGTTACAATCATATTGTGTTGTGCTCTCTAAAGAATATGTTTTAAATTTCTTCAATGTTCTACAAGTTTGAATTTCATCATGCCCTAGAAATTGATCATTTTATAAAGTTTAGAAATTTTATATGAACCTGAAAATAGGAATATTTCTTAAAATTCCCATCATTAATCGCTAATTGCAACATGTACTTTTACCAGCAAACACCTTATAAACTTAATTCATTTCTTGTTTGTTTTTTCATTACATACATACATACATATATATATACGTGACATGATTAACTCCTTAGATGTGCTTTGCGTGAACTTTTTTGTGTGTTTTTGTATGCAAGAAATTACATTTTGCTTTCTAATTTATTGCCAACCTTACCATTTTTATGGAATTTTATTCCATTCATATTTACAATAATTTTTCCATCGTCAAAACCTGTTGTATTTCTTTCTTTTAATCCAAGAAATTACCAAAGCTATCAACAGTTCAGTTTTACTTAGAGAATGTAAACTTAATCCCTTTCCTTTTACCTTCCCAGTCAAGAACAAAATCAATGGAGTTAGCCCCATCTTTTTTCCTCCTGTTATTGGCCTTTTGCGTTTGTAACTTGTTTTACTTAAAGTGACCCCTTAACAATCACACACGGAAATTCAAATACATCTTTGCAGTAACTCCACCCAAAATCAGTTCTTAATGAATTGCATTCTATCACTACAATCTTAAAAACAACACCAACGAAACTTTTCTCTTGAAAAAGACAGATAAGAATAAAGTTCATAAGATCTCGATTGCTCAATCACTTTTAAATTAAATATTTCAACGATTTTCATCTATGGAATCCCAAGAATTCCATAAGATATTTTTTATGTCTATATATTTTGAATATCCAAACTCATAGTCTGACTACTTGTCCTCCTATTAACCAGAAAATAGGATGGTAATTAATACCATTCTTTTTTTCCTTTTGAAATGTAACCAATGGATCATCCACTTAGCATTTTGAAGTAGTTTAAACATCCATTTATTTTGCTCCCAATTAGTTTGTATTTAAACTGCGCAGTATTGGTTTTTTTGAACTTTTTTATGTTCAGATTTTAAGTGATTTTGTTTATTTTTCTTCAGCAAATTTATTAATTTAGTTGTTTTCAGTTTTCAACATTCACTTCCATAAGTTTTAAATTTTCTCCCCATTCCTGAACCCTCTCTATCCACGATGATATGAAATTTTATGTAGGCTCTACACATACATTTCAACTAAACAAGTTTTTTCACATTAGTCATGTTACATAGAGGTATGATAGGGAATGGGAGAAATTGTGAGAAAAATAAAACATAACAAAGGAAAAAATAGTCTTCTTCATTCTGCATTCCAACTCCATAGTTATTTCTCTGGCTGCAGCTAATTCACATCATGAATCCTTTGGAAATGTTTTAGGTCTTTGCATTGCTGAGAAGGGCTAAGTTTATCAAAATTAGTCCTTGCACAGTGTGACTATTACTGTGTATAAAGTTCTTCTGGTTCTGTTCACTTCACTTAGCATCAGTTCATATAAGGATTTCCAGGTTTTCCTGAAGTCTACCTGCTCATCATTTTTTTATAGCATAATATTATCCCATTCCATTCATATACCACAACTTGTTCAGTCATAGTCCAATTGATGGACATCTCCTCAATTTCTAGTTCTTGGCCACCACAAAAAAACGAGCTATAAATATTTTTGTACATGTGGGTCCCTTTTCTATTTTTATGACCACTTTGGAATACAACCCTAGAAGTAGTATTGATGAGTCAAAGTGTACGGACATTTTTATAGCCTTTTGGGTATAGTTCTAAACTGCTCTCTTGAATGATTGGATCAATGCACAGTTTCACCAACAATGAATTAGCCTTCCAACTCCCCCACATCTTCTTCAGCATTTATCATCTTCCTGTTTTGTCATGTTAGTCAATCTGATAGGTGTGATGTGATACCTCAGGGTTGTTTTGAATTGCATCTCTCTAATCAATAGTGATTTAGAGCACTTCTTCATGTGCCTATACATAGCTTTAATATTTTCCTCTGAAAACTGACTGTTCATGTCCTTTGAGTATTTATCAATTGTATGCTTGTACATTTGACTCAGTTTTCTATATGTTTTAGAAATGAGGCTTTTATCACAAATACTACTTGTAAATTCTTTCCCAGTTTTCTGTTTCTCACCTAATCTTGGTTGCACTGGTCTAGTTTGTGTAAAAAAAATTCAATTTAATGTAATCAAAATTATCTATTTTTCCATAATGTTCCCTGTCTCATTTGGTCATACATTCCTCCATTTCCCATAAATCTGACAAACAAACTATCCTTTACTCCCCTAATTTGTTTATAGTAGCCTCTGTACTTAGATAGTGTGCCCATTTAAACTTTATTCTGGTATACAGTGTCAGACATTGGGCTATGCCCAGATTCTGCCACAGTGTTTTCCAGTTTTCCCAGAAGTTTTTGTCAGAGGGTTCTTTTATTTTAGTTAATTATTTTATTTGTTTCCAGTGTTCTACAATCTTAGATTTCAAATATCTCAGATTTTTCCCCTCCCTCTCCCTCCTTCCCCACTCCCTCCCTAAGACAGCAAACTCTTTTATATAGGTTCTACGCATACATTCCTATTAAATAAATTTTCACCTTAGTGATGTTGCACAGAACAATTAAAAATGAATGGGAGAAAACATGAAAACAAAACAAAACATAATACAAAAGAAAATATTCTATTTCATTTTGTGATCAAATTCCATAATTCTTTCTTGGGATGTGGAAGACATTTTGTCTCAAGAGTCCATTGGAAATTTTTTAAGCCCTTGCTTTGCAATGAAGTACTAAGTCTAGGAGAAAAATTCCTCGCACACTGTGATTTTTGCTGTGTACAAAGTTCTCCTGGTTCCGCTCCTTTGACTCAGCATCACTTCATATAAATCTTTCCAGGCCTCTCTGAAGCCTTTTTGTTCATGATTTCTTATAGCACAGTAGTATTCTATTACATTCATAAAGCACAATTTATTCAGCCATTCCCAAATTGATGGGCATCCCCTTGATTTCCAGTTTGTGGTCACCAAAAAGAGAGCTGCTATAAATATTTTTGTACATGTGGGACCCTTTTCCATTTTCATGATCTCTTGGGGATGCAACCCTAGAAGTGGTATTACTGGGTCAAAGGGTATGCACATTTTTGTAGCCCTTTGGGCATAGTTCCAAATGGCTCTACAGAATGGTTGGATCAGCTCACAGTTCCACCAACAATGAATTACTGTTCCAACTCCCCCATATCTTCTCCAATATTTATCATCTTCCTGTTCTGCCATGTTAGGCAATTTGATAGGTGTGATGTGGTACCTCAGAGTTGTTTTGATTTGCATCTCTCTAATCAGCTGTGATTTGGAGCATTTTTTCATATGACTATAGATAGCTTTAATTTCTCCCTCAGAAAACTGCCTGTTCATATCGTTTGACCATTCATCATTTGGGGAAAGACTTGTATTCTTGTACATTTGGCTCTGTTCTCTATATATTTATTACAGATACTAGTTGCAAATTTTTCTCAGTTTTCTGCTTCCCTCTTAATCTTGGTCTCATTCGGTTTGTTTGTGCAAAAATTTTTCAATTTCATGTAAGGAAAATTACCCATTTTTCACTTCATAATGTTTTCTGTCTCTTGTTTAGTCAAGCATTTCTCTATTCTCCAAAAACTGGATAAATAAACTATCCCTTGCTCCCTTAATTTGTTTATAGTAGCCTCTGTACTTAGGGACCAGTTTCTGCCACACTTTTTTTGCTTTTCCTGGCAGTTTTTGTCAGACAGTTTTTGTTTCAGAAGCTGGGATCCTTGGGTTTATCAAACAGTAGACTACTATAATCTTTGACCACTGCGTCTTGTGTACCTAACCTGTTCCACTGATCTACCCCTCTATGTCTAGCCAGTACCAAGTGGTTTTGTTGATTACTGCTTTATACCATAATTTGAGATCTGGTGTGACTCAGATACCTATCCTAACATTTCTTTTCATTAATTCCCTTGATATTCAGGACAATTTCTTCTTCCAGATGAATTTTGACATTATTTTTTCTAGTTCAAGAAAATAATTATCTGGTAGTTTGATTGGTATGGCACTGAATAATTAAATTAATCTAGGTAGAATTGTCATTTTATTACATTAGCTCTGCCTACCCATGAGAAACTGATATTTTTCCACTTACTTAGATCTGACTTTATTTGTGCAAAAAGTGTTTTGTAATTGTGTTCACATAATTCTTGAGCTAGTTTTTGCAGGTAGGCTCCCAAATATTTTATAGTGTCTATTGTAACTTGCTGTTGGGCTTTGTTAGTAATATATAGACACGCAAATGATTTGTATGGGTTTATTTTGCATCTTGCAACTTTGCTGATGTTGTTTATTATTTGAAGTACTTTTTAACTTGATTCTCCAGGATTCTCTATCATCTGTGTTTTTCTTTATCAGGAAATAATAATTTTTGTTGATAGTAAAGTTTTCCCTTCTTGGTTTGTGCTCACTTTTGAAAAAGCAGTCACTTCTATCTAGAACCCATTTTCTTTACCTTTTGAGCATTTTATATTCCATTTTCCCCCCTTTCTTTTATTGTTGAGCATGGACAGAGATAGACAATTATGCCTGGAGTTCTTTGTTACGTGACTTATCTACATGTTGCAATATTTTCCTTTTGACTTGGGAGGTCTGGATCTTCATAGTGACATTGTTGGATGAGCTTCTTTCTATTGGTGACCTGCTAGAGCTATCAATATATATTTCATCTTTTAATTCCGATATCTTTGGTTAATTTTTCTTTATGGTTTTCTGAAACATTGTATCCATCTTCTTTTGTCTTATTATGTTCTTTTCAGAGGTTAATGATTTTCATATTATCTTTCTGAGTCATTTTTTTCCCCAGAGGTAAAGTATTGTTGACAGTACATAATATACACATATTTTTCCAGTCTTGTCATTTAAAAATAATAATCTAATATTTTTATGTTATGCTATTCACTGTTTACTAAGATCATAACTACAGTTTTAAGTTATCAATTCTCCATACAAGCTTTATTAAGAACACTAATTATTTCATCTCTTCATTTTCCCCCAGCCAATCTCCAGCATTATAATTTTTGATGTTATATTTCAATTAATAGCCTTCAGAATTATTCACTTTTTCTGGAATTTTATCTGGGACTCATTTACAAAATGATATTTAATTTTATTGGAAGTATACCTTTTCCTTAACATTTTTTGAGTCCCTCGGATGTTTTTCACCTGTAATGAATTCTTTAGGCACATTTCATTTTGTCTCTCCTTGTTTGGTTTTTCTCAATTCATTGACTTTCTGGCTATTGGATGAAAGAAAGAGACACATTAGAGGAGCTTACTCAACTTTCTTATATGAAGTTCCAACCGTTGTGGTCCAGATGACATTGAAACTTTGAAAATCTATTTTTTTAATTAATTAATTTGTTTTCGGTTTTCTACAATCACTTCCATATATCTTAGATTTTTTTCTCTTCCCTCTCCTGCCTTAGTCTTCTCACCACCTCCCTCCCTGAGATGGAATGTAATAATATATATGTTCTACAATACATTCTTATAAATACATCTTCATCTTAGTCATGTTGCATAGAAGAATTAAAATGAAAGGAAGAAAATGTGAAAACAAAACAAAACATAAAATAACACAAGAGAAATGGTCTGATTAATTCTGCAATGTGATTCCATAGATCTTTCTCTGGATGTAGAAGGTATTTTGCCTCAATATTCCACTGGGAATTTTGTAGGTCCTTGCATTGCTGTACAGGGCTAAGTCAAATAAAAAAATTCCTTGCACACTATGATTGTTGCTATGTATAAAGTTCTCCTGGTTCTGCTCCTTTCACTCAATTTCTGTGGGTCCTTCCAGGCCTCTCTGAAGCCATCCTGTTCATCATTTCCTATAGCACAATAGTATTCTATTACATTCATATACCATAACTTATTCAACCATTCCTCAAGTGATGGGCATCCGTTTGATTTCCAGTTTTGACCACCATAAAGAGAGCTTTTATAAATATTTTTGTACATGGGGGACCCTTTCCAATTTTGTGATCTCTTAGTATTCTATTACATTCATATACCATAACTTATTCAACCATTCCTCAAGTGATGGGCATCCGTTTGATTTCCAGTTTTGACCACCATAAAGAGAGCTTTTATAAATATTTTTGTACATGGGGGACCCTTTCCAATTTTGTGATCTCTTCAGGATATTGCTTTGGGATATTTTTGGGATATAGAAGTGATATTGCTGAGTCAAAAGATATGCAAAGTTTTGCAGGCCTTTAGGCATCCATAGTTCGAAATTGCTCTCCAGAATGGTTAGATCAGCTCAGAGTTCCAGAAAAAATGAATTAGTGTTCCAACTCTCCCATATATTCCTCAACATTTACCATCTTCCCTGTTTTATCATGTTAGCCAATCTGATAGATGTGATGTGGTATCTCAGAGCTGTTTTGATTTGCATCTCTCTAATCAATAGTAATTTAGAACATTTTTTATATGACTATAGATAGCTTCAATTTCTTCCTCTGAAAACTCTCTGTTCATATCCTTTGACTATTTGTCAACTGGGGAATGATTTGTGTTAATGTACATTACACTCAGTTCTCTATATATTTTAGAAATGAGGACTTTATCACAGACATTAGTTGCAAAATTTCTTTCCCAGTTTTCTGCTTCCCTCCTAATCTTGCTGCATTGGGTTTTTTTGTGCAAGAACTTTTCAATTCCATGTAATCAAAACGATCAGTTTTGTTCTTGGTAATGTTCTCTATCTCTTGTTTAATCAAAAATTTCTCCCTTCTCCATAAATCTGACAGATGCACTATTCCTTGCTCCCCTAATTTGTTTATAGTATCAGTCTTTATACCTAGATCATGTAGTCATTTGGACTTTATAGACTTGTACAGTGTCAAGCATTGGTTTATGACCAGTTTCTGCCACATTGTTATCCAGTTTTTCCAGCAATTTTTGTCCAACAGTGAGTTCTTATCCCAGAAGCTGGGATCCTTGGGTTTATCAAATAGTAGATTGCTGTATTCATTGACTACTGTGTCTTGAGTACCTAGCTATTCTGCTGGTCTACCCCTCTATTTCTTAATCAGTACCAAATGGTTTTGATGATGGTTGCTTTATAATACTATTTGAGATCTGGTGCAGCTAGGCCACCTTCCCTAGCATTTCTTTTCATTATTTCCCTTGATATTCTGGACCTTTTGTTCTTCCAGATTAATTTTAATACTATTTTTTTTGTCTCTAGAAAATAATTTTCTGGTGGTTTGATTAGTATGGCATTGAATAGGTAAATTAACTTAGGTAGGGTTGTCATTTTTATTATATTAGTTTGGCCTACCCAGGAGCAATGTTTTTCCACTTACATAGAGCTGATTTATTAGTGTGAAAAGTGTTTGGTAATTGTATTCATATAGTCCCTGGGTTTGTTTTGACAGGTAAACTCCCAGATATTGTGTAGTGTCTACCACAGCTTTAAATGGGGTTTCTCTTTCTATCTGTTGCTGTTGGGCTTTATTAGTTATATACAGAAATGCAAATCATTTATGTGGGTTTATTTTGTAACCTGCAACTTTGTCAAACTTGTTTATTATTTCAAAATTTTTTTTTCAGTGTTCTCCAGAGATCTATCATATATACCTCATCCAGTGTTTTATTCACCTCTTTAACTTCTTTCTTGTTTATTTTGAGGATAGATTTATCAAGTTCAGGGGGGGAGGTTGAGGTCCCCCACTAGTATAGTTTTGTTGTCTATTTTTTCCTGTAACTCCCTTAATTTCTTCTCTAGCAATTTGGATGCTATAGCACTTGGAGCATATATGTTTGGTAATGATATTACTTTGTTGTCTATGCTGCATTTTTGCAGGATCTAGTTTTCTTCCTTATCTCTTTTCATTAGATCTATTTCTGCTTTTGCTTTGTCTCAGATTAGGATTGCTACCCCTGCTTTTTTTATATCAGCTGAAGCACAATGTATTCTGCTCCAACCTTTTACCTTTACACTGTATGTACCTTTGTTTCAAATGTGTTTCTTGTAAACAACATATTGTTGCATTATGGTTTTTAATCCATTCTCCTATCTGCCTCTGTTTTATGGAAGAGTTTATCTCATTCACATTCACAGTTATGATTTCTCTGTGTGCCTTTCCCTCTATCCTATTTCCCCCATTTGTGCTTTTAGTTCTGCCTTCTATCTTCCCCTCCAAAATAGAGTTTTAATTTTTGACCAGCACCTTCCTCAGTCTTCCCTCCCTTCCTTCAGCCTCCCCTGTCTTTTGCTCCTCTTTTCCCTTACTACTTCTTCCTTCTCTGTTAACCTCCCTTCCCTTTTCTGTCTCCTTTTCCTTCCTACTACCTATAGAACTAGGTAGATTTCTATACTTAACTGAGTTTATTGTTCTCTCCTGGAACCAAATAAGATGAGAGTAAATCTCGAACAATGCTCATCTCCATCCCCTCTTTCCCTCTACTGTTATGTTTTTTTGCCTGTTCCTGTAATGTAGTTTACCTTTTCCTGCCTCCACCTTTTCACATCTCCTGTTACAATTCCTGTGCTGTCTTAAATCACATTTTTATCATCCCATCATTTAATTTAAACCTACTACATCTATCTATATCCCTTTTATATATCATAATAAATATGCAGTTCTCAAGATTAATATGTATCATCTTCCCTTATAAGGATGTAAACAGTTTGCCCATATTAATAACAAGTTTTTTCCGTTTACCTTTTTATGCCTTTCTTGAAATTTGTGTTTGAAGATCAAATGTTCTATTGATCTCTTGCCTTTTCATCAGGAAGGTCTGGAAATCCCTTATTTTGTTGAATGCCCATTTTTTTGCCTGAAATATTATGCTCAAATATTGCTGGGTAACTGACTCTTGGCTGTAGTCTCAGCTCCTTTGCTATATAGAATTTTTCATTCCATTCCCTTTGATCTTTTAATGCAGAAGCTGCAAGGTCCTGTGTGATCCTGACTGTAGCTCCTCGATATTTGAATTGTTTCTTTCTGACTGCTTGCAGTATTTTCTCCTTCATTTGATTATTCTGGAATTTGGCAACAATATTTCTTGGTGTTTTAAGTTTGGGATCCCTTTTCCGAGGTGAGTGTATCATAGGTACTGAAAGTGTTAAAAAATAGAGATTCAGGATTTTGTACCTTCTCAGAGTCCCTTTTAGCATTACATGTAAGTTGGAGTGAAGAGATAAAATTATCTCTGGATTTATGAGCCTATAATCTCTGTGGCCCCCAGTTTATTCATCTGTAAAATGAGAGCTTTGGAATATGATTAAAATTATTTTCCAAATCTAATTCTGCAATATTTCTTTGAAAATCACAAACAAGTCATTTAAAGTTTGTCATCTAAACAATGATGCTGATACTATCTTGAGTAGTTACCTTAAGTGTTAACTTTTATTTTGTCATTTTCATGGTTAAGATAATTCTCTTTTGTAGAGAAAAATACAATATAATTGTTGATCAGTTTTACCTTCTCTCTTTTTTCAGGTCTTATCATCATATCTGCCTAAGTAAAATCATGAAATATTTTTCCCGATCCTCTTTTTCTTTACAATGTAACTAAAACTCAAAACAAAATAATATTCTTTTTTGCCTTAGTTTCTCTTGTCAGGCTTGTGTCATTTGGATCTTTAGTATTCTTGACAATATTTTTCCGGACCTCCTCTGCATCTTATGTTCATCTTCTATTATCTAGATTTGTTTCCATCTTCTGGATATTTCTTTAAAATTTCTAAAAGTGTTGGTGGGATTCCCATGTTTCCACATAGGTCTTACAACACAAATCATATCAGAAATGATTGTATTTGAAACTGTACCCTTATTACGTACAGACTTTTTTCTGTTTAAGTGTATGATTTAGTTCTACATGTAACTTTCAAAGGTGCCCAGGGTTTCCTTCTGAAATTCCTTAAGCTTTTTGTGCATTTCAAAATGTTTCAGTATTTTTTATTTCAATGCTCAGAGTTCTTAAGTACTTTGCAATTACTTTCCTTCACAGCATTGTTGTTATTGGTATAAATTATCTTGATTTTCTACACTTTCCTTGATTCTAACACTCACTAGAGAAATTCTTAGATTTCTCTAAAACTTTGCTTTTTGTCCTTTCTTACAGTGCAACAATTTTCCATTCATATTCTGAAATTTGCCCAGCCCTTCTCCAAAAAATGTTCCTCTCTCCTTCCAATTTTTTTCGCCACTACAAAAAAAGAGCTGACATAAATATTTTTTGCAAATATGAGTCCTTTTCCTCTTTCTTTGTTTTCTTTGCTATGTAGAACTAGTAGCGGTATTGCTGGGTCAAAAGCTGTGTATAGTTTACAGACATTTTGGAATAGTTTAAAATTGTTTTAGAGAATGACTTCTTTAATTTTCAATTCTACCTATAGCACATTAGTGAACCTGTTTTCCTGCAATCTCTCAAAAAACTTAATTTTCTTTTTATTTCTTTTTTGGTCATACCTATCAACCTTATCAACAGGAGATAAAACCTCAGAATTATTTTGATTTGCATTTCTGTAACTCTCAGTGATTTGGAGCATTTGTCACATGGTTGCTGATATTTTCTTCAACGATAAAATGCAGCCTGATCTCTCCATTCTTATAAATTCACTTTTAAAATAAATTTCTAAACGTTTGTCTACTTTTCAATTGCCTCCTCCTAAAAGTATACCGAAAGGGAGAAAAACCTAATATTAATTATTTGAGTTTCAGTTGGCTGACTCCTGGTTAATTACATTTCTGTAGTACATATTTACAACATCCTGAGCAGCAATGTCAGGATCATTCTTTCAAATATAGTTGCAGTTGTCTTAGATGTTGTTCAACTCTATTCCTTTTGTTTTTTACAGGTTGCTTCATAACTATGTCTGTGAAATCAGTGGAAGGAGCCAATTACTCCAGAGTGGCTGAATTTGTGTTGCTAGGATTAACTGATTCTCCTGAACTCCAGGCTTTCTTCTTTGTGGTGTTCCCTATTTTTTATGTGATGACTATATTAGGCAATATTCTCATTTTGGTTACCGTTATATCTACCCAACAACTTCATTCTCCCATGTATTTCTTGCTCAGCAACCTGTCCTTCATTGACATGTGTCTGTCCTCCTTTGCTACACCAAAGATGATCATGGACTTTTTCACCCATCATAAGACCATCTCTTTTGAAGGTTGCATCTCTCAAATCTTTTTCTTGCACCTCTTCACTGGAACTGAGATTGTATTGCTTATCTCCATGTCCTTTGACAGATACATTGCCATATGTAAACCTCTCCGATACTATAATATTATGAGTCAACATGTGTGTCTGTGCCTTGTGGTGGTTTCTTGGACAGTGGGCTTCCTTCACACAATGAGTCAGTTGACCTTCACACTCTACTTGCCATTCTGTGGTCCTAATGTTGTGGACAGCTTCTTCTGTGACCTTCCTTTAGTCATTCAACTTGCCTGCATAGATATCTATGTCCTAGGACTCTTCATGATTTCAACCAGTGGCATGATTGCTCTGGTCAGCTTCCTGCTCTTGCTTACCTCCTACATCATTGTTCTGGTCACTCTTAAGAAGCACTCCTCCAATGGGTCATCGAAGGCACTTTCTACCTGTACTGCACATTTCATCGTTGTGTTCATATTCTTTGGCCCATGCATATTCATCTATGTATGGCCCTTTACCAACTTCCTTGCAGACAAGGTTCTTTTTGTGTTTTATACCATTTTTACACCTTTCTTGAATCCACTTATCTACACTCTGAGGAACCAAGAGGTGAAAGCTGCCATGAAGAAAATGAGCAACCAATATATTAGTTCCCAGAAAACTGAACAGTTTCCAAGATACCGTGTGCAATGAAGAAAACACTTCTCTGTGACCCAATATCATCTGTTTTCCATCCTTAGAATAACAATTATTATTTTTTAAATCTAATAGTCTTTCATTAAATGCCTACTACATGACAAGGGTGCTATACTAGAGCTAGAAAAGAATTTAAGATTATCTAGTCTAATAATTCTATCTTAAATCTGAGAAACCAGAGTCCTATAAAGACTAAAAGACTGCACACTGCAGTTATAGCAGTCAGGATTAAAACTCTAATCTCTTGTCATATCTCTTTCCATGACATCACAGGGACTCTGCTATTATCAACTGCTGTGGAAACACAGCAACTTGAATGTTCTTGTCAAAAACATTTTTATAGAATCCACCTATATAGAAGAACCAGATTTTCACTTCTTGTAATTTAATTTAAAGTTGTGACTCCTTTTTGTTGGAAAATTTGAATAAGTAACTACACCTAGACTAGTATTTTAGTATCTTTCCATATTCGGGGCAACATTTGGAGAGTGTATAAGTTGGTCATATATTCTCTAGCTGAATGACTTGAGCAAGTCTCTGAATCTTTCTAAATCTCAAATATGTCATCAATAAAGCTGACATAATAATGTACTACCTACTCCACATGGCTATTGTGAGCAAAGTGCTTTTAAACAAAGCATTTACATAAATGTGGGCTATCATGTGAGGTTTACAGAAAGTCAGTACTAGCACAGGAAAGACAGGAATCAGTTTAGAATATTATCTGTGGGTGTGCACAACAATAGATGTTCTAAAATGTAAATTTGTAGAAATGCATATTTTTACTGTCAAAAAATTCAGCTCTCCACTAGCCATAGAAATTTATTCTGTATAGTTCCATGACTTCCTTTGTTCAAAGCCTCTGCTGGACAGGCATAAAAAAGGGATCATTCATCATTATATCTTTACTGGATGATTTCTAATAAATATTTGAAGCATATTTAATAAGAAAGCAAATGGTACATTCCAAAGGCCCTTCTTACACTATACTTCATGAATTCCCACATTATCAAGCACAGACCTCTAAAATGCTGTGATGGGTTCTTTTTATTTTAATTCAATTTCATCTTCAGTTCCAAATTGAGAAGTCAAAGCTCATGACAAGCATGAAGTCAAACAAAACTGCTTTTAAACAGCAAGAAAAAGAAAAGAAGTATGCTTCAATCTGTTCACTTGTTCAGCCATTTTGAGTTAATGGGCATCCCATCAGTTTCCAATTCTTTTGCCAACCCAAAAAGAGCTGTTGTAACTATTTTCTCCATACAGCTCCTTTTCCTCTTTCTGAAATTCTGGTAGTATACATGTGACATTAAAGAAATATGATTTAAAATATGTTTTTGGAATACGTACATTATGGACAGTATGTTTTCATCCTTGTAGAGCCCTTAGATCAAATAGTCTAGCATTTCCCAAAGTGTGTTCTGCCAACATGTAGTATTTCACATGTACAAATAAGGGTTCTGTAAGATTTTGGAGGCAGAAGTATTTTTTTTCCTGCTAAAACAGTAAATGTGGTGTAGTGGAAAGAGTGCTGGACTTAGAGTCAGAGGATATGGACTTAAGAATCACATGTGTTACTGTCTACCTTTCTGAGTCTTGTTTTCTTCATCTATAAAATGAGGGCATTGAACCAGATAATATCTAAGATCTCATCTAGCTCTTGAAATATGAAATGATGACTTATATTTCAAAGGCTCTTTACTCACAACTCTACAGGGTAGGTAATAAATTGTTTTTGTTAAAATTACTAAATACATGAAACAATGTTACAGTATGAAAATATGCTTATTTCTATCATAATTCCAACTTTTTTCCAACCCAATTGATTTCTGAAATATGCCATAGGACTTCAAGACCAGTATTTTTGGGATAACAATATATATTTCAGGCTTGAAAATTTTCTGTAGTCCAGTAACTTTAGGAAATGATGACCTAAACTAAACTGATAAGGGTCACACAGAACTGAATAGTAGTAGTATCAGCACTCATACTCAGAACTACCAACGATAATTTGGTTCTCTTTCTAAAATTAACCTTTGTATAAAACCATCTAAAAGGCACATTATTTTAAAAAGATGGAAAAAAACTTGGAAAGACCATAAAGTTTCACCTCAATCTTTGAGCATTTTAATTACTAAAATTAGTTTTGAAATTTTTCCCTGAAAGAATGTATGTGTTAATATATGCAGTAGCAAAACCATTACAGAATTTTTATTTTTATTTTTTAATTAAATTATTTTTTTATTTTGTGTTTAAAATTCACTTCTGTATATCTTACATTTTTTCCCTTCCCTCCCCCTGATTTCCCCCTTCCTCCTCACTGCCTCCCCAAGATGTCATACAATCTTATATAGCTTCTACACGTACATTTCTGTTAAACACATGTTGCATAGAAGAATTGAACTGGAAGGGGGAAATCATAAAACAAAACACCACATAATGCAAAAGAAGATGGTCTGCTTCTATCTGCGATCCAGTTCCACAGTTCTTTCTCTGGATGTGGAAGGAATTTTCCCTCAAGAGTCCACTGGAAATTTTTTAAGTCCATGCATTGCAATGAAGTATTCAGTCTACCAGAAAAATTTCTCCCACACTGTGATTGTTGCTGTATAAAAAGTTCTCTTGTTTCTGCTCCTTTCACTCAGCATCAGTTCATATAAGTCTTTCTAGGTTTCTCTGAACTCTTCCTGTTCATCTTTTCTCATAAGAAAATAGTGTTCCATTACATGCATATACCACAACTTGTTCAGTCATTCCCCAATTGATGGGCA
This sequence comes from Notamacropus eugenii, assembly GCF_028372415.1. Classification (NCBI taxonomy): domain Eukaryota; kingdom Metazoa; phylum Chordata; class Mammalia; order Diprotodontia; family Macropodidae; genus Notamacropus; species Notamacropus eugenii. The sequence goes on from NC_092878.1 coordinate 15,080,115, forward strand.
TTGCCTTGATTTCTAGTTTTTGGCCACCACAAAGAGAGCTGTTATAACTATTTTTGTACTTTTCCATTTCTACAATCTCTTTGGCATACATTCAAAGAAGAGGTATTGCTGGGTCAAAGGGTAGGCATATTTTTGTAGCCCTTTGAGCATAGTTCCAAATTGAACTCCAGCATGGTTGGATCAACTCACAGTTCTATCAACAATGAATTAGTGTTACAACTCTCCCACATCTTCTGCAACAGAATTTTTAAATTGCATAATTACCTGATGTGTTTATGTGTTGTCCTGATCAAATAGACGTATTCTTGGATTCATATAAATAGCACTGGAAAATATTAGATTGTGTGTAGCTGGTTGCATTGCCTGGCCATAATGATGACCTTTTGCATATCCACAGACAGTGAGTGCAGTGATAACATTAGAAATTCTTTCTATTTTAAGAGAACAATTGGAACTAGGGAAGAATGGACATAGCATTGTGTTATAAGTATGTAATGTTTTAAACTTTTGAATCGGTGTTTCCCAATATTATTCAATTTGAGACTCACAGTTAGGTCAGGTGTTGTTTTTCTTGCTTGAGAAATAAGTAGTGGTAAGAACAAGTTGTAATTTTGCCTAAGGTCATATAATTATTACATGTATTACATTTTGCATACCTGAGTTGTTTTGTGAAGTATTACATTTTTTGAGTTTAAAAATGTTTAAAAAACATGTCCTCCAGTCCTGTATTTTTCTATTAGACTGCAAATATTTACTCATGCCTCATAGACATATAAGAAGAAACTAAATGAGTGGAAATTTTATGTATTTGCTTTATCCTTTTTTGAAAATAGTACTTTGTCCCCTTCCACCAGTTGCATGTCAAGGAAATTTTTAACATTCATTTTTACATGATTTTGTGTTCCAATTTTTCCTCTTCTTTCCTCCTTCTCCTCTCCTTCCCCTTCTGAAAACTGTAGGCAATTTGATATATAAAACATATTTCATTTGATACGTATTAATGTGATATATAAAACATATTTCCATATAAGCCACTGTTGTGAAGGAAGAAACATATCAAAGGGAAAGAAAATGGAAAAAAAGAATAAAGTAAGCTAAAATAATTATGCATTAATTTTCATTCAGAGTCCATCAGTTTTTCATCTGGATGTGGATGGCATTTTCCTTCCTTCTTTCCACTTGTCATTGATCACTGTGTTGCTGAAAAGAGCTGTCATTCATAGTTGATCATCACACAATTCTGATGATACTATGAACGATGATTTCCTGGGTTTGCTCAATTAACTTTGCATCAGTCTGTGCAAGTCTTTGCAAGATTTTCTTAAATTTGCCTGTTCATTATTTCTTATTGCACAATAGTATTCCATTACATTCATCTACTACAGTTTATTCAACTATTCCCCGAATTGATTGGCATTCCCTCTATTTCCAATATTTTGCCACCATGAAAAGGGCTACTCCAAATACTTTTGCCCGTGTATGCACTTTTATCTTTTTTATGATCTTTTTGGGATACAGACGTAGGAGTGGTATTGCTGGATCAAAGAGTATTCACAGTTTGATTGTCCTTTGGACATAGCCCCAAATTGCTCTCCAGAGTGGTTGGATCATTTTACAACTCTGCCAGCATTGCATCTGTGTCCCCATTTTCCCATATCCTCTCCAACATTTAAAATAATCCTTTATTGTGATATTAGCCAATCTGATTGGTGTGAGATGGTATTTCAGAATTGTTTGAATTTGCATTTTTCTAACCAAAAGTAATTTAGAGCACTTCTTCATATGTCTATAGGTGTCTTTGATTTCTTCGTCTGAAAACTGCCTGTTTACAATTGGGAAATGGCTTGTGTTCTTAAAAATTTCACTCAGTTCTTTATATAGTTGAGAAATGAGGCCTTTATCAGAGAAACTGACTGCAAAGATTCTTTCCCAGCTTATGTTTTCCTTTTACTCTTGTTTGCATTGGTTTTGTTGGTACAAATATTTTTTTTTCTTAATTTAATAGAATCAAACTTCTCTATCCTATATTTTGTAATGCTATGTCTAATTTTGTCATGAATTCTTCCCTTCCCCATAGATCTGACCGGTGGAGTCTTTCTTGCTCTCCTAATTTGCATATGATGCTACCCTTTATGTCTAAATCATGCAACCATTTTGACCTTCCCTATTACATGGTCAGTTTTTGTGTAGGTGCCATATGCTGCTGAGAAAAGACAGAATCCTGCCTGTTCCCATTCATTTTTCTTCAAATGTCTATCATATCTAACTTTCCTATATTCTATTTATCTTCGTAGTTTCTTTCTTTTTTTCGGTTGGATTTGTTGAATTCTCACAGGGGACAGTTGAGGCCTTCCACTAGTATAGTTTTTCTGTCTATTGGACATTTGATAAACTCTCAGACTTTGTTAAAAAAAATCCTGAACTTAGTAGAAGATTTGACATAGAAGAACCAAGAGAAATATTAAGTAATAAACACTGATTATAAGGAGTTGATAATCACAGGCTCTTTGCCTTTTATATACCTTTTATGTATGTAAAATGTATGTGTAGTATTCCAATAATTGGGTAGCACATAAAAAAGATTGAGGAAAACCTATAATATGAATTTTAAAATAAAACCATTTAAGAACAGCTGAAAAGGGTAATTATTTTATACAAATGAGGTGCAAGAGGCAGAATGCATACAGAGTATTAGATGGGGGAGTAGGGCTGGTAGCTCTGGTAATCTGCTTTCATCAGGAATGGATTTAAGAGGGAGCAATACATACATACATACATACATACATACATACACAAATATGTATGTATGTATTTAGAAGATCATAAAAGTCTTCTAAGTTTAGAAGAAACAAAACCGTAGGATCACAGGGACAGGGGAGAAGACAAGGGATGGATTTTTAGAGGGGAGAATGAGGGAACAGGTAAAAGGGAGTAGAGAAGGGTATTTAAATTTATGGGAATGGGAAGATAGGGGCGGAATCATTTGCGGGGGTGGGCAAGTAATAGGAGGCAAAAGTAGCGGGTAAAATAAAGTAGAGGAGGCAGAAGGGATAGAAAATGAGAGATATGTACAAACAGAAAACAAAAACCGGGAGTAGAGCATGTTTGGTAAATTATATAACCATATATGTATGTGTTTGTGTATGTATATATCTATAGCTATAGAGAAACATATCTCAATTTCATTTATAACCTTCTGGGGGATGAGGGGGAGGGAAAAAAGAACAAAGTAAAAATAAGTTCATAGCAGAGAAGAAAAGAAAATTCATAAGTAAGAAAAGACAAGATGGATAGTACTCAACACGGCATGTATTATTTATCATATAGGCTTTCTTAAAATGAAAATTTATTATGACATAATTTGAATCCTTATGTTCTGCTATGGACATGACATGCTTTTTTTCTTACTTAGTGTTTAAGTTTATGATTTCTGTTTCTTTTCTCTATTCTGTATTGGTGTTCTGGCTCTTGAAACTAAAATAAAATTTAAAAAAAATATGTCTAAATAGAAGATAAATATTCATGAAGTTCAGTTGTTTCCCAGCTTGCCTGGATGTGACTCTGATCATGACCAGTTGGAAACACGAGTTCTTTTCTAGTATACTCTGAAGTCCCTTTCACTTCAGTTCAAAAATGTCAGCCATAATGGTAGATGCAATATACAATGACACATGGTAGGTGAAATTTATGATGACGTATAAAGCAGTTGCCCACCATTAATTAAGTTCAATATTTTTGTTTGTTTCAAATGATTTCTTTTTTAAATTTTTATTTTTCATCTTTTAACACAGTTTATAACAGATAAAATAATTCAAACTTTTGGTCACGTGACACTTCTTTTTAAAGCATTTACAATATGAACCACAAAAGAACTTTTTTTTAAAACATTAACCGAGACACAAATAATATTGATGTTGTTAACTTCACAAGCTCTTGACCTAATTGTCTCCACAGTATTACTAAGAATTAATGGACTCTAACTTATTGTTGTTGGTCTAAAGTCCTACACCTAATAGCATAATTTTAGACTTATCCTCAGATGTTCCCCTACCATTAATCTATAATTGAATAGATCTGGTGTTAAGCTTGCAAACTTTTTGAATATAAGAAATTGCCACCAAGAGTAGGGACATTGCAGTGATACAGTATGTCCCCAACTTCATGTCAGTTCCAGGCAGGATTAGATTATCCACTTGCATTCAGTCAGGCTTAAGGTCTACCCGGTGTCAGTGGGGAAATTGAATCAGGAGAATCCTACCTCAGCCCAGACTGAACAGCCACTCTCCCACCCTTCGCATGAGATCACCTTTTGCAGTTCATACCAGCATCTCACCAGCTTACAGACATCATGGGTTAGAGGCTCAGATTGCCTTTCTTTCTACCCATAGCTGTAGTTAGACTCAGAAGAACAGTCACTTAATAGTCCCATAGCATCTAAAAAATGGCAAGGTTTCCACTATGATTATAATTTCACTTTGGCTAAGAACATCTTTTGGGGCAAGTCTTAAGTGGCTTACATGCCTTTCTATACATATTCTAGTTCCTGATTAAGTAGTAATCATAAAATCAAATTTACCATTAAAACCTTAATTTTTCCATCAGTTCCAAATTTTACCCGAGATTACCTTCCTCTAAGAAATTTAGACTGAAATTCTTTTCCCCAGACTAAAGATGTCATTGATTTATTCTCAATAATTAATTCAGTCATCTGTTGTAATAATAATTTCCTTTGCCTCACTTTGTAACATGTCCAATTTTTCTCCCCATCACTCCCCTCCCCCTGCTTCCTAATACCTTGCATTCTGATTACTCCTTCCCTCAATGTACCCTCCCTTCTATCACACCCCACCCTTCCCTTATCCCCATCTTCTCTCTTTTCTTGCAGGGCAAGATAAATTTCTATACCCCATTCCCTGTAGTTCTTATTTCCCTATTATATGCAATAAAAATTCTCAACATTCGTTTCTTATACTTTGAATTCCAACTTCCCCCCTTTCCCCCTCCCACCCCAGCCCCACTGAGAGGGGAAGCAATTCAATACATGCTAAATATGTGTTCTTTTGCAGAAGACTTCCATAATAATCATGTTCTGTAGTACTAATTACATTGCTCTCTGTCCTACTTTATTCCCCCTTATTCTTTTCCCCCCACAATTGACCTTGTTGCTTCTCGAAAGTGTTTATTTCTAGTTATTCCCTTCTCCCATTTGGCCTCCCTTCTAACAATCCACTCACCCCACTTGTTGCTTCTTCTCCTACTTTCCTGTGGTGTGATATAAATTTTCATATCAAATTTAGTGAGCATGTTATTCCCTCCTTAAGCCACATGTAGAGAGAGTACCTTTATTCCAACCCCATCTCCCCTTCTCCCTTATCTCCTCTATTGAATAAGACTTTTCTTATCTCTTTTGTGAGTGATAGCCTGCCTCATTCCATTTCTCCCTTTCTCTTCCCAGAATTTTCCTCCTTCACCCCTTAATTTTTTATTTTATTTTATTTTTTTTTTTTGTGTGTGGATATCATCTCTTCTGATATAACACACCCTGTACTCTATGTGTATGTGTGTGTGTATGTACAATCTCTCCATCTACCCAAATATTGAGAAAAGATTCAAGAGTTAAAAATATTTTCTTTCCATGTAGTAAACAGTTCAGCTTTAGAGAGTCTTTTATGATTTTTCTTCCCTGTTTACCTTTACATGTTTATTTTGATTCTTGTCTTGGGAAGTCAAATTTTTCTATAGAGATCTGATCTTTTCCTCATCATGAATGATTGAAAGTCATGTATATCATTGAATGACCACTTTTTCCCTTGAAATATTATACTCAGATTTGCTGGGTAGGTGATTCTTGGTTTCAATCCCAGTTCCTTTGACTTCTGAAATATCTCATTCCAAGCCCTTCAGTCCATTAACGTTGAAGCTGCCAGATCCTGTGTCATCCTGATTGTATTTCCACAGTACTCAAATTGTTTCTTTCTAGTTGCTTGCAGTATTTTTTCCTTGATCTGGGAACTCTGAAATTTGTCCACAACATTCCTAGGAGGTTCTCTGTTTGGGTCTCTTTCAGGAGGCAATTGGTCAATTCTTTCAATTTTTATTTTGCCCTCTGATTCTAGAACATCAGGGCACTTTTCCTTGATAATTTCATGGAAGATAAAGTCTAGGCTCCTTTTTTGATCATGGCTTTCCAGTAGTCCTATAATTTTTAAATTACTTCTCCAGGATCTATTTTCCAGGTGAGTTGTTTTTCCAATGAGTTGTTTCACATTTTCTTCTATTTTTTTCAAAATTTTCGTTATGTTTACTAACACTTGGTTTAACGCAAAGCCATTCATTTCCCTGAACTCAATTCTCTCTTTCAAGGAATCATTTTGTTCAGTGAGCTTTTGAACCTTCTCCTCCATTTGGCTAATTCTGCTTTTTAAAACCTCCTTCTTATTGGCTTTTTGGACCTCTTTTTCCAATTGAGTTAGCTTCTTTTTAAAGCTGTTATTTTCCTCATCATTTTTTTTTTGTTCTCCTTTAGTAAGCTGCTAACTTGTTTTTTGAGGTCTTCTATTGCCTGAGTCCATTTTAAGTTCCCTTTGGGGGCAGAGGCCTTGACTTCCTCTGACGGTATGCCTTGTTTTTCATCATCTGAAAGGATGGGGAGAGACACCTGTTCCCCAAGAAAGTAACCTTCTATGGTGTTATTTTTTTCCCCTTTTTTTGGCATTTTCCCAGCCAGTTATTTGACTTCTGAGTTTCCTCTCCACAACTACCTGGCCTCCAGTTCTGCCAACGCAGCATTTGGGGGCTGAGATTCAAATGAGCTGTTCCCAAATCTCAAAGGCTTTCAGCAGGGGCAGAGTTGCTATTCAGTGTAAGATTAAGGTCAGATGCTCATGTATGGGCAGGGCCACCACACAGGGTTCAGTTCCCTCAGTGGCTTTCTGATGAGATTTTCAACAATGGATGCAGCCTACTGCCTGCTTTGGGACCCCTGTCACCTGCTGTCTCTACTACTGCCACCTGAGGAGGCCTGAGTTATGGGGACATGCTGCTCCCTTCTTGGTAAGCAGAAAAGACCCTCTCACTGACCTTTGGCACCTGTGGGTTGAGGGATCTGTGCTGCTGCTGGAGTTTCTGTCCCTGAAGCCAGCTCGGATCTGCTCCTTTCCATGCTGCATGATCAAGACAGGGCTGGGTTCTGCTTCACGTGTGGTATGTGACAAACATTTCCTGTATATCTTTCAGGTCTCTCTGGGATAGAAATCTCCTCCACTCCTTTGTTCTGTGGCTTCTGCAGCTCTAGAATTTGTTGAGAGTTCTTCTTTACAAGTATTTTATGGGCTGTGGGGTAAGAGCTTATCATATGTGCATCTTTCTACCCCACCATCTTAATGAAGTTCAATCTTAAGAGTTCTTCTCTAGGATGAGTCCAACTTCCACTTTATTTTAGCTCACCATGTTAATAAGTGGCAGCTTCAATATGCAAAGACATAGAGACTCATGTCAGATGAGATCTCTGATAGGTATATAAGTCTTCTCTCTACTTTTACAGCAATTCAATCTTGGAATTCTCTCTGAGTCTGAAATTCCTTTCAACTCAGTTTAAAAGAAACATTAACAGGAATGGGTCATGGAAATTCATGCAAGATGAACTCTCTGTGGGCAACAAAAGTCTTCAGTTTATCTTTACTGCAATTTGGAAGAAGTTCATTCACACAGATGGGCTAGACCTCTTTGATTCTGGTGAGCATCTATAGCAAGTTCACAGGGACTTCAGGCCTACCCTGTGTTAGGACTTTGATTTTGCCCAAGTATTATCTTATGATGTCTAATGCCATCCTTGACATGTGCAAAGGTCTTCTCTTAATTCCAGAAATACTGACTCTTTTCCTACAGGGGATTTACCTACCTGCTTGTTTTCCTGTTAGCCAACTTGAATATTCTTTGAATATGTTTCCAACTGACCACTTCACAGGTCTGCCATATTTGATCTTGAGTAAGAAATCCTGTATTCTGCTGTAATTTATAAAGCTGTGCAAGCTGGAATAATTCTTCAAAGTCACTTTGTGACTTTTCATCTCCCTACTGTCAAATTGACGGAGTTAGTCTAGATGATTTCTAACATGTTACAATTCTATGATTTTACTGTCATATATTTCTTAGTAAACAACAGAATTACTACACATAAATTGTCACCATCAACCTCATCCCCAGAGCATCAAGAATATCCATAAATTGAGCCAGAGCAGGAGCCAAAGAGGAGTCAGATTTAAAATATATTCAGTGGAGACCACATTGTCCCTGAATTCATTAAATATAGTTTTCATTCTCTGAATCTGTAGCTCATAAGTCAATCCTTCATTCTGGGATGTTCTTTATTGATCTGAGCACTATGAATCTCCATCAAATTCCATATCTTTTCTGATTCTGGGATAGAGACTAGAATGGGGTTCAATGGCTCTCTCTGTTCCCTTGTTGCTTCTTATTTACTGAAGCAGGAAATATGACCAGTGACATAATGTTCTAATATTTTTCTTTTTCCATTAGAAAGTCCTTATGAGTCTAATGAAGTCAAACTAAAACACATTGTCCCTAATTTTTGTTAGTTTGTGAAGAAACTAGGCTATAGACAAATTAGAATTATATTACCTTTACCACAGTACTTCACTATCCTTGTGCTAACTGCTATTGGAGGCATCATTGCAAGGACAATGATAGATGAAACCAAATCTAATGAAACATTTGTCAGGATGGTGACAGTGTATTGCTGATCTGTGGAATGATGCACAGTCTTTTCCAATTTGGAAATGTGCTTCAACCACTCATATCAGTGAAAGTCAGTAGCTCTTTTCATTCTGCAATCTTCCAGTGCCAATATTAATGTTATTCTGTGCCAAAATCCATTTCTATTGACTTACAGATTTTCTGGTGAACCTTCCTCTCTTCTCTTTCTTCTTTTCCTCTTCAGAGATATATTCCTCCAGGGAAAATATAGGCCTCAAGACTGCAGAAATTCTTTTTAGTATATGTTCATATATTCAACTAAAGTAACACTGATAAAATATCCATCAGACAGAAATTCTTTTCTCCTCTCTTATTCCAAATCGAATCCCTTTCTTCGTTCTTAGGCTTGTGTGGAGACCTTGGCTGAAGAGAAGTGATTCACTGGTTCTCCATGCCACTTAAGACATGGATGGATACTGGATATCTGGGGAGATAGCAACAGCAAAGATAGTAAAGTAACTAATGCTTCGGTTTTTCTCCCAGTGTTTCCCAGATTTCTTAAGTCATGCCAATATACTGTCTTTCTGGACAGTTTTTATAACTTCAGCTCCTCTGGCTTTTCAGATTGCTTCCAGCCAGGTAGAATCAATAAAGCTGACAATTAATTTAGCCCAGATGAGCTTAATCTTTTTGTGAGTAAACTTACTTTTCATTTCCCCCAAACCTGTGGATCATAACTAAAGGTATGGGAATGCAGTGAGTGAAGTTCCCAAATGGGAAGGGGTGGAAATTACCACTGTTTAACACACCTTTCCCTTCTGGGAATCTTTGCATCCTGGAAAGAGGAAATAGCTTCAAGATCCACTAGTAGTACTCAATCTATCAATCTGTGGTCTAAATAAGGAGTTCTTAAAGTTTTTGGTGTCATGGACCCTTTGGGCAGTCTAGTAGAGCCTATGGATTCCTCAGGATAATGTTTTTAAAAGCATATTATAAAATACATAGGATTAAAAATGAAACCAATTATATTGAAATACAATTATCAATATTTTATGAAAAAAAGTTCACAGGCCTCAGGTGAAGAACACCTTGCTTTGCAAATAGAGAAACTGAAATGAAACATAAAGTTGAGATCTGACTAAGGCAGGGGTTCTTAATGTGTATGACTGTGTGTGTGTGTGTGTGTGTGTGTGTGTGTGTGTGTGTGTGTGTGATGAACACTTTGACAGATTGGTAAAGATTAAGAAACTTTTTTAGGCTGTTTGTAAATGCAAAAGATACAAAGAATTAAAAGAAACCACTTAGGATAAAACCAAATTATTGAAAATGTTTAAAAATAAGTTCACAGACCCCATGGTTAAGAAGCCCTGAATTAAGTTTATATAGTTAGGTAATGTCAAAGCCAGGAACAGAATCTAAATCCCATGATTCAAATCCAGGCTTTTGTTCTACAGTACTGCCACTGAAATAAACCCAGATTCATTGCTTTCTAATTACTAAAAAAATAGTCATTGTAAGAACAAGTATCGGGAGAGGGGAAAGGCTGATTCTCAAAATATGATTCATAATGACCTTTTAAATAGTCAATCATATTTAGGTGACCTTTAAGCAATGTACAGATTCTGATCTCAACTCCTCTGTTAGCTCTTTGAGGGCAGAAACATACTACCCACCCCAACTGTAGTAGATGCTAAACAGATGCAGTTGAATTGAACCAAACTGGCACAGCATCTCACACAACTGTGGATCCACAATAACACAATTCTCAAATACCCACTTGCCCCAACACACAAAAAAGTCCATCCATTCTACATCCCCTTCATTTTAGGTATTCTAGGTCTAGTTAATCCTTTTCCCACTCTCTTGGGATCACCTCTCCTCTCACCTTTGAGGTAGCCTAAGATTGTGGCCACAAAAAGGGATGAGGGGATATGCTCTAGAACAAAGAACAAACCACAAGCAATGAGTAGACTGAGCTGCCCCAATGGGTTCCAGCTGGCCAGTTCCAGTTGGGCAACTCAGCTCTTCCACTTCTCTCTCTTTCTCTCCCCACATGGGGTATCACGCTCTTACCCAAGATACAAAGGAAAGCAAATTTTTGTGGCTGAAACCTACATAGTTATCTTGGGGTGTATGGACTAGATTTCTTTCTTAAAGATCAAGCTTTAAACCCAACTCACTCTGGCTCTCATTGATTGGACTACAATAGGTCCCCACCCAAGTACCACTCAACAGTTATTTTTGGGCTTTCCTGTCTCGGATTGAATTTGATGATTTATTTTTTTCTGATTGAAAGGGCCATCTCTTGCCTCACTTCTTAAATAGGTCTGTTCTCTGAAAGTGCTTTGTCTCACTCAAAGTGAGAACCTGAAAACACCTTAGCTTAAAATGGTCAAAGCCTCCCACAGCATCTTTGGTTATCTCTTTGTCATTCCTGATCTATATCTGGCCACTGGAACCAGATGATTCTGGAGGAAAAAGTGAGGCTGGTGACTTTGCACAGCCCTCCCTCCCTCAAATCCAATTCAGTCACAAGTTATGTCATCATCTTCCTGAAGTCATAGTCCTCTTCAGGAATGAAGAACAAACCACAACTACAAAAGGAGACAGCTGTTATATTTTTAGGGATTAAAGGTAAGGGGTGACAGTCTCCAACAGGCCTCTTCTTCCTTTCTATTAGGTAAGCAGCTAGCTCCCCTTCTAATGGGAGGGTGGTATACCTGCCATGCTGAGAAGGGCTTCAAAATGATGATCAACTGGCATGGGTCTTCTCTCCAGGGGGAGGGAAAAGCCATGTCATTGTGATTCCCTCTCCCACATCCAATGGAAAAAAAAGGCAGATCAGAGCCCTTCTTTTCAATGGGAAATTGGGGAGGGGCTATGGGAGAAAAGCCAGACTTCTGCATCCTGTGGTAGTCAACAACTTTGATGAGGCCTAATGTCAGCCTCAGCCTTGAAAATTGTGAAGACCTAAATTCAAATTTCGCTCTAGGCAAATCCCTTAAATCTCTTTTTCCCCTTCGCTTCCTACTCCTTAAAACAAAGCTCTAACTAGACAATGCCTGATGTTTGCCATCTATAGCAAGGTGCTGCAGATCCATTGTTCCTTTGAGCTCACAATAATATTAGCCTTATTTTACACCTATGTTGCCCATGGTGACCAAAAGTGGGGAGAGATGCCTGAGAGACAGTAGAATAAGAGATGAAAAGGGTCTTGAATCACCAAATTGGGGATGGCGGCAGGGGGGAATACATTCAATACAATCATAAATCCCTTCAACATCTAAATCTATGGTCTCATTTTTTGTTTGTTTGTTAAGCAGGGCCTGCCCTATCATTTCACATAAAAGAAAACAAATCAAAAATGGCCCTCAGGGTCACACACACCTTGTCTCTCTGCCTATTAGACATAGAAGTGAGGTGAAAGCATCCATTTATCCAAGATTTCTCATTTAATTTGGAAAAATATTGAGGGGCTGTTTTGGGACCTCTGCCACCCACAGACAAACCAGGGCCTGGGACAGCTGCCATATCACCCCTTCCAACTTAGTTTTAAGGAAAAAAAATAGGAGAAGGTGCGGAGGAATCCTTTGCTCAATTGGATAAGGTCATTCTGTTTAAAGGTAAAAAAGTCGAGTGAAGGCAGAGATCACACAACTGGTTTAAAAAAAAAAAAGCCCTGAAGAAGTGGTTAGGTGACATCTTTCCATTGGCAGAAGTGGAGGAGAGGTGGGACGACCCTTGTCTGTGCTCTTACCTTCCAATGGGAGGAGAAGGTAGGTTACTCTCTTTTGTTCTTCTAACCATCCATTGGGAAGACAAAGCCTTGGAGGGATTCATTCTGCCTACTTGTTAATAACTGGCCTAGCTTGAAAGGCGGGGACTCACTTTTAAGTTTACCTTTCATGATTAGCATTTTCTCCATCGCTTTCAATCTAGACAGTCATCAGACAGGCTTCAGTGCTTAGCGTTTGATTTCGGAGAGCTGTAGATGTTCTCAAAGGACATTTAACAGTTAGCTGTCAGGAGTCACTCCAAGCTGGCTCCAGCGTGACCCTGCCATCATCCATCGGCAAGGAGAGGATTGGCTGGAAGGAAGCTTTTAGCAGAGTGACATTCTAGAGATACTTCTCTCCATTTTTCCTTTACCACCTCTCCCCATCTATCCTTTCGCTCCCTGCACACGTTAGCTCTTGCATAGGCTCACACACATAGGTCCTACTGATAAGAATAGCTAGCATTATACAGAGCTTTAGTTTTTCAAAAATGTCTTTATTACTATATCTCATTTGACCTTCCCTATGTTGACCTGAAAACTTGGTTAAAGAAAAGACAACAGGCTAAATGCATACATTTTATGATTTAATTAATTAATTGATCAATTCCCTATTAAGAAAATGGTAACATAATGCATTATGGAGCCAGAAATGTTCTGGCTACCCAGTGCAGAAATCTTCTGGCTTATATACATTTTGCCGTGAGAAAGGAACTCTCCCAGTTGAACAATTCAGTAAGACAAGACAATTAAAAAAGTAATGTTGGTCAGGCCTTGCGATTCCAGGCTGGGTAAACATATGTCTCAGTGATAAGGAGAGAAATCCCACCACTAGTAAGTGGCAGGCTTCCTGCCCTAAACAGATAACTGACATAGGAAAGGGTAAACAAAGTTCAATAGAAATTACGACCTAAGATGTCCATATTTTCTTTACCATTAATATGCCATAACATAGTATATGTCTACAAATATTAAGATATGGAAAACGTCCCATTATTCAAGATAGTGTCTTAGGTTAAAGGTCTCTTAAGGAATGCAGAGTCAGCCTTGGCTGCCTTTGTTAACATAGGAAGAGGCACCCTCTGAGTTTGCTTCAGAGAGAACAAAGAGATTATTCCAAAATTTTATATTAAACATTATCACCTACAAGCCTGGGAGATGGGGGTGGGGTGGAGTAAACAGGGTAGAGTCACTTGCCCAGAGTCAATGCAGCTAGTAAGTGTCTGAGGCAGGGTTTAAACTCAGGTTGATTTAAATCCAGAACCCTGCTACCCTAACTGGACAATACCGTGTATATGGCAAGGCTCTTCACGTTCATTGTTATCAGTTGAGCTCTTAGATAACTGTAGCCTTATTTTACACATAAGAAATTTGAGTTCCCAGATGTTAAGGGAACTGCCCATAGTGACTCAAAAGTGAGGAGAGAAATGACAGAGAGAGAAATAATAGAATAAGAGATGAAAAGGAACTTGAATTATCAACCCTCCTAGTTTACAGATGAAGAACCTGAGGCCCACAGAAGTTATAGATTTTTAGCTGAAAGTGACATTAGAGGCCATCCAGTTCAACCCCTCTCTTTTTACAGGTCAGGAGAATGAGGCTGAGAGGTTAATGGGTATATAAATTAATTTCACACAGTGAGAAAATTAAGATTTGAACCTGTCTTCTAGCTACAAATTGAAGACCTACTTGACTGTCTTATACTTGCTTCACAATTAAGAAGAGCTGTGCCATAGAGCAGGGGGAGCCTCATAAAGAGACCACAGCAGCATCTCACTGAGGCAGGCAGAGAGTTCTGGGGTCTGTGTGCCCAGGGGAGAGGTTGCCAGGATATACTTTCCCTGGGACAGATGTGGAGTTGTTGACAGAAGGGAATCAGGTGCATCCTGAGGAGCAACATGCTGGTAGGAGGGATAACCCAAGATGCACAGCAGATACCTGTTATGGCTTCATGATGTGTTGTGGGGGAACTGCCTTAAAGAATTAAGACAGATCATCTCTAATGCACGTATAAGCATTTATTGAGATTGACACCTCTCATGAAGCAGGGTAAGTTCAAAAGAGGAATAAGAAACTTTAGAGAAAGCAAGACAGATTTGTAAAAGGTAAAGCTGTAATTATGTAACAGAAATTTGAGTATTAAAAAGGCAGGGGAGATTTGCTAAGGGATTAGGTAATGGGGAGAGGGCCCTTCGATGGTTAGGTGGTCAGCCATCCCGATTGTGCTGTATGAGACAGGTAAACACACAAGAAGGTTGCTAGCACGGGTTTATTCTTGTTCTAGTCAGACAGGAAGGACAGAAAGACAGCTTCAGAGGGGTCAATAATCTACTTTATTCTAATCTAGTCTTAAAGGGGTTGCTGATAATGGGAGCACCAACTTCTACAGCATTCCCTAATCACCCTTCTCCCAGGGGAAGGTGTAAAGGAGGGCAACTACCCCTCTGTCTGGAAGGGTTCAGTCGGGACAGGCACAACTTGTGTAGTTCCCTCAAGTCTCAATGGGAGCTGGTTGAGGCAAACACAGATTCCCCCAAGCCTTGATGGAAGCTGATCAAGGCATACACAGTATTCCAACCTGTATATTCAACTATAAGGGTTCCCTACTCACTGACCAGTGCCTACTTGTTATCATAGGGCAACAGACAAAGATGGCATCGTTCAATAGTCTCACAAGTTTTCATCATCTCACTGTTATATCTCACTGTGCAGTCACCGTGGATATTTACAATTTAAGCACAAGTGTCTATATTATTTAACATTATATAGTACTATACAAGTATGGTGGAGATATTTACAAGTCATGAGCCTGGGAAACAGAGGTTGTTATGGCCATGGATCCTGGGAATAAAACTATAAGAAAGAATAAGAAAAATCAACCTTAAATACACTAAAATCCATCTTACTTTCATACTACTTTCTGATGGGCTAGCTATTGTGGTCCTATCTGATCAAGATAGATACTTGGGTATTGTGGTCCTGTCTTGGGCTGAATTGACGATGTGATTGTGACTGAGAAGAACACACCTGTTAAATATGTAAATTGGATCTGGGGGTAATGGCTAGCTAGAGGCAGGAGCTATAGTGAGTCTGGGGGCCTGTGGTGTGGTTAAAAACAGATTATGTGGTTAAATCAGGACATGTCTGATGTTCAGTGGAGTTAGACTACTGGGGCTGGGGACAGCTTTATTAGGATTCCATCGTACCCTTCGTACATTCCAGTGTTAGCATAAATTTACCCTTTCTAAAGCTATTATAAAGATTTAAGGCTGTAGAAGACCTCTTTGATTGGCAATCACTGGTCCCAGCTGGGTTTTATCACAGCATAGAAAGTTTTTTCCCCTACACCTACCCCATTTTTTGATTTCTCTGTTTCTTTTAAGGGAACTACCAGCCTTCAAGTCACCCAGGTCCAAATTTGTTTAGAGTCAACTAATCAATTAGCATTTATTCATTACCTATTGCCCTCCAGGAATTTATGTTCTATCAGGAAAGAGTATCTCTCTCTCCACATATATATGTATGTATGTTTGTGTATATATATACACATACATATGCAATATGTGTATATATACACACATATATGTATACATGCACATATACACATGTATGTACACATACATATATGCACATATGAGTATCTATGTATGTGTATACACACATACATTCACATATAATAAGTACAAGGATATCACATGGTACAGGTCTTTTATCTTAACTCTCATTTGCAAGTTGAGTCCCTAGAGGATGGCTACAGTATCCCCTCTCAGGAGTTTGAGGGACTTTGAGTAGGTATATTTTTAATGCTATAGCCTATGGGTACTCATTGGTATCCTTTCCTATTAACTATCAATTCATATACATTGTTCATCAAAATTATTTAGTACCTGGAGAGGTCTAGACTAAGGAAATACAGTAAAAACTGTTGGAAGAAAACGTCCTCTTAAAAAGTCTGTAATATAGTCTCATTACTACATAGAGTCCAGAGCAAATTGCTCTCAGGCTTATTAGTCAGCAAATGTGGTAAATAGAGTAACTTACAATATGCAGTTGCTGAAGTTCTTTCCTCCCTTTTGTGGGATACTCATCAAATTCTCCTTTTACACGATGAGCCTTCCTGCTAGACTTTTTGGATAGTCCTAAATCATAATTCCCTCAGTATGTCAAGTTTGGCCTTAGGCTCTAATGAAAAGACACTGCCTTCAACTGTTTTGGTGATTCTGGTAAGATGCCAATGAGAAGTTCAGATGCTCTGATGTTCTGAAGTCAAGGTTTGGATGGAATTAAGAGAGACTTTTTCTTCCCCACCTTCCTTAGCAGTTTCCTCTCAGGGCCTTTGCTGAAGCTTTTTACTCTGTGCTTGCCACTGAAATATTTGTGTTCACAATGGGCTTACTAATTTACAGAACACTCAGAAGGTCATGAATGAGTATTCTCACATAATACTAATACACATTTTATTAAGGATCATTTCATTTTTTAAAAAAATTAATTTTTGTTCAATATTTCTCAATTACATGTAAACAAATTTTTTGTTTGTTTTTAAATTTTTGAGTTCCAAATTCTCTCCTTCCTTCCCTTGCCTTGAGAAAGTAGACCATTTTATATGGATTATACATATGGAGTCATGCACATTTCCATATTAGCTATGTTGCAAAAGAAAACACCAAGAATAATAAAGTAAGTTAAATAAGTATGCTTCAATCTACATTCAGACAGAATCAATTCTTTCTCTGAAGGTGGATAGCATTTTCCATCATGAGTCCTTTAGAATTATTTTGGATCATATATTCACAGTTGATCATTATACAATATTGTTGTTACTGTATACAGTGCTGTCGTAGTTGTGCTCATTTCACTTGTCATCAGTTCATGTAAGTCTTCCCAAGTTTTTTTTCTTGAAAGTAGCCTGCTCATAATTTCTTTTTGTTCAGTAGTTTTCCGCCACAATGACATGCTTGTGCAGCCTTTCCCCAATGAATGACCATCCCTTCAATTTCCATTTCGGAGCTGATATAAATATTTAGGTACAAAGCTCCAAATTGCTCTCCAGAATGCTTGGATTATTTCACAACTCCAGTGGCAATGCAGTAATGTCTCAGTTTTTCCACATCTCTTTCATTTTCATTGTCATTTTACTTTTCTGTCATCCAAGCTAATTTGATAGGTGTAAACTGGTACCTCAAAGCTGTTTCAATGTACATTTCTGTCATCACTAGTGATTCAGAGCATTTTTTTTTCCTTTGACTGTGGCAGCTTTGATTTCATCTCCTGAAAACTACCTGGTCATATCCTGTGACCACTTATCACTGGAGGCCCACGCAGGGATGCCAAAAATATCACCATTTCATGGTTTCTTGTGGCAAGCATGTCTCAAAGAATTCAGATTCGGATCATCTCCAGGTCAAGTAAAGGCATGTATTGAGGGTGACACTCTCAGAAGTAGGCTGGCTTCCAAGAAGAACCAGCATGTTAGTGAGAAAAGACAGGGAATTTGTATAGTGTAATGATGCTGATTCCACAACAGAAATTTTGAATATTCAAAAGGCAAGAGGGAATTATCAAGGGATTAGGTAACAACGGAAGGATTTGTTAAAGAATATCTATTAGATATAATACCTACTAGGGGAGGGGTCCCAGCCTAGATCACTGAATTCAAGGGAGAAGCAAAAATGGTGTAAAACACTGAGATGTCTTTAACTATGTAGAATTCATGAAAGGCGATACACAGATGAAGCTGCATGGATAAAAGAAAAGTGTTACAATATTGAATTGTGCACTACAAGTGGAGAGTGATTTGGATGGCTCACTAGAGGAATGCCTTCAGACAGTGACCAGGATTACGGGGCAGGAGGTGATTAAAAGATAAAGCACACCAGAGCAATCAAACCACTTATTGAGATCATGAACACTCCCAGCATGTAGGTGCCCACACAGGCCAGTTTCATCACAAAGATTCACCAAAGAGGAGATACTCAGTGAAAGATAATTGAATTATGGAATGAAAGATGTCAATAATCCAGCGAAGTTACATGAGCCCAATGCACACTCAGCTATCTTCAGGAGAAAGAAGTGGGTGGAAGTCAAAAATGGAAATGGGGTTGGCAGTGAGGCATGGATGGGTTGATAGAAAGCCCATATTCATTAAATGTTTTTTCATTAAATTTCCCATAGAATTTTTAGGTGCATAGCATTATGTTATATACCTCTAAGGGTGGGATCTCTGGATGTGGTGAGACCAGAAGAGCACAGTGAGCAATTCAGAGTTGGAAAAGTACTCAAATTTTAAAAAAAAAAAGTAAGTAAACAAAAAGAAAAACAAGGGCAAAGGCTCATTTCTTCTCATTGCAGATCTTGGAATGCTAAATGTGTTAATAGTTCACTGTCAACTGGTCAAAGGATACAAACAGGCAGTTTTCAGAAGAATAAATAAAAGTTATTAATAGTCACATGAAAAAATGCTTTAAAGCATGACTGATAAGAGAAATGCAAATTAAAACAGCTCTGAGTTATCACCTCACATCTCAAAGATTGGCTAACATGACAGAAAAGGAAAGTGACAAATACTGAAGGGAATGTGGAAAAATTGGGACACTCATGCATTGCTGGTGGAATTGTAAACTAGTCCAATCTAGAAAACAATTTGGAGCTATGATCAAAGGGCTGTAGGGCTATGTGTATGCCCTTTAACCAAGCAATATTGCTACCAGATCTGCATCCCACATGTACAAAAATATTTATATAAATTATTTTTGTGTTGTCAAAGAATTGGAAATTGAGAGGATGCCCATTAATTGCAGAAAGGCTAAACAAGTTGTTTTATATTTTTATTGTTATTTTTCTTTTGTATTCTATGTTATGGCTCTAGTACCACTAATGAAGATGAAATGAAAGCAATCATAAGGTCTTATTTTGCTCAATTATATGCCAATGAATTTAATAATTTAAGTGAAGTGCAAAAATATTTACAAAAATATAAATTGCCTAGATTAGCAGAAGAGGAAATAGAATATCAGAATGGACCATAAATAGGCCATAAATGAGCTTCTTAAGAAAAAAAATTAAGACTATGCATATTTACAAGTAAATTCTGTGAAACATTTAAAAATCAACTAATTTCAATATTAAATAAGCTATTTTGAATAAAAGACAAAGAAGGGGTCCTACCAAACTCCTCTTATGAAACAAATATTATACTTATACCTAAACCAGGAAGAATAAAAACAGAGAAATAAATTATAAACCAATTTCATTAATGAATATGGTTGCAAAAATCCTAAAAAAACCCCAAAAAACTGGCTCTGAGATTTCAAGAATATATTACAACAGTTATACATTATGACCAAGTGGGAATTTTACCAGGAATACAGAGATGGTTTAATGTAAGGAAGACTATTTACATAATTGATTATATCAATAATAAATGTAAAATAATCATACAATTATATCAATAGATGCAGAAAAAGGTTTTGAAAAAGTACAACACATTTCTATTAAAAACACTTGAAAGTATTGGCAAAATGGATTTTTCCTTACAATTAATAAAAGGCATTTATTTAAAACCATCAACAGAAAGTTTTTATAATGGTGATAGGCTAGAAGCCTTCCAGCTAATATCAGGTGTCAAAGAAGGATGTCTGTTGTCACCAATATTATTCAATATTGTATTGGAAATCTTAGCAATAGTAATAAGAGAAGAAAAAGAAAGAGAAAGAATCAGAATAAGGAATGATGTAATAAAACTATTTATTTTTCAGATATGATGATATACTTGGAAAATCCCAAAGACTCAACTAAAAAGTTAGTCAAAACAATTAATAATTTTTAGCAAAGTAGCAGGATATAAAGTAAATCCACATAAATTGCCAGCATGCCTATATACCACAAACAAAAGTCTGCGAGAAGAGATAGCAAGAGATACCTATAACTCTATTATTTGTCCTGACTTTTACCTCCAGTCTTTCCACTTCTCAGTTCTTTCCCAGGCAATCTCTGCTATACTGGCTGTACTTTCCTTCCTACCTTATCTTGAATATGTGATGAATTGGTTGAAATCTATACCATTCTCTACATGGAAATTCCTTGCAGTACTTGTCCTATCATCTCATGTCAAACTCCAGTCTTGAATTGCTTCCACTATCTGCTAAATTTGCTCTTATTCATATGCTACTAAATGAAGGAGAAATTCATGAAGCTATACTTAGTCTGCTATAAATTTGGTATATAATTTCAACCTGATCTACATAGAAACAACACAGTCCTATTAGTTCCCTAATCAATTTTCTATCCCTATACCATAGACACTATTACAAACCTTTTCATTCTCTTTATTCAACTGACATGTTGGCACCTCCTCTTCCTCTCTCTTCACTAAAGACTTTGTTTGATACTTCACCAAATAGTTGGAAATCATTCACCAATAGTACCTTCTTCTCCCTTCCTTTTCATCTCACATCACTAAGTTGTTCCTCCTCAAACACTGTTTTTCCCCTGTTTCACATAATGAGAGAACTATTCACCTTGCCAAATTAAATACTTCTATATATGCTCTTGATACCATTCCATCTTCAATCTTCAGTAGATTTCTTCCTTTATCATCCTCACTCTTTCACTAATCCTTAGTTTCTATCTACTAGTTGTTTCCCTGATGCCCACAGACACTAATGAACCCCTCAATCTTGAAAAATCCTTACTCAATCCAGATTTCCCACTAGTCACCCTCATTTCTCTCTCCTCCTCTTCATGGTTAAACTCCTTGGGAAAAGCATCTATACTTACTGCCTTGACTTCCTTTTTCTTATTTAATTTTAAATCTCTTACATTTTGATTTCTCATCTCCTTATTCAAATGAATTTTTCTTTCTAAAGCCTCCAGTGATCTTTTTACCTTTGAGTCTGTGGTCTTTTATCAATCCTCATCTTCCTTGATCTTTCTGTTGCTTTTGAGATCATTAGTCATTCTCTTCTGCTAAGTACAAACTCCTCCCTAGATTTTCATGACACCACTGTCTCCCAGTTCTTTTCTTACCTGTCTGACCATTTCTTTTCAATCTCCTTTGCTAGATCTTCGACTATGTCATGCACATAGGAAAAAATGAAATGGAGGATTTTTCAAGCAATTCTGATGACAAGAACTAAATAGAAAATTTGATTTTTCAAATATAAGACTCATTTGTAGCTGTTGTTCAGTTGCTTCAGTCATGTCTGATTCTTCATGACCTCATTTGTGGTTTTCTAAACAAGGATATTCCAAAAGTTTGCCATTTCCTTCTCCATCTCACTTTACAGATGAAGAGCTGAGGCAAAAATGGCTAAATGGGTCATAGCTAGTAAGTTTCTGAGGCCAGATTTGAACTCAGGATTATGAGTCTTTCTGACATCAGGCTTGGTCCTCCATCCACTATGACATCTAACTGCCCCTTACAAGACTCAAGAGAAACATAAGATAATAAAGAGGAAAGTTCAAGGGACTTAATAAGGTTAATCTGTTTAGCTTTCTATATGAGAAGATGATACCTGTATATTCTAAGAACTTTATCATCATCAGGGCAGTTAGAAGGATTCTATATAGGAAGAGGGTGTAGGAGTGAGTTGATTATGTTGGAATGATGAAAAAAATAATTGATAGGAGAGAAAGAGTTGTCCTTGGAAAAGGGAGAAGGAAGATGAAAAGGAAAAATCACATAAAAGAAGCACACAAGGAAGAGTTTTTACGGTGGAGGGGAAAATGTTGGGAGCAGGCTTGAGCCTCACTCACATCTTAATTGGTTCAAAAAGAGTACACACATACACACATACGTATTCAATTGGTAATATAAATCCATTTTTCCCAACAGGGAGGTCAGATAAAAGGCATATGAGAAAGGGGAGGAGTGTATAATAAAAAGGGGGGGGCAGATGAAAGAAGACAGTGGTCAGAAGCAAAACAGAATTAAGAGGAGGGATAGCTTCTGAATTTCCCCCATGATCCTGATGCTTGTAAGTTTTTTGGCTCAGAAGAACAAAAGCAGTGCTGTACACCAAATCTCTGAAAATTTCCCACTCCTTTTATGCACCATTGTTGTTAACTCTGTACTGACTCAGCTTTCCTCCAAAAGAAGGAGCTGTTCACTCAAGAAGAAGCAGAAGAGCAAATGCTCTCTTCCGTTGACAGCGAGTCTCTTTACAATTGTCTTGTCTTAGGACTGATAATTTTTCTGAATGTAAATACTTAGAGAAGATGAGCCTATGATTGGTCCAGTATTGTGTGCCACACATTGCTTTTCTCACTCTTACATACTGACTGTCTTTTCCTTTATGATGACATAATCTATTAAATGCCAGTGTTTGATGCAAGTGTGCATTCACATAGTTTTAGTGCACTTAGGTAAAAGGAAGACAGTGTTGGTGATGAGTTCATGAGATGTATAAGTCTTCAGTAGTAAGTTGCTTTTGCTATTTCTGACTCAGTTCCTCCCAAGGACTCCCTCACATGTCTGATAGTATGTGCCTACTCTGGCATTAAAGTCACCCAGAATTATAAGCTTCTCTTCTTTTGGCACATTGATGATGAGGGTCTCCAGGTCTTCATAGAATTTTTGTTTCATCTCATCAGGGTTTGCCATGGGCACATTCCATATACAAATGATGAGTAGAATCTTCTTTGCAAAAAAATTGTGTTAGTCTTTTTATGGTTTGACCAGAGGGTAGGATCCTCACCTGTTGAAGTAAGCAGCATAGGGTAAAGCAGACAGTTTTTAGGGCACCTGTTCTAGTCCTTTCCTCATGCTGGGAGATGATCTGAACAGTCCTAACAAAAATTGCTCAGATATCCAGAGCTATTGAATTCAACTGTTGCTTCAGTCCACTGAGAAGATGACCCAAGTTACTTGTGTGCAATGTCATGACAGGAGTTCCCAGTGTATCTGCAACTGCTGCTTATCACGTACCTGTTACTACAGGACTTTATGGTAGGTAAAATAGTAAAATTAAAACAGCAAAATAGCAAAATGATAAAATAGTGGATGATTGGTAATGCTTGAATGGGAACTGGATGTAAGTATGCCAAAGTTGCACAAAGTCATCAGCTTAATTCTTTCTTCCAGTTATAAGAGTCCACTGGAAAGACAAAAGTCAAGATGATTGGCAATGACCTTGGATATAGTGGAGGACCTTGGTCTCTTCAATCAATGATCAACCTGTGAGCATTCCACAGCGTCTGCTTCAGTTTTCTTCATAGCCTTTGAAACAAATTGTTCTCAAGCAAACTTTCTACTGGGAGAAGTCTTCACATGCTTGGAATAGACAATCCCCTAAACTCACTGATGTATTTGATGCCTATTGGTTATCCTCAACCTAGTTTAGCCTTTGTTCTGAAATAGTTTTACTAGAAAGTAGTCATTGCACATGCTACAGCTTCTTGGGGACACAGGTGAGAACTGGGTGATGGGTGGACACCAAAGATGGATGAACAGTCTTGAAAAGGGCTTAGCAAGCCCTCATACCAGGGGTGCTATTCCTCCCTGAACACTCCATAACTCCACTATCATCATAATTGATCATATCCACAAAAACAAAAATCATATAATTATATCAATAGACATAGAAAAACTTTGGCAAAATACAACACCCATTCCTATTAAAACACTAGAAAACATTGGAATCAATGGAACCTTTCTTAAAATGATAACTAGCATCTATCTAAAACTAAGAGCAAGTAATATCTGAAGTGGGGACAAATTTAAAGCTTTCTCAATGGAATAGGGAGCAAAGCAAGGTGTATCAGTAAGCCCTCCAACATACAAAAGGGAGCTGCTATCACAGGTTCTTTCATCTGCTTCTTTAAAAGGAAAGACAACTTTTGAGGGGTTACCAATCACTTCAATCAAGCACATGTATTATCCAGTTAGTTCAGGGGGAAAAGTCAGCACTCTGAACTTCAGAGAAATTACAGAGAAATCAAAGATCAACAGATATGGCTTCCTCTGCCTGAGCATAATAAATATATACATCATAATTCAAGAGACAGGTCCAGCTATCTGACAATAGTTACCAGAGAGGGAAGCACTGGCATCCGGGTTTTCAAAGCTGAGGTCTCCCTAGCAGCTTCCCAGAGTCTCTCTGGTCAAAGAAACCCTTCCAATCAGTAAGCCCCCAAGTAAAACCTCACCCTCAGAGTATTTATACACTTTTTAGAGCCCGAGGGCCTCACCCTCTGACCCAGTGCCTCAACAGAAAAAACAAACACAAGGTACTTGGGACCCTCCTATTAAGCAACTTTTCTAATCAAGCTTCCCTCAATAGGCATGGCCACCAATGCCTCGGGAGTATCTTTAATCACATTATTCAATCAGAGGCACTTTTATTACAACAAGAACAGCAAAAGATTCTAATTTGATTGCCATCACACAAGGATGTCCATTATCCCCATTGTTATTCAATATTGTACTATAAATGCTGGCTATAATAATAAGATAAGTAAATGAAATTGAAGTGTTGCATTTTCATGATGTGTTGTGGCAGAGCTGTCTCAAAGAATTCAAAGTCAGACAACCTCTAATCCAAGTATAGACCTTGATTGACACTGATGCCTCTCTTGAAGTTAGTTAAATTCGAAGAGGAACTAGCAACTTTAGTGAAAGCAAGATTGATTTTTATAGGGTAAAGAAGCAATTGCCTAACAGATAATATGAACATTAAAAAGCAGGAATGGTTTGTTAAGGGATTAGGTACTAGGGGAGGAGTCCCAGCCTCAGTGCAACCACTTATGTGATTTCCCAAAATGCATACAGAAGAAGCCCATTTGAGAGACTTGTATGTTTGATAGTAATATTATAATAAGAATCTCTGGCATAAGTTCACCTAAAGAACAGCTTTTGCTATTACTGAGCAGTTACCTACTTAATGCAAATCCCTTCTATTGTTTTGGGGTCCACAGCCTGTTTGGGCATCCTGGCGGTGCTGTTTTCTAATTGGTTGTATCAACAAGGACCCCAATATACACAGGAGGACCTATTGTACAGGGTCTTAGATCTGTTTTTCTAAAAGGAAAGCAACTTTTGAGCGATCAGTAATCACTTACTGATTAATCAAGCACATATATCATTCTGTCAGTTCAGGGGAAAAAGTCAGCACCCTGAACTTCAGAGAAAATACAAAGAAATAATAATCAACGCAGGACTTCCAGCTCTCTGACCATAAGAAATACATATATCACAAATCAACAGACAGATCCAACTGCCAGACCATACGTACACAGTTACCAAAGAGAGAAGCACCAAATCTATGTTTTCAAAGCCAAGGGCATCCTTAGCAGCTGCCCAGGGTCTCATTTGGCCAAACGAACACTTCCAATGAGTAAGCCCCAAACTAAAGCCTCACCTCAGAGTATTTCTACACTTCTCAGATCCAAAGTTCATCACAACCCTTGAAAAACAATGTCTCATTAGAAAATTAACGAAAGGTGTGAGCCTCCCCTAATCAAGCTTCCCTTAACAGGGGAACATATTTATTACTTTTATATACATACACATGTACCTAAATCGACCTATTTTGCTGTACTGAGAAGGAATTCTGCTTTTATGTGTATATACATGTGCATACATTTATATGCATACATGTGTACATACATTCATATAAGATAGATACATAGATAGATGCACAGATTAAATAGCTAGGTAGGTAGATACATACAAAACCTAATTTAATGTTCCCAGACCCTTGGGTGAGTCAAATCAATGTCAATGACTCTCAGAAAATTTGAATTCCCATTAATTTTGAAGTAGGGTTTGGAGATACTTAAATTTCCCTGGATTTTAGGTGGTGAGTCCTCAGGAATGCACAGAGTGCTAAATTTGGGATAAGGGAAAGAGATACACTATTTTGAAGGAATAGATAGAGGCACTAGCAATTATTTGTAATATGAAGAGAGGGGAAATGCTGTGGGCACCTCAGAGCTAAGGAAATTCTTGCTAGATTCTCTTGGCCAAGTCCCAAGGACTACTTGAAATCTTTGGAGAAGGCAGTTTGCCAGAGCTCCTGATGGGTTGATTCAAAGCTAGAACTGGAATTAGAAACTACATGAGATTGCTGAGAATAAGACCAAAAGATACAAGAGTTAATGCTTGATGGCTCCCTCAACTTATCAGGCTAGCTGTTATCTTTGACTCAACCAATTGTACTCCCTCCCTAAATTTCAGGCAGAATGATCACTGATAACAGGTTTTCTGTAGTTAGGTATTAAGGAGGTCTAAAAGTCCATATTATGATGACATCCATCCCTTTCCATGTGATTATTCCCTGTGTAAGGGGGATACTTATCCTTTCTGGGCCTGACTAAGCCCATTGCATATGATTGAGACTGGGTACTATAAAAGCATCTGTTCATTCCTTAAGAATTCCTGAGAATTAGACGAGACTCTCAAGATGTGTTTCCCAGTCCTTTTCAATGCTAATAGTTTTTTGGGCTGCTGCACTACTATCAAAAACAATTCAACCTCAAAAAAATACAGAGTCCTGAGGACTATGGGCTGGTATGGTCCATCACTGATTCATTGTCCCTAAAGTTCTCAAGGGTCTCAATATAACCATCTATACAGTTGAGGCAATCGCATAGGATCTTATAGCTAAGAAGCTACAGTTAAGTCTTAAAGCTAAGACATCTTCTAGCTTTAAATCTGTCTGATCTTGCATTCATTATTTTACTGGTGAGGAAACTGAGCCTTGGAGAAGTGAAGAGAATTTTCCAACATTATTCAGGTAGTAAAAAACAGAGGAAGGACTCAAATCTAGGTTATCTGAAATAAAATTCAATGCCTCTTCCATGGCACTGCAGATATCACAGGATAAGATTAATTAAATTATCGTAGGGAAATGCTTTGTTTCACAGAAATAAAAAAAATAAGTTAGAAATAAGACTAGAACTCAGGTATCTTGCATCACTATCTAATAGTATCATAGAGTTAATTCTAGAAAGGACTTGGAAAGCCATCTAGTCCATCCACCCTTATTTTACAGGTGAAGAAATTGAGGAAAAGAGAGTCTAAGTGACGTTCCCAAAGTCACACTGCTGGTAAGTGACAGTCAGGATTTGCACTCAGGTTCTCTGTGCTACATTCAGCACATTATCCTTTGTCCATAGCACCAAGCTGCCTCTCATGTATTTTTTTGTTCAGCTCTTTTAACGTATATGACGCCAAAGTTATTCATTTTAATTTGTCCCTCCTCCTTTTTAAAACCCCTTCTCTCAGGCAGGACTTGCATTCAGGTACCAGTTTTTTCACTAACTGTGTGAAATTGGCTAAATTTCTTAATATCTGTATCTCAGTTTCTACATCTCCCAAATAACTAAATCATAGGATTGTTGTAAGGACAAGATGTGATAGCAAATGTAATGTTCTAACTATGCATTTTTATATAAATATCAGCTATGATTACTGAATCAAATTCAGTAATTGTGTCTATTGTCTGATGTTCTTGCATAGGACAATCCTGCTGTGATCTTTTGGCCTAACTGAAAGACTCACAGTCTGCTTAAATTGTAACAGAGGAGATCTTTAGGGTGAATTCCTTGATTTTATAGATGAGGAATTCTTCCATCTGTTTGTATTTTCTTTTTCCCATGTGCCATGGCTTAAAATACCCATACTGTGGCCATTGCCCTTAATCTCTATGTCTAAAAAGGATTTAATGCCTTCCCACCCCAGGGTTAGACACCTGATAAAATCCTACATGGAAAGAAAGCTATGACCATGCATCTTGAATTTTCTTGGCAGGGGTAGAAACTGAGAAAATAAATGCCAAGTTTTTATTTCATTTGTTTCAGTAGGCATGAAAGCAAAGTCTTATCGATCAAAACATTTCAGATCAATTTGACTAGGTATTTTTTCCCCATTAAATGAACTGACAATCTCATTGCCAGCATTATGACCCCTTGAGACCACCTATTTTCTGTTTATCCCCAGAAGAGGTACAGGGTTAATACCTCTCTCCTTCTTTGGTATTCTTTTTCTCTGCCAAGAAATCTTTTCCCCCCTTCTTTTCCTTCTTCCACTTTTCCTAGACACTCAATCACATGGTTTATCCAACACTCTAACCTTCCCTGTATTATCTCCAAAGAAGATGCTCTTAGAATTTCCTTCAATGGGACCCTGTAGACTTGGCCATGGAGAGGGACCAGATTGAATGCTACTTCTTTGATTTCCATGGACTCCCTGGGGGCTCCTGGCCTCTTCATTAATGTCTTCATCTGGGAGAGGGGAAAATAGAAGATTATTATGTGTATGCATATTAATTAGCAAGTGTCCAATATGAGCATGAAGTACAATGTCTTGGTTGTTTGGACTAACATATGCATCTAGAGGCAAGCTGTGATTATCCTTCTAGGCTCTTGAGATTGCTAGCATGGCATTTGTCTAGGCAAACACCAAAAGCCCAACTAGTCCCACTGGTGCATAGTTGGATTGTAGGTGAGGATACATCTCAACACTCAAGTTGCAGGTTTTCCCTAGTGCAATGTCTCCCTTTAGGAGTATGGAGGTAGGTAGTCCACAATTATCACACTTACAAGTTTGGCATGGTCTTGGTGCTTAAAGTGCTTTTCATTATTAATTTTCAAATATCCTA
The DNA here is from genome assembly GCF_028372415.1 of Notamacropus eugenii. Taxonomy (NCBI): domain Eukaryota; kingdom Metazoa; phylum Chordata; class Mammalia; order Diprotodontia; family Macropodidae; genus Notamacropus; species Notamacropus eugenii. The sequence goes on from NC_092878.1 coordinate 15,109,206, forward strand.
TTAGGAAGCTTAAATAGAATTTGGATTATCTTGGTGCTCCTATTGCTTCCTATCCAGAAACTGGAGTAAAAATGAAGGAAAAATTCCTTTATTTATCAGTTACTTCCATGATCAAGATAAGTGTTTGGTTTTTATTTTTGTTCCCTAACAATAGATATTTGATTTTTTGGGGGGGCAAGGGGATCTTGGAGGCCTTAGGGGAGACATGAAAGCTTCTATAAGGTAAACTTTTATGAGAGTTTCCCAGCCTGGCCTCCTCCAAGGGAGAAGAGAACATTCCATAAAACTAGGATTGTCCATTTTGTCTTCTGAGTTTATCCCAGCTTTTTAGATGTAAGTGATTATTCCAATAGACCAAATACCAAAGGAACCCTCGAATTAAGGACACCAACAAATCTACGGAAAGTAAGCAATTCTGGAGGAGGAAAAACATTCCAACAAACCCATTGCTTTTGGAGCACCAGTTGTCCTGGCACGGAGCCCTTTATGGATATGCCTTTTCCAGCACTTTCCCTGACCATTGCATGGTTGTTGGTGGTGTGATTACAGTAAAGAGGGTGGAAAGGTTGGAGACTTTCTTGTAATTTATTTGTTATTAGATTAGTGATCTTTTGCTTTAAATTAATGTATCCTTTGACTGGTGAAATAACCACTCTGATGAGGTTATAATTGTATATGAAGGCAGATCTAATAATGTCTTTAACCTAGGGTAGCTTTCAGGGGGCCTACAGGGGTTAAGTAATATCTGAAGGCTCTCCTATGAGAAAGATTCATGGTGTTTAAGGTGAATGGCCTGTGTGTCACCTATTTTGACTTTTCAGAGGTCTAATATGAGTACTTTTTGGTTACTGTATCTTTTTGTTAGAGAATTGAGTTAAAGATAGATGAATTGTAAAAAGCTGCATTAACAGAATTGGAAGGACCTTCTGATCTTTCTGTTTTGCCCATTGCGACTGAGGTTAGAAAAACACTAGCTTTTATAAAATATATAGTTTTTTATGCTATACAAAAATAAATTGTTGTCAGTGATCATTATAAAAGTAATCCTTTAAATAAAATTTGAGAAAATGTTTAATTTAGGGGCTGGTGGAAGGGTGCCCTTGGGTGTTTTATTTCGACTCACCAAGTATGAATTAATCAGTCAATATTTGTGACATCACACAGGTGGTCTACATTGCCTGTGCCAACACCTTCCCAGAGGAGTTGGTGATGATCTTTAGCAGCGGGTTGATCTCTGTTGTGTGTTTGATTGCTTTACTCTTGTCCTATGCCTTCCTCCTGATCATGCTCAAGAAACACTCAGGCTCAGGTGAAAGTACCAGTCGGGCTGTGTCTACTTGCTATTCCCACATAACCATTGTGGTCTTAATGTTTGGCCCATCCATCTATATCTATGCATGTCCTTTTGATGCCTTCTCCTTAGATAAGATAGTATCTGTGTTTCATACCATAATCTTCCCCTTACTGAATCCCATCATCTACACGTTACATAACAAAGAAGCAAAAACTGCCATGAGGAAAATGACCAACAAATACATCTTATGTAAAGAGAAGTGAGCTGTCATGAGCATCTTCCCACTGAGTCCCCATGACATTCATATTTCCAGAGTAGACAGCCCTTGTTGTGGTACTATCTCTTTTGCCTTTTAACTAGCTTCTTTGATTTAGGAATTTACGTTTATACTGTTTCCTTCAGTTTCTAAAAGGAGAGCAGAGGCATAGAGATAGAAAGGGTCTTACCTCTCACAATGGCCAGGCACGTGGTTTCCAAAATCTGTCGCAGGATCAGAGTGGTTTGCCATTTCCTTGTTCATTGCATTTTATATATAAGAAAACTTAGGTAATCAGTGATTTGCTCAGGGTCACACAACTACTAAATATCTGAAACCAGATTTGAACCTAGGTCTTCTTGACTGTAGGCCTGGCACTTGATCCACATGCCACCTAGCTGCCCTGAAACTGTCACCATGCTTATATAATAATGTGACTCATCCCCTTCCTTATCATCCTCCCTTCCTTAACCATCTCCTTCCCTAACTAATTTCCACAACCAGTACGATTGACATGAAGGTAAAAATACACCGAAGAAAGGACTTGGAGAGTAGATTCCTATCTTGTAGACCTCCAGCATTCTTGAAGAACATTTGCATTAGAGAACACTATTTTTTCCCCTGAGTTATAATGGAAAAATGGTGGAAGTATATTTCATATTTTCCTCTTCTTTTTTCCAGGTTAAACAAAGTTGAATGTTGTCATGAAACCATTAGGATATCTTTTCCATACAGCTAAGTTTTCAGCGTGTATGCAAAAGATCTTAAAGTACGGATTTCCACATCCCAGTGAATCACTCCTACTTCTGTCTCCTTGGTCCCAAGATAGTTATGCTAGGTAAGACTCAGAATTAGAAATACAGGTTAGAAATCTTGAGTCTTTGGAAGTGTTTCCATAAAAGGTGACTGCTCATTTCAGTGGGACAACCAGCTTGCAACCAATCACTTACTCAAAATCGTTCCACTAGCTCATGTGCATAGATATAGGCTTAGTCTTTTTGTAAGACAAAGTATACTGATTGGACTCTGAATAGAAAATACTCCTTCCATGTATTTTATATTGTGTGTATATGTACACATACATAGACTGCATAGAGAGTATGGGCATATGTGTATGTATATATACATATGTGTTCGCATACATGTATACATATACATATGTGCACATGCATGCACATATATGTGTGTATATGTGTATATACTCACAGCTTGTATTTTCTCCACTGGAGGAGATGAGCATGTAGTGAAATATTTTGTCTCACAGCTAATCCTACTACTTTGGCATGAATACAGTACAATAGAAATTCTCAGGATCTTTGGGACTGCATTTCTCATCCATGATTTAGGTAGGAATGATGATGAATACTGCCTCATCTTTGATGTGGGAATTGTCTACTATAAAGATCTGCTAACTTCCAATTCCAATAATGATACAATTCCAAGGAAACTTTTCTTACAGGAACTGAATGACATAATTTGAAACTGTGATGCCCAAGTCTTAACTTACCTCTCATCTGAAAATTAAACAATTTGTTTTCACCTTTATATTTCAATTTCAATGAGAAAATGGTATGAAAACATGTCTTTTTTTGAGAGATGTGCTTATGGATGATAGAAATGGTAGTTTGCATCTTGAAATTTAATTCCAGCTATATGCTCAGAAGATCTTTAGTTCAGAAATAATAATGGCTGTCATTTATACTTGAACGGCTAAGTGGTAGAGTGAAGAGAGTGCCAGGCCTGAAGTCAGAAAGATTCATCTTCCTTAGCTCAAATCTGGCCTCAGACAGTTCTTTGCTGTATGACTCTGGGCAAATCATTTAACCCTGTTTGCTTCAGTTTCCTCATCTGCAAAATGACCTGGATAAGGAAAGGACAAATCATTCCAATATCTTTTCCAAGAGAACTCCAGATGAGGGCAGCTAGGTGGCACAGTGGATAGAGTACTGGACATGAGGATCTGAGTTCAAAGTTGATCTCAGTTACTTACCAGCTATACAACCCTGGGCAAGTTATGTAACCCCTGATTGCCTGAAAAAAAAGAAGAGAAAACCTCAAATGGGATCACAAAGAATCAGACATTACTGAGCAACAACTTTTTGACTTCAGCTCCAGCACTCTGCCCACTCTTGCAGTCAGCTGTTGCCATTTGCTTTCCTTTTGTCACCCATATTTTATCCAATTTTGGTGAAATCTCCCTGATCACACAGGTTTCTTGAATTTTGGTGTTACTATAAAGTGATGGATGATATTTTGCTTATATTCTTTCATATAAGGACTAAACACTATGATGAGCTATGGTTCAAGGGGAAAATACAAATTCAGGGGCTAAAACAGGTGGAGGAGAAATTACATATGTGGTTTTGTGGTTAGAGACAAGTTTTGAAAAATTCAAATAGATACAGAGAGGTGATGCCAACCCTGTCAATTCAGAGTCCTCATGTTGATTTTCAGCCTGCTGTTGTTGCTAATAATGCTAACGATTTCTATTTATTTCTTCCTCCTAGATGTAATATTAGACTAAGATCCACTGACTAATCTTGGCGCTAGCTGCAGTTTATACTTTAGAAGCATTTGCTTTAGAAGGAAAGTCATTTTTGGATACAGTGCATGGTATGGTCTCTGTCATCGAATTAGAAAAAAATTATTAATCATAACAACTACAAAAATCCCATAAAATTTTAATAGGAAGACTTTACAAGAAGAGAGAAGACATCTGATGTTTATTCATTCAGTCATGTACAACTAGCTCTTCATGGTGTTTCCTTAGCCTAAACCACTGGAGTGGTTTCCAGTTTCCTTCTCTGGATTAAAGTAAGCAGAGGTTAAATGACTTGCCCATGGTCACACAGCTAGTCTTCCTGACTCTAGGCCCAGTATTTTTTCCACTGAGCCACTTAGCTGCTTAGAGAAGACATGCATACCTGAAAAGAAGTAAACTGATATTTTTCTTGTTCTGGATTCTTCCTACTCATGCTTAGGATTATGCCCATCTGAATCTAGAAGGGAACTCTAATTTAACAAGGTTTTTTTCATTCAACCAGATTTTTTTTATCTTTGCTCCTATTGGGGAGTGCACATGATGTCACTACTGCTCCACCCAAAGGGCTCTATATTTAACTCATACGTTCACTGTCACTTTGTTTTGTTTCTGACAATAAAGGACTGGCTTCTAACAATAATGATGATAACTCACATTATATGACATTGAAGGGTATCAAAGCACTTAATATAGTATGTCATTTTCTTAAGCTTTTTGTCTTCATTTTCAGTGACCTTCTTATCTTTAAAGAATTCAGGGACTTAACTCTCTTCTGTAAGATGAGTAAGTATGATTGCCATATCTTTATAGCAGTCACTGATGAAATATTAAACTTGAAAAGGTCTGACCTGGCAAGATACCACCAGAGGTTTCAATAAATGTATTTTCATTACAAAGATCTAGCCTAGGTTTGTCTAAGGGGGTTCAAACTATCATTCTGATAACTCCCAATGCAAGTGTTCTTCAGGGTTGCATTATTCCCAGATGACCACAGCATATATTCTATCATGTCACAAGAAAGCATAAGGGATTAGAAATCTAGAGGGAAGCACTAAAGGAGAATGGATATTTGGAAGCAAACTAACAGGCAATGAATTAAGTTAGGATGTCAACTTTATCGTGAGAACAGAGTTGATTCCTTTTATAAGAGGGCAGCAGGAGACAAATGGAGGGGTGACTATTTCTGGTCATCTTTTACATTTACTGGAAATACACTTGAGAGAAAGGAGTAGTAAGTAACAGAAATGGTTGAAATAGGAAGGGTGATGACTTCTGATTTAGGATGCTTTGGGATGGAGTTACTGTACAGAGTTACTGTGGAGAAAAAGTCTTATATGTTGGTATATAAGTTAAATAGGTAATTGAGGTGTGATTTCAGGACTCTTTTCCAGGTGCCCCTATTTTTGTCAATTGTTGCCCTATCGTTTTCTCTTGGTGCTCAGAATTCCTTTTTATAGAATTTTACAACACAGTCAAAGATGAGACACTGTATGTAAAAACTGAAGACAGATTGGGATGGCAACATGGTGAAGAAGTATTTTATTTAAGACTTTTAGACCCAAATCATTTGGATCGAACCCCACTGCTTCTTCTATTACATAAAGGGTTCTTAATCTTTTTATATGTCTTGCCACTTTGGCTCTTTGAAAATTTTAAAATGAACCAAATAAAAAATATGGAGTCAAGAGGACCTGAATTCACATCTTGCCTAAAAACATACTAGCTATGTAGCCCTGGGTAAGTCACTTAACCCCAATTGCCTACCCCCCCCCAAAATGAAATATACCAAATAAATAGAATTACAAAAGAATACAATATTGAAGTAAAATTATCAAAATAGTAAAAAAATAAATTCACAGTCTCTACCTTAAGCCCTGCAATACAGCAAGAAATACTGGTAGCAAAAGTGGTACCAGTGCTAGCAACAGCAGCAAATTTTTAGGTTTTCTTCTCCTATGACCCCTGAAAACCTCCTCCCTCCCCAAGTGAGCCAGGGCAGAAGTGTAGTCTCCACATGGGAATCAGACCTGGGGAAAGGGGAGTTTTAGCTTGTCTCATCACCCTTGGGGCCACCTTGCAATGACCAGTTCTAGTAGATAACTAAGTGATTGTATATTTGTCTATCTGTGTAACAACTCTCTTTAACGTGCCTATCCTTGCTTTTGGAGGGATGGAAAACTCCCTTGACTACTCTTTGAGACCCACAGTCACAGAAAAAGGTAAAGATATATGGATAGAAGAAGAGGATACAATCAAAAAGAGAATAGAGTGAATTGAAATTAAAACAGTGGAAAGGAAAATAGGGGTGATAAAGGGTAGAGTGGCAGAAATTATAGCTTTCATCCTCATAACACTTGTTTCTGCCCTCTTCAGAGACATACTTAACTTCAGTTTCTTTATCAACAAAATGGTAGAGTTGGTCAGACATACTCTAGGTCTGACATTCTGTTCAATAACATATGATGGTGTTGTACTTTTCTTTGTTTTTCCTTCCTTCCTTCCTTCCTTCCTTCCTTCCTTCCTTCCTTCCTTCCTTCCTTCTTTCCTTCTTTTGCCCTGTCTTTCTTTCTTTCCCCCTGTCTTTCCCCCTTTCTTTCCTCCTGTCTGTCTGTCTTTCTTTCTTTCTTTCCCCCTGTCTTTCCCCCTGTCTGTCTTTCTTTCTTTCTTTCTTTCTTTCTTTCTTTCTTTCTTTCTTTCTTTCTTTCTTTCTTTCTTTCTTTCTTTCTTTCTTTCTTTCTTTCTTCCTTCCTTCCTTTCTTTCTTTCTTTCTTTCCCCATCTTTCTTTCTTTCTTTCTTTCTTTCTTTCTTTCTTTCTTTCTTTCTTTCTTTCTTTCTTTCTTTCTTCTTCTTCCTTCCTTCCTTCCTTCCTTCCTTCCTTCCTTCCTTCCTTCCTTCCTTCCTTCCTTTCTTTCTTTCTTTCTTTTTTTCTTTCTTTCTTTCTTTCTTTCTTTTCTTTCTTTCTTTCCTTCCATCTTTCTTTCTACTTCATCACCTTGGACAGTTCAATCAAACTCTTTAAGTCTTGGTTTCCTCTTCAGTACAACAAAGAGGTTGCAACAATTCTAGAAGCAATGTAGTGGAGAGGAAAAATGTCAATTTTATAGTCAAAGAACGTGGTTTCAAATCTCACTTCTGACACTTCATGCCTATGAAATCATGGCAAAGTAACTTGACTTTTCTAGACTTCATTTTTGGACCTACAAAATAGGCTATGATAATAGAGAACATAAAGTTTTTTTCCAAAGGTAAATCTATGATCATATGATCCCTTTCACTTCTAGGTCAATGATGCCTAGATGAGGAGAACTCCAAGTCTGGAAACTCCTTCCAACAATGTAGATCATTAATTTCTTTCTAGATTATAGTCTTTAAAAGTTGCTTGTTTTAGTAACATACTCACACAGGTGGCATGTGTCAGAGACAGTACTTGAAAACGTTTTTATAACTCCAAGGCCTCCATGGATTCACTGTGCCATGTTGCATCATAAATGTTGGTTAACACTGTTAAAGTTTTCACAACAATTGTATACTGTAATGCCAATATTTTATGAAAATTTCCTAGGAAATATTTCCAATTTCTCTTTCGTTTCTCTACACTCCATTGTCTTTTTGCAACATGAACCTTTGTAGTCCCAATCCCTTCCTTTTTTTCATGTTACATAGCTCATTTAAAGGTATAAATATGGCACAGAATAGAATATCATGAGTAATGCTTTTCTCTGTTAAAGGCTGTTTAGTGTATATGTCAAGGCCATACCCAAAATCTCATTGTTCTCATAATGTCTCGGTCTCTTTTTGTTTTGAGAACATTGTTATCTAAACCTAGAACACAATAGTATTTCCACTTCTAAATCATCTATATAAAAGATTAACTATGAATTAGAGTAGTAACCAGAGTTATAGTCATTAGTTTAAACTGAGGCATCTATCTCCATGGTCTTAGTCTCTGATCATCTCCACTCTACTAGACTTTTGGATTCTATTCCAAGGTCCTCTGGTTCTGATAGATGATTTTTCACTTTAACTTGAGGTACCCAGGTATCCAGTACACTTACAGAACTCCTCCTCACCATGGCCCTATGAAAGTATTCTCCTTCCTCTTTTTTTTCTCAATCCATCTTCCAGAACCCCATTATGTGTTGTCTTTCTCCACAAGAATTTCAGCTCCTTGAAATCAGGAATTGTCTTGTTTGTTTCCTTGTGTGCTGTATCTTTAGTACTTAGATTAACGTTTGGTAGTCCATGCTTACTAAGTGGCTTCTTTGTCTATCTTTCTGTCTGCCCTTCTCCCCCTTGCCTCCCCGTTTTGTGAAACTGAAAAATCTAAATGCTACAAGGGCAAATTGTCAGAGTTTGTAACTTTTATCCCAAGTAAAATTAAAAAAAGAGAATGAAGGTACAAATGTTTTGACTTTCCATAAATTTTTTTCAATATCAATTTATTTATATTTAGTTCATGACATTCAATTCCACAAGCTTTTGAGTTTTAAATTTTCTCCCCCTCCCTCTTTTTCCCTCCCACTCCAAGGTAGCATACAATCTAACATAGGCTCTACATATACATTCATATTAAACATATTTTCACATTAATCATGTTGTAAAGAAGAATTATAACCAATGAAATGAACCATGAGAAAGAAGAAACAAAACAAAATAAAAAAGGAGAGAGAGAGCAAATAGTGAGCTTTGATGTGCATTAAAGCTCCATAATTCTTTCTCTGGATATTGATAACACTTTCCATCATGAGCCCCTTGGAGCTGTCTTAAACCATGCTTTGCTGAGAAGAGCCAACTCTATCAAAGTTAGTCATCACACAATGTGACTATAACTGTGTACAATGTTCTGGTTCTGTTCCCCTCACTCAGCATCAGTTAATATGAGTCTTTCCAGGTTTTTCTGACTGACTTTTCATTACTTATCTACATATATTCATCTACTCATTTGATTCTGAAAATGACTCTGTGAAAGAGGATGTATATGCATTTTACAGATCCCCATTTTATAGATAAAGAAATTAAGCCTGAGAGAGATTAAGCATGGGATAGAATATGTGAGAAGAAGGTAAAGGAGAGAGCAGCACATCTTACCTGTTATTGAGTCTGTAGACTAGCATAAAGCACAGAGTGTTTGGGCTGAAGTGACTTGATCAAAATCACAGTACTTTGGTAGGAGTATGGTAATTGTGGAGTTAATCTTGGACTCATATCTTCTAAGAGCTCTGTCCAGTATTTTACATTGTTGTTAAAATAGAACTTAAGAAAATATAATTTAGAGATAGAAGAGATCATTCAGACCAACAGTTTAACTATTTAATTTTGCATATGAAGAAACATGTCCAGAGATTAAGTGGTCTAAGGTCATACAAATACAACGTAGAAGTGCAAACTGAACCTACATCTTCTCACTCAGTAAAAGTCTAGGCAAGCAGATGTTTAGGATCCAAGGAGACTACACATATGTGGGAAAAAATGAGCCAAGACAGGGAGCCAAGGATCCAAACTCCAAATTTAGGATTCTGAGACTGAAAGGGAAACAGGATCTAGGCATGCAATATGAACAGTAAACAAAAGGCACTGAAAACAATTGATCTTAATAACTGAAGTAAAATTTAGTATTCATCAGGAAACTTTTGCTCTGCAGGTGCCAATGTCAGAGTGTAAGCTTCCCTGATATAAAATGAGATACTTGTTAAGCATTTTACAAATCTCGAAAGCACGATACAAATGCTAGCTACTGTTATTACGACAATAAGGAGAAAACCAGAATAGACAATATAACAAATTGTTTCTTTGTTTTTTTGTTTGAAAATCCTTTGTTTGGCTTTTAAAGCCCTTGTTACCATGGCCCTTTCCTTCCACTTCAGACCTCTTTGTCCTCATACCTTCTTATGTGCTTTTCAAACCAGGGATATTGGCCTCCTTGCTATTCATCACACCAGATTCCCCATTGTTCTACTCTGAGCATTTTCACTTGCTGTTATACCATGCCTAGAACTTTCTCCTTTTAATCCTAGATTTTCTGGTTTTCTTTAAGTGTCAGCTAAGAGTTCCACTTCTGCAAGATACCTTTTCTTATTCCTTTTAATGCTGTTGCCTTCCCTGTGCTCATTACCTCCAATTTACTATGCTTATGTTTTGTTTGTACATATTTGTTAACATATTGTATGTCTGCCGTAAGACTCTAAACTTCTTGGAAACAAACATCAACTCTTACTTTTCTTTATATCCTCTGAGGTTAGAGCAGTAGCTAGTACATCATAGGTGTCTTGCTGATAGCCTCTCTACAGCTTCAATCATTGCTTCTAGTTTGTCTTCTGAGAAACATTTTATTTTATTTTAAATCAATTTTACTTACTTTTAGTGTTCTACAATCATTGCCATATGACTTAGATTATTATTTTTCCCTCCCTCCCCCCTAAGTACCCCCTGCCTCCATGAGATGGTATACAATTTTATATAGGGTCCACACATACATTCCTATTAAATATATTTTCACTATAGTCATGCTCTCTAGAATTAAAATAAATGGGATAAATCATCTAACAAACCAACACGCAATACACACACAAAAAATCATCTGCTACATTCTGTGATCGAATTCCACAGATCTTTCTCTGGATGTGGAAGGCATTTTGCCTTAGAAGATCAATGAGAATTTTTTATAAGTCCTTCCATTGCCATGAAGTTCCAAGTCTACCACAAAAATCTCTCACACACTGTGGTAATTGGTGTGCACAAAATTCTCCTAGTTCTGCTCCTTTCCCTCAGCATCAGATCATATAAGTCTTTCCAGGCCTCTCTGAAGACTTCTTGTTCTTCATTTCTTATAGCACAATAGTATCCCATTATATTTATATACCATTATTTCTTCAGCCATTCACCAATTGATGGGCATCCTTTTGATTTCCAGTTTTTGGCCACCACAAAGAGTGCTGCTATAAATATTTTTGTGCATGTGGGACCCTTTCCCATTTTTATGATCTCTTGGGGATACAGTCCTAGAAGCGATATTGCTGGGTCAAAGGGTATGCATATTTTTGTAGCCCTTTGGGCATAGTTGCAAATTATTCTCCAGAATGGTTAGATCAGCCCACAGCAGCACCAACAATGTATTAGTGTTTCAGCTCTCCCACATTCTCTCCAACGTCTATCATCTTCCCATTCTGTCATGTTTGCCAATGTGATAGGTGTGATATGCTACTTCAAAGTTGTTTTGATTTGCATCTCTCTATTCAAAAGTGATTTAGAGCATCTTTTTCATATGCCTATAGATACCTTTAATTTCTTCCTCTGAAAATTGCCTGTTCATATTCTTTGACCCTTCTGAGAAACAAAGAAAAGAGGGATTTCCCAGAGTTGGGAATCAGGATGGTAAAACAGACTTCCTATATAATACTTAGAATGTCAGTATCATTAAAATACTAATTATTATTAGAGAAAAACTATAGTATGAGAGAAAAGGTCTGAATTAACTACAGTAACTTTTCTTCCCTTAATAGTCTCCTGGTTGTATAGATGGAGTTGGAGAACAATACAGTGACTGAATTCATTCTTCTGGGTCTAACCCAATCCAAAGAGATACAACTTTTGATCTTTGTACTGATCTTCTCCTTCTACATGATCATCCTTCCTGGGAACCTTCTTATCATCATTACCATCAGATCAGATCCTGCTCTCACAGCACCTCTTTATTTCTTCCTGGGCAACCTGGCTTTCTTGGATGCTACTTATTCTTTCGTTGTAGCCCCCAAAATGCTGGTAGATTTTTTGTATGAGAAAAAGACCATCTCTTATCAAGGATGTATCACCCAGCTTTTCTTCCTGCATTTTCTTGGAGTAGGTGAGATGTTCCTCCTTGTGGTGATGGCATTTGACCGCTATATTGCAATCTGCAAACCCTTACACTATGCAGCCATTATGAATGGCCAAGTATGCTATGTTTTGTTGCTAGCCCTGTGGGTTGGGGGTTTTATTCACTCCATTGTGCAGGTGGCTCTCATTATCCATTTGCCTTTCTGTGGCCCAAATCAGCTGGATAACTTCTTCTGTGATGTCCCACAGATCATCAAGCTGGCCTGCACTGACACCTTTGTGGTGGAACTCCTGATGGTGTCCAACAGTGGACTGCTTACCTTGCTATGTTTCCTGGGTTTGCTGACATCTTATGCAGTCATCCTCTTTCGGGTTAGGGGATCTTCTTCTGAGGGGAAGAGCAAGGCTTTGTCCACTTGTACCACCCATGTTATCATTGTGTTTCTAATGTTTGGACCTGCCATCTTTATTTACACCCGCCCTTTTAGGTCCTTCCCGGCTGACAAAGTGGTTGCCCTTTTTCACACTGTCATCTTTCCCTTGCTGAATCCTGTCATTTATACCCTGAGAAACCAGGAAGTAAAGACCTCTATGAGGAAGTTGGTGAATAGGCAGGTCATTTGTGGAGTAGAATGAAGAATGAGTATCACTCAGGATATCTTCAACTAGGATTCATTCACTACCATTATTCACTCTATTAATTTGATGCAGAAAATATAGCTATACATGGGAAGAACACAGGGTTGTAAAAACTGGAACATACTGGAGAATGCCATATTGGTAGTTTGATCTTAACAATAAAGTTGCTGGGTACAACATTTGGGGAGGGGAAATAGAGAAGAAACGGGTCAGTTTGCTGAATAAATATGACATGTGCTCAACTCCATGTTTTGGGGAGGACTGTGTCAAAGAAAGGCACACATCAGAGGAGCTCACTGAACCTTCTTATATGAAGTTCCAACCTTTATGGGCCAGATGACATTGAAATATTGAAAATCTATTTTTTTAATTAATTAGGTTGTATTCAGTTTTCTCCAGTCACTTCCATATATCTTATGTTTTATCTTCCTCCCTACCCCACCTTAGTCCTCTCTCCCCCTCCCTCCCCGATGTGGAATGCAATCATATATATGTTCTACAATACATTCTTATAAAAACATCTTCACCTTAGTAGTGTTGCATAGAAGAATTAAAATGAATGGAATAAAACATGAAAACAAAACAAAACATAAAATAACACAAGAGAAATGGTCTGATTCAATCTGTGATGCTATTGCATAGTTCTTTCTCTGGATGTTGAAGGTATTTTGCCTCAATATTCCATTGGGAATTTTGTAGGTGCTTGCATTGCTGTAAAGGGCTAAGTCTACCAAAAATATTCCTTGCACACTATAATTGTTGCTGTGTGCAAAGTTGTCCTGGTTTTGCTCCTTTCACTCAGCATCAGTTTCCATGGGTCCTTCCAGGCCTCTCTGAAGCCTTCCTGTTCATCATTTCCTATAACACAATAATGTTCTATTACATTCACATACCACAATTTATTCAGCCATTCCCCAATTGATGGGCATCCCTTTAATTTCCAGTTTTGACCATCACAAAGAAAACTGCAATAAATGTTTTTGTACATGTGGGACCCTTTCCCATTTTTGTGATGTCTTTGGGATATTGCTTTGGGATATATTTGGGATATAGAAACCATATTGCTGAGTCATAGATATGCAAGTTTTTGTAGCCCTTTAGGCATACATAGTTCGAAATTGTTCTCCAGAATGGTTAGATCAGCTTAGAGTTCCAGCGAAAATGAATTAGTCTTCCAACTCTCTCATAAATTCTCCAACATTTATCATCCTCCCTGTTTTTTCATATTAGCCAGTCTAATAGATGTGATGTGGTATCTCAGAGCTGTTTTGATTTGCATCTCTCTAATCAATAGTGATTTAGAACATTTTTTTCATATGACTATAGATAGCTTCAATTTCTTCCTCTGAAAACTCTCTGTTCATATCTTTTGACCATTTGTCAATTGGGGAATGATTTGTGTTAATGTACATTAGATTCAGTTCTCTATATATTTTTTAAAGGAGGCCTTTATCACAGACACTAGTTGCAAAATTTCTTTCCCTGTTTTCTGCTTCCTTCCTCATTTTTATTGCATTGTGTTTGTTTGTGCAAAAACTTTTCAACTTCATGTAATCAAAACTATCAATTTTGTACTTCAAAATGTTCTCTCTTTTTTAATCAAAAATTTCTCCATTCTCCATAAATCTGACAGATGCACTATTCCTCACTCCCCCAATTTGTTTATGGTATCAGTCTTTATATCTTGATCATGTAGCCACTTGGACTTTATATATGTGTACAGTGTCAGGCATTGGTCTATGCCCACTTTCTGCCATACTGTTATCCAGTTTTCCCAGTTATTTTTGTCAAACAGTGAGTTCTTATCCAAGAAACTGGGATTCTTGGGTTTATCTAATAGTAGATTGCTATATTCATTGACTACTGTGTCTTGAGTACCTAGCTATTCCACTGGTCTACCCCTCTATTTCTTAATTAGTGCCAAATGGTTTCAATGATTGTTGCTTTATAATACAATTTGAGATCTGGTGCAGCTAGGCCAGCTAGGTTCTAGCATTTCTTTTCACTTATTCCCTTGATATTCTGGACCTTTCGTTCTTCCAGGTGAATTTTGATATTACTTTTTCTGGATCTAGAAGACAATTTTCTGGTAGTTTGATTGGTATAGTACTGAATAGGTAAATTAACAGGTAGGGTTGTCATTTTTATTATATTATCTTGGCCTACCCAGGAGCAACTAATGTTTTTCCACTTACATAGATCTGACTTTATTTGCATGAAAAGTGTTTTGTAATTGTGTTCATATAGTCCCTGGGTTTGTTTTGACAGGTAAACTCCCAGATATTTTATAATGTCTACCATAGCTTTAAATGGGATTTCTTTTTCTATCTGTTGCTGTTGGGCTTTATTAGTTGTATATAGAAATGCAAATGATTTATGTGGGGATTTTTTGTAACCTGCAACTTTGTTTATTATTTCAAGGAATTTTTTTCAGTGTTCTCCAGAGATGTATCATATATACCTCATCCAGTGTTTTATTCAACTCTTTAACTTCTTTCTTGTTTATTTTTAGGATAGTTTTATCAATTTCAGAGGGGGGAGGTTGAGGTCCCCCGCTAGTATAGTTTTGCTGCCTTTTTTCCTGTAACTCCCTTAACTTCTCCTCTAGGAACATGGGTACTATAGCACTTGCAGCATATACTTTTAGCAACGATATTACTTTGTTGTCTATGGTGCATTTTAGCAGGATCTAGTTTTCTTCTTTATCTCTTTTTATTAGATCTATTTCTGCTTTTGCTTTGTCTCAGATTAAGATTGCTACCCCTGCTTTTTTTACATCAGCTGAAGCACAATATATTCTGCTCCAATCCTTTACCTTTACACTGTATGTTCTCTCGTTTGAAATGTGTTTCTTGTAAACAACATATTGTTGCATTATGGTTTTTAATCCATTCTGCTATCTGCCTCTGTTTTATGGAAGAGTTCATCCCATTCACATTCACAGTTATGATTACTGTCTGTGTCTTTCCCTCCATCCTATTTCCCCCCATTTGTGCTTTTAGTTCTCCCTTCTCCCTTCCCCTCCAAAATAGAGTTTTAGTTTTTGACCAGTGCCTTCCTCAGTCTTCCTTCTCTTCTTTCAGCCCCCCCTGTCTTTTACTACTCGTTTTCTTTACTACTCCTTCCTTCCCTGTTAAGCTCCCTTCCGCTTTCTGTCACCTTTCCTTTCCTATTGCTTATAAGCTAATTACATTTTTGTACTTAACTGAGTTTATTGGTCCCTTCTTGAACCAAATCACCTGAGAGTAAATCTCAAACAATGCTCATCTCCCTCCCCTCTTTCCCTCTACTGTTATGTTTTTTTGCCTGTTCCTGTGATGTAACTTACCTTTTTCTGCCTCCTCCTTTTCACATCTCCTTGTTACAATTCCTGTGCTGCTTTCAATCACATTTTTATCATCCCATCATTTAATTTATACCTACTACCTCTATCTATTATATCCCTTTCATATATCATAAGAAATATGCAATTATCAAATTTAACATGTATCATCTTGACTTATAAGGATGTAAACAGTTTTCCCATATTAATAAGAAGTTTTTTCCCTGTTTATCTTTTTATTCCTTTCTTGAAATTTGTGTTTGAAGATTGAATTTTCTATTGATCTCTTGCTTTTCATCAGGAAGGTCTGGAAATCCCTTATTTCTTTGAATGCCCATCTTTTTGCCTGAAATATTATGCTCATTATTGCCGGGTAATTGATCCTTGGTTGTAGTTCCAGCTCCTTTGCCTCATGCAATTTTTTATTCCAAACTTTTGATCTTTTAATGTAGAAGCTGCAAAGTCCTGTGTGGTCCTGACTGTAGCTCCTCAATATTTGACTTGTTTCTTTCTGACTGCTTGCAGTATTTTTTCCTTCTTTTGATAATTCTGGAATTTGGCAACAATATTCCTTGGTGTTTTCAGTTTGGGATCCGTTTTTGGAGGTGAGTGTATCATAGATACTGAAAGTATTAAAAAATTGAGATTCAGAATTTAGTACGTAAGTTGGAGTGATTGGATCAAATTATCTCTAGATCTATGAGCCTGTAATCTCTGTGGCCCTCAGTTTATTCATTTGTGAAGTGAGAGATTCTGAATATGACTAAAATTACTTTTCAAATATAATTCTGCAATATTTCTCTGAAAATCACAAACAAGTCATTTAAAGTTTGTCATCTAAACAATGATGCTGATACTATCTTGAGTAGCTACCTTAAGTGTTAACTTTTATTTTGTCATTTTCATGGTAAAGATAATTCTCTTTTGTAGAGAAAAATACAATATAATAGTTGACCAGTTTTACCTTCTCTTTTTTTCAGTTCTTATCATCACATCTGCCCAAGTAAAGTCATGAAAAATTTTTCCTGATGCTCTTTTTCTTCCCAATGTAACTAAAAATCAAAACAAAATAATACGCTTTTTTTGCCTTAGCTTCTCTTGTTGATCGCAGGTCATTTGGATCTTTAGTAGTCTTGACAATGTTTTTACTGGACCTCCCCTACATCTTATGCTCATCTTCTATTATCTAGATTGTTTCCATCTTCTGGATACTTCTTTAAAATTTCTAAAATTGTTGGTGGGATACCCATGTTTCCACATAGGTCTTACAACACAAATCATATCAGAAAGAATTGTACTTGAAACTGTATCTTTATTACATACAGATTGTTTTTCTATTGAAATGTATGATTTAGTTCAACATGTAACTTTCAAAGGTGCCCAGTGTTTCCTTCTGAAATTCCTTAACCTTTTTCTACGTTTCAAAATGTTTCAGTATTTTTTCTTTCACTGGTCAGAGTCCTGAAATACTTTGCAAGTACTTTCCTTCACAGCATTGTGGTTATTGGTGTAAATTATCTTGATTCTATTCACTTCCCTTGATTTTAACACTCACTAGAGAAATTTTTAGATTTCTCTAAAACTTTCCTTTTTGTCCTTTCTTACAGTGCAGCAATTTTCCATTCTTATTCTGAAATTTGCCCAGCCCTTCTCCAATAGATGTACCTCTCTCCTTTCAATTATTTTTTTTGCCACTACAAAAAAGAGCTGACATAAATATTTTTTGCAAATATGAGTCCTTTTCCTCTTTCTTTTTTTCTTTGCTATGTAGAACTAGTAGTGTATTGCTGGGTCAAAAGATGTGCATAGTTTATGGACATTTTGGAATAGTTTAAAATTGTTTTTAGAGAATGACTACTTTAATTTGCAATTCTACCTATAGCACATTAGTGTACCTGTTTTCCTGCAACCTCTCCAAAAACTTAATTTTCTTTTTATTTCTTTTTTTTGTCTTACCTATCAACCTTATCGATGGGAGATAAAACCTCAGAATTATTTTGATCTGCACTTCTGTAACTATTAGTGATTTGGAGCATTTGTCACATGGTTGCTGATACTTTCTTTAACAATAAATTGCAGCCTGATCTCTCCATTCTTATAAATTCACTTTTAAAATAAATTTCTAAAGGTTTGTCTACTTTTCAATTGCCTCCTTCTAAAAATATACTGAAAAGGAGAAAACCTAATATTAATTATTTGAGTTTCAGTTGGCTGACTCCTGGTTAATTACATTTCTGTAGTACATATTTACAACATCCTGAGCAGCAATGTCAGGATCATTCTTTCAAATATAGTTGCAGTTATCTTAGATGTTGTTCAACTCTATTCCTTTTGTTTTTTACAGGTTGTTTCATAGCTATGTCTGTGAAGTTAGTGGAAGGATCCAATTACTCCAGAGTGGCTGAATTTGTGTTGCTGGGATTAACTGATTCTCCTGAACTCCAGGCTTTCTTCTTTGTGGTGTTCCCTATTTTTTATGTGATGACTATATTAGGCAATATTCTCATTTTGGTTACCGTTATATCTACCCAACAACTTCATTCTCCCATGTATTTCTTCCTCAGCAACCTGCCTTTCATTGACATATGTCTGTTGTCCTTTGCTACACCAAAGATGATCATGGACTTTTTCATCCATCATAAGGCCATCTCTTTTGAAGGTTGCATCTCTCAAATCTTTCTCTTGCACCTCTTCACTGGGACTGAGATTGTACTGCTTATCTCCATGTCCTTTGACAGATACGTTGCCATATGTAAACCTCTCCGATACTATAATATTATGAGTCAACGTGTGTGTCTGTGCCTTGTGGTGGTTTCTTGGACAGTAGGCTTCCTTCACACAATGAGTCAGTTGGCCTTCACACACTACTTGCCATTCTGTGGTCCTAATGTTGTGGACAGCTTCTTCTGTGACCTTCCTTTAGTCATTCAACTTGCCTGCATAGATATCTATGTCCTAGGACTCTTCATGATTTCAACCAGTGGCATGATTTCTCTGGTCAGCTTCCTGCTCTTGCTTACCTCCTACATCATTGTTCTGGTCAGTCTTAAGAAGCACTCCTCCAGTGGGTCATCGAAGGCACTTTCTACCTGTACTGCACATTTCATCGTTGTGTTCATGTTCTTTGGTCCATGCATATTCATCTATGTATGGCCCTTTACCAACTTCCTTGCAGACAAGTTTCTTTCTGTATTTTATACCATTTTCACACCTTTCTTGAATCCACTTATCTACACTCTGAGGAACCAAGAGATGAAAGCTGCCATGAAGAAAATGAGCAACCAATATATTAGTTCCCAGAAAACTGAACAGTTTCCAAGATGCCCTGTACAATGAAGAAAACACTTCTCTGGGACCCAATATCATCTGTTTTCCATCCTTAGAATAATAATTTTTTTTAATCCAACAGTATTTCATTAAATGCCTACTACACGACAAGGGTGCTATGCTAGAGCTGGAAGAGAATTTAAGATTATCTAATCTAATAATTCTATCTTAAATCTGAGAAACCAGAGCCCCATAAAGACTAAAAGATTGCACACTGTAGTTATAGCAGTCACAATTAAAACTCTTATCTCCTGTCATGTCTCTTTCCGTGACATCACAGGGACTCTGCTATTATCAATTGCTGTGTTTCCACAGCAATTAGAATGTTCTTGTCAAAAATATTTTTATAGAATGCACTTATATACAAGAACCAGAATTTCACTCTTTGCAATTTGATTTAAAGTTGTGATTCCTTTTGCTCGAAAATTTGAATAAGTAACTACACCTAGTCTAGTATTTTAGTATCTTTCCATATTCAAGGCAACATTTGGAGAATGTATAAGTTGTTGTTCACATATTCTCTAGCTGAATGACTTGAGCAAGTCTCTGAGTCTTTCTAAATCTCAAACATGTCATTAATAAAGTGGAAATAATTATGTACTACATACTCCACAGGGCTATTGTGAGCAAAGTGCTTTATAAACAAAGCATTTACATAAATGTGGGCTATCGTGTGAGGTTTATACAATGTCAGTACTAGCACAGGAAAGATAGTAATCCTTTTAGAATATTATCCATGGGTGTGTACAATGATAGATGTTTTAAAATATAATTTTATAGAAATGCATATTTTTAATATAAAAAAATTCAGCTCTCCACTAGCCATAGAAATTTATTCTGTATGGTTCCATGACTTCTTTCGTTCAAAGCCTCTGGTGGACAGTCATAAAACAAGGATCGTTCATCATTATATCTTTATTGGATGATTTTTAACAAATATTTGAAGCATATTTAATAAGAAAGCAAATAGTACATTCCAAAGATCCTTTTTACATTGTACTTCATGAATTCCCACATTATCAAGCAGAGACCTCTAAAATGCTATGATGGGTTCTTTTTATTTTAATTCAATTTCATTTTCAGTTCCAAATTGAGAAGGCAAGAAATACAAAACTCATGACAGATATGAAGTCGGACAAAACAATTTCTGCATTAGGTATGTTTTTAAAAAGCAAGAAAAAGAAAAGACGTATGCTTCAATCTGTTCTCTTGTTCAGCCATTTTGAATTGATGGGCATCCCATCAGTTTCCAATTCTTTTGCCAACACAAAAAGGGCTGTTGTAATTATTTTCTCCATACAGCTCCTTTTCCTCTTTCACAAATTCTGGTAGTACACATGTGACATTAAAGAAATTTGATGTAAAATATGTTTTTGGAATACGTACATTATGGACAGTATGTTTTCATCCTTGTAGAGCCCTTAGTTTAAATAGCTTAGCATTTTGCAAAGTGTGTTCTTCCAACATGTAGTATTTCACATATACAAATAAGGGTTCTGTAAGATTCTGGAGGCAGAAGTATTTTTTTTCCTGCTAAAACAGTAAATGTGGTGTAGCAGAAAGAGTACTGGATTTAAAGTCAGAGGATATAGACTTAAGAATCCCATCTGTTACTGCCTACCTTTCTGAGTCTCGTTTTCCTCATCAATAAAATGAGGGCACTGAGCCAGATCATACCTAAGATCTCATCTAGTTCTTGAAATATGAAATGATGACATATTTCAAAGACTCTTTACTCACAACTCTGCAGGGTAGGTAATAAATTGTTTTTTTTTAAATTACTAAATACAGGAAACAATGTTACAGTATGAAAATATTCCTATTTCTATCATAATCCCATATTTTTCAAGCCAATTTATTTCTGAAATATGCCATAGGACTCCAAGAGCAGTATTTTTGGGATGACAATATATATTTCAGGCTTGAAAATTTTCTGTAGTCCAATCACTTTAGGAAATGATGACCTAATCTAAACTTCTAAGGGTCACACAGAGCTCGATAGTAGTGGTATCAGCAGCACTCAAACTCATAACTACCAACCATAATTTGGTGCTCTTTCCAAATTAACCTTTGTAAAAAACCATCTAAAAGTTACATTATTTTGAAAAGATACAATTTGGAAAAACCATAAAGTTTCACCTCAATCTTTGAGCATTTTAATTACTAAAATTAGTTTTGAAATTTTTCCCTGAAACAATGTGTATGTCAATACATGCAGTAGTAAAACCATTACAGAATTATTATTTTATTTTTAATTAAATTATTTTATTTATTTTCAGTGTTCAACAATCACTTCTGTATATCTTAGATTTTTTTCCCTTCCCTCCTCCTGATTTCCTCCTTCCTCCCTACTCCCTCCCTGAGATGGCATACAATCTTATGTAGCTTCTACACATACATTCCTATTAAATACATGTTGCATAGAAGAATTGAACTGGAAGGGAGAAATCATAAAATAAAACAACACATAATGCAAAAGAAGATGATCTGTTTCTATCTGCGATCCAGTTCCATAGTTCTTTCTCTGGATGTGGAAGGCATTTTCCCTCAAGAGTCCACTGGAAATTTTTTAAGTCCATGCATTGCAATGAAGTATTCAGTCTACAAGAAAAATTTCTCCCACACTGTGATTGTTGCTGTATTAAAAGTTCTCCTGGTTCTGCTCCTTTCATTCAGCATCAGTTCATATAAGTCTATCCAGGTTTCTCTGAACTCTTCCTGTTCATCTTTTCTTATAGCAAAATTGTGTTCCATTACATTCATATACCACAACTTGTTCAGTCATTCCCCAGTTGATGGGCATTGCCTTGATTTCTAGTTTTTGGCCACGAAAAAGAGAGCTGTTATAACTGTTTTTATACTTTTCCATTTCTCCAATCTCTTTAGGATAGATTCAAAGAAGAGATATTGCTGGGTCAAAGGGTAGGCACAATTTTGTAGCCCTTTGTGCATAGTTCCAAATTGCTCTCCAGCATGGTTGGATCAACTCACAGCTCTACCAACAATGGCTTAGTGTTCCAACTCTCCCACATCTTCCGCAACAGAATTTTTATTTGTTTTATTTTTTTTAATTAAATTTATTTATTTAACTTTTAACATTCATTTTCACAAAATTTTAGGTTACAAATTTTCTCTCCTTTTATCCCCTCCCCCCCAAACACCAAGCATTCTAATTGCCCCTATGACCAATCTGCTCTCTCTTCTATCATCCCTCTCTGCCCTTGTCTCCGTCTTCTCTTTTGTCCTGTAGGGTCAGATAGCTTTCTATACCCCTTTACCTGTATTTCTTATTTCCTAGTGGCAATAACATTACTCTACAGTTAATCCTAACACTTTGAGTTCCACCTTCTTTACCTCCCTCCCTCTCCACCCCTTCCCTTTGGAAGGCAAGCAATTCAATATAGGCCAAATCTGTGTAGTTTTGCAAATGACTTCCATAATAGTTGTGTTGTATAGGACTAACTATATTTCCCTCCATCCTATCCTGTCCCCCATTACTTCTATTCTCTTTTAATCCTATCCCTCCCCATGAGTGTCAACCTCGAATTGCACTCTCCTCCCCATGCCCTCCCTTCTATCATCCCCCCCACCCTGCTTATCCCCTTATCCCCCACTTTCCTGTATTGTGAGATAGGTTTTCCTACCAAAATGAGTGTGCATTTTATTCTTTCCTTTAGTGGAATGTGATGAGAGTAGACTTCATGTTTTTCTCTCACCTCCCCTCTTTATCCCACCACTAATGAGTCTTTTCCTTGCCTCTTTTATGAGAGATAATTTGCCCCATTCCATTTCTCCCTTTCTCCTCCCAATATATTTCTCTCTCACTGCTTGATTTCATTTTTTTTTAAGATATGATCCCATCCTCTTCAATTCACTCTGTACACTCTGTCTCTATGTATGTGTGCGTGTGTGCATGTGTGTCTGTGTAATCCCACCCAGTACCCAGATACTGAAATGTTTCAAGAGTTACAAATATTTTCTTTCCATGTAGGAATGTAAACAGTTCAGCTTTAGTAAGTCCCTTATGACTTCTCTTTGCTGTTCACCTTTTCATGGTTCTCTTCATTCTTGTCTTTGAAAGTCAAATTTTCTTTTCAGCTCTGGTCTTTTCATCAAGAAAATTTGAAAATCCTTTGTTTCATTGAAAGAACAATTTTTCCCCTGAAGTATTATACTCAGTTTTGCTGGGTAGGTGATTCTTGGTTTTAGTCCTAGTTCCTTTGACTTCTGGAATATCCTATTCCATGCCCTTCGTTTCCTTAATGTAGAGGCTGCTAGGTCTTGTGTTATCCTGATTGTATTTCCACAATACTTGAATTGTTTCTTTCTAGCTGCTTGCAATATTTTCTCCTTGACCTGGGAACTCTGGAATTTAGCCACAATGTTCCTAGGAGTTTCTCTTTTTGGATCTTTTTCAGGCAGTGTTCTGTGGATTCCTTGAATATTTATTTTGCCCTCTGGTTCTAGAATCTCAGGGCAGTTTTCCTTGATAATTTCATGAAAGATGATGTCTAGGCTCTTCTTTTGATCATGGCTTTCAGATAGTCCCATAATTTTTAAATTGTCTCTCCTGGATCTATTTTCCAGGTCAGTTGTTTTTCCAATGAGATATTTCACATTATCTTCCATTTTTCCATTCTTCTCTCTTTGTTCTGTGATATCTTGCTTTCTCATAAAGTCATTAGCCTCCATCTGTGCCATTTTAATTTTGAAAGAACTATTTTCTTCAGTGAGCTTTTGAATTTCCTTTTCCATTTGGCTAATTCTGCTTTTTAAAGCATTCTTCTCCTCATTGGCTTTTTGAACCTCTTTTGCCAATTGAGTTAGGCTAGTTTTCAGGGTGTTAATTTCTTCAACATTTTTTTGGGTCTCCTTTAGCAGGGAGCTGATCTGCTTTTCATGCTTTTCTTTCATCTCTCTCATTTCTCTTCCCAGTTTTTCCTCCACCTCTCTAACTTGATTTTCAAAATTCTTTTTGAGCTCTTCCATGGCCTGAGCCCATTGGGTGGGCTGGGACACAGAAGCCTTGATTTCTGTGTCTTTGCCTGATGGTAAGCATTGTTCTTCCTCATCAGAAAGGAAGGGAGGAAATGTCTGTTCTCCAAGAAAGTAACCTTCTATTCTCTTATTTCTTTTCCCTTTTCTGGACATTTTCCCAGCCAATGACTTGACCTCTGAATCTTCTCCTCACACCCACCTCGCCTCCTGATCCTCCCAGCCAGTGTTTGGGGTCTGAGATTCAAATGCTGCTTCCAGCCTTAGGGCTTTTGGTGGAGGCAGGGCTGCTATTCAGTGTGAGATTAAGTTCAGGTGCTCAGGTTGGGGCAGGGCCACCTCTCAGGCTCAATTCCCTCAGGGGGTTTATGCACAGACCTTCCACAATGGGTTCAGGCTCCCGCCCACTTGGGGAGCCCTGGTCTGCAGCCGCCTCTCAGCTTCTACCTCCTGGGGGGGCCTGAATTAGGGAGGCACCCCACTCCCCTCTCGACCCGCCAAAGAGACTCTCTCACCAACCCCAGTCACCTATGGGTGGAGGTACTTGTGCGGCCGCTGGTGATCCTGTCCCTGAAGCCTGGTCGGATCTGTTTCTCTTGGTGCCGTGGCCGCAGCAGGTCTGGGCTGGGCTCCATGTCTGCAGCGCGACGGACCTTTTGCGAGAGGTTTGGAGGTCTCTCTGTGGGTGGAGGGACCCGCGTAGCCGCTGGAGATCCCCTCCCTGAAGCCTGCTCGGATCTTTTCCTCTCGGTGCCACGGCCGCGGCAGGGCTGCACTCAGCTCCCAGTCCCAGCGCCCAGTCCGCAGCATGAAGGACCCCCCGAGAGAGGTTTGCAGGTCTCTCTGGAACAGAAATCTCCCTCACTGCAATGTTCTGTGACCTCTGGGTGCAGAATTCGCCGTGAGTCACTTCCTTGTAGCTGTTCTATGTGTTGTGGGTTCGGAGCTATGTGTATGTGCGTCTTTCTACTCCGCCATCTTGGCTCTGCCCTCCAGAATTTTTAAATTGCAAAATTACGTGATGTATTTATGTGTTGTCTTGATCAAATGTATTCTTGGATTCATATAAATAGCAGTAGAAAATTTTAGATTGTGTGTAGCTCTTTGGATTGACTAGCCATAATGATGACCTTTTGCACATTCACAGACAGTGGGTGCAACGTTAACATTAGAAATTCTTTCTATTTTAAGAGAGCAATTGGAATTAAGGAAGAATGGACATAGCATTGTGTTATGTGTGTAATGTTTTAAACTTCTGAATCAGTATTTCCCAATATTATTCAATTTGAGACTCACAGTTAGGTCAGATGTTGTTTTTCTTGCTTGAGAAATAAGTAGTGGTAAGAACAAGTTGTAATTTTGCCTAAGGTCATATAATTATTACATGTATTACATTTTGCATACCTGAGTTGTTTTGTGAAGTATTACATTTTTTGAGTTTAAATATGTTTAAAAAAACATGTCCTCCAGTCCTGTATTTTTCTATTAGACTACAAATATTTACTCATGTCTCATGAACATGTAAGTAGAAACTAAATGAGTGGAAATTTTATGTATTTGCTTTATCCTTTTTCTAAAGTAGTATTTTATCTCCCTCTACCAATTATATGTCAAGGGAATTTTTAGCATTCATTTTTACGAGATTTTGAGTTCCAATTTTTCCCCTTCTTTCCTTCCTCTCCTCTCCTTCCCCTTCTGAAAATGGTAGGCAATTTGATATACACAACATATTTCATTTGATACACATTCATGTGATATATAAAACATATTTCCATATAAGCCACTGTTGTGAAAGAAGAAACATATCAAAAGGAAAAAATGGGAAAAAGTATAAAGTAAGCTAAAATAATTATGCTTTAATTTGCATTCAGAGTCTATCAGTTTTTTATCTGGATATGGATAACATTTTCCTTCCTTCTTTGCACTTGTCATTGATCACTGTGTAGTTGAAATGAGCTTTCATTCATAGTTGAGCATTACACAATGCTGATGATACTATGTACAATGATTTCCTGGTTCTGCTCAATTCGCTTTGCATCAGTCTGTACAAGTTTTTGCAAGATTTTCTTAAATTTGCCTGTTCATTATTTCTTATTGCACAGTAGTATTCCATTACATTTATCTACTACAGTTTATTCAGCCATTCCCCCAACTGATCGGCATTCCCCCTGTTTCCAATATTTTGCCACCATGAAAAGGGCTACTCTAAATATTTTTCTCTTTTTTATGATCTTTTTGGGATACAGACCTAGGAGTGGTATTGCTGGATCAAAGACTGTCCTTTGGGCATAGCTCCAAATTGCTCTTCAGAATGTTTGGATCATTTCACAACACTACCAGCAGTGCATCTCTGTCCCCATTCTCCCATATTCTCTCCAACATTTAACATAATCCTTTATTGTTATATTAGCCAATCTGATTGGTGTGAGATGGTATTTCAGAATTGTTTGAATCTGCATTTTTCTAATTAAAAGTGATTTAGAGCACTTCTTCATGTGTCTATAGTTATCTTTGATTTCTGCATCTGAAAACTGCCTGTTCACAATTGGGAAATGGCTTGTATTCTTATAAATTTGACTCAGTTCTTCTCATAGTTGAGAAATGAGGGCTTTATCAGAGACATTGACTGCAAAGATTCTTTCCCAGCTTATGTTTTCCTTCTAATCTTGTTTGCCTTGGTTTTGTTGGTAGAAATGTTTTTTTTTCTTAATTTAATATAATCAACATTATCTATCCTACATTTTGTAATGCTATGTCTAATTTAGTCATGAATTCTTCCCTTCCCCATAGATCTGACAGGTGGAGTCTTTCTTGCTCTCCTAATTTGAGTATGATGTTACCCTTCATGTCTAAATCATGCAACCATTTTGACCTTCCCTATTACATGGTCAGTTTTTGTGTAGGTGCCATATGCTGCTGAGAAAAAGATAGAATCCTGTTTTTTCCCTTTCATTTTTCTTCAAATGTCTGTCATATCTAACTTTCCTGTATTTTATTTACCTTCATAGTTTCTTTCTTTTTTTGGTTGGATTTCTTGAATTCTCACAGGAGACAGTTGAGGTCTTCCACTAGTATAGTTTTTCTGTCTATTTCTTCTTACAACTCACTTAACTTCTCCTTTAAGAACTTTGATGCTAAACCACTTGTGCATATATGTTTAGCATTATTATTGCTTCTTTGTCTATGGTCCTTTTTTTAGCACAATTTAATTTCCCTTTAAACTAGACTATTTTTGCTTTTACTTTTTCTGAGACCAGGAATGCTATCCCTCATTTTTTTTTTTACTTCAGCTAAAGCATAACAGATTCTGCTCCAGCTCCTGAACTTTACTGTGTTTGTCTCTTGGCTTCAAATGTGTTTCTGGTAAATAACATATTGTAAGATTCTGGTTTTTGATCCACTGTGCTATCCATGTCTCTTTAATGGGACGGTTCATCCCATTCACACTAAAACAAAACAAAAACTATTTGGCAACAATATTTCTGGTAAAGAATTTCTTCATACTCACATTAGTTCTAGGGTTGTAGTCAACAGTAAAATGTAAGTTCCTCAAGGACAAGAAGGTTTTTTCCCTCCTTTTGTCTATCTAGCTCTGGGAGTTAGTATAATGTCTTGCATGATTTAACTGTTAAATAATTGCTTGATATGATGAATTTAAATTCTGTACCCATGTTATGCCTTTCCAGTTTGTTAGAGGTTTCCAGTTTGTTCTGTCATAGAAAAGTCTTGGACAACTCATGTTCACCTCTAACACATGATGAAGCCATAAGGATAGAGATGTAATGAAGGACATAGAAATAAAAGAGGCAGAATACTTCTCTTAGTTTCTTTGAGAATAAAACTCTTTCTGCAACATCAATACATTTAATCACCAAATCTAGGGTTTTGGTGATTCCAGAACAATAGCCTATGGGAAGTAAAATTCATGTGATGCTGTTCAATAAAAGAATATGATATTAGTGTTGAAATAAAAAAAGAGATATGTCCAATTTTGAATTGTGAAATTGACTTGTGTCAATTATCATTGATCACTATCTGGTACATTTTTGTAGTTGACACATTCATGGATTGTTTTGGGAAATGTTGACATTTTGGGGTTTCTCATTCATTTTTTAAAAAAGATGACAGAAGGATTGCATGAATTGACAAATGAAGTAACATACAGTGTCTCCAATGCATTTGGCTCTTGCATTGCTTCAGTTCTTCCAAAGATCTGGGATTGCATGTGATGGGTTCTATCTCCTAATCTACAAAACTTAACTAGTCCTGCTGCCTCCGTTCTCTCTGACTTCGAATCATGTCTATATACTTGTCTGATATTTTGTGTGCAGATAAGATCGTGTCATTTCCCTACCTGCAATAATCCTCTCTTTTGCTTGGCAAACTGAGTACAAAACCTCCACATTCAAGGCACTCTAAACATATCCATCAACCACCTCCAGACACATTTAAAGATGTTTATGTTACTCCCACCACACAGCCCATACTGTTATAATTGTTCCACAAACATCATATTCCTTATGCCTGGAATTTTTATCATCTCTTTGGGAAACAGCCTCAGAAGTGGTATTACTGCTGGGTCAAAGTGTTGAGGTTTAGAATGGTTGGATCAGAACACAGCTCCGCCAACAAAGAATTAGTGTTCCAACTTTCCCACATCTTCTCCAACATTTATCATTTTCCTGTTTTGTCATGTTAGCCAATCTCATAAGTGTGATGTGGTATCTATCTTACAATACGGGAAAAGCTCCCTTAGCTCTGTTTGATTCTAGGCATGAGTCATATCTGAGAGGCAATCATGTAGCCACAAAGTGTTAAAGGCAAGGCTCAGCATTAACCAGGCGGATAGGGCACTAACACAGATTCAGGAAGACCTGAGTTCAAATTTGACCTCAGACACTTACTATCTTTGTGACCATGGACAAGTCACTTTTTTTTTTTTTTGCCTTAATTCACTGGAGAAGGAAATGGCAAATCGCTCCTGTATCTTTGCCAAGAAAACACCATGGATCATATGGTTGCAGGGTGAGACAGAATTGGACATGACTGAATATATATATTCCACTTGGCATCTATACCCCTTCACAATCTGGCTCTAATCTACCTTTCCAACTTCGTTACGCATCACCCTACTTCAACTCTGGCCAGATTGCCTTTGTAACAGTGTCTTACACACAATAAAGATACAGTTACATGAAATCCTTCTTCATCCTGCCTAATGACTCTCCACTTATTTTTATCAGAGTACCTGAAAGTTATGACCAAAAATGAATTTTGATGCAATAATACATGAAATAATTAAAGAAAATTGTCCTGAAGCATTAGAACAAGAGGGATGGGAGAGGAGAAATTTTTGAAAAATCCTTTGATCATCACTTAAAAGGGAATCTATGAGGAAATCTCATAGGAATAGCGCAGTCAAATTCCACAACCCTCAGCTCAAGGATAAAATATTAAACACATCACGATTAAAACAATTTAAATATGATGGCATCACAATTAGAATTACACAAGACCTAGCAATAGAGACATTAAGGAATTTCAGATCTTGGAACACAATACATCGAAGAGCAAAAGAACTGGGGCTCTGGTTGAAAATATCATCCCGTACAAAGTTAAGTATTATGCTGAATGTAAAATAATGGACATTTGATAAACTCTCAGACTTTGTTAAAAAAAATCCTGAACTTAATAGAAGATTTGGCATATAAGAACCAAGAAAAATATTATATACCAAAGACTGATTATAAGGAGTTCATAAGGACAGGCTGTTTGCCTTTTGTATACCTTTCATATATGTAAAATATATGTCTAGGATTCTAATAATTGGGTAGCACAAAAAAAAGATTGGGGTAAACCTATGATATGAATTTTATTTTTTACGATATGAATTTTAAAAGTAAAACCATTTAGGAACAGTTGAAAAGAGTAATTATTTTATACAAATGAGGTGCAAGAGGAAGAATGCATACCGAGTATTAGAGGGGGAGGAGGCTGGTAGCTCTGGTAATCTACTTTCATCAGGAATGGGTTTAAGAGGGAGCAATACATACATACATACATACATACATACATGCATACACAAATATGTATGTGTTTAAAAGAGCATAAACGTCTTCTAAGTTCGGAAGAAATAAAAAAGTAGCGTCATAGGGAGGGGGGAGAAGACAAGGGAGGGATTTTTAAAAGGGAGAATGAGGGAATAGATAAAAAGGAGTATAGAAGGCTATTTAAATGTATGGGAATGGGAAGATAGGGGAGGGATCCTTTGAGGGGTTGGGCAAGTAATAGGATGGAAAGGTAGTGGGTAAAATAAAGTAGAGGAGGCAGAAGCGATAGAAAATGAGAGATATGCACAAACATAAAAGCAAAAACTGGGAGTAGAATATGTTTGGTAAATTATACAACCATATATGTATGTGTTTGTGCGTGTATATATCTACAGCTATAGAGAAACATATCTGAATTTTATTTATAACCTTCTAAGGAATGAGGGGGAGGGAAAAAAGAACAAAATGAAAAAAGTTCATAGCAGAGAACAAAATAAAATTTACAAGCAAGAAAAGAAAAGATGGATAATTCTCAACACAGTATGTATTATTTATCATACACGCTTTCTTGAAATGAAAATTTAATATTACATAATTTGAATCTTCGTGTTCTCCTATGCACATGACATGCTTTTTTCTTACTTAGTATTTAAGTTTATGATTTCTTGTTTCTTTTCTCTGTTGTGTATTGGTGTTCTGGCTCTTGAAACTAAAATAAAATTAAAAAAAAATTAGTCTAAAAAAAGATAAGTATTTCTGAAGTTCGGTTGGTTCCCAGCTTGCCTTGATGTGAATCTGATCACGACCAGTTGGAAACACAAGTTCTTTTCTAGTATAGTCTGAAGTCCCTTTCACTTCAGTTCAAAAATATCAGCCAAAATGGTAGAAGCAATATATAATGACACATGGTAGGTGAAATTTATGATGACTTACAAAGCAGTTGTCCACCATTAATGAAGTTCAATCTTTTTTTTGTTGTTTATTTCAAATGATTTTTTTTTAAATTTTTATTTTTCATTTTTTAACACAGTTTATATCAGATAAAACAATTTAAACTTTTGGCCAGGTGATACTTCTTTTTATAGCATTTACAGTATGGACCACAAAAGAACTTTTTAAAAAAACATTAACCAACTGAGACACAAATAATATTTATGTTGCTAACTTCACAAGCTCTTCACCTAATTGTCTCCACATTATTACTAAGAATTAAAGGACCCTAACTTATTGTTGTTGGTCTAAAGTGCTATGCCTAATAGATTAATTTTAGACTTAACCTCAAATGTTCCCCTAACAATAATGTATAATTGAATAGATCTGGTGTCAAGCTTGCAAACCTTTTGACTATAAGAAATTGACACCAAGAGTAGGGACATTGCAGTGATACAGTATGTCCCCAACTTCAGGTCAGTTCCAGGTAGGATTAGATTATCCACTAGCATTCAGCCAGGCTTAAGGTCTGTCAGGTGTCAGTGGGGAGACTGAGTCAGGAGAATCCTACCTCAGCCCAGGCTGAACAGCCACTCTCCCACCCTTCCCATGAGATCACCTTTTGCAGTTCATACCAGCATCTCACCAGCTTACAGACAGACATCATGGGTTAGAGGCTCAGATTGCCTTTCTTGCTACCCATAGCTGGAGTTAGACTCAGAAGAACAGTCACTTAATAGTCCCATAGCATCTAAAAAATGGCAAGTTCTAATAACCAGGTTTCAAATATGATTATAATTTCACTTTGACTAAGGAACATCTTTTGAGGCAAGTCTTAAGTGGCTTACATGCCTTTCTATAAATGTTCTAGTTCCTGAATAAATAGCAATCATAATATCAAATTTGCCACTAAAACCTTAACTTTTCCATCAATGCCAAATTTTACCCGAGGTTACCTTCCTCTAGGAAATTTAGACTGAAATTCTTTTCCCCAAACTAAAGATGTCATTGGTATATTCTCAGTGATTAATTCAGTCAACTATTTTAATACTAATTGCTTTTACCTCACTTTGTAACATGTACATTTTTTTCTCCCCATCACTCCCTTCCCCCTGCTTCCTAATACCTTGCATTCTGATTACTCCTTCCTTCAAAGTACCCTCCCTTCTATCACACTCCACCCTTCCCTTATCCCCATCTTCTCTCTTTTCTTGTAAGGCAAGATAAATTTCTCTACCACATTCACTGTAGTTCTTATTTCCCGATTATATGCAATTAAAATTCTCAACATTCGTTTCTTATACTTTGAATTCCAACTTCCCCCCTTTCCCCCTCCCACCCCAGCCCCACTGAGAAGGGAAGCAATTCAATACATGCTAAATATGTGTTCTTTTGCAAAAGACTTCCATAATAATCATGTTGTGTAGTATTAATTACATTGCCCTCTGTCCTACTCTATTCCCCCTTATTCTTTTCCACCTACAACTGACCTTGTCCCTTCTCGAAAGTGTTTATTTCTAGTGATTCCCTTCTCCCATTTGTCCTTCCTTCTAACAATCCCCTCACCCCACTTGTCGCTTCTTCTCCTACTTTCTTGTGGTGTGATATAAATTTTTATATCAAATTTAGTGAGCATGTTATTCCCTCCTTCAGCCACATGTAGAGAGAGTACCTTTATCTTACCCCCCTCTCCCCTTCTTCCTTATCTCCTCCATTGAATAAGATTTTTTTTTATCTCTTTTATGAGTTATAGCCTGCCTTGGTCCATTTCTCCCTTTTCCTTCCTGGAATTTTCCTCCTTCACCCCTGGATTTTTTATTTTATTTTATTTGGTGTGGATATCATTTCTTCTGATATAACACACCCTGTACTCTCTATCTATCTATGTGTATGTGTGTGTGTATGTACAATCTCTCCATCTACCCAAATACTGAGAAAAGATTCAAGAGTTAAAAATATTTTCTTTCCATGTAGTAATGTAAACAGTTCAGCTTTAGAGACTCCTTTACAATTTTTCTTTTCTCTTTACTTTTACATCCTTCTTTTGATTTTTGTCTTGGGAAGACAAATTTTTCTATAGACATCTGGTCTTTTCCTCATTGTGAATGATTGACAGTCATCTGTATCATTGAATGACCATTTATTCCCTGGAAATATTATACTCAGATTTGCTGGGTAGGTGATTCTTGGTTTCAGTTCTAGTTCCCTTGACCTCTGAAATATTTCATTCCAAGCCCTTCAATCCCTTAATGTTGAAGCTGCCAGATCCTGTGTTATACTGACTGTATTTCCACAGTACTCAAATTGTTTCTTTCTAGCTGCTTGCAGTATTTTCTCCTTGATCTGGGAACTCTGAAATTTGGCCACAATATTCCTAGGAGTTTCTCTGTTCGCGTCTCTTTCAGGAGGTGATTGGTGAATTCTTTCAATATTTATTTTGCCCTCTGATTCTAGAACATCAGGGCCGTTTTCCTTGATTATTTCATGGAAGATAACGTCTAGGCTCTTTTTTTTGATCATGGCTTTCAGGCACTCCTATAAATTTTAAATTATTTCTCCTGGATCTATTTTCCAGGTCATTTGTTTTTCCAATGAGATGTTTCGTATTACCTTCTATTTTTTCAAATATTTGATTTTGTTTACAAACTACTTGATTTAACTCATAGTCATTCATTTCCCTGAACTCAATTCTCTCTTTCAACGAATTATTTTGTTCAGTGAGCTTTTGAACCTTCTCTTCCATTTGGCTAATTCTGCTTTTTAAACCCACCTTCTCCTTGTTGCCTTTTTGGATCTCCTTTTCCAATTGAGTTAGCCTCTTTTTAAAGCCGTTATTTTCCTCAGCATTTTTTTGGTTCTCCTTTAGTAAGCTGCTAACTTTTTTTTTTTAAGGTCTTCTATTTCCTAAGTCCAGTTTAAATTCCCTTTAGAGGCAGAATCCTTGACTTCCTCTGACAGTATGCCTTGTTCTTCCTCATCTGAAAGGATGGGGGGAGACACCTGTTCCCCAAGAAAGTAACCTTCTATGGTCTTATTTTTTCCCCTTTTTTGGGCATTTTCCCAGCCAGTTACTTGACTTCCGAGTTTCCTTTCCACAACCATCTGGCCTCCAGTTTTGCCAAGCCAGCACTTAGGGGCTGAGATTCAAATGAACTGCTCCCAAGGCTCAGGGGCTTTCAGCTGGGGTAGGGCTGCTATTCAGTGTGAGATTAAGATCAGCTGCTCAGGTATGGGCAGAACTACCACAAAAGGTTCAGTTCCCTCAGGGGCTTTCTGATGAGACCTTCAACAATGGATGCAGGCTACTGCCTGCTTTGGGGGTCCTATCAGCTGCTGCCTCTACTGCTGCCACCTGAGGAGACCTGAGTTATGGGGATACTCTGCACATCTCTCGGTTAGCCAAAAAGACCCTTTCACTGACCTTTGGTGCCTGTGGGTTGAGGGATCTGTGATGCTGATGGAGATTATGTCCCTGAAGCCTGCTTGGATCTGCTCCTTTCAGTGCCAAGTAGCCAAGGCAGGGCTGGACTCTGCTCCGTGTCTGGTGTTCAATAGACCTTTCCCATAGGTCTTTCAGGACTCTCCTGGACACAAATCTCCTCCATTTGGTTGTTCTGTGGCTTCCACTGCTCAAGAATTTGTTGAGAGCTCTTCTTTACAGGTATTTTTTGGGCTGTGGGGTAAGAGTTAAGTATATGTGCATCTTTCTACTCCACCATTTTAATGAAGTTCAATCTTAAGAGTTCTTCTCTAGGATGAGTTTAATTTTGGCTCAGCTTAAGACATGGCAAATATAATGATTTACTCAAGGGACCATGGCCAAATTTTGACATCATTCATTAATATCTGATGGAATGAAATCAGATGCATTTTTGGATTTGAAATCGATATGTCTATTGAATCTGAATTGCTATTTTATTGTTAGAGATTTCTGTTACAGAAAAGTATTTTGTATAGAAACTTCAGATAATCAAAATGATTAAAAACCTCCATACTTCTCATGGATTCTTTCTTAACTTTTCCAATTCTAAAGATTTTTATTGTTTTGGTTGTGTTGAGTGTCTGAGTAACTATTACCAAAATACTGAGTCAATACTTGGAAACTGATTGGCTATGTGAAACTAGGGAGAATGAGGAGTCTAGGAAAATGTCAAGATTATCAACTTGACACACTGGAAAGATAGTGCTTCCTTTGATAAAAATGAAAGTTTGAAAAAGGGCTACAAATTTTAGACACATTAAGTTTAAGGTGTCTTCAAAATATCTGGTTTGATATATCGAATTGGTAATAGGAAACTGAAGGTCAGGAGAGAGACTAAGGCTGAGTATGTAAATCTAGGAATGGGAACTTTTGAGGTAACTGAGAGGGTAGTGGGGAAGAAAAGAGGGCCCAGTACATAACCATGGGAATAGTCACAGTTTGGGGGTGTAAAGTGGAAGATGAGTTATCAAAGAACACTTAGAAGAAGCAGACTTGAGAACCAGGAAAATGAGTAACATGAAAACCCATAAAGAAGAGTATACATGAGGAGATGAAATTTAACAGGATCAAGTGCAATGGATACACTGATACAGAGGAGGAAACAAGAAAAGACCCTTAGATTGCATAATTGAGATATGACCGGCAATTGTAGAATAGTTTCAGTTGAGTGGTGAAGATGACAGTCAGATTACAAAGGGTAAAGGACTTAGAGGAGAGATTATGTGGAAAAAGTGAATGCAGAAAATTTTGGCTAAGAAAGGGAGAAGGGATATAAAATGATGGCTTGAGGGAATGATACGGTCTAGTGAAGGCATTTTAAGAATAGGAGAGACTTAGGAATATTTGAAGGCAAGAAGCAAGGAGATAGATGATAGGAAGAGATTGAAGACTGGAAAAAAAAAAGGAGATCTCCCTGGGATCAAGTGCAAATATAGAGGGAGACAGTCTTCGAAAAGAGAAGGCCTATCTCTTCATCAAAAACCAGAGGAACCAGGAGAGAGTGGGGGATGATGCCAAGGGTATTTGAAATGACAAGTATAGGAGAAGAAAGAGCTAATGTCAAATTGTCTCATTTATTTATTCAGTAAAGTAGGAAATAAGGTCCTCACTGAAACCGGGTGGGTTGGGGGGGCTTCAGGAGGGAAGATAAGATTTGATATACTTTCTTCAGGAAATGAGATAGGGTTTTAATTGGAGAAAAATAAAAGGACTTCTTTGCTGCAGCACAGCTCCAGGTGAAATTGAACAACATGAATTTGTGATGTCCCTAGGCAGTACAGTTGTAAGATTTCCTCCAACTTTGTTCAGCAATTTATGAGTGAGTGGAGGAGGCAGATAGTGGGCATGGTCCAGTGCTGGCTTTACACAAGAGAAGAGCAGAAACAGGAAACAGGATAAGGAGTACAAGAGCAGAGACAAGTGTAGAGATGAAATGGCTGACTTTTGGGTTGAGGTTAGAGGAGGAAAGGAAAGTCAGAATAAGTGTGATGGCTTAGGAAAGCATCGAGGGGTAGAAGGAAAGGAAGTTTCAGTGAGGTCAAAGAAAAGATGTAGAAGGAGTGAAGCACTGGAAGAGGTGGAATTTTGAGACATGGTCAGAAAAAGGAATGTCAGAGTTCCTGATTAGGGAAGTGGAGCTCTTGTGGGTAATGACAAGATGTACTGTGTGACCATCCCTAAGTGTCAGTGAGGTAACGTGAACAGTTTATGGGGCTTAAAGAAATTGGGGAAATTAGAGAATCAGAGGGAGCATCTACATGAATATTAAAGTCTCTTAGTATAAGGGAAAGAGTTGGGAGAAGAGACAAGGATGGTGGACTAGGGGCTGAACACTTTGAGAAAGGAGAGAGAATGGTGTGAGCTTCAGGATACAACAGCTACCTTAACTTTAATTGGGTAGAAGACTTTAACTGTCTGGCTTTTAAAGAAAGAATGATTAATGAGTGAAGGAAGCAAAAGGGGAGTCTAGCAGTGACAGTGGGGAATAAGAGGCATTCCAATTCCTCCTCCAGTATGAGTATGATATGAAGAATTGTAGGGAAGAATGTAAAAGTGGTGCTGGTGAAGATCACCAGGCATGTCAGAGGTGTGACAAGTCTCCATAAGAGAGAATACATGGAAAGCAAAAGGGAAGGAAAATGTTGAAATGAAAGAGGTGCAGGTTGAAGGGCAGTTTGTTTTCTTTGCAACTGGAATTTCAGAGGGCACAGAGGAAGGGATGGGCAGGTTGAATTAGGGTATGGTTGAGGTTTGGTTGAGGAGAATGGGGATGAGAGTACATAAGGAGAGACTAGGGGACTGTTCTCTCCCAAATAGTTAATTATTAGAGGAACAGGGAGTAAAATGATATACTGCTATCATGGTGCTGAAGTTGATATTATTGCCAGAGGCATAAGAACACTTGTGAGGTTGTTGCTGTGCCTGTGGACTATTATTACGGAGACTCTATTGGCTATTTTGCCTCTTCCTGCTCCTTCCTGTTTGTTCTCACTACAAGTTTTTGGTTAACTTTGTCATCCTTTTCATCTGTCTACTCTAGGTACTAAAGGTGATTGCAGTGCTTATAATGAATGTCTGGACTAGACATTTTTCTGGGTCTCCTCACCCCTCTCTCTTGATTTTATACTTAAAAAGTATAGGAAAGTAGTGTCTCCGTTATCTTCACTATTTACTTCTCTTCAGTCCAGTACCGTAGGGAGTATTCAGTGACTGTGGTGGTAATTGAAAGAACTGCCAATTCTTGGCCTCCTCTTCAATCTTCTTTACACCTGATCCTGAGAGATTTTTGCTAATGGGGGAAGCAAACCTTAGCTGCAGAAGAAGAGTTTCAGATATCATCTACCCGATCATTCATCTACAGCACAAAGCAGAAGGAGCTGGCTGTAGCAGGCATTGCTTCTCTTAAAGTATTCTACTGAATCAGCATGGAGTGGTGACTTGCACTCCAATGTGCCTGCCAACTGCCATGTTTAAATACTTCTTTTTTATTTCCATTCCCTTATCTTCCCCCTTCCTCTTACCCCTCCTGCTCCTCATTCTCCTGTATCCTATGACTATTTTTCTATTTCTTTGGGAGCTTATTTGCTTTTCCCTGGTGCTTATTTTCTGAATGAACCACAATATTCTTCAACAATAAAGGAGAAATGCTGTTGTGCTTTAGTTTCACCAATGTGAAATATGTTTTATATTGTTTGTAATTATGTACAAATGAACAAACAGAAATGTAATTTAAAACAGAAATCGTCAACAAGAAAAACTTGTTTATTGTTCTCCACTAAATTTAGACAATATCTGGAAATGTGATGACTTCCTCCTGGGATGTGAAGGTCCTTCAGTGCTTGTGAGAGAAAAGCTAATAATTTATGTAGATTAAAGTCTTTAACTCAAGGTTATCATTCCCATGACAAAATTATTTATTTATCTCTAGTTCCTTTTCTATGGAGAGCGAAATCTGAAATATGAGATTGTAATTCCCATGCCAACATTACTTATTTATCTCTGGTTTCTTTTCTACAGCCTTTTGCCTGTGCCCTGAGACAATGGATGCAGGCAATAAATCTACTGTATCTGAATTTGTGCTGTTGGGACTCTCCAGTTCCTGGGACCTCCAACTGTTCTTCTTCATGGTGTTTTCTTTGTTTTATGTGGCAACAATGGTGGGCAACTGCCTCATACTTATCATAGTCATCGTTGATTCCCACCTTCATTCTCCCATGTATTTTTTGCTCACTAACCTCTCTGTTATTGATATGTTTCTAGCTTCTTTTGCTACCCCCAAGATGATTACAGACTCTCTCACTGGACATAAAACTATCTCATTTGATGGCTGCATCTCCCAGATTTTTTTCTTGCATCTCTTTACTGGCACTGAGATTATCCTGCTAATGACTATGTCTTTTGATAGATATATTGCCATATGCAAACCCCTTCGCTATGCAGTCATTATAAGTCCCCGGGTGTGTATTATTTCCTGGGTGGTGGGTATCATGCATTCAATGAGCCAGGTTTGCCCTTTGCTTGCCTTTCTGTGGCCCCAATAAAGTAGACAGCTTTTCTGTGACCTTCCAGTGGTATTCCAGTTAGCCTGTGTAGATACTTATGTACTAGGACTCTCCATGATCTCCACGAGTGGCATCATTGCTCTATCCGGCTTTATCCTCTTATTTAACTCCTACGTTATTGTTTTGGTAACAATCAAACACCATTCCTCTGGGGGGTCCTCCAAAGTACTTTCCACTTGCACTGCCCATTTTATCGTGGTCTTCATGTTCTTTGGGCCATGTATCTTCATCTACATGTGGCCTTTAAGCAGTTTCCTGGTGGACAAGGTCCTCTCTGTGTTTTACACTATATTCACCCCTATCCTAAATCCAATCATCTACACACTGAGGAACCAGGAGGTGAAGACAGCAATGAGAAAACTGAAAAACAGTTATCTGAATTTTGACAAGATAGCACAGTCACCTCATTACTCCTAATTAGTTAAAATTAAGCCACTTCTGGACACCCTAACTGATCCCTCTCTCATATTTTCTGTATTATTATTGTTCAAATGATTATTGCCAAATCACTTGTGAGGAGACACTGCAATTCATTTGAAATGTCTTTATGTCCAAAATGAGGGTTTTCTCTAAAAAGGAAGCTCTTTGGCCTCTTTAAGCAGGTAAAACAGTTTTGGGCAGAAGCAGAGAAAATACGCCATGTATTTGCACTTCTTGCCTCCGTAAAGTTATTGAATTTTAATTACTTATTTATTACAGAGATAAGAAAAAGAGGGAGAAAAATAGGATCCTAGTCTGACTCTACAGCACTAGTAATTTATTCTGCTTTTCTCTGTCTGCAAACCTTTATTAAATGCTTACTACTTACGTAGGAGCATACCAAGGATTCGGGATATAAAGATAGAAAAGCCCCAGAGGTGGCTGTTGGGTAGATAAAATTAGAGTTGTAGCCCCAGGACATGTGTGCTGGTGAGAAAATAGAGCACTCTGGGGTGAGAACCAGGTATCTAGAGGGTTTAGTTGGGTCTCAGGGAATTAGGTGATGGGGGAAAAGGAGCTGCCCTCCTGTCCTGCTAGTGACACAACACACCTGATATTACTCAGTCAACCAACATTTATTAAGCACCTAATATGTGTCAAATTAGGTAGCTCATATATTCCTTCATTTCTTAAGGTGGGAACACATTCTCCATTTTATTTACAGAACTGTATGGGTTCTCTGGGTATTCGTATTAATTTTTTTGTGACAGGTCCTTTTGTCTTTATTTTTTAAAATATTGATTGATTGCTAAATACTGCTATTACTGTTTAACTTTCTTTTTGAATTGCTTTCATAAATATGAACTGGGAGATCCTAAATATAAAATGTCTTGGCTTAATGATCTAATGACTCTCAGGTTTCCTGGGTAAAAGAGAAACAATTACTATTTAGTGATTACATTCACTCAGTGCTAGATGGGTGGGGACTTGTTGTCCAGTCTATGAGCTCCAGAGTGAATTGGGTTTAAAGCTTGATCTTTGAGCAAGAAATGTAGCCACTAAACCCAGAGAAAGAAAGTAGCTTTTGGGCTTAACCGAGTAAAAGATGGAGATGAGGTGTAGGATGACTGGAAAGGTAGGAAATCCCTAGATTTTGAAGAATTTTGAATGTCAAACAGGATTTTTGTATTTGATCCTAGAGGTGATAGGGAGCCCCTGGAGTTTATTGAATGGGGTGGAGTGGTATGGTCGAATGTGTGCTTTAATTTAAAAAAATCGCTTTTTTGACTAAATATAGGATGGACTGGAGTCAGAACTGATGTATGCAGATTCTCTAGCAGGCTATGGAATAATGAGATATAAAGTGATAAGGGTCTTGCACCAGAGATGTGGCAGTGTCAGAGGAAAGAAACAGAGATCTTGTAAAGGTAAAATTAACAGCATCTTTCCATTACCTTCTGGAAGACAGCATTTCATCATCATACCATGTGATACAGAGAATCATTTTAGGGGTTTAAGATATTTCACCTAAAGAAGGAAATAATAACCGGAGATGGAAGGTTCATAGTAGTTGTTATCAATTATTTAAAAGACTTCAATGTAGAAGAGAAAGATGTGTTATTTTAAAGATCATAATTAAAGAGAAAATGTGTTGTCATGAAGATCATAACAAGAACTAATAGGTGACATTTTAAGGGGATAAATTCTTGTTTTTTATAGGGAATAACTTTTAAAAATACAAATAAAGCTGTTCTAAGGGAGAAATTGACTAGGTAAATACTGATTTCCCTGTTACTGGAAATAATTTAAGAATTGCTTCAATGACCATTTGTGTGGGATATTGCAAAACATATTCCTGTAATGTGTTAAAGGTTGGGTTCTGATGGTTGCCATCTGTGTGGTTCAGAGAAATTTAACTTCTCTCTACCTCAGTTTTCTCATTTATACAAGAAGGGAGGTTTAAATCAATAACAAACTTTAAGTTTCATTCTAGATCTAAAGCCAATGATGCCATGAGATAAAATAAATTTCCTAGCTCTGTAAATGTCTCTCTATAAGTTTCTATACATAAGATTCTGTAA
Organism: Notamacropus eugenii; assembly: GCF_028372415.1. Classification (NCBI taxonomy): domain Eukaryota; kingdom Metazoa; phylum Chordata; class Mammalia; order Diprotodontia; family Macropodidae; genus Notamacropus; species Notamacropus eugenii. The sequence goes on from NC_092878.1 coordinate 15,150,918, forward strand.
TTATTTATCTGGAAGACAGATAAACAAGAGTTAACAGAATAATAATTATTCTGACTTTAAAAAAGCTTTTTTTCTATTATAGTACTAAGACTAACTGACAATAAACTTACAATTTTTGTCCCTTGGAAAATTACTTTGCATAACTTAATAACTCCCACTGCAGGATGAGTCTCTAAAGCAGGAGCCTATATCTCTCCATAATGTAAAGATCATGCAGGTACTTGATAAAAAGCAAATGTAAGCATAGTCAGTATTGCTCCTGAAATTGCTATTCCCAAGAGCCTTATGATGTAGCATGGTGAACTAAGGGGAAGTTCATTTGAAGGCCATTAAACCAATAGAATATTGCATAGTTTTCAGTGATAAAATACGTCAGGCAAAAGATGAAAATTAAGGGGCATTGATCAGAAAGAAAAAAAGAAGAACCAAGGAACTGAAGGAACATATTTTCAAAATCGTAAGTCTATATGTTAGAATTCTATATTTGATTTACATGCCTGGACTTAGAATATGTAGACAATGTTCTAACCTTGAACTCCTTTCTCTAAAAGGGCAATATTGTCAGTTGTGAGGCACAAGGTTTGAGGTCAGGGCTGTATCCGGTTGAAGAAGAGTGCCAATGTTGGTTTGCTCTCTCCTGGGGACCATTAATGACACTCTGCCTTGTTGGTGTGGCAAGAAGTTTGTAGCTCCAGAATTTTCTAGGAATAATTCAAAGATATCCATGGTAGGGAAAAAGGCATAGTGACATAGTACACCGAGACCAAACGGGAAGGACATCACAGTCATTGTGCTTCTTTCCTCCCATTCCATCACTGAGATTTTTATTTCAGAATTGCGTTAATGACCAGACATATGAAATATTAGAAAGGATATTGCACAAGATCTAGGACTGACCTACATAAGGAAGTGTGATGTGCTGGGAAAGAGCAGAAGGTTTCAGTATATGGGCATGAATCTTTGCTCTGACATTTGGACAAGTTGCTTTCCCTTTATGAACCTCATTTGCCAAAAAAAAATAGATCATTAAACGAATAAAAATTTATTAAGTATCTGTTATGTGGTAGGCAATGTCAAGTCCTGGAGGCACTGTGCTAAGTATTAGTATAATTCATTTCATTCCTCTCTCCCCCCAAATTATTATGAGAATCAAAAGGACCAAATTATGATTGTAAAGTCCGTTGCAAATTGAAAAGCACTATGAAAATGTAAACTATTATTATTGGAGAAGGCAAAGTTTCTGTTTTGTAAGGATCCAACCACCAAAGGATAATTTTAATTGAGGCCAAAGTAAAAAAAAAATCATGTATAAAAAATGTTCCCCTCTTTATGAACAAAACTGCACTGGAGAAATTCATAGGATCATAGATATAGAGCTGGAAAGGACCTTTGAGCCCATTTTACAGATGGGGAAAGGGAAGAACAGTGAAACTAAGTTTCTTTCCCTGGTCACATATATCAAAAGTGACCAAAGTCAGACCCTTTGACTCCACCTCCAATACACCTTCCACTTGACCACACTGCCATCTTCACTTCTTTTGAGTGAAGGTTAGCCTCAATATCATAGAGAAACATCAAGTCACTTCAGATTGAGAGGCTCTGGGTATATCAGGTCCTATCTAGAAACTTCCTTATCCCTGAAGTGTGCTAAAAGATAGTAAGATATCTTGACCAGAAGCTACCTGACTCCAGAGAAAATTAAGGGATCCTAGATGAGTTTATTAACATTTTTATGTTCTATAATAAAATTATATGCCTTTTCTTAGAAAAAAATGTTGTGACAGAGACAGACCATCACTTAATTCTTCATGTTTCAGATGAGGAAATTAATAGAGAGGTTAAATAGCTTTATGACAATCACAAAAATAATCAGCTGCAAGGTCTCTATACTTATTAACATACACCAACCTTAGTAATTTAAAAAAAAAAAAAACTTTAATTGTGCAAACTGTTTGATATACATTATTTCTTTTGTACATTACAGAAACCCTGTGAGTTAAATAGTCCATGAATTCTAATCTTATTTTGTAGTAAGCTCAGAGACTTACTTATTGTCATGCTATAACTAAGTGTCAGTGACAAAATCTGAACTTGGGCTCTGTTGACTCACACTCAAACACTCTATCTACCAGCAGTGCTGTGTAAGAGACAGATCAGTGTAGCCAGAGTTACTGAGCTGATCATCTATTGTTAGCAGTTGACAATGATTTGTGAATCTCTCAAGCATGCTTGCGAAAAATATCCAGAAATTTACTGGAAATAAGGTGAATGGAAGTTAAAGAACATTCAAAATTTCTGTCACAGGAAATGCCAGTACTATTGAGGATGGCATGTACAGAAGAAAATGCTTTAATGCTAATAACTAATTCCAGTTCCCTAAAACAACTCCCTTTTATTGTCTTCATCCTTTTCATCCATTTCTCTTTCCACTTATTCTTGTTTTAATTTTCTCCTTTTCCTCTCATTGATGCTCTGACACTGGTATATACATGACATGAAAAATTCCACTTTGTTTTACAGTTTTCAAAGTTAACTCTTTCATATTTCTTTCAAAATAAAACAAGAGAAAGATTCTTTTCTTCTGGGAATTTCTTCCTTCCTGTCATTGTTAGAATTTTGCCTTTAGAATTGTAACACTCTCCTAGATTAACATCAGAAATCACTGAATAGAAATGACCTGTTCACTGACTCCCCAAGCTTTGAAATCCATCCTTGGGCCATCATCACTATTATCTCATTAAACTCTCATTATATTTAACTGAGTTTATGGCATCATTGATTTAGAACTAAAAATGACCTTAGAACATCTCTTCCATTCACCTTCCAAATAAGAAATGGAGACGCACTTAAATATTTTGCCCAAAGTCTCAACTGATTGTAAAAAGCTGAGACTGGATCCAGGCCCTCTATTTTTTTTTTTTTTTTTTTTGCATCAGCATTTTTCTTCACTGAACAGAGTTGTCTCAGGATAATAAAGTACTGCCAACTAAGCATAGTGGTGTTGGACTGGAATTCCTGAACTTCATTACATTTCAACATTGCACTTTCAAAATTTATATATATATACATATATATATACATATATATATTATAATACAATATTATATCATACAATATTATAAAATACACTATAATATAGCATAATTTTATGCAATGTAGTATATAATTATAATTTATTATATATTATAGTATAATATAGTAATATGTATATATCTGAAAAACTGTTGAACTATCTTTAAAGGTGTTTTAATTTACATTAATATTTCAATGTAGCTACACACTCTAGGAATCTTTGTGTAGAAAAGAGAGGTTGGAGGGAAAAACATAAAGAGAGAACACAGAGGGAAACTGGTGAGTGGGAGAGTATAGGGAGCTGAAAGAACTCTGATCTTCAACCATAAGACTTGGGTTCAAATACCAATTTGGTCTCTAACTGACGATGTGACCTGGGGCAGCTCATCTAACATGAGGAATTAAGTTATGCTTACTCCCATCTCTGTCATAACATGTTTCTAATATTAGATAAATAGTGATGTGATAGAAGAATATGCCTTTTGAGAATCATGTAGAATTCCTTGATCTTCTTTAGAATCCAGCAACTTCCTTGTCAAGATATCTCAATATATATATTATATATAAGATATATATATCTCATCCATATATGTATACATATTCACATATGCATATACATATATGTATGTACACATATATATGCATATATACTTTGTGTGTGTGTGTGTGTGTGTGTGTGTGTGTTAGCATGCTTCATGGATACGGAAGTTTCTAGATAGGACTTGATACACTTAGATTCTCCCAATGTGAAGTTAAATAATGACTTACTTTTCTGATTTCTAAAATGTGTGTTGTAGTTGGCAGATTGATTTTCATAAATTTCACAAATTCACATATATTTTCATCTACATCAAAATCATTTATTAAAAACATATACTGAACACTAAGCTAGCAGAATTGAGCAAGATACATAATCTAGAAAAAACATAGTTTCTTTCCTTGCAAAATGTGTAGTTTAGAAGGGGGAATAAGATTCAAACACATTTGACTATAGTACCCAAGAATACATAATAGCATCACTATATAAAAAACAAAGTGGCTATAGAAGTCAAGGCAGAAAACTTTTGCAGACAAGATGATTTGGAAAGAATATATAGTGGAGGAGACATTTGAACTTGAATTTAAAGGATGGGTGGAAATGCAACAGATGAGAAAGAAGGAGGACGTTGCAGTCACAGAGAACAATATGAGGAAATGCATAGAGATGGAAAAGCACAGGTAGCTTTGTGATAGAGTAAATAGTCTATTTGGACTATAGTGTGTGAAGGGAAATTGTATTACAAAGTTGAAAAGTAGGGTAATCCCACATTATGAAAGGGACTGGAATGATGGACAAAAGACCTTGAACTTTATTTGGACAGTAATAGGGAAACACTGAAGATATCAAGCAGAGCGAGGATATAATGAGATCTATAGCAAATTATTTTGGCAATGGTATGAAGAATGGGTTTGGAAGGTGATAAAGTGGAGGAAAAAATCCCTATCAGGAAGCTATGTCAATGATGGGGCTGGTTGTTAATGAGGAAATATGCTTAGTGATAGAAATAAAAAGAGTGAGAAGGTTAAAGAAATATTGTGGAGGTCTAATTGACAGAAAAGGATAATTTATTAGATAAAAGAAATAAGAGGAAAGGATAAATCAAAGTAAGTGATAGTGACAGAAATAGTGAATCCAAGGAGAGGAACAAACTTAGGGGGAGGAATACAATACAATCACGTCAGGACCCATCATTTGAGGTGTTGGTGGGACTTGCAAGTAGAGTTTTCATGTGGGTAATGTGAGATAACAATTTCTTAACACAGGTGTGGGATTCTGGTTTAAGAGAGTAATTCAAGCTATGGATCTGAAAGACACTGAAAAGAGAAAGAAGAGATGAAAAGAGGACCAAAAAGAGAACTTTGGTGAACATTGGTGTTAAAGGGTTGGGAAGAGGACAAAGCCAGGAAATGAATCAGGGAACAAGAAAACTTGTAGAGACATGAGAGGAAGGTTAGGAAAACAGTGTTTCGGAAATCAAGAGAGAAAACAGGAAAAAAGGAGAGGTCAATAGTGTCAAATATTGTCAACTTTTGGAGGATACTATGGTGAGTTCTGATTAACGAAGAGGAAACCCACCTTAGGAAACTTATATTACCTCCCCAGCATACAGTTTCTTAATCCTTAAGTCCACCTTGTCAATGCCAAAGGCAGTATGGTATAAAGGAAAAACAAACAAAACACTGGATTTGGAATCTGAAGACCCAGGTTTGAGTTATAGCTCTGGTGTTTACTACATGACTGGTTTAGGCTTAATCAATTAATAATTCTATAATTTTGTTTTCTTAAGCTATTTCAGGGAAGGAACTGCTCCACTTTTACTGTCACCCTAGTGCCTATCACCAGGTCTGGAATACAATTGGCGCTTAATATATGCTTATTGAATTATTTATTTATTAATGAAAACATTTGCTGACAACCCTATAGCAGGATGAAAGAAGATATATTGAAATGAGGAAAAATGAATATATTTATGTGATATGCACATCTACATATATATGCACATATATACATATACGCACATACCCATGTACATGTACACATACATACATATCTGTGTATATGTATGTATATGCGTATATATGTATGTGTGTGTATATATATACACATACATACATATATATACATATACGTATATTTGTCTCCATGTTCCTGGTAGGATAAAACCTTATTTACTCAGGTTGCTATTTAGAACCCTCTGCAATATGACTCCAATGTTTTAAGTCTTACTTCTAACTAGGTTGACTCTTTCTACTCTAGTCAGACTGCTCTACTAAACATACCTCTCCACAGCTCATGTTTTCATCCTTACTTTCCTCGTGTCATTTCCCATTCCTGAAGTGCTTAATCCTTCTGATTTACCTATATCAATCTCACTCCTTGTGCTACAGTCAGGTCAAGTTTCATTTCTTATATGCAGTTTTTTACCATTCTACCCTAAAATGATTTCTTTTAGATCTCTCATTTATCTACCATTCACTTGTCATATGTACAGAGCCCATATAATTTATCTTTTTATGTCTGTATCTCACTTCCCCTTTAGTATGTCTGCTAGAATAGGAGAGAAGGGAAGAGTAAAAATAATAGACATGTTCATGTACTAAGGATTATACTAAACTACAGTGGAGTATCTACTAGACTATTGCAGAGTGTAATAGAGGACAATATGATATTGTCCTCTATACATAGTAGACACCCCAACATTCTTGTTGATTGATATTACAGATAGTTATTTTATTATAAGGCATAAAACTGTAATTATTTCCCATTACAAAAAATAGTTGCTTTGTAATGGCAGTTATTACACAGTTAAATATTTCTTCTCTGATCTTATTTTCTTTAGGTGGTAACAACCTACAGACTGAATAAATGGCTGGAGGAAATCAATCCATTGTGTCTGAGTTTGTGTTGCTGGGCCTCTCGAACTCCTGGGAACTTCAGCTTTTCTTCTTTGTGGTCTTCACCATAGTCTATGTGGCATCTGTACTGGGCAACATTATCATCATCCTCACCATTGTCTCTGATTCTCATTTGAATTCTCCCATGTACTTCCTGCTCAGCAACCTATCTTTCATTGACATCTTTCAGTGCAACTTTGCCACACCCAAGATGATTGCTGACTTTCTTGTTGAGCATAGGACCATCTCCTTTGAGGGCTGCATGGCCCAGATCTTCCTTCTTCATAGTTTTGTTGGAAGTGAGATGATGCTGTTGGTAGCAATGGCCTATGATAGATTTATAGCCATATGTAAACCTCTGCACTATAGTACTATTATGAATCGGAGACTTTGCATAATTTTTGTGGCTATATCTTGGACTGTAGGGATTCTTCACTCTGTGAGTCACTTGGCCTTTACCATAGACCTACCATTTTGTGGTCCTAATGAGATAGACAGTTTTTTTTGTGACCTTCCCCTGGTCATTGAGTTGGCCTGTATGGACAAATATGAAATGGAAATTATGACATTAATCAATAGTGGTCTGATTTCTCTGAGCTGTTTTCTAGCATTAATTATTTCTTATATTGTTATATTAGCCACTGTCCGGCACCGCTCATCAAGTGGTTCCTCCAAGGCTCTCTCTACCTTAACAGCTCACATCACAGTTGTGATTCTTTTCTTTGGGCCATGCATCTACTTCTATATCTGGCCTTTTAGCAGATTCTCTGTAGATAAATTTCTTTCTATCTTTTATATTGTGTGTACACCTCTCCTGAACCCCATCATCTATTCTCTTAGGAATGAAGATGTCAAATGTGCAATGAAAAAATTAAAGAGCCAGTATCTCAGATCCTGGAAATATTAGAAGACCACCATGAGTGAGCAGCCTCGTAACTGAGACACATTCCCCAGGAGATCATAAAAATCTGTTGCTGAATTCGAATTTTTTTACTTAATTTTTGTCTCTAAAATGGGAAAAAAAAAAAGTTGGACAAAATGTGTCCTTAATTTTAATGGATAATGAGGATTCTGACTAATTCAACAATCTTAATTAAAAATGGACTTACTTTAAAATGGAATATATTTATTATGGTAAATTTACCTGCTCCTTTACACAGTAGGGGATGTGGATGGCATTTGGCCTTCAAATGGGTATTAAAGAGTAGTTTCTATTACACTGAGTAGGATCTATTACACTGAGAGAGAAAATGAATATTAGTAGAATACTGAGTCCCAATCATAGACTACATGCTCATTAAAAACAAAAGAAAACAAAACAAAACAAAGGTAAGGAGGAATGAAGTTCCTATTTTCATGTACTCTAAATATGGCAGTTGACTTTTATAGGGGGCTCCATTTCCTGGCCACAGTTTTTCCAGGTTGATTCCCACATGAAACTTAAGTAGAACAGAGGAAAACGCACAATTGGAAGATCAAGCGTATTTCTCACAAAAAAAGTATTGAAGAATGGGCGATGGGGAAGTGTGAAATTGTCATTGCTCTCAGTTTAGTGTTTTCTACTTGGACAAGTACAGAAGGAGTTAACATTCTTATTTCATAACATCATAACATCATAAGAACAATGAAAATATTTGGGCCATTATACTGGTTAGAAGAAATTTCTTGGGATTTCAGGTAATAAGACAACAGTTGCAACTGTACAATGCCAAACATTGAGATGACTAATGGACAACCCCATCAATGATCCTGGAAACTTGATGATCATCTATGTAATTCATCTGAATTGTGCCAAGCACACTTTGCTTTTGCAATTATTATTAAAATATTTATCCATTAATTATGGGTGCTTTGTTTCTTTTCTACACTGCCCATGCTGGTGGAATAAGAGGTAATTTTGTTTGCTTCACTTGTTAACAAGCCAACTTCGCATATATAGTTGGGCAAGGTGCCAGATCTAATTGATAAATTATACTGTTGGTTTTACTGCTTGTAACTGAGCATGATGCCAAGGGAAAGGCAAAAAATCTCATTTTTATAGTACAGATGTATCCCCCTTCTGCTTCCTCTTTCTATTTATTATGCATATCTAAGAATTTAAAACTGGGTAATGACCCTGTTAGGTAAGAAGATTTAACTATTATCCCAATAGAATTAATACAGCATCAATGAGAATAATGGAGGCTATCGACCTCTGTGAATAGTGCTGGCTTCACATTTATAGAATATCGCAGAATTAGAGTTTGAAGGGACCTGAAAATCAATCTCCCTAACTTAACCTTCAAAGTGGGCAATTCCTTTCTTTAACAGTCCCTGAGAATCACTTTCTTCCAAGACAAATGTAGTTATAATAGTTAGAAAGTTTTTCCTTACATTGAATCTAAATTTTCATCTTAGCAATGTCCATTTCCCCAATGATCCATTTCTTCAAAACTTCAGTTGTTATTCCAGAAGTATGAAGTATTGACTCCCCCTTCCCACTTGCCCCTGTACTCCCATATAAACCCATGGGGTTTTTGTGAAGATCAAGTGAAATAACCATGTAAAATACTTGAAACTTCAAAGCATCTTATAAATGATAGCTGTTACTGTTTTTTTATTAAATTATTTTATTTGTTTTTAATGTTCTAAAATCACTTCCAAATATATTAGATCGTTTCCCCTGCCTCCATCCTCCTCCTTCCCCATTCCCTTCCTGAGACGGTGTACAATCATATATAGGTTCTACATATACATTTCTATTAAATACCTTTTCACCTTAGTCATGTGGCATTGAAGAGTTAAAATGAATGGGAGAAACCATAAAACAAAATAAAATATAATACAAAAAAAAATGGTCTGCTTCCCTCTGTTATCCAATTCCATAACTCTTTCTCTGCATGTCGAAAGCATTCTGCCTCAAGAGTCCATTGTGAATTTTTTTAAGTCCTTGCACTGCTATGAAGTACGAAGTCTATCAGAAAAACTCCTAGCCCACTGTGGTTGTTGCTATGAATAAAGTTCTCCTGGTTCTGCTCCTGTCACTAAGCATCAATTCATTTAAGTCCTTCCTGTCCTCTCTGAAGTCTTCCTGTTCATCATTTCTTAAATCACAGTAGTATCCATTACATTCATATGTCACAATTTATTCAGCTCTTCCCGAATTGATGGGCATCCCTTTGATTTCCAGTTTTTGGCCACCAAAAAGAGAGCATCTGTAAGTATTTTTGTACTTGTGGGACCCTGTCACGTTTCTATGATCTCTTTATGATACAGTCCCAGAAGTGATAAAGCTAGGTCAAAGGATATACACATTTCAGTAGTCCTTTGGGCATAGTCCCAAATTACTCCCCAGAATGGTTGGATCAGCTCACAACTTCACCAACAATGAATTAGTGTCCCAACTCTCCCAGATCTCCATCATTGGCTTTATTCCTGTTTTGTCATGTTAGCCAATATGAGAGGTGTAATGTGATACCTCAGAGTTGTTTTGCTTTGCATGTCCTAATCAGTAGTGATTTAGAACATTTTTTTTCTTTTTCTTTTTTTTTTAAATTCATTTATTTAACTTTTAACATTCATTTTAACAAAATTTTGGGTTCCAAATTTTCTCCCCTTTTGTCCCCTTCCCCACAAAACACCAAGAATTCTAATTGCCCCTATGACCAATCTGCTCTCTCTTATGTCATCCCTCTCTGCCCTTGTCTCTATCTTCTCTTTTGTCCTGTAGGGCCAGATAACTTTCTATACACCTTTCTATACACCTTTACCTATTTCCTAGTAGCAACAACAGTACTCAACAGTTGTTCCTAACACTTTGAGTTCCAACTTCTTTACGTCCCTCCCTCCCCACCCCTTCCCTTTGGAAGGCAAGCAATTCAATGTAGGCCAAATATATGTAGTTTTGCAAATGACTTCCATAATAGTTGTGTTGTATAAGACTAACTATATTTCCCTCCATCCTATCCTGTCCCCCATTACTTCTATTCTCTTTTGATCCTTTCCCTCCCCATGAGTGTTGACCTCAAATTGCTCCTTTCTCCCCATGCCCTCCCTTCCATCATCCCCCCCCCCACCCTGCTTATCCCCTTATCCCCCACTTTCCTGTATTGTAAGAAAGGTTTTCATACCAAAAAGAGTGTGCATTTTATTCCTTCCTTTAGTGGAATGTTATGAGAGTAAACTTCATGTTTTTCTCTCACCTTCCCTCTTTATCCCTCCACTAATAAGTCTTTTGCTTGTCTCTTTTATGACAGATAATTTGCCCCATTCCTTTCTCCCTTTCTCCTCCCAATATATTTCTCTCTCACTGTTTGATTTCATTTTTTTAAGATATGATCCCATCCTCTTCAATTCACTCTGTGCATTCTGTCTCTATGTGTGTGTGCGTGTGTGTGTGCATGTGTGTGTGTGTAATCCCAACCAGTACCCAGATACTGAAAAGTTTCAAGAGTTACAAATATTGTCTTTCCATGTACGAATGTAAATAGTTCAACTTTAGCAAGTCCCTTATGACTTCTCTTTGCTGTTCACCTTTTCATGCTTCTCTTCATTCTTGTGTTTGAAAGTCAAATTTTCTTTTCAGCTCTGGTCTTCTCATCAAGAATGCTTGAAAGTCCTCTGTTTCATTGAAAGACCAATTTTTCCCCTGAAGTATTATACTCAGTTTTGCTGGGTAGGTGATTCTTGGTTTTAGTCCTAGTTCCTTTGACTTCTGGAATATCCTATTCCATGCCCTTCGATCCCTTAATGTAGAAGTTGCTAGATCTTGTGTTCTCCTGATTGTATTTCCCCAATACTTGAATTGTTTCTTTCCAGCTGCTTGCAATATTTTCTCCTTGACCTGGGAACTCTGGAATTTGGCCACAATGTTCCTAGGAGTTTCTCTTTTTGGATCTCTTTCAGGAGGTATTCTGTGGATTCCTTGAATATTTATTTTGCCCTCTGATTCTAGAATCTCAGGGCAGTTTTCCTTGATAATTTCATGAAAGATGATGTCTAGGCTCTTTTTTTGATCATGGCTTTCAGATAGTCCCATAATTTTTAAATTGTCTCTCCTGCATCTATTTTCCGGGTCAGTTGTTTTTCCAATGAGATATTTCACATTATCTTCTATTTTTTCATTCTTTTGGTTTTGTTTTGTGATTTCTTGGTTTCTCATAAAGTCATTAGCCTCTATCTGTTCCATTCTAATTTTGAAAGAACTATTTTCTTCAATGAGCTTTTGAATCTCCTTTTCCATTTGGCTAATTCTACTTTTGAAAGCATTCTTCCCCTCATTGGCTTCTTGAACCTCCTTTGCCAATTGAGCTAGCCTATTTTTCAGGGTGTTATTTTCTTCAGCATTTTTTTGGGTCTCCTTTAGCAGGGTGCTGATCTGTTGTTCATACTTTGCTTGCATGTCTTTGATTGCTCTTTCCGGTTTTTCCTCCAGTCCTCTAACATAATTTTCAAAATTTTCTGAGCCCTTTTTGCGCTTTTCCTGGGTCTGATCCCATTGAGTGGGCTGGGATACAGAAGACCTGACTTCCGTGTCTTTCCCTGATGGTGACCACTGCTCTTCCTCATGAGAAAGGAGGGGAGGAGAAACCTGTTCACCAAGAAAGTAACCTTCTATACTCTTATTTTTTTTTCCCCTTTTCTGGGCATTTTCCCAGCCAGTGACTTGACTTCTGAGTATTCTCTTCACACCCACTTTGCCTCTAGATCCTCCCAGCCAGCGCTTGGGGTCTGAGACTCAAATGCTGCTTCCCAGCCTCAGAGCTTTTGGCGGGGGCAGGGCTGCTATTCAGTGTGAGATTAAGTTCAGGTGCTCAGGTGGGGGCAGGGCCACCTCACGGGCTCAGTTCCCTCAGGGGGTTTATGCAGAGACCTTCAACAATGGATCCAGGCTCCTGCCTGCTTGGGGAGCCCCGGTCTGCTCCCGCCTCCGCTGTTGCCTCCCGATGGGGCCTGAGTTATGGGGGCACCCCACACCCCTCTCGACCCACCAAAGAGACCCTCTCTCCGACCCCCGTCACCTGTGGGTGGAGGGACCCGCACAGCCGCTGGAGATCCCATCCCTGAAGCCTGCTCAGATCTGCTCCTCTCGGTGCTGTGGCCGCGGCAGGACTGGGCTGGGCTCCACGTCTGCAGTGCGACGGACCTTTTGCGAGAGATTTGCAGTTCCCCCTGGGACAGAAATCTCCTTCGCTCCACTGTTCTGTGGCCTATGCTGCTCCAGAATTCTCCGTGAGTTCCTTTTTATAGATGTTTTGGGGGTTGAGGGTTCAGAGCTATGTGTATGTGCGTCTTTCTACTCCGCCACCTTGGCTTCGCCCCCCAGAACATTTTTTTCATATGACTACAGATAACTTTTGTTTCTTCCTCTGAAAACTGCTTGTTCTTATCCTTTGACAATTTATCAATTGGGGAATGACTTTTATTCTTGTACATTTGACTCACTTCTCTATTTTAGAAATGAAGCCTTTGTCACAGACATTAGTTTCAAAAATTCTTTCCCAGTTTTCTGCTTCCTTCCTAATTTTATTTGCATTGGGTTTCTTTGTGCAAAAACTTTTCAATTTTATGTAATTAAAATTATCCATTTTGCAATCAAATGTTATCAAACTCTTGTTTGGTCAAAAATTTCTCCTTTCTCTAAAAATCTGACAAATATGCTGCACCTCGCTCCTCTAATTTGGTTATAGTATCAATCTTTATACCTAGATCACATATCCATTTGGATTTCATTTTTGTGGATGATGGAAGGCATTGGTCTATGCCCATTTTCTGACACACTGTTATCCAGTTTCCCAGTAATTTTTTTTTAAATAGTGAGTTTTTATCCCAGAAGCTGGGGTCCTTGTGTTTATCAAACAGGAGATTGCTGTAATCATTGACTACAGTGCTTGAGTACCTCACCTATTTCACTGATTTACCCCTATTTCTTATCCAGGTCCAAGTGGTTTTAATGATTGCTACTTTATAATACAATTTGAGATCTGGTAGAGCTATGCCACCTTCTCTAGAATTTCTTTTCATTAGTTCCCTGGATCTTCTGGAGCTTTTGTTCTTCCAGATTAAATTTGATATTATTTTTCTAACTCTAGATAATAATTATCTGATAGTTTGATTGGTATAGCACTGAATAAGTACATTAATTTAGGTAGGATTGTCATTTTTATTATATTGGCTCAATGTACCCACAAGTAACTGAGGTTTTTCCACTTAGTTAGAACTGACTTTATTTGTGTGAAAACTGTTTTGTAATGGTATTCATATAGTCCCTGAGTTCGTTCTGGCAGGTAGACTCCCAGATATTTTATAATGTCTCCCTTAGCTTTAAATGGATTTTCTTTTTCTATCTCTTGCTGTTGGGCTTTGTTAGTAATATATAGAACTGCAGATGATTTATATGGGTTTATTTTGTAACCTGCAACTTTGCCAAGGGTTTTTTATTATTTTGAGTAGTTTTTTCCTTGATTCTCTGGGAATCTCTAAGTATACCGTCATATCATCTGCAGAGTGACAACTTACTTTTTGGTTTGCCTATTCTAATTCCTTTAATTTCTTTTTCTTCTCTTATTGCTGCAGCTAGCATTTCTAGTACCATATTGAATTATAGTGGTGATAATGAACATCCTTGTTTCACCCCTGATCTTACTGGAAATGCATCTAGCTTATCTCCAATGCCTGCTGATAGTTTTAGGAAAATACTGCTTATTATTTTGTGGAAAGTTCCATTTATTCCTGTGCTTGCCAGTGTTTTCAATGGGAATGGGCTTTGTCTTTTGTCAAAAGCTTTTTCTACATCAGTTGAGATAATCATGCGGTTTCTGTTAGTTTTGTTGTTGATATGATAAATAACGCTGAAAACTTTCCTAATATTGAATCAGTCCTGTATTCCTGGTATAAATCCTTCCTCATCATGATGTATTATTCTCATGGTTAGTTGCTTTATTCTTTTTGCTAATACCTTATCTAAATATTTTGCAACTATATTCATTAGAAAAATAGATCTATAATTTTCTTTCTCTGTTTTAGCTCTTCCTGGTTTAGTTATCAGAATCATATTTGTATCATAAAAAGAATTTGATAGAAATCCTTCTTCCCCACATTTTCCAAATAGTCTAATTAGCGTTGGAATTAACTCTTCTTTAAATGTTTGATAAAATTAATTTGTAAATCCATCTGACCATGAAGATTTTTTCCTAGGGCTTGTTCATTGATGGCATATTCAATTTCGTTTTCTGAGATGGGGTTATTTAAGTATTCAACTTCCTCTTCTGTTAATCTGGGCAATTCATGTGTTTTTTTAATATTCACCTCATTAGATTGTTGAGTTTATGGACATATAGTTGGAGAAAATAATTTCTAATTATTGTTTTAATGTCTTCCTCATTAGATGTTAGTTCAACCTTTTCATTTTTAATATTGGTAATTTGGTTTTCTTCTTTCTTTGTTTTAATCAAATTGACCCAAGGTTGTTTAGTTTTATTGGTTTTTTTATGAAAAAAACTTTTAGTTTTATTTATTAGTTCAATACTTTTCTTAATTTCAATTTTATTAATCTCTCCTTTGATTTTCAGTATTTCTAATTTGGCATTTGTTGGGTGTGTAAGGGCAGTTCCATGTGGACAGTCTCGGGCAGGTAAAAGTGAGGACTTCTAAACCTTAGAGTTCTCATGAGGCCCCCCAGGGAACAGCTAGGAATTGAGGTGTGAGACCCGGGCTATCTCGTGCATCTCTGCCTCTTCTCCGTGGGATAGGTGCTGGGGAGAGCATCCCCGCCCTCGAGATTGGCCCGGGGTCTGAGCACACCTGTTGTTGACTAACAAAAGGCTGAGAGCATGCCTGGTATTCACGTGCAAACTATGCAGCGGGAGAGCTTAAGTAGGGTCAGGAAAGCCTGAAGGCGCTCTTAGCGCTGAGGGGCCCTTAGAGGACAGAAGGCCCCTCTTCCCTCTCTCCTCTCTTCTCTTTTCCCTCTCCCCTCTCCCTCTCCCGCTTCCATTCTCTTACTGTAAGATCTTTGCCTCCTTGGGAGATTACTCTCTCCTCAGGAAGAATTCCCCCTGCACATGTAGCCAAGACCCTGAATAAAGCCTAACCCTTGTTCAGCTCTGGAAAGTCTCTTCTCTCATACGTTTATCTGGTTTGGCCAGCCGAAGACCTGCAATAGGTAAGGTAAGACTTGGGTAGCCCTTAGGCCTCTAGACCTGACAGGCATTTACTTGGGGATTTTCAATTTGTTCTTTTTTCTAGCTTTTTTCAGCAGAATGCCCAATTTATTGAACCCTTCTTTCTCTATGTTATTTGTGCAGTCATTCAAAGGCACAAAATTTCCCCTAAGAAATGCCTTTGCAGTATCCCATAAGACTTGATAAGTCCTCTCGTTTTTGTCATTCTCTTGAATGATGTTATTGATTGTTTATGTGATTTTTGGCTAAACTCGCTGATTCTTTAGGATTAGATAATTTTGTTTCCAATTAAATTTTGGCTTATCTATCCATGGCCTTTGACTACATATAATTTTTATTGATTTATGATCTGAGAATTATGAATAAACTATCTCTGCCTTTCTGCACTGGATTGTGAGGTTTTTATGCCCTAACACATGGTCAGTTTTTGTATATGTGCAATGTACTGCTGAGAAGAAAAGGTATATTTCTTTCCATCTCCATTCAGTTTTCTCTAGACATCTATTATGTCTACCTTATCCAGAGTTTTATTCACCTCCTTAACTTCTTTCTTGTTTATTTTGAAGTTAGATTTACCAAGTTCAGGGAAAGGGAAATTGAGATGCCCCACTAGTATAGTTTTGCTGTCTATTTCTTCCTGTAACTCCTTCAGCTTCTCCTCTAAGAATTTCGTTGCTATACATTTTGGACTATAAATGTTTAGTAATGAAATTGCTTTGTTGTCTATGGTGCCTTTTAGCAGGATATATTTTCCTTCTTTATCTCTTTTGATTAGATTTATTTCTGTTTTTGCTTTGTCTGAGATTAAGATTGCTACACCTGTTGTTTTGGGGTTTTTTTTACATCAGATGAAGCACAATATATTCTGCTGCAACCTCTTACCTTTATCCTGTGCTTGTGCCCCAGTTTCAAATGTGTTTCTTGCAAACAACATATTGTTGAATTACATTTTTTTAATCCATTCTGCTATTTGTCTCTGTTTTATGGGAGAGTCCAACCCATTCACATTCACAGTTATGAGTACTATCTGTGCCTTTTCCTCCATCCTCTTCCCCCCACCCGCATTTATGCTTTTAGTTCTCACTTCTACTTTTATCTTCAGAATAGAGTTCTAATTTTTGACCACCATTTCCTTTAGTCTTCCCTCCCTTCTTTCTTCCCCCCTCCCTTTTACTCCTCTTTTGCCTTTACTACTTCTTGCCTACCTTTTAGACTGCCCTTCGTTTTCTTTCCCCTTCCCTTCCTACTGCCTATAGAGCTAGTTACATTTCTATACTTAACAGGCCCTGGGGCCAGACTACACACCCCTCTCACCCAGAAGAAAGAACTTTCTCATTGACCTTTGAAGCTGTCTTTGGCATTTGTGGGTTGAGAAATCTGGGAACTGCAGCTGTTACCCGAGATTCCATGTCCTGAAATCTAGTCCTGTTCTGTCTGTGTAGCATGGCCCAGCCTGGGCTGTGCTCTGCTCTGAACCTGGTGTGACAGTCCTTTCCTGTTGACCTTCTAAGCTTACTTGGAGTAGAAATCTTTTTCACTCTATCTTTTTGTGGCTTCTGCTGCTCTAGAATTTGTTTAGAATCATTTTCTACAGATACTTTATGGTTTATAAATGGACAGCTAGTGGAGGTCTGTCCTTCTGCTACACCATATTGTCTCTGCCCCCTTCTGTTGTTTTCACAGCTCATTCTGGGGGCCTACAAGTTTTCAGTGATTCTTAGGTAACATAATCCTGGGACAAGTCTGCTCACTATCCTCTTGACCAGATCTATGCAAGTTCCTAACCTAAGTATTGGTTTGTTGCATTGTGTGTGAACTAGTTTCAATACACTGTTGTTTGACTCAGTCTTTTGGAAGTTTATGTAGGTTGAGTGACTAAAATACTCCCTTTTTAAAATTGTTTTTATGCCCTGGATATTTCAATAAGGGTTAAAGGTTAGAACTGTCTACCTTCTATATTCTTAGGATCAGAGCCACAGAGCCAAGATTTTTGAAATTGTTCATTATTCCATATACATTTCATGCCTCTCCACCTGGAGAACAGGACTATTCCTTTATAGCCTGGTGCTGTGACCTGGAATTGTGTAATAAATAGCAGAGCTGCCAGCTGGCATCCATTCTTGCTCTCAGAATTGATTCTGGAACTTCTGTGATCTCTCTGTCCCAGTTGTTGTATCCTTGGTGTTTAACTTTGGCCCTCTTGCCATCTCTGGGGATTAAGAAACTCCCTAACCCTGCAACTTCCATTTCACTGCCTCCACTGCTGCCATACTGTATTCCTGGCCAGCCCCCCTCTAGCTTTTGCAGATTTCACTTTCTATGTTTTTAAGCTGACCTGGGCTGTAAAAATATAACTCACTGTGACTTTTTCTTGACTTTCCCAATCAGAGTACAGTTTGGAATGATTTTTAGGTCATTGTAGAGAAGTTGTTTTGGATGAGCTGAGAAAAAATGCTGATTATCATTGAGCCATCTTGATTCTGCATCCGTGTATTTTTATCTGCATATAATCTTTGCTTTTCTACAATGGTTAACAAATCTGCTATGTGATGTATTACCTCATTATGCAATTCACTTTACCATATGTGTGTTACATACTTTGTATTTACACATTGATTATGTATCTGGAATACATGGTCAAAGGACTATGACTATACTAAAAGTATTCTTCTTTTAATTGAAAAAAATTGTAACACCAGGGAAATATTTGACCTCCTACTATTTCTCTAACCGATGATAAAAGTGTTCCCTCTAACACTTGTTAGAAATAAGATCTTGAGTAAGTAAAAGTTATTTAAGCTCTCTGAGTCTTAATTTCCTCATCTTTAAAATGGTAATAAAACTACTTTAACTTGGTTTGAAATCAGTGTCTTACAGAAAGTGCTTAAAAATTGTAGTGCACTATAAAAATGGGAGCTGTTATGTAAAATTAAAATATCTACTGTGAAAAGAAGGGAGATATCAGCTTCCTTTCCAGATTATTTTATTTTGTCTTATGCAGAATTAACCACTTCTTTTGAGTAAAAAAAATGTCAATGCTTAAAATGTATAGAAGACAGAAAAGGAACCAAATGAAATTGAATATTTACTGGTTAGTACTGAGTCAGTGCAGTGAATAAAGAGGAACTTAAAGAAGAATTTTAAATTGGCGATTTCAAAAACATGTAAAGTATTTTTGAGATAGTATTAAGTGAAAATACTGCAATAAGTAGAATGCTGCATTTAGATTCAGGAAAATCTGGCTTCAAGTCCTGCCTCTGACCAGTTCATATAGTCTTATGATTCCTAAGCAAATCAGTTAAATTCTCAGTTCTATGGATAACTTTGAGACTTTTAAGTCACCAAAGAATTATTGACAGTTTATATTTTGCAGGAGGAGTTTTCTCTGTTCTCTCTCCCATTTGTGTCAAACCCAAATAGAATTGGATACCTGTGGAAGTATACTGAATTAGCAAAGCACAAATATTGTCCACGCTGTATTGTATTTTTATTTCATTAAATATTTTCCAATGGCATTTTAATCTGGTTCATGAGGGCATGAGTTTGATATCTCTGCTCTGTACCAATGAAACAAGTATTCTGAATATTTTTTTTTCATTGTGAACACTTGAGGAGGAGATGCTGATGGTTTGACTGTAGTTGAACTGCATGCCTATGAACTGGAAAAAATATGCCTGTAGTTAGAAGATAGCCAGTAATCAATAGCATCCAAACTGAATTCAAGGTAAAATAAACCAGTCAAGGGGACTTACTAGATGGTTCTTGAAAGCCTTCCTGCAAGATATATATAGGCCACAAAATTTTGGCTTATTAAATTTTCTTGGGCTATCTCCATAATGCTTAAGGCCATTCATATCTCTTTTTTATCATTTCTACCTCCTTTGTTTCCCATCTCACAAGATCAAAAGAACATACATGTCTGATCCTACCCATAGCAGAGCCATGGGCCTTAAATATTGTGATGAGAAATTCTATCCTCTTCATTTTTAACGCAGCTTTTCTTGATCATGATGGACATTAAACATTATGCAATGATTGAATGACCAAATGATTATTTACACTTTGACTATTCTAGTCCTCTTTACACTTTGATATCACCCTTCTTATCTGAAAAATATTAGAGCTTCAAACCATCCACCAAAATTTTCTAAGACAAAAAACATTGACCAAAAAAACAGAATAAAAATAAGAGGTGGGGGGATTTTCAATTTCTTTTAATTTGTGGCTTTAATGAGTCCTTGTCTGAGTTTCTTGGAGTCCTGGGACTCTGTGACAATGCTTCATGTCAAAGATCATTTAGGCAAGGAACTCTTATGAAAAGGAGCACACAATAGGGTGAAGTAGGATCAAATTATAAACCTTCCTTCTGCTTAGACATACTAATTGTGTGAACCTAGGCAAGTCCTCTAACTTCATGAAATTCAGCTTCCTCATTTGCATAAAAGGGGGATTGATCTAGATTGTCTTTAAGATCCTTTTTGTGTATACTATGGTCAACCTGACTGCCCTGTCATTTTTCATACAGGACGCTCTAAATTATGGACATTTTTATTGTCTGTTCCCACACACCTGGAACTTTTCCCTCCTCATTTCAACTTCCTACCTTCTTGAGTTATTTGAAGTATCAGCTAAAATCCTACCTTCTTTTACTAGAACACTTTCCCATTCCTCCTTAACCTTAAAGCCTTTGTTTCTGAAATTATCTCTAATATATCTTCTGTATACATTGTTGATGGTTTGAATGTTGTCTCAGTCACTACACTGTAAAGTTTGTGACAGTTGGGTCTTTTTTTGCTTTCTTTTGATGCCCAGTACTTAGCATAGCAACTGGCAGATAGGAGGCATTTAAGAAAAATTTATTGACAATATGACTTCCTAGGTATAAATTTATAATCTGTATCCCTTGTGGAATGTGCCCTCTCTTGAAATCACAAAGCAACCATGTCCCTGGAAAAATCAAAGAAGAATGTTTTAATAACTCCCACAGCAAGATGACTTCATCCCACAAACATTGTCCTATTGGTCACTGACAAATGTCGTTAGTTTTCTGAGTTTTAACCTGTTGCTGAATTGAAGATAAATAGATTAGGCTTTGTTGGTGGAAATGTGATTAATTTCAAAGAATGACTGGTTTGGAGTTTCCTTTTCTCTTTCCTGATGCTGTTCTTTTTGAGTCTGCTTCAGAACTGGTAGGTGAAAATAGATAAGACTGGCTCACATGAAAAATACAACTTGTGCACCATGATGGCAAATGTAAAAAAAGGGTGAAAGAAATGGTCTTGGCTTACAGTTGTACCAAAGGCCGAGAAGACTTTAATACTTATTAGAAGTCTCTCAGACACCTAAGATTTTTGTGTGACTTTTTACTTCAATGGTATTCAATCATTTCATGGTCTTGGAATCTACAATTGACTGAAGTCTTTGACTACTTTAGTCAAAATTATGGGCAAAATCAAGGGTTAACTTTTAATGCAGACAGAATACAGAAAAGATAAGAAATAGAAATCAACCTTAAGGGAATATTTTCGTGTCCAGGTATATATAATTTGCTTTATCATTCTTTAGTAGAAACTTCATTTATGACATCTAATATACTATGAAAATCCTTTTAATTAAATTTTCCAAACTGAAAAGGTAGGATTAGAAAACATATGATTTATTATATTTTGTAAACCATAATAGACAATATAAATTGTGCTCTTTTCTCTAGTTAACAAATGGGAAGACTTTTCTATTTTCTGACTTCTTTTGCTCTATCAGCCCAATAGTTAGTCATTTTAACTCTACATTATTCTCTGCTTTCAAATCCCTTCTCCTGTGTCCTTTTGCTGCTTCTCTCTTGAGGACAGAATTACGCCTTGTAACCTCTTACTCACAAAAGTTCTAGTGCAAGTTGGAGGAAATCCTACAACTGTGCTACCTGGGTACATCACAGATTGGTGTTACCCAATTTCCCCTAGGCCTTCACCACAGCAAAGCAGTTCTTTTATTCTTGTCTAATTGATGTCCTATCTCATCCTATGAAGAAGTTATTTTATGACTTATCTTCCCTTCTGAAGTGCACCCCCCAACAATTCACTACCTTTGATGACTCACCATCCAGATCATACCCTCTAAATGTAATTCTCCAACTCTCACTATCCTTCTTAAAATGTACTAACCAGAATTAGGCTCAGTGCTCCAGATGTTGTCTGACCAGGGAAGAGTACAGCAGAGGGTTATAGTGATAATCAAGAAGTCCCAGATTCAAATCTTGCTTCTCACACTTATCAGCTGTGTGACTCTGGGCAAATTATTTAACTTTTCTAATCCTCAATTTCATCATCTGTACAAGGAGAAGGTTAAACTAGATGGCCTCTAAAGGAAGACTATTTGTATTTGTTTCAAGAATAATGAGATGGTAAGTGAATTAAATTCAGCTTTATCGAATACTTATTATATGCCTACATTTTACCAGAAGTACAAACTTCAGTAAGACATAGAAAGTCATTACACTTAGAAAAATCTGAGCATTAGATGGCTAGTAGTTTGAGCTATACATTGTCTCTGATCTGCCTGTTCAGAGGAGAAGTGTGATATTTTGGAAAGTGTACTGACTCTTGAATTATGTAATTGATTTCAGGAGGCAGTGTGGGGGGGAGTGGTAGAAAAAATTGACCTTGATTTCTGAAAATATAGGTTTGAATATTATCTTTTACTCTAACTCTCTGCATGAGATTGGGCAGGTCACGACTTCCTAGACTTTTGTATGCTCTTCTCTATGATGAGGGCTTTGGGCTAGATGATTTTCAGGTACCTTTCAGCTCTAAAGCTAGGATATTGTAATTTCACACATACCTCATCATTTATTAATTTGCAAGTTAACTTCAGTTTAATTTTGGCTCAGATTAAGACACGGCAAATATAATGATTTACTCAAGGTACCATGGTCAAATTTGGGCATCATCCATTATTATCTGATCTAATGAAATCAGATGCTTTTATGGATTTAAAATTGATATATCAATTTCATTTGAATTACTATTTTATTGTTAGAGATTTCTGTTACAGAAAAGTATTTTGTATAGAAACTTCAGATAATCAAAAAGATTAAAAACCTCTATGCTTCCCATGGATTCTTTTTTAACTCTTCCAATTCTAAAGATTTTTATTATTTTGGTTTTTTTGTTGAGTGTCTGGGTAACTATTACCAAACTGCTGAATCAATACTTGGAAACTGATTGGCTATGTGAAATTAGGGAGAGTGACGAAAATGTCAAGACTGTCAACCTCACACACTGGAAAGATAGTGCTTCTTTGACAAAAATGAAAGTTTGGAAAGGGGCTATAAATTTGAGACTCATTAAGTTTAAGATGTCTTCAAAATATCTGGTTTGACATATTCAATTGGTAATAGGAAACTGAAGGTCAGGAGAGAGACTAAGGCTGAGTATGTAAATCTAGGTATGAAAACTTTTGAGGTTTCTGAGTGGGTAGTGGAGAAGAAAAGAGGGCCCAGTACATAACCATAGGAATAGTCACAGTTTGGGGGTATAATAAGGATGATGAGATATCAAAGAATACTTAGAAGAAGCAGACTTGTGAACCAGGAAAATGATTAAAATGAGTAAAATGAGTAACATGGAAACCCAGAAACAAGAGTATACATGAGGAGATGGAATTTAGCAAGGTCAAATGCAGTGGATACACTGTGACAGAGGAGGAAACAAAAAAAGAACTTTAAATTGCATAATTGAGATATCACTGCCAATTTTAGAATAGTTTCAGTTGAGTGGTGAAAATGAACATCAGATTACAAAGGGTAAAGGAGTTAGAGGAGAGATTATGTAGAAACAGTGAATGTAGAAAATTGTGGCTAAGAAAGGGAGAAGGGATATAAAGTGATAGCTTGAAGGAATGATATGGTCTAGAGAAGGTATTTTAAGAATAGGAGAGACTTAGGAATATTTGAAAGCAAGAAGCAGGGAGACAGCTGATAGGAAGAGGTTGAAGATTCAAAAACAAGGAGATCTCCCTGGGATCAAGTGTAAATATAGAGGGACATGATCTTCGAAAAGAGAAGGCCTACCTCTTCATCAAAAACTAGAGGAAAGAGAAAAGAGTAGGGTATTTGAAATGACAAGAATAGGAGAAGAACGAGCTAATGTCAAATCGTCTCATTTATTTATTCACTGAAGTAGAAATTAAAGTCCTCACTGAAACAGGGTGGGCTGTGTGGGGGCTTCAGGAGGGAAGATAAGATTGGATATACTTTCTTCAGGAAATGAGATAGGGTTTTAATTAGAGAAGAATAAAAGGACTGCTTTGCTGTAGCACAGGTCCAGGTGACACTGAACAACATGAATTTGTGATGTCCCAAGGCAGCACAGTTGTAAGATTTCCTCCAACTTTGTTCAGAATTTTATGAGTGAGTGGAGGAGGCAGGTAGTGGACATGATGCAGTGCTGCCTTTAAACAAGAGAAGAGCAGAAATAGGAAACAGGGCATGGGATGCAAGAGCAGAGACAAGTGCAGAGTTGAAATGTCTGACTTCTGGGTTGCGGTTAAAGGAGGAAAGGGAAGTCAGAATAAGTGTGATGGCTCAGGAAAGCATTGAGGGGTAGAAGGAAAGGAAATTCAAGTGAGGTCAAAGAGAAGGTGCGGAAGGAGTGAAGTACAGAAAGAAGGAAAATGATGAGACATGGTAAGAAAATGGAATGTCAGAGTTCCTAATTAGGGAAGTGGAGCTCTTGTGGGTAATGACAAGATATACTGTGTGATCATCCCTAAGTGTCAGTGAGGTAAGGTGAACAGTGTATGGGGCTTAAAAAAATTGGGGAAATTAGAGAATCAGAGGGAGCATCTACATGAATATTAAAGTCTCTTAGTATAAGGGAAAGAGTTGGGAGAAGAGAGGAGGATGGTGGACCCTGGTCACTTTGAGAAAGGAGAGAGAATGGTGTGAGCTTCAGGATACAACAGCTATCTTAACTTTCATTGGGTAGAAGATTTTAATTGTCTAATTTTTAAAGAAGGAATGATTAATGAGTGAAGGAAGCAAAAGGGGAGTCTAGCAGTGACAATGGGGAATAAGAGGCATTCCAATTCCTCCTCCAGTATGAGTATGATGTGAGGAATTGTAGGGAAGAATGTAAAAGTGGTGCTGATGAAGATCGCCAGGCATATCAGAGGTGTGACAAGTCTCCATAAGAGAGAATACATGGAAAGAAAAAGAGAAAGAAAATGTGGAAATGAAAGAGGTGCAGGTTGAAGGGCAGTTTGTTTTCTTTGAAACTGGAATTTCAGAAGGCACAGAGGAAGGGATGGGCAGGTTGAATTAGGGTATGGTTGGGGTTTGGTTGAGGAGAATAGGGATGAGAGTACATAAGGAGAGACTAGGGGCCTGTTTTCTCCCAAATAGTTAATTATTAGAGGAACAGGGAGAAAAATGATATACTCCTATCATGGTGCTGAAGTTGCTAATATTGCCAGACACTTAAGAACTCTTGTGAGGAGGGGCAGAGCCAAGATGGTGAAGTAGAAAGACACACATATGCAGGCTGTCCCCAGACAGCCCATAAAATACCTGCAGAGTGGGACTCTCAACAAATTCTGGAGCAGCAGAAGTTGAGAATAACAGAGTGGAAGAGATTTCCAGCCCAAGGTGACCTGAAAGGCCTACGGGAAACCTCTATTGCACCAGATGCAGAGCAGAGCCCAGCCCAGCCTTGGTTGCACAACTCTGCATTGCTCTTGGAGGAGGACATCTCAAGGGCAGAATCTCCAGTTGCAGAATCCCCAGTCTCAGAATCCCCAGTTGCAGAATCCCCAGTTGCAGCAGCAGCAGCAGCACGTTCCCAGATCCCTCAACTCACAAGCAACAAAAGTCAGTGACAGCTGGGAAGGGAGAAGGGCCTTCCCATAGCTCTGGTCTTAGGCAGCGGCCATGGAGGCCACATAAGGCAGGAAGCAGTTCCCACAGCAGCCTGCATCCATTGTTGGATCGTAAAACCCCTAGGATCACTGAGCAGCCCATTCTTACCTCAGCCCTGTGTAGAGGCCCTGAGGGAGCTGATCTTTATCTCACACTGAATGGCAGCATAACTGGAGGCCAGGTGCTGTGGAGAGGAAACTGATAAGATTCTGTGCACAAAAGTCTCTTCCTGCTCCCAGGTCAGTATATGTGCTTGATTGTCCCTCCTAGAAGGATATGAGATACTACAGATTCCCAGAGTATACCCAACTCTTGAGAAAGGATCCAAAAGTCAAGTAAATGGTTGGGAAAATTCCCAAGAAAGGGAAAGAAAATAAGATTATAGAAGGTAACTTTCTTGGTGAACAGATATCTTCTCCCATCCTTTCAGATGAGGAAGAACAATGCTTACCATTAGGGAAACACATAAAATTCAAGGCTTCTGTATCCCAAACATCCAAAATAAATATTCAATGGGCTTATGCCATGGAAGAACTCAAAAACGATTTTGAAAATCAAGTAAGAGAGGTGGAGGAAAAATTGGAAAGGGAAATGAGAGAGATGCAAGAAAAGCATGAAAAGTGAGTCAACACCTTGCTAAAGTAGACCCAAAAAATGCTGAAGAAAATAGCACCTTTAAAAACAGGCTAACTCAATTGGCAAAAGAGGTTCAAAAAGCCAATGAGGAGAAGAATGCTTTAAAAAGCAGAGCTAGCCAAATGGAAAAGGAAGTTCAAAAGCTCACTGAAGAAAATAGTTCTTTCAAAATTAGAATAGAACAGATGGAGGCTAATGACTTTATGAGGAACCAAGAAATCACAAAACAAAACAAAATGAATTAAAAAGTGGAAGATAATGTGAAATATCTTAGTGGAAAAACAACTGACCTGGAAAATAGATCTAGGAGAGACAATTTAAAAATTTTGCGACTACCTGAAATCCATGATCAAAAAAAGAGCCTAGACATCATCTTTCATGAAATTATCAAGGAAAACTTTCCTGATATTCTAAAACTAGAGGGCAAAATAAATATTGAAAGAATCCCACCAATCACCTCTTGAAAGAGATCCAAAAAAAAAAAAAAAAACCAACTCTTAGGAACATTGTGGCCAAATTCCAGAGTTCCCAGGTCAAGGAGAAAATACTGCAAGCAGCTAGAAAGAAACAATTCAAGTATTGTGGAAATACAATCAAGACAACACAAGATCTAGCAGCTTCTACATTAAGAGATCGAAGGGCGTGCAATATGATGTTCCAGAAATCAAAGGAACTAGGACTAAAACCAAAAATCATCTATCTAGCAAAACTGAGTATAATACTTCAGGGGAAAAATTATCTTTCAATGAAATAGAGGACTTTCAAGCATTCTTCATGAAAAGACCAGAGCTAAAAAGAAAATTTGACTTTCAAACACAAGAATCAAGAGAAATATGAAAAGGTAAACAGCAAAGAGAAATCATAAGGGACTTACTAAAGTTGAACTGTTTACATTCCTACATGGAAAGACAATATTTGTAACTCTTCAAACTTTTTCAGTATCTAGGTAGTTGGTGGGATTACACACACACACACACACACACACACACACACACACACGAGAGAGAGAGAGAGATAGACAGACAGAGAGACAGAGACAGAGAGACAGAGAGCACAGGCTGAATTGAATTGTATGGGATCATATCTTTAAAAAATGAAATTAAGGGGTGAGAGAGAAATATATTGGAAAAAGAAAGGGAGAAATGGAATGGGGCAAATTATCTCTCATAAAAGAGGCAAGTGAAAGACTATTCAGTAGAGGGGAAAAGCAGGGAGATGAGAGAAAAAACATGAAGCTTACTCTCATCACATTCGACTAAAGGAAGGAATAAAATCCACACTCATTTTGGTATGAAAACCTATCTTACAATACAGAAAAGTAGGGGAGAAAGGGATAAGCAGGGGAGGGGATGATGGAAGGGAGGGCAATGAGAAGAGAGAGCAATTAGAAGTCAACAATCTTGGGGAGGGACAGGGTCAAAAGAGAGAATAGAAGCAATGGGGGGGCAGGATAGGATGGAGGGAAATATAGTTAGTCTTACACAACACGACTATTATGGAAGTCATTTGCAAAACTACACAGATATGGACTATATTTAATTGCTTGCCTTCCCAAAGGGGATGGGAGGGGAGGGAGGGAGGAAGAGAAGTTGGAAATCTAAGTTTTAGGAACAACTGTTGAGTATTATTCTTGCATACAACTAGGAAACGAGGGGTACAGGTAATGGGGTACAGAAAGTTATCTTGCCCAACAGGACCAAAGAGAAGATGGAGATAAGGGAAGGGAGGCATGTAAGAAGGGACGGAAGATTGGTGATAGGGGTAATTAGAATGCTCAGCATTTTGCAGTGGGGGGGGTAGGAGAAATGGGGAGAAAATTTGGAAGCCTAAATTTTGTGGAAATAAATGTTAAAAACTTAAATAAATAAATTTATAAATAAAAAAAAACATGCACACAAGTAATAAAGAATTGTCATATATTGCAAAGCCTACCTAGTCTGTTATTGAAATAAAAGCATATATATGTCTCTTAAAAAAAAAAAAAAGAACTCTTGTGAGGTTGTTGCTGTGCCTGTGCGCTGTTACTGTGGAGACACTACTGGCTACTTTGCCTCTTCCTGCTCTTTCCTATTTGTTCTCACTACAAGTTTTGGGTCAGCTGTGTCATCCTTTTAACCTGTCTACTCCAGGTACTAAAGGTGACTGCAATGCTTATAATGAATGTCTGGACTAGACATCTTTCTGTGTCTTCTCACCCCTCTCTCTTGACTTTATACTTGAGGAGTATAGGAAAGTAGTGTCTCAGTTATCTTCATTATTTGCCTCTCTCCAGTGCAGTACCCTTGGGAGTATTCAGTGGCTGTGGTGGTAACTGAAACAACTGCCAATTCTTGGCCCCCTCTTCAACCTTCTTTACACCTGATACTGAGAGATTTTCGCTAACGGGGGAAGCAAACCTTAGCTGCAGAAGAAGAGTTTCAGATACCATCTAGCTGATCATTCATCTATAGCACAAAGCAGAAGGAGCTGGCTTTAGCAGGCATTGATTCTCTTAAAAGTATTCTACTGAAGCAGCATGGAGTGGTGACTTGCACTCCAATGTGCCTGCCAACTGCCATGTTTAAATACTTCTTTTTTATTTCCATTCCCTTATCTTCCCCCTTCCTCTTTACCCCTCCTGCTCCTCATTCTTCTGTATCCTGTGACTATTTTTCTATTTCTTTGGGAGCTTATTTGCTTTTCCCTGGTGCTTATTTTCTGAATGAACCACAATAAATTCATCAACAATAAAGGAGAAATGCTGTTGTGCTTTAGTTTCACCAATGTGAAATGTGTTTTATATTGTTTTTAATTAGGTACAAATGAACAAACCGAAATGCAATTTAAAACAAAAATCATTAACATGAAAAACTTGTTTATTGTTCTCCACTAAATTTAGACAATATCTGGAAATGTGATGACTTCCTCCTGGGATGTGAAGGTCCTTCAGTGCTTGTGAGAGAAAAGCTAATAATTTATGTAGATTAAAGTCTTTAACTCAAGGTTATCATTCCCATGACAAAATTATTTATTTATCTCTAGTTCCTTTTCTATGGAGAGCGAAATCTGAAATATGAGATTGTAATTCCCATGCCAACATTACTTATTTATCTCTGGTTTCTTTTCTACAGCCTTTTGCCTGTGCCCTGAGACAATGGATGCAGGAAATAAATCTACTGTATCTGAATTTGTGCTGTTGGGACTCTCCAGTTCCTGGGACCTCCAACTGTTCTTCTTCATGGTGTTTTCTTTGTTTTATGTGGCAACAATGGTGGGCAACTGCCTCATACTTATCACGGTCATTGCTGATTCCCACCTTCATTCTCCCATGTATTTTTTGCTGACTAACCTCTCTGTTATTGATATGTCTCTAGCTTCTTTTGCTACCCCCAAGATGATTACAGACTATCTCACTGGACATAAAACTATCTCATTTGATGGCTGCATCTCCCAGATTTTTTTCTTGCATCTCTTTACTGGCACTGAGATTATCCTGCTAATGACTATGTCTTTTGATAGATATATTGCCATATGCAAACCCCTTCGCTATGCAGTCATTATAAGTCCCCGGGTGTGTATTATGTTTGTAGTGACTTCCTGGGTGGTGGGTATCATGCATTCAATGAGCCAGGTGATATTTGCCCTTTACTTGCCTTTCTGTGGCCCCAATAAAGTAGACAGCTTTTTCTGTGACCTTCCAGTGGTATTCCAGTTAGCCTGTGTAGATACCTATGTACTAGGACTCTTCATGATCTCCACAAGTGGCATCATTGCTCTATC
The DNA here is from genome assembly GCF_028372415.1 of Notamacropus eugenii. Lineage (NCBI taxonomy): Eukaryota > Metazoa > Chordata > Mammalia > Diprotodontia > Macropodidae > Notamacropus > Notamacropus eugenii. The sequence continues at coordinate 15,180,894 of NC_092878.1, forward strand.
CTGCTTTATCCTCTTATTTAACTCCTACATAATTGTTCTAGTAACAATCAAACACCATTCCTCTGGGGGGTCCTCCAAAGCACTTTCCACCTGCACTGCTCATTTTATCGTGGTCTTCATGTTCTTTGGGCCATGTATCTTCATCTACATGTGGCCTTTAAGCAGTTTCCTGGTGGACAAGGTCCTCTCTGTGTTTTACACTATATTCACCCCTATCCTAAATCCAATCATCTACACACTGAGGAACCAGGAGGTGAAGACAGCAATGAGAAAACTGAAAAACAGATATCTGAATTCTGACAAGATAGCACAGTCACCTCATTACTCCTAATTAGTTAAAATTAAGCCACTTCTGGACACCCTAAGTAATCACAATCACATATTTTCTGTATTATTATTGTTCAAATGGTTATTGCCAAATCACTTGTGAGGAGATACTGTAATTGTTTATAAATGTCTCTATGTTCACAATGAGAGTTTGCTTTAAAAAGGAAACCTTTTTGGCCTCTTTAAATACATAAAAGAGTTTTGGGTAGAAGAAAAGTGAAAATATACCATGTATTTACACTGCTTGCTTCAGTAAAGTTATTGAATTTTAATTACTTATTGATTACAGAGGAAAGGTAAAAAAGAGGGAGAACTATAGCACCCTAGTCTGACTATACCACACCAGTAATTTATTCTGCTTTTCTCTGTCTGCAAAACATTTATTAAATGCCTACTACATACGTGGGACCACACCAAGGATTCGGGATATAAAGATAGAAAATCCCGAGAGGTGTCTCTTGGGTAGATAAAATTAGAGTTGTAGCCCCAGGACATGTGTGCTGGTGAGAAAGTAGAGCACTCTGGGGTGAAAACCAGGTATCTAGAGGGTTTAGTTGGGTCTCAGGGAATTAGCTGACTGGGGGAAAGGAACTGCCCTCCTTTCTTGCTAGTGACACAACAAACCTGATATTATTCAGTCAACCAACATTTATTAAGCACCTAATATGTGTCAATTAGTTAGCTCATATATTCCGTCATTTCTTAAGGTGGGAACACATCTTCTCTATTTTATTCACAGAACTGTATGGCTTCTCTGGGTATTTGTATTAATTATTTTGTGGCAGGTCCTTTTGTCTTTATTTTTTAAAATATTGATTGATTGTTAAATACTACAATTACTGTTTAACTTTCTTTTTGAATTGCTTTCATAAATATGAACTGAGAGATCCTAAGTATAAAATGTCTTGGCTTAGTGATCTACCTAGGATGTCTCTGGTCCCCAGCTTCGTGTTCTACCAGGTCTCAAAATGAATTATACATACAGTCGGAAGAGCTAAATTGCAATCCAACTTCTGATACTTTCTATGTAAATTATGAAGCCTGGTTTTCAATCTTTATAATGAGTAAATACTACCTGTTCCTTAAAAATATTGTCGGTGATTATCAAATGAGATACGAAAAAGATTTGTGAATTGTAAGTCAAGTTAGGGATACATGTTATTAGTTCATTTCTTTTTTTCCTGCTCTGACTGTTAAGGAAACAAGAAAGAAAAAGCCAAATGTCTTTGGAAGGCCAGGTAGAGTAAGAAAGAAAACATCTTGGAAGAAATCAGAAGTTTGTTAGCACATTCTGTGTGTTTATAACCCAGAGATGAGGCTTGTAAGGGTTATTTCTGTTAAGGCTGAGTGACTAAAGTGATTTGAAAGTTTCTCATACCAAATTACTTTTAATAACCATAGTATGTTAGTGGTATAAAGTGTCTTGTAAAATACCAAATTAAATCCATTTATTTTATGGGTTAAAAAGACTAAGGCCTAGAGAGGTTAAGTGATGTAATTAGTAAGGATCTAAATCACAATTTGGAGCCTCACCTTGTCCTATAAACCAAGGTGTTTTGCTTTTTTTTTTAGCTACTCCATATTATCCTTTTGGAAAGGTAAACCGATATTAAAGCAATATTTAATAAAGAGATGTAACAATGAGTTAAGCTAATGAAAAATAGGACTTGATTTTTACCTTGTATTTATTTCTTTATATTTAATTTTAATCAGCATTTTTTTAGTGTCGATATTTGTATACGCATAATTAGTATGGAATGAAATAATCATTGTGTTGGTTTTACAGGCATTTTATTTGTTATTACAAAAACAGACATATAAGTGGAATATTGTGTTTTGTTTTGTTGTTTTAATTCTAAGACCTCAGGTATTTACGTAATGCAATGGGCCTAAGGTACCTAAAGTACTATTGAATCTGGTGAATGTTACCAGATTATAAACCTTAAATTCAAAATTTCAGATAGGAATAGTTAATTTTGGTGAGGGACAGGTAACATAACATTGATACTTGTTGGATTAAGTTTGAAGGTTATTTCTTAGATGACAGAATGAAGAAATGCCATTTTTGCTTGTTTATTTGTTTGTTAAGGTCAAATTTGTCATGATTGATGACTCCTAAATATACCCGAAGAAAAACAGTTCTGGTGTAAGTACAGAATTCTACAGCATTTACTGCAATTTCTAGAAGGCTGTCTCCTGAGTTTGATGCTGCTATTGGTGCAACAAGGAGCTGCCCAGATGAAGTTTATTTAGGGGAAACTTGAAGGCAATTCACTACAAACTCAGGCATAAAAGACCACATATGTCTGTGAGGTTCTGGGTATGGCAAATTGTCTGAAATTCTTTGTTAAATGCATGCTTTTTCCATCTTCTAGATCTTCTGTTTACCTCTTATCATGTTTATTTACCTTTCCTTTACATTTGTGTTGTTCTCTTTCCAACAAAGCTTCTGATCCAGACCCTACTTTCCTTCTCTGGTTCTATCTGCTATTTGGTAATTCATACCTACACTAATTGAACCCTGGCCCCGAATTGCCAAATTGTCTGTTTTGAACCCTATCTGAGAAGGACCTTTTGAGCACAGACCTCCACTATTACCCAGATAAAGAAGCCACATTCTTCATCGTTACAGCACATGACTCCTCCATCCCTCTCCAAGCCCAGGAGCAGTATCGCAGTAACTTTACACTATAAATTCAAGTTAATAGTCATGCTTTGGAGCCACTCAGCAGATGTAGACAAGAAGGCTTCTCAGTTTCATTCATTACTAGGGATGAATGGAAGTGAATGCTTTGATTTTTTTTCGCAAGCCAAATGTTTATGGCAGGGAGGCAATTATGTCTTTTCATTAGTGGAGTTAAAGACCAAAAAAGACTCTAAACTTTGTGTATAAGATATTGCAATCTAAAGGCAATAGCATCATCTGATGCAAAGAGAGGGAACCAGAAACCATAGTAGCAACTAGAATGAAATTTAAGCATTTGATTAAATTGTAATGTTGTGATATAGATAAATATATAGGTAGATTCTACAATAAAAAAAAAAAAACTTGGGCTCAGATCTTGATTCTGTGGTTTATGGTCATATATACCTTTGAATAACTTAACTTCTTAATTTTGTTGGGACATATTTAATCTTTCTTCTTAACTTGTTTGGCTGAAAACATTTAATGACTCTCAGCCTCCACTTCCTAATCTATAAAATGAAGGGTCTAGACAGGATGATTTCTAAGGTTCCTTCCAGTTTTAAGTTCTTTTTCCTAATTCTGAAATAAGGATTAAGATTTTAAAAAAATGAATAAACCATTTGAATAGTGAATCTCACACCTTTTTTCAAGGTTGAAATTAATTTTTCAACTTAACTTTGTCCTTAGCTGTCTGGGTAAATATGGTAAGAATTAAACAACTAATAAGTGTTTTTAAACTTTTAAATTACTGCTTTCTTAGTGACTGTTTATTAGAGAGATTCTTATCTAGTTAAGAAATAGTTTTGAAGGTCACCTGAATTATGTTGTTATGGCTATGGATATAATCTTGTATAAGGCTGGGGATTTTTCCCCATGACGACCTTTTCTATATCTACTTAGGGAGTAGGGAAGCCTGTTGTAAAGGAAGAATTTTCACTTGGAGGAAAGAATTGTCAACACTCATTTCTTCCTTCAAATTTGGCACCACCCTACCTAAGCAGCAACACTGTTTCTATGCTACGCTGCCAAATATCACAGTCCACAAGAGCTGTGCATTTTCAGTAACTGTTGTAAAAATGTGCTTTGGAACGGGAATAATTACTCATTTCAACAGTGTTGTACTTTTTCCTGAAAAAGTAATTTAAATTTAAAGCACATTATTGCTGTAGTCAACGTGGTATTCTCTTTCATCCAGCTGTAGGATCACTTACAAAAGAAAAAGAAAGCTCATCTTCCCATGCCCCAGGCAGGCACACACTTAGAGGCCCCTACTGTGAGATGGAGTAAAAAATAGCCTTCAATCTTTTTTTAAAATATGTTTTATGAAAGCAGGCAAGGTAAGCCATCTGTCTTATTGGACTTTGGAACCTTTATTTTAGAGGAACTACAAATGTTGCAACTTCTGTAAAATAACAGAAAAAAAATTCCTGGAAAAAATACTCATTTCAAATGTTAGACACACTATTGAAATGCTCAACCAATATTAATAATTTGTTCTTCAGTAGAAAATACACTATCATAGCAAATGCCCCCGAATTGTTTCACCTTATTATTACAACTCTCAAAAACCAAACATTTAGAAAAATCAGCAAATGTTTGTTTATGTATGGGTAGACCTTATTCACCATATGCACCTTTGTCCTCTACTAATTATTTAAATAGACCCTACAGTTGTTTGTATAAGTTACAGCAGATAGAATCTGACAGATAGTAAAACTAAGATTAAGCACAATATTGCCAAAAAACCTACTACTGGTACATGTGCTTACTGTTGGTATACTGTTTGATAAACATCTAATAAAAGCCTTTTGAGGCCCTGAATGGGAAAAAAAAAATATGTTTTAGGGTTGCCTAATCCTCACCCTTTCATCTGTCTACAAATAAAAATAATCTTACACGGTCACAACATTCTATACATTTTCTATTTTTAAAAATGAAACTTCAACTGTGGCAAACAAAGACCATGTGGTGTCATGAAATGATCAGTGACCTTGAGTTTGAATCCCTTTGCACATTCTGCAACATGTCTGAATGACCTTGGGCAAATCACATAACCACTGTGGACCAATTTGTTCATCTGTAGGGGGTGTTGTGTCTCCAATGTCCCCTCTTTCTCTAGATCTATGTTGCCATGATCTCATAAGACTAGGCATTTATGGAATGCAGGCCAGATGTGATGGAATAACTTGGGTCAATCATTACCCTTTGCAATTCCCCTGGAGGCTAGCCTAACTGGCTTAGCCTTCTGCTCATTTTCTATGCATATCTATGCACATGGGTTATGTTTTACATATGTTAACACATTTACGTGATTACAAATCCTGGAAGTTCTAAGTCTGCAGATTTTTCAGCAGTATATCTTCACAAAACTTGCTTCAGTTGCTGGGCATCCCTCTCTGTTAATTTAGAGCTTCATTCCTAGACTAAAGAAAGGGAAAGGAGGCTAAGTGGGATGCTGTGAAATTGAACAGAGTTCCTTCTTCAGTAGAGGGATTATATTTGTAAAAAATGATAACTACTTTTCATGGTGATGGCATGTGGTTCACCAGCTCTTCCCTTCTGAAACAAAACAAAACAAAATTGATCACAGAGAGAAAGGAGATAGTTGGATGTGAGAGAGTAAAGTAGATGATTCTAGGAGTAGCCTAAAATGCTATTGAAAACCTGTCTAAAAGCAGTTTCTCCACACACCCCCATCAGTCAATTTGCCACATGGGTTATTTGTTCTTTGTCCTTTTTTTTTTTTTTACTTTAAGATTTCCCCAACCCTTGAATGCTATACTCATGGGCTGAGAAGAATATGATGATGGACAAGGTGTAACTAAAATTTCAAATAAATAAAAATTGAATAGTAATTATGTGTATTGCTGTGCTTAATCTTACATAGGAATTACAACAACAAAATTCCTGCTTTATAGGAACATTCAATACAAATGTCAATCCTCATGTAAACTATTGCAATAAGGATTTAGAGCTAAATGATTGTTGAGCACTATACCAATATATAAATTGACTTGTTCGCTAGGACTTTTCCTTTTCTATCTGTGTCAAGCCAGTCACATCTATTTCTAAATCAATTTGTCACATGGGTTATTTGTTCTTTCTTTCCTTTAAGACAGATTTCAGAAGGTAGTTCCTATACCATATGAATTTAAGCCAGTTTCCTGCTGTGTTAATCTTTAAAACAAAAATAAAACTTGAAAATGTCAGTTTATTAATCTATAATAAGAGATATATAGCAGGGAAGGTAACTAATGTTAGTCATTTGCACATGGCACTTCCTGCCAGTAGGCAAGTCAGTTTAAGAGGTCAAGCTACATATTGAAAAATTGATTGATGAACATAGGGTTGGACCAAATAAGTTCTTAAGGAATATTTCCACCCTGTTAGAGCAGGTAATTGAGGTAGCATGGCATAGAAAAGAGGGACAGCCTTGGAATCAAGACCTAAATTCAAATCCTGTTCTAATAGACATGAGTGGTATCATCATTGTAATGTGAAAGTCATTTAATCTTACGAATATCAGTTATGGAAGAGTTCCCCACCTGCATTTGTGTAAGGAACTTTCAAATATAATTTTCCCCACAGGTTTTTTTCAGTTCTCTGCTTCCTTTTTGCTAATCTTTCTGTTGTATTTATTTAGCTCTTGAAGAAGAAAATTAAAATGTCATAGTGTTATTTTGTTATTGTGTCTTTTCATTATCCATATAGCTTTTTGTTTATGGATACAGATGCCATGCTACTTGGTGCATATATAATTAATTATAACATTTCTCCATTATTAAATATGAACATGGAATTGTAAAGAGAATCCATATGAATAACTTTATTAAAGAAATGTAAGACTAAAAATAATACTTTAGTCTTAGAGAGAGTAGGAGATAACCAATGAGCAGTATTCATTCTTCCTTGGTATCTTTGATATTTCAAGAAAATGAAAGTTCTGTATAGGATTGTATAGACAACGATCCAACAGGTTAGACAAACATAGATGGGCTACATTTGAATGGTTGGAGGAAATATCTGAGACCACAAATCCATTAAAATATTGTTTCATTGTCTGTCACACCTTTGTTGTTCAATCATATCCAACTCTTCAGGAGCGTGTGGACCACATACTCGGCAAGAAACGAGAGTGGTTTGGCCAGTGAATTAAGAGAAACAGAAGTTAAGTGACTTGCCCTGGGTCATACCATAAGTACCTGACTCCAGATTTGCACTCCTTTTCCTTACTCCAGGTCTAGTACTCTATCAATTGATCCGCCTCACTGCCTCCTTGGCAAATAAAGGTTAAGTGTCTTCACACAAAATGTTATTCCCTGTTATTTCTCTTTTTTCACCCTATCTAAAGTCATCATACCAATTCACGCATTTTATTTTACTCTATTAATTTATTTATTTGTTTTCAGTTTTCTACAATCACTTCCACAAATCTCAGATTTTCTCGCCCTCCCTCCCCCTCCTTCCCTGAAGCAGCATACAATCTTATATGGTTTCTATACATACATTCTTTTAAAGTAGATTTTCACATTAGTCATGGTGCACAGAGGCTACCATTTCCTGTCACGCTCAGGTATCGGCTTTTGACCCTGTCCTGATAGCTCCTGTACACTGTCTAGGCTTCTGGAGAGCCTGACTCACTCAGGGGGTACTGAGGGACCTGACTCCCTTGGCTAAGTTTCCTGAGGGACCTGACTTCCCTCAGCTGAGTTTCTTAAGGGACCTGACTTCCCTTGGCTTAGCTTCCTGCTCCTTCCCGCTGCTTGTGGCCCCAGTTTGGTCATTAAGTTGCTATGGCCCCACATTGGGTGCCAAGTTGCTTACCAAGAGGAGCAAGTCTTATGCCTGACCAGCAGGCTGCTCGTCCTCCTGTGGAGCTCGCCAGTAAAAAAATGAGGCGAAAGAGCGGGTCATGAAGCAACTCTGATTTATTCAAGCAAGCACTCTGATTATATAGTCTCTGCCAGCTAGCCCAGTGAACCATGGTAACACACACAAATAAACCTGAAACTATAGTAATGAACACAAGCTGGAACTATAGTAACAAACACAAACCAGGGGTGGGGCCGTCCCTTCTAGTGCCATCTTGTTCACCCTTCCCTGCACCAGACTCAGTTTACCTGATGTCCGTCAGTGTGGGGTCTTAGATAGTGTGGCGGTCAGCGCCGCTTACACAAAATCAATTCTCGAAATTTGTTCCTAAAACTTTGAGATCCAGCTTCTCTCCCTTCTTCACTCCCCACCCATCTACATTGAGAAGGTAAGGCATTCAATACAGGTTGTACATATGCAGTTATTCAAAAGACTTCCATAATAGTCATGTTGTGAATGACTAACTATTTCCCTCCATCCTTTCCCCTCCCTGATTTATTCTACTCTCTCTTTTGATCTTGTCCCTCCCCAAAAGTGTTTATTTCTAATTACTCCCTCCTCCCATTTGCCCTACCTTCTACCATCACCCCACACCCCACTTATCCCCTTTTCCCCTACTTTCCTGCAGTGTAAGATGATTCTCATACTAAACTGAATGTACGTGTTATTCCATCCTTGATCCAAATATGCTGAGAATATGCTTCACTTTTTCCCTCTAACCTCTCCTCTTTTTCCTCCATTGAAAAGACTTTTTCTTGCCTCTTTTACAAGAGATGATTTGCCCTATTCCATTTCTCCCTTTCTCCTCCCAGTATATTAATCCCTCACCCTTAAATTTTATTATTTTAGATATTATCCCTTCCTATTCAGTCACGTTGTGCCCTCTGTCTATATGTATATAATTCCTCCAACTACCAAAATACTAAGAAAAGTCTCAAGAGTTACAAATATTATCTTTCCATGTAGAAATGTAAACAATACAACTTTAGGAAACCCCTTATAATTTCTCTTTCCTGTTTACCTTTTCATATTTCTCTTGATTCTTGGGTTTGAAAGTCAAATTTTCTATTCAGCTCTGATCTTTTCATCAAGAATGCTTGAAAGTCCTCTATTTCATTAAATGACCATTTTTCCCCTGAAGTATTATATTGAGTTTTGCTGGGTAGGTGATTCTTGGTTTTAATCCTACTTCCTTTGACCTCTGGAATATCATATTCTAACCCCTTCAATCCCTTAATGTAGAAGCTATTAGATCTTGTGTTATCCTGATTATTCCCACAACACTCAAATTTTTCTTTCTGCCTGCTTGCAGTATTTTCTCCATAAACTGGAAACTTTGGAATTTGGCCACAATATTTCCAGGAGTTTTTATTTGGGGATCTCTTTCAGGAGGTGAAAGGTGGATTGTTTCAGTATTTATTTCACCCTCTGGTTCTAGAATGTCAAGGTACTTTTCCTTGATAATTACTTAGAAGATGGTATCAAATCTCTTTTTTTTGATCATGGCTGTTAGGTAGTCCCATAATTTTTAACTTGTCTCTCCTAGATCTGTTTTCCAGGTCAGTTGTTTTTCCAATGATATATTTCACACTGTGTTCTATTTTTTCATTCTTTTCGTTTTGTTTTATAATTTCTTGGTTTCTCCTAAAGTCATTAGCTTCCATTTGTTCCATTTAAATTTTTAAAGAACTAACCTTTTGAACCTCCTTTTCCATTTGGTTAATTCTGCATTTTAAAGCATTCTTTTCCTCATTGGCTTTTTGAACCTCTTTTGCCAATTGAGTTAGCCTATTTTTAAAGGTGTTATTTTCTTCAACATTTTTTGAGTCTCCTTTAGCAAGGTGTTGACCTGCTTTTCATGCTTTTCTTGCATCTCTCTCATTTCTCTTCCCAATTTTTCCTCCACATCTCTTACTTGATTTTTTTTATCTCTTCTGTGGCCTGAGCCCATTGAATATTTACTTTGGATGTTTGGGATTCAGAAGTCTTGACTTTTATGTTTTTCCCTGATGGTAAGCATTGTTCTTCCTCATCCAAAAGGATGGGAGGAGATATCTGTTCACCAAGAAAGTAACCTTGTATGGTCTTATTTTTTTCCCTTTTTTGAGCATTTTTCCCAACCAGTTACTTGACTTTTGGGTCCTTTTTCAAGAGTAGGGTATACTCTGGCAATCTGTAAGATCTCAGTTCCTCCAAGGTGGCACAATCAAGCGTGTACTTGTCTGGGCACAGGGAGAAACTTTTGTGCCCAGAATCTTAGCAGAGGTTTGTCTCCACAGCCACCTGGCCTCCAGTTCCACCAACTCAGCAGTGGGGGCTGATTTTCACATAAGCTGGATGGGCAGGGTCACCATTCAGTTGGAGACAAAGACCAGATTCCCCAGGGCCTCCACGCAAGGTGGAGGCAAGAATCAGCTCCTCAGTGCTCCTGGAGTTTTTATGCTCCAACAATGGATGCAGGAAGCTGTATGGGCTACTGTGCAGCTTCTGTGGCCACTACCTGCTGCCAGAGCTATGGGAAGGCCCTTTTCCCTTCCTGGTCAGCTGAGAAGACCCTGTCACTGACCTTTGGCACCTATGGGTTGAGTAATCTTGGAACCACTGCTACTGGGGCTGGGGATTCCACTACTGGAGATTCTGCCCCTGAGGGGTGTTCAAGAGCCACACCATTCAGCCAAGGCTGGGCTGGGCTCTGCTCCACATCTGGTGCAACAGACGTTTCCCATGGGCCTTTCAGGTCACCCTGGGCTGGAAATCTCCTCCACTCTGTTGTTCTCCACTTCTGCTGCTTCACAATTTGTTGAGAATCCCTCTCTACAGGTTTTTTCTGGGCTGTGTGGTGAGAGCCTCTGTATATGTGTCTTTCTACTCCACAATCTTGGCTCCACCTCCAGGTTAGTCTATTTTTAAAGATGTTATTTTCTTCAGCATTTTTCTTCAGCTTTTCATGATTTTCTTGCATCACTCCCATTTCTCTTCCCAGTTTTTCCTCCATCTCTCATAGTTGATTTTCAAAATTCTTTTTCAGCTCTTCCATGGCCTGAGACCATTGCATATTTACTTTGGAGGTTTGGGATACAGAAGCCTTGAGTTTTACATCTTCCTCTGATGGTATGAATTGTTCTTCCTCATCCAAAAGGATGGAAGAAAATACCTGTTCACTAATAAAGTAATCTTCTATAGTCTTATTTTTCCCCCTATTTTGCACATCTTCCCAGCCTGTTACTTGACTTTTGATTCCTTTGTCAGATGGAGTGTATACTCTAGAGACCTGCAAGTTCTCAGTTCCTCCAAGGGCACAATAAAGAGAGAGGAGTTTACTCCTTTCCTGGCCTGGGTGCTCTGGTCTGGGAGCAACCACATAGTTTTCTGATCAGTATCTGCAAGTAGAATTCTCTTTCCAGATCCTTTACCAGTTCTATCAAGCCAGTGCTCCTCATCCCAGGACTGCCACTCAGGGCTGAGATCCAGATCAGCTGTGTGATTCCTCCACTGTCTTTAGGCTGAGGGCTCCTAAAATGGACACTGTGCTGCAGTGTTTACTGCCGCCCTGGGTCTGCCAGGATCAGACCAGTGTTCCTTTCTCACCCAGGTGAAAATGCTTTCTCACTGACCTTTGAAGCTGTCTTTCCAGTTTGCTGGTTGAGGAATCTGGGAACTGCAGGTGCTCCTGGGGATTCTGCCCCCTGAGTCATGCTTTACTCTTGTCCATGCTGCACCAGGTGGCCAAGGCTGGGCTGTACTGTGCTCTGAGCCTGGTGTGATAGATCTTTCCTATCATCCTTCCAGGCTATCTTGGGCTCGAAATCTCTTTTACTCTGTCATTTTGTGGCTTCTGTTGCTCAAGAATTTTTTAGGGTCATTTTTTACAGGTGTTTTATGGGCTGTGGTCAGAGAGCTAGAGTAGGTGTGTCTTTCTACTCAATTACCTTGGCTCCACCCTCCCCATTTTTTTTTGAAATCCAGTCATTACAGGTCTTCTTAAGATCTAATCTGAACTGGAAATACTCAGACAGGAGATGTTAACTCTTTACTATTGTTGAAGTAAAGCAGGGGGAGCAGTTCCACTCTGGACCCCTAAGACTTGTAAAGTCTAAAATCATTCCCCCAATGACATGGCACCTGGCTTTGTTAAAGTTGCAATCTCCATGCAAAATGTAAACTGTTTGTAATATGGAGTTCCAAAACAGGGAATTTGTTTTTGTGATAAATGATCTTTAGTGATTAACTTTTAGGACAAATTTAAAGTATGAGTCCTGGTAAAATTTTTGATTACTGAAACCTGCCATTTAATGTATAAACCTCTGGGACCATACTGTTAGAGGCAGAAGTTTGCCTCAGTAGACAATCCTATCCTTAGCCTGGGATGGAATCCTTCTGAATCAGTTTCCCCATTGTGTTCCTTTGAATGAGAATATTTTCCCTTTTGACTATTTCTGAGTCTGACTATTACATGGAGATGATATATAATTAGGTCCTTGCTTTTCATCTTGATGGCATGTGTCTATAATCAAGGCAGACAGTTTAAGATGTAAGTAAAATGCAAGTAGTCAGAGCTTGCTGTTTTCAATTATTCGGGTAAATGAACACTCTGGTGTGAAAGATAAAAATCCCTGAAACAGAACATTCTTTTTGAATGTTATGGGAATAATTAGATAAAGGAAAGGAAACCAAAGTATAAATGTTTTATCATTGCTCCATAGAAAAGACTGAGATTTAAAGGTAACTATAGTTGTATGGAACTGTTGATGTTAGGAGTGCTTGGGACCCACTGGGTCCTGCTCAAATCAATTCAATCCAAGCCTTCTTTCAACTAAAGAAGGTCAAAATTTGTTATCTCATCTGTATAGGGACTGAGGAAGGAGTCCAGGAGTGGCCCCAGGTAGTCTGTGGGTTCCAGGGATAGTCATGATGGGAGTGGACAGTAACCTGGATATTTGGACTGATAGAATCAAAGGTGGGAAATAGAACACAGATTTAGGCATAATGATAAGAAAAAATTCATGGATCTCTTGAGAGCCAGATCAAATAGATACATCCAAGGAGATTTCAAGGTGAGATTTTCCAGGGCCATATTAGTCAAATGAGACTAAAACTCTTTTGGGGTAAGGGACAAAGGTCCCAACTTGGAATAAGATCTTTACCTGTTACAAAATGATGTAAAAGAAGTTGATATTAAAACAAACTGAATTAATTACTGAGACTGAATCAGAGACATCTTTAGTTTGGAGAATAGAATTTCTGTCTAAGTTTCTTAGGAACAGGTTGCCTTTGGTAATATTTAACATTGATGGAAAGATTGCATGTTTCTGTTTTGATCTGGATTCATTTCATGAATACAAATTGAATATAGTGTTTGAACTTATCAAATGTGTAGCTTATTCTTTTAGATTGAGCAGGGTTAGAAAAGTGTAGCAGAGCTTGGGAAACAGATGTAAATCTATTAGAGCAATAATTTATGGTTTTAATGGCAAATTTGATTTTTTAATTGTTATTTAATCAGGAACTAGAGCAAGTAGAGAAATTCATGCAAGCTACTTAAGATTTGTTTCAAAAGATGTTCTTAACCCAATGTGAAATTATAGTCATATCTGAAACTGATTATTAGAGCTTGCCATTTTAATATTTTATGGGACTATTAACTGACTGTTCTTCTGAGTCTAACTTCAGGTATGGATAGCAAGAGAGGCTGTCTGAGCCACTGATCCATGATGCTGGTGAGCCTGTGAGATGCTAGTATGAATTACAAAAAGGTGATCTCATGCGAACTTTGGGGAAACATTTGTCCAGCCTAGGCTGAGGTAGGATTCTCCTGACTCAGTTTCACCTCTGACACTTGGCAGAATTTAGGCCTGGCTAGATACCAGTTCACAATCTACTGCTTGGAATTGACATGAAATTGGGGAGATGTTGTTTTCCTGAAATGTCCCTACCCTTAGTGGCAATTTTCTATAATCAAAATTTTGTAAACTTAATATCAGATCTATTAAATAAGAGATTGTTGATAGAGGAATAGCTGAGGTTAAGTAAAAAATTAAGTTATCAGGCTTGGGATTTAGAACAACAACAGTAAGTTAGGGTCCTTTAATTCTTAGTGATAGCATGGGAACATTTAGACTAAGGGCCTGTGAAATTAGCATACATAGTTACTATTATTTTGTCTCAGTTGGTTAATGTTAAAAGAAAATGGCTTGTGGTCTGTATTGTAAATGCTTTAAAAGAAGCATTACATGACCAGAAGTTGAAATTGTTTTATGAGGTGACATGTATTGTGTTAAACATAATTATTTATTGTTTTTATATAAGTACTGGTACCCATTATTGACTTCTTAATGAACTCTCATCTTCCTGATGGGGGAATCAAATAGTGAATTAATGTAGAATATAAAAACTGTCTTGTAATGTGAATTTTTTAAACGTGACAATTATCCTAAGTTCCAATTTTGTTTTTGTAAGAGGGATAAGAGTATAAAGCTGAGGAAGGGTCACCTAATATAGTAGCAAGGTTAGTTTTCTAGGAGAGTGGACATTTGAATTTCTACAAGAAGGTATAGGGTAGAAGATGATATGTTGAAGACAGTTAGATTGAGCATCCAGACCAGAAAACTGCATCAGATGATATTCCTCTCCACATAGCTGTGTGAGATGGAACCTCTAAATGGACATTTCATCGATTTATCTTTTTATTTTGAATCTCTTTATCTGTACTTACGAAAGGAGACTGCCACGCTGTAATTTGTCAATGTGTTGGTCAGCTTTGCTCCCTACCAATATTCATATAAAGGGAAGTTAGATGAAGGGAAGAATTCATAAGGGAAAGAATATGAAGAGGTATTGAGTGGATTTAGGTGTGGAAACATAAATTTTAATAAAGAAAAGGGGGGAGTTTGTGAAAAACAAAGAAATTCTGTTTTCCACAGTTCTAGGTGATAAGCATTACAACCTAGTGTGGACAGGTTAGAGGTCAGAAACTAAAGTGCAGGCTCAAGGAGCTGTGTGAGGAAAAGCCTATCAGAGAGGAGAACATGAAGTCACATGGCTAGGGGACTGTGTTGTGGGAGATCCAAAACTTGGAAAACAGTATAAGAAGCCCCATCTTTTTGAACATGTAGTAGTCCTCTAATCTTACTGTGGAGGCTACTCGTACATTCAAGGGGAATGATGTAAAGATTAATAAAAGCTTTCCTTAATTTCACAAGTATTGTTTTTTGTTAAAGTGAGCATTTTTCTCACTGTTGAGGGTTTGTTAGACAGGCTCACTTCTAACAGAGGGAAAGATAATGATTTAAAAAGAGGAATAAAGTTGGGAATGAATATTGGAAAAAAAATTATCAAATCACAGAACTTTTCTCTCTAAGGTGCACTATAAACCTCTAATATGCCCTAATTCTTCATCCTGAAGCCTTACTTCATCCTTGGAATTCATACACCGGATGTATCCTCTCTCCTGTAACCTCTCCATCTGATTGGATAAGTCATTCTGGAGCTTCAATTTCGATTGGAAACTCAGCCAGCCATATTCCTCTCCAGTTCACACTACATACTTCTTCTACCATGACTTTTTGTTGGAGGGTATCTTTACCACTCTCTCACCCCACCTTCAGCTTCTTCTTATGTGTTGTATTTTTCCATTAAAGTAAGTTTCTTAAGGATGAGGGTTATCTTTCTACTTGTATTTGTATTTCCAGTACTTGGAATGTATGCATGTGCTTAAAAATGATTGTTGAGTGACTGTTAAAAGATACAATTTCAATCAAAGTCATGAGCCCCATCTACAAGATTATCAAGCAGAGACTTTCAGCTTCCCTTTGAAGAACTTCCGTGACAAATGATAAACTTAAGAAACCTCAGGGGCAGCCTTTTAGATTTATGAATCACTCTAATTATTGACATTTCATCCACAATTCCATCCATTTTGGACTGAGCAGAACCAGTGTAATTGCTTTTTTATGTGAGGTTAAATTTGTTCTACTAAAATGGAAATACCTTGAGGAAAAGAAATTCCTCCTTCCCTCCCTCTCTTTCTCTCTCTCCTTTCCTTCCTTCCTTCCTTCCTTCCTTCCTTCCTTCCTTCCTTCCTTCCTTCCTTCCTTCCTTCCTTCCTTCCTTCCTTCCTTTCTCCCCTCCCTTCTTTCTTTCTTTCTTTCTTTCTTTCTTTCTTTCTTTCTTTCTTTCTTTCTTTCTTTCTTTCTTTCTTTCTTTCTTTCTTTCTTTCTTTCTTTCTCTCTCTCTCTCTCTCTCTCTTCTTTCTTTCTTTCTTTCTTTCTTTCTTTCTTTCTTTCTTTCTTTCTTTCTTTCTTTCTTTCTTTCCTTTCTCTCTCTCTCTCTCTCTCTCTCTCTCTCTCTCTCTCTCTCTCTCTCTCTCTTTCTTCTTTTTGATCTGGCATGATTTTTGCAAAACTACAGGCACTAACTGATTTAGACAGAATAGGATTAGATTGGATTCAGTTAGATAATACCTGTATGGTATGGCATGAGGTACAAGAAGAACTGGACAGTTTTGAAATACTACAGAGTCATGTTTATCTATCTTAAGCTCTGTCCATTCTTCTCACCCAGGTTGAGAATCTCATCCCACTGAGGATTTCATTCCTGTTCTCTTAGAGCACCTTTCTACATTAAGACATCTCTCTACCTTATTCAAGTCACAATACAATTAATTGGTTGTGTGGGAGACATAGGGGAATACCTCTAAGAGACTGGGGAGGATGAAGAGCAGTTTGGATGACTGGGCTTAAGTCATTTTGTTTCTTCTATGAGATAGAAAAGACTTGATAACAAAAAATTTCCCTGGGAATAAATATTCTTGCTCTGGGCCATTTAATCTCCACTTTGAAGAGAGGTAGGTGAAGAGTGTAGGGAAACAATAGAATGCATATGGAGAGAAAACAAGGAGAGCTCTATAAAAGCCAATGTATCTTCTGGGAATGATTTGTAAGCTAGCTTAGATGAAAAAAAAAAAACTTCATATATCTTGGCATTCCTAAAGTTGCCAATAGCAGTTAATGAATTGGAAGCAACCAAGCACCATTTTTTTAACACGTGTAATTCAGGTATGTTTCCCCATGACACTTTATTCAGCATTTAATATGGAATTTTTTCCTAGACAATTTTGATGAAAACATTTTGCTGGAGAAATGGTGATCCAAAGAAATTATGGATATACATATACATATGTGTATGTATATGTACGAATTTCATATACATGCACACACACATATATATGTATATATATATATATGTGCATATATACATATATTGTATATATGTTTGTATGTATGTGTGTGGAGAGAGAAAGAGAGAGACAGAGAGACAGAGAAAGAGAGAGACAGAGAGAGAGAGAGGGAGAGAGAGAGAGAGAGGTGGTGGAGGTTGTTGGTAAATGATGACCAACTTGGTCAAAAAATGCATACAAGATGTACTTTTACTTTTAATATGCCTTATTGACATTTGTTCCATCACTTTAAGTCAATTCCAGATAATCAACAGAAGAACATGAGCCCTCATTTGTAGCATTTGTAGGTTTCCAGGTGTAAATACTTACACTGAAAATTCATTCATTCACTTGTACTCTAGCACAAAACAGAACACAGAAGCTCTCAATTAAAAGAAAATATTTAAGTTTTTCCTATAGTTTAAGAAAAGATAAAAACAATTGTAAACACTTGTCACAGTAAAAATGATACAGACTGAGAGAGTGAACATATTAATAGCTCTGATTGGGATTTTATTTTCTGCCTGTCGTTTGAAACTAAATTTTCAAGAGATGGTTTTGTCCATTGCATTGATATAGGCTGAAACTAAGAATGGGGTGAGGGTGAGCATTAGTGCATGGAAATTACAATGTTTCCTATTCTTTCGTAACTGGAATTTCAACCATGAAGTCTTATTATTCAGATTAAAATATTGTGAACTTCCAAATTCTCACATATATTCATATATTCAACACCAGAATGTAGTTGTTTCTTGTTGTATTGTGTACTGTATAGATCCCCTTATACTTGAATCAATGGCCCAATATAGAATTATTGTTATTTTTCTTGTAGTAGAGGAAGAGGGAGTGGAATATTTAGGCCTCTGATTTCATTGTTGTAAGGAACATCTAACTACTAGCCTGCTTCTATCAACATAGGCAATTAAAAATTTCAAAACATATTCTTTAGGAGTCGTCTGGGGGCACTGGGAGGTTGTTGCTTGCCAAGGTCACACATTTAGTACGTTTTAGCACTGGATTTGACGATAAGTTCAAATGCCACCTCTACTATTTGCTACCAAAGTTTATTTGGGTAATATTTGGACTAACCACTTTCTGTCTTTGGGTTTCACTTTCCTTAATTAAAGATAGAGTATTGGTATAGTGGATAGAGCACTGTAAGTGTGGTCAGAAAGACCTGATTTCTAAATCACATAATGTTATGCAAGATATACTGGCACTTACTCATACTATTAACATTCCCAGATGCTACCTTAATTCAGACTTTTACTGGCCCTTTCTAATTTTTCAAGAAGACTAGCACCTTTGGTGTGAGGGTTTGCTGAGCCTTTTTCAGGAATACTCATCCATTTTTGGTGTCTAAATGATTCACCTAAGTCTCATCTGTGGCTCCAAGAAGCTGTAGCATGCATAGCAGCCACACCCTAGTAAAAAATTTAATCACACAGGCTAAACCAGGTTGTGGGTAACTGGTAGGCTTCAAATCTGTTGGTGACTTAGGGGAATATTTACCACAAGCATGTGGATATTCCCCCTGGCAGAATGGACAGATGGCAATTTATTCCAAGGGCTATGAAGGCAGGTGAAGGAGGTTTTGTGGAGGGCTCAGATCTTAAAGATATCAAAGCTATACACTGCATCCTGGGGCATCACCGGTTGCTTTGACTTTTGTCTTGCCACTAGACTTTATGACTCAGGAAGAGAGAGTGAGACTGACAATTCTGTGCAAATGCTTCATTTAAATCCAATTCTCATGCAAATAAACACATCAACCATGATATCTTTGATCTTCCTGGAAACTAAGGACAAAGAGTAACAGCTAATAATAATAACAGTCTACTAACTACTTCCTGATTTGGGTCTCTACGTTCTCTTTAGTAAGTGACTAAAATACTATTGCCTTTAAAATATCACCTTCCTCAAAAATCCTCATTATTTCCTTATTATTTCTAGGATGTCATTGTTTGCAGAAGATTTCATTAGTCTGTGCCCAAGGAATTTGACCTATCATCCATCCATCCATCCATCCATCCATCCATCCATCCATCCATCCATCCATCTGTCCATCCTTCCGTCCATCTGTCTGTTTGTTTATCCATTTACTTACTTATTTAACTGTTGATTTACTTATCTGCTTATTGATCTATGTCTTGATTAATTAAGGGAAACATTTATTTTTTACTCAGACATAAAGGCCATGATCTTATTCCATCCAATTATAGAAAATATAAATTACAATAAAACAATCATAATGACTATGGAAAGTGAAAGATTTCACTCTTCAAAGTTCAGAGTATATCACAGAATTAAGATAAATTAAAAATAACCACTTAATTTTAAAAGATATCAGAGCATGCCTCTAGACAGCCTGCATTCCTTCCTGTTTTTCAGGATGAAATACAAAATCAGCTTAGTATTTATGACCTCCCATAATCTGATTCTAACCTGTCTTTTACAGCACTTTTTCTTGATATATTCTAAGTTTCAGGATAACTGAACTATTCCTGGTTCTCCAAATCTGACATTTTATTCCGTTATTCTGTGATTTCACAGAAACTTTTCCAAATGTATGGAAAACAATCAGTCAAGAAAAACTTGCTGCTGGAAACAGCTAGGTGGCACAGTGGATACAGCAATAAACTTGGAGGAAGGCCTGATAAGTGCAGCTACCAACACAAACTATGAAACCATGGACAAGGCAAATAAATCTGCCCAAGTTTTCTCAATTGTAAAATTGGTATTTTACCTCCTAGTGTGGTGGTGAGAACTAGTGAAAGAATATTTGTAAAGAGTATGGGGGAGAGAGAGAGAGAGAGAGAGAGAGAGAGAGAGAGAGAGAGAGAGAGAGAGAGAGAGAGAGAGAGAGAGAGAGAGAGAGAGAAGATTAACTTTACACTGAGGTAGAAACTGACAAGTGATTGGTTAATTAGAGATGCTGAAATTTTAATAATTTATGTGGAACTATCAAAATACTCTTCTTCATTATTTTGGGATAAAAGGGTAATGAATAACATATTGAAAAGTGTGAATTTCAGTGTTACTTTAAACTGGTATAGTGTATCACACAGCTTACCTAGCCTCAAATTAATTTACTAATGAGATCATATCTTCTAAAACTTTAATTTGTGTGGGAGAGTCCTTTCTTTTTGAATTATTTTACTGTTATTTTTAATGAGTTTCATTGCTAAA
The DNA here is from genome assembly GCF_028372415.1 of Notamacropus eugenii. Taxonomy (NCBI): domain Eukaryota; kingdom Metazoa; phylum Chordata; class Mammalia; order Diprotodontia; family Macropodidae; genus Notamacropus; species Notamacropus eugenii. Next base: position 15,201,182 of record NC_092878.1, read on the forward strand.
TATATATCTTCTCCTTCCTACCTCTGTGTGTGTGTGTGTGTGTGTGTGTGTGTGTGTGTGTATGTAACATGCAGAATTCCATGCTAAAAATCCCCACTTCTCCAGGAGGGAAGGGTGAGAGGACAATCTTTCTTCTTCATGGAAAAGCTTTCTAATGACAATTATACAACTTTGAGTTTCAGATATTGTTGTTGGGTATTTCCACTTACATTGTTGTAATCATCATATGTTTGCTTCTCTCACATCCCTAAATGTTTCCTTTTCTCAGTTTCTAATAGAACTATGTTGTTTCATTACATTCATGCAACACACTCTGTTTAGTCATTCCCCAATTGATGGACACCCAGCATACTTTTCCCTGGTTCATTGCTACCCTCGTAGCATCACTATCCCTTTTAAGCTTCAGTACAATTAGTCCCTCCTCCATGAAGCTTTCTCTACTCTCTCCCAATTTCATGGCAATCTTTCTTTGTTCAACACAGCTTATATTTATTTACCATTGTACAAATTCCGTTCCCTAACTAGAATGTGGGGACTATAACCACACTCTCTCTTTTTTGTCTCTCTATCTTTATTGTCTAGTGAAGTGTTTTCATATTTGAAGAAGTCAATATTCTTAATTATGTTTCAATATGAATGAAATGTAATTTTTAGAAATGAGTGCTTTCTTTCATGTACTTAACATTATTTATCCTTTTGATTCATTTCCTTTCAGGTAACTGACATAGCCTGAATAATGTCCCAGAGAAATTCATCAGGAGTGACTGAATTCGTGCTGGTTGGACTCTCCACTTCTTGGGAGCTCCAGATTCTTTTCTTTGTGCTCTTCTTTGTGCTTTATATAGCCATTGTGTTGGGAAACCTTCTAATTGTGCTCACAGTGATCTTGGAACCTCTCCTACACACACCCATGTACATGATGCTGAGTAACCTTTCAGTCCTTGATATATGCCTGGCTACCTTTGCTACCCCCAAGATGATCATTGATTTTCTTGCCGAGTTAAAGACCATCTCCTTTGAGGGTTGCATGGCCCAGATATTCTTGCTTCATGTATTTGCTGGGGGTGAGATGGTGCTCTTTGTAGCTATGGCATATGATAGATATGTGGCCATATGCAAACCCTTACATTATACAACCATTATGAGTTTGAACAAATGCATAGGGCTTCTGGTGGCTTCATGGATAATTGGGATCCTTCACTCGCTAAGCCAGCTGCCCTTCACTGTAAACTTGCCCTTCTGTGGCCCCAATATAGTAGACAGTTATTATTGTGATCTTACTTTGGTCATCAAACTTGCATGCACTGATACTTATGTTTCAGAAATATTATTGCTCTTGGACAGTGGTCTAATGGGGGTCACCTCTTTCCTCCTTGTGCTTATTTCCTATACTATCATCTTGGTCACTGTACAACATCATTCATCAGCTGGTATGGCTAAGGCACGTGCTACATTGACTGCACATATCACTGTGGTGACCCTTTTCTTTGGACCTTGCATATTTATTTATGTCTGGCCTTTCAGCAACTTCCCAGTGGACAAGGTCTTCTCTGTGTTTTCTACTATTTTTGCTCCAATATTGAATCCAATAATCTACACTCTAAGAAATAAAGAGGTAAAGACAGCCATGCAGAAAGTGAAGACCCAGCATGTAAGTGTCAGGCGAATTTTTCATCTGACCTCAATTTTGAGTAACACAGTGCCATGAACAGACTATCATGTCTATTTGAGACAATCTGCTCTTTTTTTCTTCCCCATTATAATATTTTTCTTTAACCTTTATCTAAATTTACATATAAAACTGAGAAGGATAACCTAGATGTGAAGGTAAAATTAGAGTAAAAGTTTTATGAAAATCCAAAATCTGATTCTTAGTTATTGTTTAGTTGTGTCTGACTCTTCATGACTCCATTTGGGGTTTTATTGGAAAATAGATTGGAGGTATTTGCCATTTCCTTGTACAGTTAAGCAAATGGATGTATACAGAGTCAAGTCACTTGCCCAGGGTCAGGCAGCTAGTAAGTATCTTAGGTCAGCGTTGATCTCAGGAAGATGAGTCTTCCTGATATTAGGACTGGTGCTCTATTCACTGCACTACCTAGCTGCTCCAATCTTATTTTTTTCAGCTGCCATTACATAGATCCAACAGGATTTCATAAATTGCTAAGGGTGTTTAAGTATCATAGTCCTATCATATTATTTCACTTGATGATATACAATGACTGTCGTTGGGAAAAGAATAAGATCATAGGAGAGTCTCCCAGAACATGTTTATGGAATATGTAATTCCTATTAAAGGCATTTTGTCACTGTATGAATCAATATCATTCTAGTCTACCTCAGCCCTGAATAAAGATAGTGATGCCCTTGATCTTACAATCACCCACACATGCATTACCTTCATGTTCAAACATTCTTAAATCCTCCCTCTCTAACCATAATATTGACTGTCTGCATATATTCCTCTGCTTTCCCTTACCAAACTCTTCATCCACAGTGTGATCTCCAACTTCTCCATCCCTATTCTAACTATTCTGGATTCTTTTCCCATCCTTGATTCCTTGGCAAAGTCCAATTCTACACTGGACTTTGCCAGAATCGCTTGCCCACTTATAACATTTTAAAAGCCTCAACCTTAGATTACTTTCTCAGTCTTCTGTCTTCACTCATACACATTTGTTGCCTAATGAACACAGTGAAAATTCTACATTCATTCTGACTGCTTCCACTACAAACTAATGTTGAATAGGCACAATTAGACCTTTCCTTCTACCAGACTATCCATCTACATCTCCCTTATTAACTCACTATGCTTCTTTCCACAATAGTTCGGAAAAAAAAAATCTTTATCCCTCCTCAAACTTCCTTTGGATCCCACTTCTCCCACACTCTCAGGTAGGAAGTATGCCTTATATTTTACAGTGAAAACATGAGGCCATTTTTTGTGAGCTCCCTCCTTTCCCTGCTTCCTCATCACATTTAATTCACATACCTTTTCCCACAATCTCCTCCACCTCTGTCTTACATGAAGAAATGACCTTATTCCTTACTAAGGCAAACAGCTCTGCTTACATAAGTGATCCCTATACTTCCTGCCTCTTCCAACAGATTGTGTCCTTTGTCTTCCCCTTCATCCCCAATCTAGCACTTATCTTCAGTGTCTTCCTGTCTACTGACTCCTTACCTGTTGCTGTGAAACCTGTCTATATCTCCTCCATCATCATAATGCTTACCTGATCTTTCCTCCCTTGCTAACTATCTTTCTATATGCACCTTGTGATACAACTCCATAAGAAGGCTGTTGACTTTCTCTCCTCTCACTGTATGATATCTTCTAGCTTCTTCATTTCACCAAAACCATTCTTGCTAGTTAACAAATCTCTTTGAATTTCAAATCAGGTCTTCCTGCTCTCTGTTTACTGTGCCACTTACTTTCCTCATGTTCATCAGTGGAAGAAATTTATAAATCTTGGGAATTCTAAAGTTTTACCTACTTGGAAATAGAGCAGTGGTAGTAGGAGAAAAGCCCTTGATAATTACTACAGGATTATTGTAGTGCTTGACCACATGCCTGCGGGATGTCTCCAGACTGGTTGGTATACCAATAAAAACGTATTGACTATTTGAAAAATGTAAAACTAAGATGAAAAATAAAATTACTAAATATTAAAGTTGCAAAGTACAATACATTGATAGGGTTTAAGTATTAACCTCTCAGTAGATTCTAAAAGCAGTCATATGTTGTGATTGCTACTCTTTGTTTTCGTCAAACATGTTGTTATAAGTCTTAATTTTTTTAACATTTCTTCTCAATATAGGCATAAATTTCCTGTTCCATTCTTGATTCATATGGCACATTGAATATCTTTCTACTGTTCCCTTTGTGGAAAATCCTCTGTTTGAAATTCGAAGTCATTCATAACTTAGAATCCTTTATTTTTCCAACTTCTTAAACATAAAATTGCTCCTTCCCATATACACTTTATTTCTCAACTACAGACGTTTCCTTTTGTTGTGTTGAATTACTGCTTTATTCCTGTTCAAATGTAAAGAAAATTATGTTCTTTTTTTAAAATTGTGAGGTCAAAATTCTTTCCCTTTCTCCCTCTGTTCCCATTCTTGAGAAGTCAAGCAATTTGATATAGGTTATACATGTGCAGTCATGTAAAACATATATTCATATTAGTCATGTTGTGAAAGTAAATATAAATTTTAAAAGTCCAATAAAAATGAAAACAGTTTGAAAAAAGTATTTTTCTATCTGCATTCAGACTCCATCACTTCTTTTTCCATTTCCATTTTTTTGCCATCACAAAAAAGCCTACTATAAATATTTTCATATGGGTCCTTTTCCTTATTTTTTTTTTTTTATCTCTTTAGGATACAGACCTACTAGTGGTGTTGCTGGTTCAAAGGATATACACAGATTTATAGACCTTTGGGCATAGATACAAATTATTCTCCAGAATGTTTGGATCAGTTTACAACTACATCAACAGTGCCTTAATGTCTCAAATTTCCAACATTTCCTTCAATATTTGTCATTTCATTTTATTTTTTAAAATATTATTTTTTTCCAGTTTTCAACATTCATTTCCACAAGATTTTGAGTTCCAAGTTTTCTCCTCCTCTCTCCCCTCCCCCACCCCAAAACACCTTGCATTCTGATTACCCCTTCCCCCAATCTGCTCTCCCTTCTTTCACACCCCTCTCTTCCCTTATCCTCATCTTCTCTCTTTTCTTGTAGGACAAGATAGATTTCTATGCCCCATTACCTGTATTTCTTATTTCCCAATTGTGTGCAAAAACAATTCTCAACATTCATTCCTTAAACTTTGAGTTCCAACTTCTCTTCCTCCTTTCCCACCCATCTCCACTGAGAAAGCGAGTAATTCAATGTAGGCTATATATGTGTAGTTTTGCTAAAGACTTCCATAACTGTCATATTGCGTAAGACTAATTATATTTCCATCCATCATGTCCTGCCCCCTAGTTATTCTATTCTGTCTTTAGACCTTGTCCCTCCCCTAAAGTTATTACTTCTTATTACTCCCTCCTCCCATTTTCCCTCTCTTCTATCATACCCCCACCCCACTAATCTCCTTCTCTCCTACTTTCCTGTAGTGTATGATAGATTTTCATAGGAAATTGCATGTATATGTTAAAATTAAGGGGCGAGAGAGGAATATATTGGGAGGAGAAAGGGACAAATGAAATGAGTTAAATTATCTCTCATAAAAGAGGCAAGCAAAAGCTTTTTTAGTTGGAGGGAAAAAGGGAGGTAAGAGGGAAAAAAGTGAAGCTTACTCATTACATTTGTCTTAAGGAGGGAGTAACATACACATTCTGTCTTTTTGAGGCTTCTGCTGGTCTAGAATTTGTTTAGTTATTGTTTACAGATATTTTATGGGCTGTGGGGGAAGTGCTAGAGTAGGTGCGTTTTTCTACTCCACCATTTTGGTTCTGCCCTTTAGCACTCATTTTTACAAGATTTTGAGTTCCAAAACTTTTCCCCTCCTCCCTCTAGTTCCCTCTTCTGATAAAGGTCGGTAGTTATGGTTTGTACATGTGCTGTCATGTAAAACATATTTCCATATTCATCACAGTTGTGAAAGAAGAAACAATAAAAAGATAAAAGAAGTGAAAAAATATGTTTCACTCTGCATTCAGAGTGCTTCAGTTATATATATGTATGTATGTATATGTATATATATGTATATATATATGCATATATGTATATATATGCATATATATATACATATATGTATATGGATAGTATTTTCCGTTGTGAATCCTTTGTACTTAAATCATTTTCTTGCTGACAAAAACTGAGTCATTTATAGGTGATAATCACACAACATTTTTCTGCTTCTACTCATTTTGCTCTGCATTAGTTTATACAAGTCTTTCCTGGTTTTTCTGAAATTTGCCTGTTCATCATTTCTTATTGCACAATAGTATTTCATTTCATTATTTTACCACAGCTTGTTCAGTCACTCCTCAGTTGAGGGGCATCCCTTCAGTTTGCAATATTTTGACACCATGAATAGGGCTGCTAGAAATATTTTTGACCATGTAGGTCCCTTTTCCTTTTGTTATGATTTCTTTGTGGCATAGACCACCTAATGGTATTTCTGGAACAAAAGGTATGCGCATTTTCGTTGTCCTTTGGGCTTAGTTTCCAATTAGTCTCTAGAATGGTGAGATCAGTTCATAACTCTACCAACAGCATATTAGTGACCAAATTTTCCCACATCCTCTTCAAAATTAATCATTTGCCTTTTCATCATAATAGCCAGTTTGATTGGTGTGAGATGGGATTTCAAAATTTTTGAATCCACATTTGTCTAATCAGAAATGATTTAGAGCACTTCTTCACATACCTACAGACATCTCTGATTTCTTCATCTGAAAACTGCCTGTTCCTAGCCTTTGACCACTTATTAATTGGGGAATGGCTTGTAAGTTCAAAAGTTTGACTATATGAGAACTTTATCAGACACACTTTCTGTAAAGATTTCTTCCCAGCTTTGCGTTTTCTTTATAATCTTGGTTGCATTTATTTTCCTTGAACAAAAATTTTTAAATTTAATTTGATTAAAATGATTTATTCTACATTTTTAATATTCTGCATCTCTTTTTTGTTCCTGAATTCTTTCCCTCCCCACAAATCTGTTTGGACAGTTTTGAAATACTACAGACTCATGTTTGCTTTTTCTTAGGTTCAGTCAATCCATTCTTCTCACCAAGGTTGAGAATCTCATCCTACTGACAATTCAATTCCTACTCACTTAGAATACCTTTCAACATTGAGACATTTCTCTACCTTATTCAAGTGACAATACAATTAATTGGCTGTGTAAGAGACATAGGGGAATACCTTTAAGGGACTGGGGAGAGTGGAGAGCAGTTTGGATGGCTGGACTTAAGCCATTTGTTTCTTCTATGACATAGAAAAGACTTGGTAACAAAGGATTTCCCTGGGAATAAAATTCTTTACCCTTGGCCTCTTAATCTCACTTTGAAGAGAGATAAATGAAGAGTGTAGTGTAAGAATAGAATTCATATGGAGAGAAAACAAGGAGAGCTCTATAAAAGCCCATGTATGTTGTGGGGATGATTTGTGAGCTGGCTTAGAGTAAAACCAAACCTTTTTATATCCTGGCATTGCTAAAGTTGCCAATAACAGTTAATGAATTGGAAGAAACCAAGCACATTTCTTAACATATGTAATTCAGGTATGATTCCCTATGACATTTTATTCTGCATTTGATATGGATTTTCTTCCTAGATAATTTTGTGAAAACACTTTGGTAGAGAAATGGTGACCAAAAGAAATTATTCATATACATATAGTTACGTGTATTTATGTATATGTATTTATATACACACGTACATATATGTGTTTATGTATGGTTGTATGGAGAGATAGAGAGATGGAGAGAGAGAGGGAGAGAGAGACAGAGAGAGAGAGAGAGAGAGAGAGAGAGAGAGAGAGAGAGAGAGAGAGAGAGATAGGGATGTTGGTAAATTTTGACCAACTGGTCACAAAAATTCATGCAAAACATACTTCTGCTTGTAGCATACTTTATTAGAAATTTTTCCACCACTTTAAGTCCAGACAATCAACAGAAGAATAACACGAGCCCTCATTTGTAGCATTTGCAGGTTTTGTGGTGAAAATTCTTACGTTGAAAATTTAACAACTGCAGCTGCTATTCACGTGAGTCATGTCTTTAGTATATAATGCATGGCAAGTAATGGTAGGCTGAGATCAGCTCACACCTGCTTAGGAGAACCAATTATTAACTGTTCATTTTAAGCATTTATACTTTTAAAAAATGGCAAATGGCTACAAATCTCCACTTGATTTGGTACTTAATTTATTTTCTGCACATAGGAAATTAATGGAGAAAATTTTGATAATGGAACTAAAGCTTAAAAGTGTTTCCTGGATACTTCCTTTTTCCGTTAAAGAGCTCTTTATCTGATGTCTTTAGTAAATGAAGGAACTCACAGCTAACAGATATTTACCAAAACTCAACTTCTATATTTGAATACTTGCCACATGGGTGTGTCTGGTAATTTGGAAATTTAAAGCACTCTAAATGAAATAAGGAAACTTCTTGTCAAAGATTTTATTAAGAAGAGCTGGGAAAATTAATAAAATAAGTAACTCCCAATTATTTTTATCATTTCAATAAAAATCATTGTAAAATATTTCATATTCTCTTCTGTCTTCTTAAACAGTATTCTTAATATAATGTTTACTTGATGACTCAATCTTCAGCAACAGTATCAATGCTTACATTGTACCATAGTGATGACCACCTGTCAAGATGTCATAAGGAGATTTTTGTTCAGGCATGGATTAGATTAGTGTGATTATATGACACAGACTCTCTTTAGAACTTCATTAAATCAGAGCCTTTGCTCATTCACACATACTCTAGCACGAAGTACAACAGAAGCTCCAAATTAAATGAAAAAAAATAATTTTTTTCCTATATTTTAAGAAAAGAGAAAAACACTTGTAAACACTTGTCAAGGTAACAGTGATATAAGACAAGACAAATTGTTGTTGTGTTTGTCCTTGGTTGCTGAAGAAGACCATGCCATCAGAGAAATTATGACAGGTCTTGCACTTGACTTTGTGTTGAGTGAGGGAGGGCTGTGCAGGTTACCAGTTTCACTTCTTCTTCAGAGTCCTCTGAATCCAGTGACCAGATAATCATCAGGATGACTGGAAATGACCCAGGATGCACTGGGAGAACTTGGTCCCTTTAGGCCAAGGTCTATTCAGGTACTCACTTATGGTGAGGTCCCAAAACCTTAAACCTACTGCACTCTGAAGCTCATAAATTGGACAACAATAGGCACCTGCCTAAGGGCTCTCTTCTGGACCCTCCTGGCTTCAGAGTGATTATCATTAGTAACTGCAGCTGTTTCCTCTCCTCTTCATTTTTCTTTGCCTCATTAAGGGGGCTACCCCCTGGTTACTTCATAAATCGAGACAGTGAGCATATGAATAGCTCTGCTTGGGATTTTATTTTCTACTGTCATTTGAATCTAATTTTTCAAGGGATTGTTTTGTCCATTGATATAGGCTGAAATTGAAAATGGGATGTTGATGAGCATTAGTGCACAGAAAGCAAAATCTTTTCCATCCTTTCCTAAGTGCAGTTTCTGCCATGAGGTCTTATTATTTGGTTTGAAAGTTGTGAACTTCTGAATTTTCAGATATAATCACATACCCAACATCAGAATGCAGTTATTTGCTGTTGCATTGTGTGCTGTGTTGATCCCCTTATACTTGGGTCAATGGTTGACCTTTAGGTATTACTCATGGTAGAATTTTTATTTTTCTTTTGGTGGGAGAAGAAATAATGGAATATTTGGGTCCGTGATTTCATTGCTGTAGGGAACTTATACTCACAAAACTCCTTCTACCAATGCAGGCAATTAAAAATTCCAAAACATATGCTTTAGGAGTTCTCTGGAGTCACTGAGAGGTTGTTACTTGTCCAGGTCACACATTCAGTATGTTTTAGCACTGGATTGGAGGATGAGTTCAAATGAAACCTCTACTGTTTACTACCTGAGTTTATTTGGACTAACTGCTTACTCTCCTTGTGGTTCAGTTTCCTTAATTAAAGGCAGAGGGGGGTGGGGTGGAGCATATAGAGCACTGTAAGTAGAGTCAGTAAGACCTGATTTTAAAATCAGCCTAAGACACAGTAGATGTGTCAACCTAGGTGAGTCAATTAACTTCTGTTTACCTCACTTATCCATAGGATAAATAGGACTCATAAGAGTACTCACCTCCTAGGGTTATTCTGAGGGTCAAATGAGATAATATTTAGAAAGCATTTAGTACAATACCTGGAATAATATTAGTACTTAATAAATATGTCTTCCCCTACTTAACTAGAAAATAATTTAATGGTATAATGTGGGAGTTGGACTAAATAACCTCTGAGATCCCTTTTAACTCTAATGTATGGCCCTGTGATCTCTGGTCAGTACCATAAGTTTTCTCTTTGACTACTTTTTTTGTACACACTTTCTCAGTTGAAATGGCATTGAGACATTGAGATTTCATTGGATTAATGTTAAGAATGCATGATTGATAGTATCCACTTCCAGATAGAGAACTGATAGATTCAGAGAGTAGATTGAAACACATTTTTTTCTATTTTTTGGGGGGGAGGATATAGTTTATGTGGAAATTTGTTTCCAATGGCTGTGGATATTTGTAATAAGTTTTATTTTTCTTACCTTCTCAATGGCAGGGGAAGTGAGAAGGGAGAGAGAGAATTAGGAATGAAAGCAAAGCAAAACAAAAAAAAATCCATTATGCTTAGAATAAATGAATATATGATTGGCAAAAAAGATAATAGCAGAATTTGCATGCACACATATGTATATAAGCACACATTTATAGGCACTATATATACCTGTATACATACATACTCTCTCTATAAATATATACTCTCTGTACACACACACACGTGTGTAGATAGATATATACATATACATATACATATATATACACATATATGTATGTAAATAAATATTCACTTTGTTTTGAACTATCATTGGACAGATAATGTTATGCAAACTATACCGGTGTATACTGAAACTGTTGTCATTCCCATATACCACCTTAATGCAAACTTTTACTGGCTGTTTCTAATTGTTCGGGAAGATGAGCACCTTTGGTGTGAGGACTTGCTGAGACTTGTTCAGGAATGTTTATCCAATTTTGATGCCCTATTGATTCATCCAAGTCTTTCCCGTGGTCCAAGAATATTTAGCATGCAAAGCCATCACACCACAATAGCACTTTTCAACAAACAGGTTTAAACAGGTTGTGGGTAACTGGCAGGCTTCAAACTTGTTTGTGACTTAGCAGGGTAATTACCACAAGAACGTGCAGATTCCTCCTGGCAGAATGGACAGATGACAATAATTTATTCCAAGGGTCGTGAACGTAGCTGAAGAAGTTACTGTGGATTACAAAGAGCCTGAAAGCATCAAGGGTATTCACTGCCTCATGGGCCGTTGCCAGTTCTCTTGACTTTTGTGTTGCCATTGCACTTTGATGACTCAGGAGGAGAGAGATTGACAGCTTTGTGCAAATGCTTCATTTAAATCCAATTCTCGTGCAAGTCATTGACAGTGATGTCCTTGGTCTTCTTTGAAACTAAGGACAAACAACAACAACAACTAGTAATGACAACGACATATTAATTGGCTTTCCTGATTTGGGTATGTGCCTTCTCTTCATGAAGTTGCCAAAATAATCCTCCCTTTCAGTCAAGGTTTTTACCATATTTCCTTCCTCAAAAATCCTCATTATTTCCTTATTATCTCTAGGATGTCAGTGTTTGCAGTAGATTTAATTAGTCTATGATCAAGGAATTTTTTATTTTTCATCGTTTTGTTTATATAATTATCCATGTATCTCTCTATTCAGTTACTCATTTATTCAACTATTCATTTACTTATTTCTTTGTTTCTCTCTTTATTGACCTATTCATTCATTCATTAATCTATTTGTAGATTAATTCAGGGAAACATTCATTTATTACTCAGACATAAAGGCCATGATTTTATTTCATCAAATTAAGGAAATTATAAATTAAATAACCTTAATCACAATGGCTGTGCATAATAAAGGATTCCACTTTATAAAATTCAAAGTACAACATGTAATTAAGATAAATTACAAAGAATATCACCTCATTTACACGATATCAGAGAACATTTAGACACAGCCTGCTTTCTCTCTTGTGTTTCAGGATAAAATGCAAAATCAGCTTGGTATTTGTGACCTTTCATAGTCTGAATGTAACATGACTTTCATATGACTCTTTCTTCATGTACTCTAAGTCTCATACTGACTGAACTATTCTTGGTTCTCTAAATTTGACATTTTATCCCATTATTCTGTGCATTCATATGGGTCTTTACAAATGTACGGGATATGATCAATCTGTCAAGAAACACTTGCTGCTGGAAATAGTAAGGTGGCACAGTGAATGGAGCAATGAACTTGAAAGAAGACCTGAATTTAAGTTCAGCTGCAGACACTACCTATGAAACCATGTCAATTAAGTCTGCCAAAGTTTCTTCAATTATAAAATTGGTATTTTACTTCCTAGGTTTGTTTTGAGGACTAGTGAAATAATTTGTGTAAAGTATATAGGAGAAAGAGTGAAGGAGAGAGAGAGAAAGAGAGAGAGAGAGAGAGAGAGAGAGAGAGAGAGAGATTTCATTCAATAGACCAATATATTAAACTGAGGTAGAAGCTGACAAGTGATTGGTGAATTAGAGATGTTGACATTTTAGTAATTTATGTGGAACTGTGAAAATGCCCTTCTTCATGGTTTGAAACATGAGATAACAATATTAATAGGGTGATTAGTAGCAGATTGAAAGGAGTAAATTTTACTTTTACTTTCCACTGTTTATCTTCTTCAATTTAATTTACTCATGAGATATCTTCTAAAACTTATAATTTGGGGGAGTTGCAACCGTTTTTGAATTATTTTTACTGTTATTTCTAATGACTTTCACAACAAAATATATATCTCCTCCTTTCCACCTTCATTCACTGAGCCATCCCCGATAGCAAAAATAAATAAATAAATAAAATTCTAGAGTAGATCAGCAAAAATAAACATCTGATCATCCCTTTCTCACAGTAAATGCCTTCTTCCATACTAAAAGTCCCCACCCCTCTGAGGGAAGCATGGGAGGGCAATCATCTCTCTTCTTTAGGGAAAAGCTGTCTAATGATAATTATAGCCTCTCAGTTTCAGTTTTTTGTTGGATATTTCCACTTGCATTGTTGTAATTATCATTTTCTTATTTCTCTCACTTCTCTCAATTCTTCCTTTTCACAATTTCTAATAGTACTATGATATTTCATTACATTCATGCACCATGGTCTATTCCCCAATTGATGGACACCTAGCATACTTTCCCCCAGTTCCTCGCTACCCCGAAAATATCACCCTTTTAAGCTTCAGTATAGTCAGTGCCTCCTCCATGAGGTTTTCTCTACTCTCTCCCAACTTCATGGCAATCTTTGTTTTCTCAGCTCCGCTTATATTAATTTACCTTGGTGCAGGTTATTGAAGGTAGGTACTATAACCATCCTCTCTTTTTTGTTTCTGTCTTTATTGTCTAGTAGAGTGCCTTCATATTTGTAGAAAAAAATATTCTTTATTAAATTTCTATATAATTGAAATATAATCATTAGAAATTGATTCTTTCTTTCATACCCTTAATATTAACTTGACTTTCTGATTCATCTGCTTTTAGATAACTACCATATCCTGAAGCAATGTATCAGAGAAATTCATCAGGAGTGACTGAATTCGTGCTGGTTGGACTCTCCACTTCTTGGGAGCTCCAGATTCTTTTCTTTGTGCTCTTCTTTGTGCTTTATATAGCCATTGTGTTGGGAAACCTTCTAATTGTGCTCACAGTGATCTTGGAACCTCTCCTACACACACCCATGTACATGATGCTGAGTAACCTTTCAGTCCTTGATATATGCTTGGCTACCTTTGCAACCCCTAAGATGATCATTGACTTTCTTGCCGAGTTAAAGACCATCTCCTTTGAGGGTTGCATGGCCCAGATATTCTTGCTTCATGTATTTGCTGGGAGTGAGATGGTGCTCCTTGTAGCTATGGCATATGATAGATATGTGGCCATATGCAAACCCCTACATTATGCAACCATTATGAGTTTGAACAAATGCATAGGGCTTCTGGTGACTTCTTGGGTAATTGGGATCCTTCACTCTCTGAGTCAACTTGCCTTCACTGTTGACTTGCCATTCTGTGGTCCCAATATAGTAGACAGTTATTATTGTGATCTTACTTTGGTCATCAAACTTGCTTGTACTGATACTTATGTTCCAGAGATATTATTGCTCTTGGACAGTGGTCTAATGGGGGTCACCTCTTTCCTCCTTGTGCTTATTTCCTATACTGTCATCCTGGTCACTGTACAACATCATTCATCAGCTGGTATGGCTAAGGCACGTGCTACATTGACTGCACATATCACTGTAGCGACCCTTTTCTTCGGACCTTGCATATTTATTTATGTCTGGCCTTTCAGCAACTTCCCAGTGGACAAGGTCTTCTCTGTGTTCTCTACTATTTGTGCTCCAATGTTGAATCCAATAATCTACACTCTAAGAAATAAAGAGGTAAAGACAGCCATGCAGAAAGTGAAGACCCAGCATGTAAGTGTCAGGCAGATTTTTCAGCTGGCCCCAGTTTTGACTAAGATGATGTGTTGAACAGACCTCCATGTCTATTTCAACCACTCTCTTCTTTTTTCTTTCCCATGATAATTTTTTTTTCTTTAACCTTTATTTAGATTTATATATAAAACTGAGGACAACCTAGAAGTGAAAGTGAAATTAGAGTAAAAGCTTTATGAAAATCCCAAATCTGACTCTTTGTCGTTGTTCAGTTGTATCTGACTCTTCATGACTCTATTTGGGGTTTTCTTGGAAAACGTGTTGGAGTGGTTTGCCAATTCCTTGTCTAGTTCATTTTATGGGTAAAGAAACAGAGGTAAACAGGCTCAAGTCTCTTGTCCAGGGTTGCATATCTAGTAAGTATCTTAGGTCAGATTTGAACTCAGGAAGATGAATCTTCTTGATATTAGGCTTTGTGCTCTATCCACTGCACTACCTAGATGACCCAATCTAATTCTTCCCAGCTGCCATTATATAAATCCAGCAGGATTTCATAAATTGCAAAAATTTTATTTAAGTATCACAGTTCTGTGATATTATTGCATGTGATTATACATAAGCACTGAAATTGGAAAATGAATAAAATCAGAGGTCCCAGAACAGGCATCTATGAAACGTGAAATTCCTATTAAAAGTGTTTTGTCACTGTCTATGAATCAATAGCCCTCCAGTCCACCTCAGTCCTGAACAAAAATGGTCATGCTCTTGTTCTTGCAGTCACTCACAAATGTACTATTTTCATGTTAAAGCTTTCTTAATTCCCCATCTAACTATAATTCTTTGACTTCCATATATCCTTCTGCTTTCCACTACCAAACTCTTCATCCACAGCATGATTTGTAATTCTTCAACCTCTTCCTGCTATCCCAGATCATCACCCCTGTACTAATCCCTTTGTTTTCTTTTCCCCACCTTGATTCCTTGGCAAACTAGTCCAATTCTACACTCTCCTGTTCTCTAGAATCCCTTGCGCCTTATAATATCACTGGTCACATCCTTATAAATTTCAGCCTTAGATCATTTCCCCAGTCTTCTTTCACTCCTACATACCTGCTGCATAATGAAAAAGGATAAAACCGTGAAATCATTCTGACTGACTCAACTACAAATTACTGTCGCACAATCTCAATACAGCCCTCCTGCCTACTTGATAATCCATTTATAGTTCCTTTATTAACTCACTATCCTTTCCAAAATGATTCTTACAAACCTCTTTATCCCTCCTCAAACTTCCCATGGCTCCCACTGTTCCCACACTCAGCTAAATAATTTGCATCATATTTTACAGGGGGAAAAATGAGGCCATTTTCTGTGAGCTCCCTTTTTTTCCCTGCTTCCTCATCACATATCATCCATATGCCTTCTCCACAATCTCCCCCACCTCTATTTCCCATGAAGAAATGACCTTATTCCTTACTGTCAAACTCTTCTACTTGCTTAAGTGTTTCCAATATTTGTGTCCTTTCTAAGAGATTGTCCCCTTTGTAATCCCCTTCATTCCCACTGTATCACTGATCTTCAATCTCTCCCTGTGTACTGATTCCTTCCTTACTGCCAACAAATATGATTTTCTTTCTTGCACCATCAAAACACTCTCACCTGATCCTTCCATTCTTGCTGATTATTGTTCTATATGCTCTTTGTGATTCAACTTCTTAAGAAGGCTGTTGACTTTCTCTCCTCTCACTCCTTTTTTACCATCTGTCTTCCATCCTCTTCATTTCACCAAAACTGTTCTTTCTAGTCACCAGATCTGTCTGGATTTGAAGTCAAATCTTCCTGACTCAAGGTCCTGCTCTCTATTCCCTGTGCCACTTACTTTCTTCATGCTCAGATCTGAAAGACATCTATAAATGTGGGGAATTCTGAAGTTTTATCTAGTTAGAACTGGAGGTGGGTAGTAGGAGAAGAGCCCGTGAAAATTACTACAGGGTTATTGCAGTTGTTGACCACAGACCTGTCAACACAATCCGTGGGTTGGCCCAAGACCAGTCGTTTTATCAATAAAAATGTTTTGGGTATTTGAAGAATGTAAAACTAAGGTAACATATTCAATTACTAACTATGAAGCTCACAAAGTACAATATATTGGTAGGGATTAAGTATTAAACTCTTGGTTGGTTCTAAGAGTAGTTATATTATAGAATCTTGTTGTTATTGTTGCTCTTTGTTTTTGACAAATATGTTTTTGTCCATCCTTATTTTTTTAAACATTTCTTCTAAGTATATGCATAAAATGCCTGTCCTATACCTGGTTCATATGGCATGTTGAATATCTCTCTAATCTCCTTTTTGGGGAGAGCCTTTGTGGGAAAACCCTCCAATATTCAAAGTCATTTACAAACTAGAATCGACTTACATATTGACCTTGCCCCCTCCCATATACACTTCATTTCTCAACTCCAGACATTTCCTTTTTTTGTACTGATTTAATGTTTTATTTTTCTCAATCACATGTAAAAAAAAATTTAACATTCATTAAAAAAAAATTAACGTTCAAATTCTCTCCCTCTTCTTCCCCTACTTGAGAAGTCAATCAATTTGAAATAGATTATACATGTGCAGTCATACAAAACATATCTACACGTTATTCATGTTGTGAAAGAAAACACATATTTTTAAAAATCAAGAAAAATGAAGAAAGTTTTAAAAGTATGTGTCAATCTGCACTCGGATTCCATCAGTTCTTCGTCAGTTTCCAGTTCTTTTCTACCCCAAAAAGAGGGCTGTGATTTTTCTTGATATGTATAGGTCCTTTTTTCTTTTAAGTCTCTTTGGTATACAGATGTAGTAGTGATATTACTAGTAGTGGTATTATAGCCGTTGGGCATAGATACAAATTATTCTCCATAATGGTTTAATGGTTTACTATTCCACCAACAATGCATTAAATATTCCAATTTTCCAACGTCCTCTTCAACATATGTCATTTTATTTTTCTGTCATAATATTCAATCTGATATGTCTGTGGTAGTACCCCAGAATTAACTTGCATTTCCTTAATCAATAGTTATTTGGAACATTTTTTCATATGACTACAGAAACCTTTGATTTCTTAATCTGAAAACTGCCTGTTCATATCCTTTGACCATTTGCCAATTGAAGAATGACTTCTTTTATAAATTTGACTGAATTCTCTACATATTTGAGAAATGAGGCCTTTTTTAGAAAAATTTGTCAAATTTTTTCAGTTATGATTACTCAGTATTTCCCTCCTGTAGCACCAAAGCAATATTCACAGTGCCCATGGTAGCCATGAATATCACAGTGCAATTCAGAATTGCAAAATACCACAGACTCTCCACATGGAAGGCAGAACCAAAACATTTATTTAGACAGAAAGCCATCACAACAACAAAAGTCTCTACACAGTAACAATGCAGAGGACAACATCATCCACAAGCTTTCCCCCTGCTTGGCTTCCCACAAACAAGGTCCATTACACTCATCGCAAGCAGGGTCTCTTAAAATCACAAACAATCACAAAATCACTCATGCTACCCAGGAGCCTGCATCCTTCCTAGATCTGACTGCTCTCAAGACTAACTTCCTCTCAACGCTGCTCTAGCTCTGCCTCTTCCCCACCCATTCAGCCATCTCCTCCCATCACAGGCTCCATGGGACTTAATGAATAGCAAATATTTTCCACTTCAAGTTACCATTATCTTCCATCCTGTTTTCAACCCTGTTTATTCTGACTTTCTCTCCTTTCACCCTGTCCAACATCAAATGTGTTTTTACTGTTTTTGAATCTGTCAATTTACCCTCCCTTCTATCAAACCCACCTTTCTCTTATCCCTTTCCCATCCTACTTTCCCATAGGGTAAGAAAGATTTCTATACACCTGAGTGTTATTCCCTCTTTGAGGCAATTCTAACGAGAATAAGATTCAAGCACACGCCCCCTGTACCTTCTCTTATAGTTCTTTTAAGCTACTTTTATATAAGATAGTTTACACCATTATACCTCTCCCTTCCCCCCTGCTTCCAGTGCATTCTTTTTTCTCAATCCTCAGTTTTATTTTTAGATATCATTTCATCATATTCAACTCACACCTGTTATGTCTGTTAATGTAGGCTTCTTCTAAGTGCCCTAATAATCACAAAATTCTTAACAGTTACAAATATCCTCTTCCCATGTAGTAATGTAAATGAACTAGCCACGTGGAATACATTATGACCTTTCTTTCCTGTTTACCTTTTCATACTTCTTTTGAATTTTGTATGTGAAAGTCAAATTTTCTATTCAGCTCTGGTCTTTTCATTCAGAATGCTTGAAAATCCTCTATTTCAGTTAATATCAATCCTCCTTCCTCCCAAGTATGAAGGATAATACTCACTTGTACTGGTTAGGTGATTCTTCATTTTAATCTTAGGTCCTTTGCCCTCCAGAATATCTCATTCCAATTCCTCTGATCCTCTAATGCAGAAACTGCTGAATCTTGTGTTATATTGACTGTGGCTCCATGATATTTGAACTGTTTATATCTGGCTGCTTGCAATATTTTGTCTTTGATTTTGTAGCTCTAAATTTGGGTGATAATATTTATCTACCAAGAAGTGGTGGACTTAAGAGGATGAATGAGAAATACCTCTTCAGAAATGGAGAATGTAAGAACTTGTTTCCCTTTCTGCATATTGGATACACGGGTTTTCTTTGTTTCTTTTTAAATTATTTCATTTGTTTTCTGTATTCTACAATCACTTACATATACCTTAGATTTCCCCCTCCCTTCTCACTCCCTCCTCCAGAAGGCTTGCAAATTTTATATGGGTTCTATACATATATACTTATTAAATACATTTTCAACTTAGTCATGTTGCATAGAAGAATTAAAGTGAATGGGAGAAATCATAAAACAAAAGATAAAACAAGAGAAATGATCTGCTTCACTCTATGATCCAATTTAATAGTTCTTTTTCTGGATGTGGAAGGTATTTTGCCTCAAGAGTCCATTGGGAATATTTTATATACTTACATTGCTGTGAAGGGCTAAGTCTACCAGAAAAATTCCTCGCACACTGTGGTTATTGCTGTGTACATAGTTCTCCTGGTTCTGATCATTTCACTCAGCATCAGTTCATATAAGCTCTTCCAGGCCTATCTGAAGTCTTCCTGTGCATCATTTCTTAATCACAATAGTCTTCCATTACATTCATATACCACAATTTGTACAGCCGTTCCCCAACCGATGGGCATTTCTTATATTTCCAGTTTTTGGCTACCACAAAGGGAGATGCTATAAATATTTTTGTACATATGAGACTCTTTACCATTTTTATGATCTCTTGGGGATACAGTCCTAGAAGCCATATTGCTGGGTCAAAGGATATGCACATTTTTGTAGCCCTTTGGACATAGTTCCAAATTGCTCTCCAGAATGATTGGATCAGCTCACAGCTCCACCAATAATGAGTTAGTGTTGCAACTCTGCCACATTTCCAACATTTATCATGTTCGTGTTTTGTCATGTTAGCCAATCTGATAGGTGTGATATGGTACCTCAGAGTTGTTTTGATTTGCATCTCTCTAATCAATAGTGATTAAAGCACTTTTTCATATGACTATAGATAGCTTTAATTTCTTCCTCTGAAAACTGCCTGTTTGTGTCCTTTCACCATTTATCAGTTGGGGAATGACTTGTATTCTTGTAAATTTGGCTCAGTTCTCTACTTTAGAAATGAGGCCTTTATCACAGACACTAGTTACAAAAATTCTTTCCCAGTTTTCTGCTTCCCTCCTAATCTTGATTGTATTGGGTTTGTTTGTGCAAAATCTTTTCAATTTAATTTAATGAATTATCTATTTTGCACTTCTTGTTTTGTCAAAAATTTCTCCATTACCCATAAATCTGATGAATACACTATTCCTTGCTCCACTAATTTGTTTATATTATCAATCTTTATAACAAGATCATGTGTCCATTTGGACTTCATTTTTGTGTGCAGTGGCAGGCATTGGTATATGCCCAGTTTCTGCCCCACTTTTATTCAGTTTTCCCAGCAAGTCTTGTCCAACAGCGAGTTGTTGTCCCAGAAATTGGGTTCCTTGGATTTATCAAACAGTAAATTGTTATATTGAATGACTACTTGGCCTTGAGTACCTAACTTATTCCATTTGTCTACCCCTTTGTTTCTTAGCCAGTACCAAGTGGTTTTAATGTTTGCTGATTTATAATACAATTTGAGATTTGGTAGGGCTAGGCCACCTTCCCTAGAATTTCTTTTTAATTAGTTCCCTTGATATGCTGGACTTTTTGTTCTTGGTGATGAATTTTGATATCCTTTCTTCTAGTTCTAGAAAATAATTATCTGGTAGTTTGATTGGTATGGCACTGAATAAGTAAATTAGTTTAAGTACAGTTGTCATTTTTTTTTGTATTGGCTCTGCCTACACCTAACAGCTGATGTTTTTCCACTTACTTAGATCTGACTATATTTGTGCAAAAAGTGTTTTATAATTGTTTTCATGTAGTCTCTAGGTTTGTTTTGTCATGTCAACCCCTAAATATTTTACAATGTCTACCATCACTTCTTTAAAAAAATTAATTAATTTTTAGTTTTCAGTATTCACTTCCACTATATTTTGAGTTCCAAAATTTTTCCCCATCTCTCCCCTCTACTCATCCCAAGATAGTGTGCATTCTGCTTACCCCTTCCCCAATCTGTTCTCCCTTCTATCATGCCCCTCCCTTCTCTTATCTCCTTCCCCTCTGTTTTCTTGTGGTGCAAGATAGATTTTTATACCACATTGCCTGTATATCTTATTTTCCAGTTGTATATAAAAACAATTTTAAGCATTAGTTTTTTTAAAACTTTGAGCTCCAGCTTTTCTCCTTTCCTCCCTCCCCACCCAACCCCATTGATAAGTCAAGTAATTAGATATAGGTTACACATCTGTAGTCATGCAAAACACTTCCATAACTGTCATGTTGTGAAAGACTAACTATATTTACCTCCATGCTATCCTGACCCCCATTTTTTTATTCTCTCTTTTGACCTTGTCACTCATCGAAAGTGTTTACTGCTAATTGCCCCTCCTTCCATTTGCCCTTCCTTGTATCATCCCTTCCAGTCCTTAGCCTATGCCCTTCCCTCCTACTTTCCTGTAGTATAAGATAGAATTTCATACTAAATTGAGTGTACATGTTACTCCCTCCTTAAGCCAAATCTGATGAGGGTAAGTTTCACTCTTTCTGTGTTACCTCTCCCTTTCTCCTTCACCCCACATATTCCTCTCTCACTCCTTAATTTTAGTCTTTTAGATATCATCACTTCATATTCAACTCACCCTCTGCCCTCTGTCTCTGTCTATCTGTCTCCATATATCTATATCTATCTAGATATAGATAGATAGATAGATAGATAGATAGATGGATACATAGATAGAGAGCTAGACAGATAGAGAGCTAGATAGATAATCCATCCAACTACCCTAATACTGAGAAAAGTCTCATGAGTTACAAATATTATCTTTCCATATAGGAGTGTTCATACTTCAACTTTAGTAAGTCCCTTATGATGTATCTTTCTTGTTTATCTTTTCATGCTTCTCTTGATTCTTGTGTTTGAAAATCAAATTTTCTTTGCAGCTCTTCTCTTTTCATCAAGAATGCTTGAAAATCCTCACTTTGGTCTAATGATCCAAATTTTCCCCTGAAGTATTATGTTTAATTTTGCTGGGTAGGTTATTATTGGTTTCAATCCTAGCTCCCTTTACCTCTGGAATATCATATTCCAGATCCTCCAGTCCCTTAATATAGGAGTTGCTAGACACTGGACTTTTTTTTAATGGCTGTTTCCAATATTTTCTCCTTGATATGGGAGCTCTGGATTTTAACTACAGCATTTGGGATCTCTTTCAGGAGCCAACCAGTGAATTCTTCCAATATCTATTTTACCCTCCAGTTCTAGAATATCAGGGCAGTTTTCCTTGATGGTTTCTTGGACGATAATATATAGACTTTTTTTATCATGGCTTTCAGGGAGTCTAATAATTTTTAAATTGTCTCTCCTGGATCTATTTTCCAGGTCAGTTGTTTTTCCAATGAGATATTTCACATTGTCTGCTATATTTTTCATTTCTTTGGTTTTGTTTTATAATTTCTTGATTTTTAGTAGTCATTAGCTTCCACTTGCTCCATTCTATTCTTTAAGGAATTACTTTCTTCAGTGAACTTTTGGGCCTCCCTTTTCATCTGATCAATTCTTCTTTTTAAGGCATTCTTCTCTTCAATGGTTTTTTGGATCTCTTTTGCCATTTGGGTTAGTCTATTTTTTAAAGTGTTATTTTCTTCATTATTTTTCGGTCCCCTTTTGACTCGTTTTTCATGATTTTCTTGCATCACTCTCGTTTATCTTCCCAATTTTCCCCTGCTTCTAGTTTTTGATTTTCAAAATCCTTTTTGAGCTCTTCCATGGCCTAAGAACAATTCACATTTTTCTTGGAGGCTTTGGATCGAGGATTTTTGACTTTGTTGTCTTCTGCTTGAACACTTTGGTCTTCCTTTTCACCAAAGTTAAGATTTTGTAGTCTGATTCTTTTTCTGAATTTTGCTCATTTTCCCAGGTATTTACTTGACGTTTGAACTCTTTGTAAAGGTATTTCTCTTCTTCCAGCAGAGTTGGGTGGGTTTATATTGTCACCTGCTAGATCACCACACAATGTGTTGACCTAGAGCTCCAGAACCAGCTCCCGTCACTGTTTCTGCTGCTGCTGTGGTGGACTCCTCTTGACTCCCTCTGCTGCCCAGGGTCTGGGATTGGACCACTCTACTCTCTCACACAGGTCCCACAGGTTTTTTTCCACTGACCTTAGAATTTCCCCATGGCGCTTTGGATTCATGATATCTGGAAGCCACCACAGGTATCAGTTATTCATTGCCCTTGAGGACTGCTCAGGACCCATCTGTGCCAGCTCAGGCCATTCTGGACTGTGTTCTACTCCCAGTGTGGCATGATAGATGCTTCCCCTTGACGTTCTATGCTGTCTTGGGCTGGAAATTTGCTTCATTCCATCATTATGTGAATTCTACAGCTCTAGATTTTGTTTAGAGTCACTTTTACAGGTATTTGGCTGAATTTGGTGGGGTGAGTTCTAGCAAGTCCCTACTTTTACTCCCTGTCATGGCTCTACTCTCTTCTTTTCTAAGATAGTATTTTATTCAGTATTATTGTTCCTCTTTCACCAAACTGTTGACATTTTTTAATACTTTTTTGCATCTGCTATCTTTTCCCAATTTTTCCTCTATATCTCTTATTTTCTTTTAAAAATGTACTTTGAACTTTTTCAGAATTTTTTTTTCTGGAAGGAGAGGTTAGATCATTTCTCATATTTAAAAATATTTATAGATAGTATTTACCCCTAATTACATATCAAGAGAATTTTTAGCCTTCATTTCTACAAAATTTTGAGTTCCATTTTTTTTCTCTTCCTCCTTCTTCCTCCATCTTCTGAAAAATGTAGGCAGTTAAACACTTTTCCATATTCATCACAGTTGTGAAATAAGAAACATATTAAAAGGGAAAAAAGCATGAGAAAGAGTAAGGTAAGTAAAAAAATATGTTTCAGGCTTCATTCAGAGTCCATCAGTTCTTTATCTGGATAGCATTTTCCTTTGTGAATCTTTTTTATTTATCTTGGATCATGGTTTTGCTGTGAAGAGCTGAGTTGTTCATGGTTGATCATCACACAAAGTTGCTGATACTGTGTACATTGTTTTCCTGGTTCTGCCAGATTGTTCTGTGATCTACCCGTTCATCATTTCTTATTGCACAATAGTATTCCATTACATTCATTTACCACAACTTATTTAGTCACTCGTCAATTGATGGTCATCCCTTCAGTTTCCAATATTTGGCTCCTTGAATAGGGCTAGTATAAATATTTTTGACCATGCAGGTACTTTCCCTTTTTTACCGTCTCTTTGAGATATAGACCTAGTAATGACACTGCTGAATCAAGGGGTAACCACATTTTCATTGTTCCAAATCACTCTCCAGAATTGTTGAACTGGGTCACAACTCTACAAACAGGGCATTAGTGACCAAATCTTCTGACACCCTCTCCAACATTTATCATTTTCCCTTTTTGTATTAGTAACTAATCTGATTGTTATGAGGTGGCATTTCATAATTATTTCAATTTGCATTTCTTTAATGATTTAGAGCACTTCTCCATATGCCTTTGATATCTTTTATTTCTTTACCTGAAAACTGCCTGTTCATATCCTTTAACCACTTATCAATTGGGGAATGGTTTGTAATCTCACATATTTGACTTAGTTCTCTATATATTTAAGGAATAAGGCCTTCAGCAGAGATACTTGCTGTAAGGATTACTTACCAACTTTTTATTTTCCTTCTAATATTGGTTGCATTTGTTTTGTTTGAGCAAAAGCTTTTTAATTTAATATGATCAAAATTATATCTTCTGCATTTCTTAATTCTGTCTCTTGTTTGGTCATAAATGCTTACCCTCCCCGTATATCTGTCAGTTAGACTATTCCTTGATCTTCTAATTGGATTCCTTCACTGTCCATGGTACCTTTTAGTGAGGTGCAATTTTCTTCCTTCTCTCTTTTAATTAGGTCTATTTTTGCTTTTACTTTGTCTAAGATCAGTATTGCTATCTGTTTTTATTTTTTTCTTCAGCTCAAGCATAATAGATTCTGCTTCAGTCACTTACCTTTATTCTTTGTATATCTCTCTACTTCAGGCATGTTTCGTGTAAGCAATACATTCTAGTTTTTAATCCACTCTGCTTTCTCACTTCTGTTTCATGGGAGACTTCAGCCCGTTCACATCACAGTCATGATTATTACCTGTGTATTTCCTTCCACCTTATTATTCGTTCCGTTTGTCCATTCTCCTTTCACCTTTTGCTCCTCACCAGTGGTTTCCTTCTATCTAGTACCTCCCCTGATCTGCCCCCCCTTCTATCCATTCCAATCTTTCTTTTATTTAATCTCCTGTCCCCTCACTTCCCTGTCTAGTAAGATAGATTTCTATATTATATGCAACTAATTGTGTGTATTATTCATTCTTTGAACCAATAATGACGAGAGTAAGGTTTAAACAATGGTCATTGCTACCCTCCCATCTTCCTTACTACTGTAATAGGTCATTTGCCACTATTCATGTGAGATAATTTACCACATTTTACCTCTCCCTTTCTTCTGCAGCCATTGTACTCCTCTTTCACACCCCTTAAATTTTATGCTATTCCCTCAAATTCGCCTTATACTTGTACCCTCTGTCTATGCATATTCCTTCTACTTTTACTTTTAATGATACTATTTTTATGAGTTGCAAGTATCATCTCCCCATTTTTTACTCTGTGTATGATTTACTATTTACGATTTACATATACTATGATATACTATATTACTATGTAATGATTTACTCTAGTGTATCCTTTATGCTTGCTTTTCCTTTTTTTAAAAATCTTTTTATGCTTCTCTTGGGTCCTGATATTGGAAGTCCAATTTTTAGTTTAGTTTGTCTTCTGATCTTCTCCTTATGAAGGCTTGAAATCCTTCTATTTAGTTGAATGATTTTTTTCCCCTTGATGTACCATGCTTAATTTTGCCAGGTAAATGATTCTTGATGTAGTCCTAGCTCCTTTACCCTACAGAATATCATGTTCAATGACCTCTAATTCTTTAAATGTTTTGGCTGCCAAGTCCTATGTAATCCTGATTATGACTCCCTGATATTTGAATTGTTTCTTTCTGGCAACTTGTATTATTTTTCCTTGACATCATAGTTCTGAAATTTGGCTATGATATTCCTTAAAGTTTTTATTTTCGGATCACTTTCCAGAGATGATCAGTAGATTCTTTCAATATGTATTTTGCTCTGTGTTTCCAGGAAATCAGGGTAGTTTTACCTGGCAATATCTTGAAAAATGATGTCCATGTCCTGCTTTTGATTATGATTTTCAAGTACTCTGATGATTCGGATGTTGTCTCTCCTGGATTTATTTTCCAGGTTAATTGTTTTCCCCATGAGATATTTTGCATTTTCTTCCATTTTTTATTCTTTTTCAATTTGATTAATTTGTTATGTCTCATAGAATTGCTAGCTTCCATTTGCCCAATTCTAACTTTTAAGGTGCTGCTTTCCTCAATTAGCTTTTGTACTTTCTTTTCCATTTGGTCAGTTGCACTCGAAGGAGTTGTTTTCTTTGGTGGATTTTTGAGTCTCCTTTTCCATTTGGCTAGTTCTACTTTTTGAGCAGTTTTCCAAGCTGTTGTCTCTTTTTTTCAAAATTGTCTTGCATCATTCTCATTTCTTTTCCCAAATTTTTCTCACTCTCTCATATGATTTTCATGGTCCTTTTTGAGTTCTTCCATGAGTTTTTTCTGGGCTTGCAACCACTTTTCACTTTTCTTTGGGGTTTTGTTATTGTTGTCCTCTGAGTTTGGTCTTCCCTGTCACCGTAATACCTTTCTATGGTCAGATTCTTTTTGTTTTGTTTTGTTTTTGTTTTTCTGATTCTCTTTACTTTTTTTGTACAAAACTTTTCCTTTCTTTTAAATTTGATTTCTTCTCCCAAGTTTGAAAGGTCACTATCTCAGGCTTCTTATGCTAGTGGCTACAGGCCCTGTCTATTTACCTGGGGCTATGCTGATGTTACCATGAGGTCCATGGAGGATGCTCATGTCCAGGGCTGTACTGAGTGGGTGAGGGTTTGTTGGCACTGCTGCAGGCTGTTGGCTTCTGCAGCTTACCTAATACTGAATTGGTTGGTCTGTGAGAAAACATAAGCACTCTTTTTTGCCCTGGAGTTGTAAACAAGGTCCCCTTTTAACCTATAGTCACTTATTCTGGTGTATTAGTGCTTTTCCTTGCTAAAGGATTTTGACCTATATCCACATATGGAGAAGGCAACAGAGTTTTGCACCCAGTGCCAACAAAGGGATCTTTGTAATCTCCTTCTGACAAATTGTTGTACACTTTTATCATCTATGTGTTGAGAACTCCAAAAGATACTTCCTTTCATTCAGTTTCCCCTAAAGCCTGCTACTGTCTTGCCAAGATATTGCCTGTGCTGGACTGAGCTCCACTTTCATCCCAATGTGACATACCTTTCCTACTTACCTTCTAGGTTTGTCTTGGACTGTAAAATTGTTTCACGCTATCCTTTTGTGGGTTCAGCTACTCCAAATTTTGTTCTGAGGAGTTTTTTTTAAATTGTTTGAAGGGGAATTTGGGAGATGTCAGGTAAGTCCCTGCCGTTTTTCTTGGCCATCTTGACTCTACACTTAAGAAAAAAAGAATAAGTGATGTTGAGACATTTTTGCTGTCTGTCTGTCATATGAGAATGTTGTCCCTCCTCACCTCTGCCTCCTGACTTTCCCTGGTGTATTTCACGTCTTAGATAAATTCTTTTTATGGAAAGCCTTTCACAATTCCCTTTCATCCTTATGCCTTACCTAACTATGAAAATTGTATTTCCTGTATTGCTAATAACCTCTGAAATAAGCATACAAAATCAAGAAGCAACATAGCACAATGGATCAGAAAGTGAACCTGAAGTCAGAAAGTTCTTAGTTCAAAATCTGGCTCTGATATAATAAGCTACGTAACTGTGGGCAAGGTGTTTACCCCTTGAAACAGAGGGTTCTTGGATAGACTTCAGTAGATCAGAAGACTTTGATAGGAATCTTTGATATGTATAACTTTTATCTGAAATTTATATTTCCTTCAGTTATTTAAAATACATTTTCCCCTCCATCTGAGCAATCCAGACTTCACTACGCAATTGAAAGTGCCCAACACACACACACACACACACACACACACACACACACACACACACACACAGGTTAAGAATACCCGATATTTGATCTTACTGAGGAGAATGAAATCAATCCTGAAATTCAATCCATACTCCCTAAAAGTATCTCAGAAATGTATTCTATTGGGAAATATTCATGACCTTTGAGAATCACAAGACAGATAAACAGATGAGATAATGACACATAAGAAACAAACATGTAGGATAAAAAGTGTTAGTAGAAGTCTGTATAGAGATAGCTTTTGGATGATTATTATTCCAAATCATCTGGAAAACTTGTGGTAAAAATCTCTCTGGGACAAAACTTCCTTCCAATGAATGAGTAGAATTCAACCCGTACTCCACCTTCCCTGTTCATGTCATCTAGCACAGAAGTTGGGCCAGGTGAAAAGAAGACAATGATAGGCAGTAAGAGAAGAGTACTTATTTGTTAAAGCCACAATAGCTCAACTTAGCCATTTAGGGTTTCTGAAATGAATCTTTATGGAAACATCTGAATGACCTATGTAAGTTCTCTCTCTCTCTCTCTCTCTCTCTCTCTCTCTCTCTCTCTCTCTCTCTCTCTCTCTCTCTCTCTCTGTCTCCTACAGATATACACTTGTGTATTAACTAAATTAAAAATGCTTTCTATGGTTATCTCTTTTGGAATAAGATGAAATTTATGTGTTCTATCTATGGACTTAAATCTTTGAAAGGCTATTATTTTTATTTTGTTATTTATTTTCCTTTAAAAATCCAGTCATAATCAATTTGTGAGTTTTACTTGTTTTCTTCATGCCGTTGTACTTTTGATCTTCAAATGAGGATCCTTTTAGGCTGATTCAGGAATTGAGATTTACAGAGTTTAACAAAGAATTTGTTTAGCTTAGACACTGCTCCTCCAACTTGAGATTTGAAAATCATGGCATTTGTGTATCACTGTCTAAAAGAGACTGAGCTTTTGCTAGTACTTCTATGACTTGATTTAATAAATAAGTACTTACATGAATATAAAGAATACAATTTTCTGGAATTGATTTTGTTCACTTATAAAGAGTTATTTTAAGAATTGATCCCTATGTCCTACATTTATTAAAAACTAGGCAACTCTTTCTTGTACCCTTGATCTCAGCTCTTGTGATGTCCAAATTTATCCTCTCATTTCACTGATATTAGGTATCGGTATTTAGTAAATGTCGCTGAAAGTTAAATAAATTTATTTTTTTTTGGACACATAAATGTAAGATAATTCTATTACATTCACTCAGATCCATTAATAGGTCATTGCTTCTGTGATAGTACTTGATGGTGATGCTTATAGTCATAACATCTTATATTTAATATTTATAATCACTTGTAAAAATTTGGAATATGTCTTAATCTTCAAAGATAGTAGATTGAGAACTGAAAGGAACCCTAGGGTTTATCCAGTCCAAATCCCTTAATTTATACGTGAGAAAACTGAAGACTAGAGATGTGAAATGACTTGCAAACAGTCATACTTGTAGCAGGTGGTTGATGGAGGACTCTCAGGTTCTCTACCTCTGAATCCAACATTTTTACTATTGTATTATCCAGTGAGAATACACACACACACACACATATATACATACACATACACATATACACACATTTGTACATGTATGTGTGTCTATATACATACACACATATAATCCAATGAGATAATATATATGCATACATACATATACCCATATATATGTATATATATCAGTATACATATAAATTTATATATAGTGCTTTGCACTTAATCTGATAAAGAAAAGCTAGCTATTTTTATTGATTCTATGAAGTGGTGATTCACTTTACTCAATGGTTGTAATAGCTTGTCCCCAAACAAATGACTGAAATGTAAATGACCATTTTTTTAGTTCATATAATTCGCCAAGTAAGACAGTTCTGTCATTCTACTCATCTTTCTTAAGGAGCAAATGGACTGGTTGATTCAGTCAAGTGTGCTGAATTACTCTTCCACAATAGAAAAACATATAGTAAATTTCGGGAATCATCCCAAGGACTATGCTTTGTTCAAGCCCATGCTGATGGTCAGTAGTCAAGAGTTTAAAAATGGAGTTTATAGAAGTGAAAAAGTTTGCTCTTCCAGCTTTTGTTAAGATGACTGAAGCCTATTCATGTATAATCAGTAAATAGCAGTGCTGATCAATACTAAGTTAAGAAAATGGGATTGCTCCTTTGCATACATGCATTTTTATACTGCTTAGAAAAACTTTATATATCCTCTCTCCTGGTTAAACAGTGTTGTGGGGAAGGCAGGATACCAGACTGAGTTTTCAGTACGCATGTCACACAAGGAGGATCTACAGTTAGATGTGCTCTCCATGTGAATTGTTTGGTTGATTGGGAATATTCATTCTCCTGGAATTCAGAGGAGGTTTGTGGAGGATAGGCTTTTACTATTCTCAGAATCAGATAAACTGAGGCACAAAATAGTTAAGGGACCTCTTCAGACTCAGAGAACTAGCCAGCAACAGAACTTGGGGTTAATTCCATGATTTCTGATTTCTAGTCTTGATCTCTATCTGTAATACCTTTGACCTTTCTTCCTTCTACTAGGATGGAGCAAAATATTCTAAGATGCTCTAGCTCATTTTCAGCCGTCTTACCAATTTTTCATCCAGGTAACTTCCTTGAATCCGTTAAGGACTAAAAATTAATTATACGGCAATTATGCTCAATGTATTCCTCTAAGTTCTGGGGATACAAAGATGGAAACAACATCAATCCTGCTTTCAAGGGACTTTATGACCTAACAGTGTTTTGAGTGGGGGTTGGGGAAATGAAATCAGGCACACATTTATAAAACCAATGGAAGGTGAACTAAGTGTAAAAGAAAGGATCAAAGCAATATAAGACATCTCAGGGAAGATTTCATCTATTGTTTTCTGTGAAGACTTCGTGGTGGACACGGTATCTAAATTGGTTATCTTTTTGGTCTAATCCTTTTGGAATGTTGAAAAGAGATGAGAATAGTAATTTAAAATATTTCTAAGAAAACAGTTTGAAATTACCCACTTTACTCTAAATTTAAAATAAGTTTTACAATTTTGTAAGCATTTCTTAATACTTGAATTTTCTCAGCTACACAATCGTATTTACTTTTAAGAAAAAACTTTGGAATGTTATGATGACTCTCATCAAGTGTTTAAAAAGCTTTTATAAGGAAAAAGGAATTTGATTTTATTGTACTTGGTTCCAAAAAGGATAATAGGTGGATTGTGTGGAAAAACAGATTTTGACTCATTGAAAAAAGTGTTTCTAATATTGGAAGATGCCAAAAGTGCAACTGACATCCTTGACAGATATTGGATTCTTCTCCACTAAAATTCTTTAAGCAGAGATTAGATGACCATTTGGGAAGGACATTGCAGGGAATTCATTCATGAATAGAATGGACTAGCTGACCATGGTGGTGCTTTCCAGAACTGAGCTTCTATGATTTTATGATAGTGACATTCCCATAATTATCTGGCTGGTAAGTGAGATACACAATTCAAATCTAGTTCTTCTCTTTCAAATACCATTAACTGAACCCACTTTTATTTTTTTACAACTGGCACTATGGAGTATAAAGTAAGACAAGTTTCTTTATAAAATTGGGAGTAAACTACATGGACTCTAAAATTCCTTTCACTTCTAAATCCATGAACCTATGACCTCATAAGTTTAAAGATGTTAGGGCAAAGTCTAGTCTAAATTGGTGGTATATTCAATTACATAATATTTAAAAGAAATAAAGTTTTATTAAACCCATAGTATTTTAGATTTAGAGGGAAACTCAAATGACATCCAGTAATTGCCTTGCGTGAGCTATGGATACCCTCTACTTTTTAACCATTCCTTTCTTTTCCTTCTTATCTACCTTGAGCCACATACAAGATTCCTACTAGGCTAACAAAATGTTGGCAAGGAGAGGGCTTGGCAAAGCAGCTCAAAAGAACAAATAAAAATCACATGGAAATTAGCATGTAATAAGGACTTAATAAGATACTTTATTTTTCATTTATTCATTTCACTTACTTGTATTTTTGTATCTAGGAATGTGAACAACTGCTATTAAAGTTTTAACCAGTTTGTTTTATTGAAATAATTTAAGTATACTCTGTGCTGTTTTATTTAACCAATCATTTTGTTCTGGATATAACTGCAGTTTATATCTATATGAAAGTTAATTTTAGAACAACTTCTATCTGAATTATCAGAAATTCTAAATATTTGATGTGAATTGATGAAGTATCAGGGTGTGTCTTGGCATAGCAATAACATTCCAGGATGATCCTCTCAAGGGCAAGTAAATGCCTATGTACTCTTTATGAAGGAAAATGAAATCAGTGTGTGGGTGTGGGTGTGGGTGTGTGCTTAGCAATGTACTAAAAAAGGTATAAGTCAACTTATTAGTCAAGAGAGTTTGTCTTCTGATTTTTGTCTTACATTTCATGTCTATGATTAATCCTATGATATTATTCTCATTTTTTCCCCAATTTCCCACAGAAAACGTCTAACCCAATCTTGAAATTTGAGACCATGAACCAAGCAAACTACTCAGGAGTATCTAAGTTTATGTTGTTGGGGCTTTCTGGGTCCTCAGAGCTCCAACTTTTCTACTTTCTGTTTTTTACCATATTTTATATGGCTATTTTGCTGGGTAATTTCCTCATTGTTCTCACGGTGATCTCTGAACCTGCCCTGCACACTCCCATGTACTTCCTTCTCACCAACCTCTCCTTCATTGATGTGTGCCTATCCTCTTTTGCCACACCCAAGATGATTGCAGACTTCCTTTTGGAGCAAAATGCATATCCTTCAATGGCTGTATCTCCCAGATATTCTTTCTCCATGTCTTTGCTGGTGGTGAGATGGTGTTGCTTGTAGTCATGGCATATGACAGATATGTAGCTATTTGCAAACCTCTACACTATGCAACCATTATGAGTCTGCAGAAGTGTACAGGCTTAGTTGTAGCTTCATGGATCATTGGAATCCTGCACTCCCTGAGCCAGTTGGCCTTCACTATAAACCTACCCTTCTGTGGTCCCAATGAAGTAGACAGCTTTTTCTGTGACCTTCCCTTGGTAATCAAACTTGCCTGTGTGGATACATATATTCTAGAGTTAATGATGCTCTCTGACAGTGGACTGATGGCCATGACCTCCTTCATTCTTCTGTTGATTTCTTATAGTGTCATATTGATCACTGTGAGGCGACACTCATCAGCTGGGATAGCTAAGGCACGTGCCACCTTGACAGCTCATATTACTGTTGTGACACTGTTCTTTGGACCCTGCATCTTTATCTATGCCTGGCCATTTGGAAATTTTCCAGTGGATAAAGTCCTTTCTGTATTTTACACAGTCTTCACCCCTCTCTTAAATCCTATTATATATACATTGAGAAACAAAGAGATGAAATCAGCCATGCAGAAACTGAGAGGTCAACTCATAAATTTCAGACAACTTTCACAGCTGTCCTTGGCAATGAGGGCCCCTCATAACTAGAGCCCATGTTCATGGCCATTCTTCCCTTGCAATATGCTACTTCTCTACTGTGAGACTGATCATCTTTTAATGACACCATGAAGAAGAGTTAAACATAAGCCAAATGAGAAAATCAACTGGTCATCTTTTATCATTGCCTACATGTCTCCTAATATTTCTGATTATAGACCAGCTAACTTCATCTGTTTTGTGCATAAATGCATTTACTGAAAGAGAGAGAGAGAGGTGATAGCTAATAGATGATTAATAGATGTGTAAGATAGATAGACACAGAGATACACAGAATATAATATATGATAGTTTAAGTAGGTAAAGGAATTTTATTTTAACTATTTAAACTTATAGTATTTGAAAACATTTTGATCTGATGTAAATCAGACCAAATATTCTTTGCGGTATAGTATAGTCATGAATAGAGAACCAGCTTTAGAGTCAGTAAATAAATAAACATTTATTAAGTCCTTATTATGTGCCAGGCACTGGATTAAGTGCTGAGAAGACAAATAGGAACATGGCCCCCTCCCCTGAAAAGGCAGCCCTTGCCCTGAAGGAGCTTATAGTCTGAAAAAAGAAGCAACACATAAAAGGGAGATGCAAAGGTGTTGGAGAGAAAGGGGTAGGGAAAGGGAGACACCTTCACTGGGGCATGGTGGCAAAGTCCAGAGAGTCAGAACTAGAACCATTGGAGAAAATAAAGAGAATGACTGTTCTGGGGCATTCCTCCAAACAAAGATTCTGGAAGGATCTCATTGGGGCCTGTAAAGGAAAAACAATATTCCCGAGTAAGGAGGCTAAAAGCAACTGGAGAATTTCCAGTGAGAGGAGGCAGTTGAGGCATAGTGTTGAAATAGGAAAAAAAAAATAGAAGCACAATCATAAAGTCTTGTGTTCAAACCCTGACTCTAAGAAACAATTTGTGTGACCTTAGGCAACTCAAGTTTTTAACTGACTCTCTAAAACCATAAATAGCAGGTTATTTCTTAATCTGGTTGATGGAAATTCCACATCAGGAGTCCTCTACCGTCATGAAATCATAGGTGCAAATAAAATAACAAAAACATTACCTGAAGTGGTATTGGAACTACTCATTTTGATGAGCCCTTCCACCATAGAGAAAAGAATGGTAATCATTAACTCCGTTTCTTTATAAATTATCAAAATCCTGCATAACTAGAATCTTAATGAATGACTTTTCACTAGCTGCTACTGTCCTCACTCTCAAATTAACACTAGATTCATTTTGTATATATTCAGTGTATGTCTATATATGTATACTCTGTCTCCTTCATGAGAATGTAAACTCCTTAGGAGCAGGCACTATTTCACTTTTATTTTTGCATTCTCAGTGGCTCAACATAGTATGTGACACATATTGGATGTTTAATAAATGCTTGCTGATTAATTTATTGATATATTTTGTATATCTATTTTCCATGGAAATGCAAATATGAGGAATAAATACTTATATCTACTTTGGAAGCAAAGTGTCTGCCTTTAAGTTAAATGGATGAAAGTAGGAAAAAACCTCTGGATTATGAGTTTTTGAGATAGACCGGTTAGAAGAGGAAGAGATATTCATTTTTTAAGTATATGAACTATATGAGTGGCATAGACTGAAGTAAGACTTTGCCACATACTAGATGGGGCAAGAACATTTCAGTCTTCTACTCCCTAAAAAGACTTCCTTTGATGCTCCTTTTCCCTACAACAATAACTAGAATTGTACAAGACCTGCATATCACACATCATATCATGACAGAGAGGGAGATGACTCTCCCTTTCCCTCCTATTGTCCTTTCAATTCTCATTAATCATCAATTCTAGTTTAAGAAGTTCCCCCTTCACACCTTTGGGAAAACCTAGTTAAAAATTTTAATAATCCCCATTGCACGATGAGTTTTATTGTCTATTTACAGGTCTCAAAAACTTCATTGGTCACTTGTAAAGTTTTGACAGTCTTCCAATTTCAATACAAAAAGAGGAGATTATTTATTTTGAAGTAAATAAACCAAACTAGAAAAGGTGAAAAACTTAGTTCCTCAGACTTCCAAAAGAACTTCTCTGACATGCTTCGTAACTGGTAGGTATGAAAACAAAATTGGAAAGAATTGCATTAGTTGTAGACTGTGATCAGTCTTATTTCATTTATTGCTAAATGGTTCCTGAGAGGACATTAGGTTTTTTAGGAGAACAAGTAAGTACTGAGAAACTTAGAAAGGAGAGTTAATTAAAAAAAAAAAAAGGAGTTCATGCTTTTTAAAGAAAGTGAGCAAGAACGCTATAATTCTTCATTGAGGTTAGTGATGAATTGTTATGGTTATAGTAACAGTTACAGTTATAAACAGAATAAGGAGACTGTTCATTTGAGTTCTATTTCTATCTCTTCCCTAAAGGGAGTCCTGGATAATATTCTAAGTTATTGTTGAGCTCGGTCGCTCTCTCTCCTTCTCCCCCACCCCCATTTCTCTCTGTCTGTTTCTCTGTCTGTCTCTCTCTGTCTGTCTCTCTCTGTCTGTCTCTCTCTGTCTCTGTCTCTGTCTCTCTCTCTCTTGACATACCAAATGAACCTGTCATCTTATTGACTTGAATGCTTATTTTACCAATGCAAATTAACTCTCCTCTTCAGTTTCTGTCACACCCACACACCGATATGCAGCACACACATACGGTACACAACACACACATATACATCTTCTTTTTCAATTTTTGTTTATGTTTTCTCATAAATTTTTGAAAAAGAATCCACCCTGCACGGGGAAGGCTATTGACATGGTCTTTAAATTAAAAATCAAAACAGACAGAAATGGCTATTTTAATTGTTATTTTTACTTCAAAAAGGTATGTGTGTTTATAAAACATTCTAAAGTATCGCCCAGAGAAGTCATTTGCTTCAAGATTTTGTTTATTATTAATTTATTCTTTCTTTTGACATCCTTTAGCTAAATCTGCATAATATGCAAAAGTCAGATTGAAAAAGGAAAAGAAGAATCAATTTGATGTGTCTGTGTCTCTGTGTGTGTATAACATGAGAAAACTTGCTTAATTTTTTCTGTCTGAATTGTTGGATTTGATAGATTCTTAACAATTTGAAGATGTTCTTGTGAATTAATGGATTGTTTTGATACCCTAAAGACACAGCCTTTATTTAGGGGGATCTGACTCAGACTGGTCAAATAACTTCTCAGTGTCCCTTTCTGTTTCCATCATTGAAAGTTTATTTAATTGATAATCCAAATTGATTTTTTTTGAAGTTTCAGTGATGTGTTTTTATATTACTTGCATTTCCTGATGTATCTCACCGTTAGTCAAAATTTCCCCTGTAAAAGAGAAAAACAAATAAGGTGTCTACTTCAGGCAGTGTATGTAACGTTCTGCACCAATAGTCCTCCCCATTTCTTTACTGAGAAGAGGGAGGTATACATCATATTCTAAACGGTGGAACTCAGTTTAGACACTAAAATTAATGTGAGTCCTCCCCTCCACTTTTAATTATTAATTTCATTTACAAAGTGGTAGCAGTTGTGTACAAGCTCTTCTGATTTTCTTACTTTATGCCAGTTCTCTCCAGTCTAACAATTATTTAGTAAACAACTGAATTCATAAAAACAAAAACAAAAACAAAAAACCCTCCCGTTTTTCTGAATTTTTGACATTTGTCAGCAAATTTCTACACTTTGGAAAGGTGTGACTTATTGACCTTAGGTAAGTCACTTCATAACTTTGGACGTCAGTTTCCTCATCTGCAAAAATATAAAGGATGGATTGGATGATCTCTAAATAGCACAGAACTCTACTTTAGACTTTTTTTGATTCTAAATGCTTTTCTTCTCTAAATTATAGTGAATTTAATTTCCTTTGAATCTTTCTCCATTGCTTGGTCAGAGTCTCTAAAGTGGTTTGAGAATTATATTTAGAAGAATGAGCAGTTACTGAGTTTGGGGATAGGCATATGTGTGTATGCATGTATATACGAAGAATTATTCTTTGTGTGAGATTAATCAGACTGCTTTTCTTACACTCACAACAGAAGGGCAGTATAGTATTAGAACGGAAGAGTTTGCTTCCTGTATGATGCAACCAATGGAAGACTTTCTCACTGGAGTGTATTTATAGAGTGTCTTATTTTACTCTGTGGGGTAGAATGGGAGAAATAAGAGTTTGCAAGATTGAAACATTGGGTAAAATTGGGCTCACTTCTGGGACTTTCACTATTTTAACACCTATTTTTAATAGCATTTATTTGCATGATTTACAAAGTACTTTACATGTTTTTATTCAATTGATCTTCATATTAATACTATGAGGTTAAATAGTGAATTATATTTAATGGTTACTACTGACATGCTAGTGATATGGATAATAACGGATGAATAGACAGAAATCAATAGAAACTTTCAGGTTACATATGGTGATTTCTCCAGGACTGCAACACTTCTGAACTGATCCAGCTAGAGGAAACCATGCTTTGTATTTGAAACCACTACATATATCTATACTATGTGGAATTGAGATAAAGGAACAGATAACTGAGCCCACGAAGAGCATATTGGTGGGGGCAAGTATGGAAATGGGATGGGGAAATTACCATATTCTATGACTGAAATTAAATTGTTCTTAAAATCTGTAGGTGGAAGGTAGGGGTTATTAACTTGGGATCCAGGAACTTGCCTTTTAAAAATACTTAAAAAACAAAAGTTATTTCACTATACTTGAATTCATAAATAATTCAATGTATTTTTAATGTAATTAAAACATTATGCTTGGGGTCACAAAGTGTCACACATGACTAAGAAATGATTCAACATAAAGCATTATTCTACAAAGAGTTCCAAAGGCTTTACTAGACTATCAAGGAGTATATGATGTAAAAAAATAAAAAAAAAAAGTTGAAAATTCCTAGGTTTTGGAAATAAGGACATTGATTATCTAACTTGCTCAAAATTACCTAAGACAGTCAGCATTAGAATGAGAATTTGATCAAGTGTCCTGATTCTTGAACTGCTTCATTTATTTGTGTATCTATGAAGAAAAAATTCCCTCAGAATAATTCTTTTTTTTTCAGTGTTCTACAATCACTTCCATATATCTTAGATATTTCTCCCTCCCTGCGCCTCCTTCCCCTCTATCTCCCTACTCCCTCTCTGTGATGGCATGCAATTTTACATAGGTTCTACACATACATTCCTATTAAATACATTTTTACCTTAGTCAAGTTGCATACAAGAACTAAAATGAATGGGAGAAATCATAAAAGAAAGCAAAACGTTCTGCTTCATTCTGCAGTCTAATTACATATTTCTTTCTCTGGTTGTGTAAGGCATTTTGCCTCAAGAGACCATTGGAAATTTTTTAAGACCTTGTGTTGCAATGAAGTACTATGTCTACCAGAAAAATTCTTGACACACTATGGTTGTTGCTGTGTACAAAGTTCTCCTGATTCTGCTCCTTTTACTCAGCATAAGTTCGTATAAGTCTTTCCAGGTCTCTCTGAAGTCTTCCTGTTCATCATTTCTTATAGCACAATTGTATTCCATTGCATTCATATACCACAATTTTTTCAGCCACTCCCCAAATGATGGGTATCCCCTTGATTTCCAATTTTTGTCCACCACATGGAGAGTTGCAGTAAATATTTTTGTACATGTGGCACCCTTTCACATTTTTATGATATCTTGGGAATACAGTCTTAGAAGTGATATTGCTGGGTCAAAGGGTATGCACAGTTTTGTAGCCCTTTGGGTATAGTTCCAAATTGCTCTCCATAATGGTTGGATTAGCCCACAGCTTCACCAACAAGGAATTAGTGTTCCATCTCTCCCACGTCTTCTTCAACATTTATCATCTTCTTGTTTTGTCATGTTAGCCAATCTGATAGGTGTGATATGGTATCTCAGAGTTGTTTTAATTTGCATCTCTCTAATCCATACTGATTTAGGGCATTTCTCATATGACTATAGACAGCTTTAATTTCTCCCTCTGAAAACTGCCTGTTCATCACCTTTGACCATTATCAACTGGGGAATGACTTGTATTGTTGTACATTTGACTCAGCTCTCTATATATTTTAGAAATGAGACAGACACAAGACACTCAGCAGCAAAAATTCTTTTCCAGTTTTCTGCTTCCCTCTTAATCTTGGTTGCATTGGGTTTGGTTGTGCAAGAATAATTTTTTAAGTCTCCTAAATATTCCACCTCCTTAGGTAATATTTCTGATTTTAAGAGGGTGAAAAGAGGCTAATTTGAGTATCAGATAATGAAATGAGAAGTGATACTTAAGACAAACTTTTCTCCCTCCTTCAAAAATAATAGACTCAAAGTCTCTTGTAACTGGGTTAAAAACAGGTATTTTTCATTAGTCGTCCCACATGAGATCTGTGGTTCATAAAGCTACTACACTGTGAAGTGTAGTCTGCCAAAGATACTTTCTTTGCAATATATCTTTTTTTAACCTTAGGTAAGCATAAGTGGACTACTTCCTACTGATGTTGTTGTGTAGATGCAAATGGCACTACATGCTAAGCATCAAATTTGCATGATTTAGTTATTTTAATTGAAAAAAAAAATCATGGCATCCCCATATATCTCTTCCTAATTCTATGACTCACCATTGGAAAACTTTGGAAGACTGCATTACGTAAATAATTTATGTAAATGTCTGCTTTGGATGACTAACAGAACTATTCGATGTGTTTTGTTTCCCTAGAAGTACAATAGAGAAGTGAAAAGAAACTGCCATCAGGCATTTGGAGTGGAGAGATGGAAATTGTTGCAGGGTAGTGATATAGTGACTACACTAATTTAATTGGAGCATAGAGTATATGTGGGAAAGTAATATAAAATAAGGCTCGAAACACAGAGTGGTACAGGTTATGGAGGACCTTAGTAAGTAAAGGACTTTGAACTTCAATAGAAATAGAGAACTACTTGAAGATTTTTGTGTAGATAATGTGAAATTCCCTCAAGCAGATCATAAACTCTTTGAGAAAATGGGTTTGAGTGTTGTTATTTCACCTTAGTGTATATGCACACACACAATACATATATATGTATATATACATATATATGTATGTATGTGTGTTCATGTTGATATTGAGTATATGATTTATTTGTTTAAATGCTTCTTTTGTGAAAATTGCTTCTATATATCTACATTATCTGAAAGATATAATAGTAGAGGATTGTGTCAAAAAATATCACAGCTGTAATATTAAAGGTACACTGAAACCAAAAGGTACAGGAATTTGCTCATGTTCAAACAGCTAGCAAAATTCAGTGGTCGGACTTGAATATAGGTCTTCCTGGTTCTAAAATTAAACTGTATCCTGTCTCTTCCCTTCCATATAATAGGCATCTAAGTTTGTTGAAATGAATTCAAATGTACTAATCAGTGATAATAAATGTCTCTATGCACAATTGGGATTAACCTGAAAGCTATATGAAGATGGATGTTGAAAGGGGGAGAATGTGAGGGTAATATGTTATTTTCATTCATTTTGATCTCCTCCTATTTCTCCTCTTTTAAGGTTATCTCTAAGAATTTCTGATTCCTTTATCCATGGATGGGGCTAATTCCTCTATGGTGTCTGAATTTGTTCTACTGGGGCTCTCCAGTTCTCAAGAACTTCAGCTTTTCTTTTTTGTCTTCTTTTCCTTGTTGTATGGAATGATCATCCTTGGTAATCTTCTCATCATAATTACAGTGACCATTGATGCTCGCCTGCACTCTCCCATGTATTTCCTGCTGGGAAATCTATCCTTTATTGACATCTGCCAGTCATCTTTTGCTACCCCAAAGATGATCACAGACTTTCTGAATGAACACAAGACCATATCTTTCAATGGATGCATAGCCCAGATTTTCTTTATTCACCTCTTCACTGGTGGTGAGATGGTGTTGCTGGTCTCCATGGCCTATGATAGATATGTGGCCATCTGTAAACCTCTACACTATGTGACCATTATGAACCAGCAGGTCTGTACTGCCTTAGTATTAGCCTCCTGGACTGTTGGTTTAGTGCACACCATGAGCCAATTGTCATTTACTGTGAATTTGCCTTTTTGTGGCCCCAATGTGATAGATAGCTTTTTTTGTGACCTTCCCAGAGTGACCAAGCTTGCCTGCCTTGATTCTTATATCATAGAAATATTAATTGTGGCCAATAGTGGGATTCTTTCCTTAAGTACTTTCTTCCTTTTGTCTATTTCATATGTCGTCATTCTAGTCACTGTCCGATATAAGTCTTCTGCTGCAGTGGCTAAAGCATTTTCCACACTGAGTGCTCACATCATGGTGGTGACCTTGTTCTTTGGGCCCTGTATTTTCCTCTATGTATGGCCTTTTACTACTTACCCAGCGGATAAAGTCCTTGCAATATTTTATACCATTTTCACTCCTATCTTGAACCCCATTATTTATACATTAAGGAACAAAAGCATGAAGGCTTCCATGAGGAAACTTGTGACTCAAAAACTGAAGTCCAAGAAGATTTCTGAGATATCCCTCATTACAAGACCCTCTCTTTAATGAGACATACATTCTCTAAAGTTAAAGCTCTGTGAAAACCTTTTATTACTCTATATGCCAACAATTATTGCTGTTTTACTTTTTGTTACCACTGTTACTACTCTTGACCCTTAAAAGATAGCTATATAGGGAGGATGATAGTATAGCATTACCCTAGCTCATAGAATTGGTGTGATTAAAAAGAACCATAAATATATTTTTAATGCCCTAGGTTTACAGTTAGAGAAATTCATTCCAAAAAAGGGAAAGTGACTTCCACAACAAAAAAAACATGGGGTTCATCAATGCAAAAACATATTATGATAACTGTAGTTCAACATAATTGATTTCCTTTGTAATCCTATGTATTTCATTTTGAACATTTAAGCATATTATTGTCAGAAGTATCCATAGGCTTCACCATATAAATGAAGGGATTTATGACACAGAAAAAGTTAAAAAAAAAAACAAAACCCGCTCTAGGGATAGAGTTTAAAAATGAAGCAATTTCTGTCCACTGGGAATAGCTAAAAGGTCATTCTAGCAGGAATAGAGAATGAATGGAGGGATGTGATAAGAAAAGCGACTGGAGAAGGAGGTGAGATGCCAGATTGAGGAAGACTTTCTGCTATGTAGTAAGTGAATGGTAGATCTGGGACTCAAATTCTCTCTTGTGACTCTGAGTGTAGTTGTCTGCCTTCTTGTGATACATGATATAATAGTGATAAGCACTAAAGAGGGAAATGTGTAAGCTAAGTGTCACAATATAGAGAGAGGAGGGCTTGGAGTTAAGATGACCTGAGTTTAAATCCTACTTCTGGCACCAACTGAAGAGATTCCAGGCATGTTTCTTTAACTTTTACCATGTTCATGTTTTTTTGTTTTGTTTTGTTTTTATTTTTATTAAATGGGCATAAAATGGCATCTAACTTACAAGTTTCTAGTCAGAGTGAAATGAGTGAATATATATTATGTTCTTTGCTAACCTTAAAATACTATGAAATATTTGCTATCATTAGTGAATTTTTTGTTGCCCTGTACTAGGAAGTATACAAAGAGAATTATAGTCTGTTGACCTGGCCATTCATTGATTGATTATATGTACCTGGCTTAGAGTGATTATCAACAATTACCGTTTCTCTATCTCTTCCAGTTTGGTTTAGTAATTCTTTTCTTTTCCTCATTTAAAGGAACCATTTCCTGACTACTTCTTAAAGAGGCCTATTCACCAAATGGGCATTATCTCCTTCAAAGTGAGTATGTTAAAAGGCCTAACCTAAAAAGAGGTCTCCCATTGCATCCTGGGCCATCTCCAGTCATCCTGATAAATATCTGGTCACTGAATCCAGTTGGCTCAGGAGAAGAAAGTGAGGTTGGTGACCTTGCCCAGCCCTCCCCAACTCAAAACAAAATCAAGTGCAAGTCATGTAATCATTTCTCTGATGTCATTGCCTTTTTTGAAAACAATGAACAAACACAACAACAACAACA
Source organism: Notamacropus eugenii (assembly GCF_028372415.1). Lineage (NCBI taxonomy): Eukaryota > Metazoa > Chordata > Mammalia > Diprotodontia > Macropodidae > Notamacropus > Notamacropus eugenii. The sequence goes on from NC_092878.1 coordinate 15,244,781, forward strand.
GCTTGTGAATACGTATCTCATATAGACTTATTGCTTGGTAGCAAAATGAACACTGAATTTGGATTCAGAAAGATTTGGGTTTGAATTCAATCTCTGATATCCTATGTTAAATTAAGCAAGTCAATGAATTTCTTTTGAGCCTCAGTTCCGATTTGTATCAGAGGGACAAAATTTTTCATGGTACTTCCGAAAACTCATGATGATTAAATGAAATACTGTATGTATGCATATGACATGGGGGGAAGCTTTGTAAAAAGTGGTGTTTTATAAATGCAATCATTTGTGCTATTTTTTATTATACAGCAATACATGAAAGAAAAGGCACAATTACATGATATTTCCTCAGGCTGATTCTATGATTTTTGATAAGCAAACACACTATCTTCTTACCATAGAGATCGACTTGACTTCCCATCAAATAAGACTTGTTGTTTTCTTGTTTATTCTTCACCTTCATAAAGGAGTAATGACATTATAGGTGATGACTTGCACGTAAATTGGATTTGCACATTTATCAACCTCACTCTCTTTTCCAGAGCCATAAAAGTCCAATGACAAGAAAAAGTCAAGATGGCTGGTGATGCTTTGGAATGTAGTGGATGACCTTGGAGTCTTTGATGCCTGACCAATCTCTAAGTGTTCTACAGCACCTGGTGCAGTTGGCTTCATGGCCACTGGAACAAATTTTTCTCATCCACCATTTCTGCCCAGGGGGATGTCTTCATGTTCTTGGGATAGACACCCCCTAACTCACTGATGAGTTTGAAACCTTTCACTTACCCTCAAATTGGTTTAGCCCATCATGACATTTTACTAGGCTGTGGCTGCTGTGCACGCTACTGATTCTTGGAGAGACAGGTGAGAGTTGGGTCAATCAGGTGGACACCAAAGATGGGTGAGCAACCTTGAAAAGAGCTTGCAAGTCCCCTACACCACAGGTGTTAGTCCTCCCTGAACATCTACTATAACATTGAGAGCCCTTAATACTCTAAATCTCCATTTCTAAAATATCTAACTCACTTTTAGGTGTTTTGTGTGTTCTTTCTTCCATTTTTATAATTGAAGAATTTCAAAGTTGAAAGGGACCACTAAGGCCATCTAGATTAAACTATACTTGTGGAGAAATTCTCCTCTACAATATCTCCAACACATGATCTTCCAGACAATGCCTATTGCTGCCTCTCTTTTCCTTCACAAACCTTAAAGATATTAGAACATAGCGATCAGGTCCCCTTAAGACTTTTCTAGCTCCTTCAATTCATCCTCAGAATCATCCTTTGGTCCTATGGCCCTTTATTATCCTGGTCACCTTTCTCTGCACATTTCTCAACATTTTTTCTTTCCTGCCAAAACTTGGATTAAGGAAAGTTATGATATTAATCATTTCCACCATAACGTGATTTTGTCCTTATATTATACCAACATGAAGTGTTTTATATTTTAAACCTTAGCTTGTGAAATGAGAAGCTCATACGGAAAGTAGAGGTATGTCTTTGTATGTTTTTAATCACTGATGTCACATCACTGAAATAACTGCTTGTTTTGTTAATAATTAGAATAAGCACTTGCCTTTACTATTTTCTCTCATCAGCCTCAAGGGTAAAGGATATAGAATTAACCTTGTAAGCTCACAGAACATTAGAGAGAGAAGTAATCTTAGGATTCACCTAGTCTAGTCCTCTAATTTTGTAGAAGATACTGAGGCTCAGAGAAACCACCGGAAATAGCAGCATTTAAATCTGGAAGAGTCCTTAGAGATCTAATTGAGGACATAGAAGTAAAATGATTTGACTAAGGTCATGTAGTTCATTATTAGAAAAGTTGGGATATAAACTAGAACCTCTGACTCCCAATTCCATGTTCTTTCCATGAGTCCTGCTGCCTCAGATAACATAACTCTCCTAAGATCCCATGGGTAGTACACAGCAGAGCTCAGATTAGAAGGAAAAGAAGGGAAGTTGGTGCTTGTGTATTGCAAAGCAAATAATTTAGACACTATGTCTTCTTTCAATCCTCACTGTGACTTAACTGGTTTAATTTAATTATTATTATTTTCTGCATGAATAACATAAAAGAGCATAAATTGAATAAAATGATAATAGTAAAATGAATCAAAATGTAAAGAATGTTCTAGATATGGCCATGTAGCCTGCAGACAAAATTGTCCTGCCACAATCTATTCCTTAATGGAATCAAATATCATGCATTCGTTTATTTACTCACCAACATTTTTAGCACCTACCTTTTATACATATGATACTAGGGTTTTGAATTTCTTTCCATTCCTCCCCCCTGCTTCAGTTGGGACAGAGGTAGAAGGAAAAAGATAAATGTTTGATAACTTAAAAAAATTAAAAATTATATGAAAATAAAGCAATAGTAGCTGGGAGAAAATCCAGAAAAGAGATCTACACCCTCATGGAGCTTACCCCTCATTAACAAGATAAGACTATGGCAGAACTATAATCTGTACTAGAAATTATTACATAGATGTTTTAAGTAAAAGAAAAAGTGTTACGTGAAATCTTAAGGATAGTCTAATTCATATCAAAATGTGAAGGATATTGCCAAGGGATCTATGACTTCACAGAATAGTCCACATTTAGTTTGGGTTCAGTTGGTGGGATGGGCATTCTAGAAGTGGAGAGGAAGAAGAAAGTCAGTTTATGAATAGGAAAAAGTGATGTGAAGAAAGGCATAGAGATGGGAAATAGTGTGTACCTGTGTGGTGGGGAGGGATAGAAGGAGAAGGATTGAACATAACAATTCACTCTGGCTGATGCCTAAGGTACATGGAAGACAACAATATGAAGTAAGACTGGAAAGGTAAAATGGCAACAGAGTGGATGTCAGAAATTTGTTTTTAAGAACTTTGCTTGTTAGAAAATAAAACATGCCATTGTAAGTCTTTGTTCAAAGGAATAACATGAATAAATCAATTAAAAGAATGACATTTTTAACCAGAACTTGAGTTACTCTTATTCTGTTGTTGTACAAACAATCCCTTATATTTCCACTTCCCTTTGTTTATTTAGACAGTATCAGTTCAAAATAAAGTGTTTTGTTATTGGTCAGTTGATTTTTTCATTTGTGTCTGACTCTTTGTGACGATATTTGAAGTTTTCTTGGCAGATCTTGGAGTGATTTGTCATTTCCTTCTCTGGCTCATTTCATAGATGAGGAACTGAGGCAAATAAGGTTAAGTCACTTGCTCAGGGTCCCACAGCTAACATATATCTGAGACCGAATTTGAAATAAAAGAAAATGAGTCATCTTGACTCCAAACCCAGCACTGTACCAATTAGCTGCCTAGGTTGACCAAAAACATAGGAGGAAAGAATTTTTCTTCCAATTGCCAAAATGATCAATGAATAAATTTACTAGAATGCAGTTATGTTAAGCTGATTAAAATAACCAGACTGCTTAGGTTGGTAATGTGATGTAATTGAAAGAGTGCTACTTCTGGAGTCAGAGGACTTGGGTTAAAATAGCATTTAAATTTACTACTATATGAGCTTGATCAAATCACTTTCTCTGGTGGTCTCAGTTTCTTTATGTGAATATTGAGGCAATTGGACTAATAAATTGAACTAAATAATTATTAAAGTCCCTTTCAACTACAAGCCTTGTGATCTTATGTAAAATAAAAGAAATAGAACAATAATAACTGGTCAATCAGGTTGACCATAAAGCATTGACTGCAACTTTATGGTATCATAAATGTGCTCTGAAACATGTAATGATGGGAAGTACACTGATGTTTTTTTCATTTGATGCTTAGTATCAAGGATCAAGGAAATTCCTGATGTACTCTGCACTGGTCAGACCACTTCTGCATAATTGTGTTTAATTCCAGGTGCCACATTTGAAAAGAATATTTACAAACTAGGAAGCAAGTAGGTTACTCTGCAGATAGAGTTCTGGGCCTGGAGTCAGGAAGACCTGAATTCAAATGTGCCCTCAGATAAGTATGGCTTGTGATCATACACTTTTAACTTAACCTCTCTTCACCTCAATCTGGTGGAGAAGGAAATGGAGAAGGATAATTTAATAATTATCTTTAAAAATAAAACCTCATGGTTAGTATGGTCCATGCAGTCACAAAGAATTGGACATTACTGAACAATTGAATAACAACAACTTACAAACTGGAATATATTAAGAAGAGTACAACTAGGATGGCAAAAGGTGAAGAAAATATATTGTGTTAAAATACTTCATTTGACTCATGATCTCTTTTACATAGATCTTCCCTCCAATGATGAAAGTTGTAATCTTTCCATGCCTGCCCACTCTTTATGATTCCCATCTGTTCTTTCATTAGTTCACTTCAGGTGGATCTGTAAAAGTGAACATGAATATGGAGAAATGCAATCTGTTTGATATATAACTCAGTGTGTTCTTAATTAATTGGAAAACTGTACCCAAAAGTTGCAGATTAATAGACTTGTAGAAATAGGCTGATATTTGATTCTTCTCTTATTTGTCTAGAGTCTTCTTTGTCATTGCTACAAATTGGATTTAGAGGAGTAAAGATATCTTTAAACAGAAAACTATTCACATATGCATAGAAAATGGTACTACACTTTTTCAGGGTTTGTACTCTTTTACTATAGAGATAGTGTGCTATAACAGGAAGAATTGCTGTGCTGCGAGTCAACGGACCCAGAACAGAATTATAAATCTGTTAGTCGCCTTGGACAAATCAGTTGATCTTTCTGAGTCTCAGTTCTCTCAGCTGTTAAAGGGGGATAATTCTACCTATCTCACAGGTTTACATTAAGGAAATCACTTGAAAAACTGGAAAAAGCACGTTTTTTCATATGGAAGCACTCAGTCTTTATTTCTTGGTTTGGAGATATTTTGACGCAAAAAAAGAGCAATAAATGAATTGACTCACTTGGGAAGTGCTTTTGGTTCTCCTTTGTGTTTGCTCTGCATCTAACACCTCTCTCTCTCTGTCTCTCTGTCTCTCTCTTATTTGTCTGTTGATCTGTGATGTATGGTTAGACACTTGGAAGACCTGTTTGTTGGTTGACCTTTGTTCCTTTGTACTTTCTCTGAAGTTCAAGGTGCTGACTTTTCCCTCTGAACTAAGTGAATATATCTCTAAGGCAATATTCACAGCACTAGTGGTGACTATGAATATGCCAGTGTAGTTCTCAATCACCAAGTACAAAAGACTATCCATGGAGAAGGCAGAAGAAAAACATTTATTTAAACATCAGAAAGCCAAATCCCAGAACCAGAAAGCAAAATTCGTCATGCTTACCAAGAAGTTAATAAACATGATTGCAGCAGAGGACAAAGTCTTTCTCAAACCTCCCCTCCCTCAGCCAGGGCCTTCTAAACTGTCAACTGTCACACTGTGTCAATTGTCCTGTGTCAGTTGACCAGTGTTCTTTCCTCTCTGACTTGACCCCACTCACTTCCTCCCATTTTGCTCCACCCTTCCTGTTCCGCCTCTTCAGTAATCTCCTCCTACCACACATGACTTAGGCTTCCAGGTGATTTAAGCAGATTATATGGGTCCATTAATTAATGAGAAAGATCTTTCCATTTAAATTACTTTCACAGTGAAAGATGTGATTGATAAAAGTGATTGTTGACCCCTCTAAAGTTACCTTTCCTTTTAGAAATGCAGACCTAGGAATCTGTACAGCAGGGCCTCCTGTGTATGTCTGGGTGCTTGCTTTTACAGAAGGCAATACGTGGAGATGAGGAGAATTTTCCAGGTAAGGGTTGGTTGTGCTTCATACTCAAAGAGGACCAAAATGATATCACTAGAGTAGAATTCAGTTTCAATATGTCTGACTATGGGTGATCAGACTAATCAAAATTTGGAATGCTTTACCATAGGTCTGGCATAAATAGTCTGTGTGAACATTTGGGGTGAATATGCCAAATTTGTGCATCTTGTATTTCCTTTGAGCTATCTTGTTTCTGCTTTGCTCATAGAGCACAGTACTTTCTCTGATGTGGATATGTCATGCTAAGTAGTCCTGTGCCAGTGTCTCACATGTCACACAATGAGTTCCAAAGTTCTTAAGAGAGACTTTGAGAGTGACACTAGATCACTTCTGACCACCATGTGAATACTTGCGCTGGGTGAGCTCTCCATAAAAGTCTTTTTTAGCAAGCATATATTTTGCATTTGAACAACGTGGCCAGACCAGCAGAGCTGCACTCTCTGAAGAAGAGTTTGAATGTTGGGCACTTTAGTTTGACTAAAGACCTCAGTGCCTGATAATTTATCATGCCAGATGATCTTCAGAATCCTTCTAAGGCAATTCAAATGTAAGTTATTCAGTTTCGTGGCATTACGCTGGTATACTGTCCAGGTTTCACAAGCAAACAACAATGAGGTCAGCACAATGACTCTGTAGACCTTCAATTTGGTAGTCAGTCTAATATTTCTTCTCTCTCATACTTTCCTTGGGTGCCTCCCAAACACTAAACTAGCTCTGGCAATGCATACTTCCACCTGATAATGAATGTATACATCCCTGGAATGTACCAAGATAAGTAAACTCATCCACAGTATTCAAAACTTCTCCACTGATGGTTACACATATGGATGGTGTGGTGGTGGATAATGGAGTTCTCGTGTTTTCTTGGTGTTAATTGTTAGTCGATATGGTGTCTGTTGATTGACAATTCCAGGAGAAATGCCTGGCATAGAATAGAGATCTGTACACATTTGTAGATCTGATCAAGGCTTTTGATACTGTTAGTCAAAGGCTTATGGAAAATTATGTCAAAATTTGGTTGCCCAGAGAAGATCATCAATATTATACATAAATTTCATGATGGCATGCTTGCCTGGGTTATGGATAGTGGACAATACTCTCATGCTTTCCCAGTCACCAATGGAGTGAAACAAGCCTGTGTGCTTGCTCCCATGTTTAATAGCATGATGTTTTCAGTCATGTTGTCAAATGCTTTCAGTGCAGATGAAAATGTCATCAAGGTCAGCTACCACACTGATGGTAAATTCTTCAGCTTGAAAAGTCTATAAGCCAAGATCAAAGTCAGGGAGTGTTGGTGCATGATTTGCTGTTTGCAGATGATTGTGCACTCAACGCAACCTCTGAAGCTGAGATGCAACAACGTGTGGATCAATTCTCTGCTACTTGGGCTAATTTTGGAGTCTTATAGGTATAGGTACAGCTGGGGAAAGCAAACAGAGTTGAGACATGGAGTTTCTTGTTCAAAGAATGTCTAGCAGGTCAGTGTTGCTTCACTGAGTTGTTGTTGTGCTTGTCCTTCGTTCTTGAAGAGGACCATCACATCAAGATGATGACATGACTTACACATGACTTTGATCTGAGTGAGCGAGGGTTGTAAAAGCTCATCAACCTTACTTTCTTCTCCTGAGTCATCTCGGTCCAATGACCTGATATTCATCAGGAGAGCTGGAGATGGCCCAGGATGCAGTGTGAAACCCTGGCCCTTTCAGACTAAGGTCTTATCACATTCTCACTTTGAGTAAAATAACACCCATTCAATGAATTGTCTTCTTCAAGTAGTTACTCAAGGGATGGTCCCTTTAATAAAAAACATCAAACTGGGAGAGGAAGACCCTCAGGTTTCCTGGGTACAAGATAAGCAATTACTATTTAGTAATTATATTCACTCAGTGCTAGATGGGTGGGAACTTGTTGTCCAGTCTATGAGCTCCAGAGTGAATTGGGTTTAAGGCTTGATCTGTGAGCAAGAAATGCAGCCAGTAAACCCAGAGGGAAAAAAGCAGCTTTTAGGCTTAACCGAGTAAAAGATGGAGAAGAGGTGTAGGATGACTGGAAAGGTAGGAAATCCCTAGATTTTGAATAATTTTGAATGTCAAATAGGATTTTAGTATTTGATCCTAGGGGTGACAGGGAGCCCTTGGAGTTTATTGAATAGAGTGGAGTGGTATGGTTGAATGTGTGCTTTAATTTAAAAAAAATCGCATTTTGTGACTAAATATACGATAGATTTGAGTCAGAATTGATATATGCAGATCCTGTAGCAGGCTATGGCATAATCAGGTGTAAAGTGATGAGGGGCTTGCACCAGAGATGTGGCAGTGTCAGAGGAAAGAAACAGAGATTTTGTAAAGGTAAAATTAACAGCATCTTTCCATTGCCTTCTGGCAAATTACTTTTAGTCATCATAACATGTGATATGGAGAATCATTTTAGGAGTTTAAGATATTTCACCTAAGGAAGAAAATAATAATTGGAGATGGGAGATTCATAGTAGTTGTTATCAACTATTTAAAAGACTTCAATGTAGAAGAGAAAGATGTGTTGTTTAAAAGATTATAATTGAAGAGAAAGATGTGTTGCTGTCATAAAGATCATAAGAAGAACTAATAGGTGACATTTTAAAGGGATAAATTCTTATTTATTATGGTGAATAACTTTTAAAAATACAAATAAAACAGTTCTAAGGTAGAAATTGACTAGGTAAATAGTGATTTCCCTGTTACTGGAAAAAATTTAAGAATTGCTTCAATGACCATCTATGTGGGATATTGCAAAATATATTCCTGTAATGGGTTAATGTTTGCTTTCAGATGGTTGCCATCTGTGTGGTCCTAGAGAAATTTAACTCCTCTTTATCTCAGGTATCTTATTTATCCAATAAGGGAGGTTTAAATCAATAACAGACTCTAAGTTTCATTCTAGATCTAAAGCCAATGATGTCAGTATATAAAATAATTTTCCTAGCTCTATAAATATCTTTCTATTAGATTCTAAACATTAGACTCTGTAATTATTTATCTGGAAGACAGAAAATCAAGAGTTAACAGAATAATAATAAGTATTCTAAGTTTACAAATTTTTTGTTTCTAGTAAAATACTAAGACAAACTGACAATAAACATAATTTTTGTCCCTTAGAAAATTACTTTGCATAACTTAATAACTCCCACTACAGGATGAGTCTCCAAAGGAGGAGTCTATATATCTCCATAATATAAGGATCGTGCAGTTACTTGATAAAAAGCAAATGACAAAAAGCATAGTCAGTGTTGCTGCTGAAGTTGCTACTCCCAAGAGCTTTACAATGTAGCACGGTGAACTAAGGGGAAGTTCATTTGAAGGCCATTAAATCAATAGAATATTGCATAGTTTTCAGTGACGAAATACATCAGGCAAAAGTATTTAGAAGAAAATTAAGAGGCATTGATCAGAAAGAAAAAAAGAAGAACCAAGGGACTGAAGGAAAATATTTTCAAAAACGTAAGTGTATATGTTAGAATTCTATATTTGATTTACATGCCTGGACTTAGAATGTGCAGACAATGTTCTAACCTTGAACTCCTTTCTCTAAAAGGGCAATATTGTCAGTTGTGAGGCACAAGGTTTGAGGTCAAGGTTGTATCCGGTTGAAGAAGAGTGCCAATGTGGGTTTGCTCTCTCCTGGGGACCATTAATGACACTCTGCCTTGTTGGTGTGGCAAGAAGCTTGTAGCTCCAGAATTTTCTAGGAATAATTCAAAGATATCCATGGTAGGGAAAAAGGCATAGTGAGATAGTACACCGAGACCAAAGGGGAAGGACATCACAGCCATTTTGCTTCTTTCCTTCCATTCCATCCCTCAGATTTTTATTTTAAAACTACGTTAATGACAGACATACCAAATTTTAGAGAGGATACTGCGCAAGACCTAGGACTGGCCTAGGTGAGGAAGTGTCATGTGCTGGGAAAGATCAGAATGTTTGGGTATATGGACATGAAGCTTTGCTCTGACATTTGGACAAGTTGCTTTCCCTCTATGAACCTCATTTGTCAAAAAAGCAGATCATTAAACTAATAAAAATTTATTAAGTATCTATTATGCACTAAGCAACGCCAAGTCCTTGAGGCACTGTGCTAAGTATAAGTATAATGCACGTGGTTCCTCTCGCCCCCCCAAAAAAATTATTACGAGCACCAAAAGGACTAAACTATGATTATAAAGTCCATTGCAAATTGAAAAGCACTATGAAAATGTAAACTATTATTATTAGAGAAGGCAAAGTTTCTGTTGTGTAAGGATCCAACCACTTGACCACACTGCCATCTTCACTTCTTTTGGGTCAAGGTTAACCTCAATATCATAGAGAAACTGCAGGTCACTTCAGACTGAGAGGCTCTGGGCATATCAAGTCCTATCTAGAAAGTTCCTTATCCCTGAAGTGTGCTAAAAGATAATAAGGTATCTTGACCAGAAACTTCTTGTCTCTAAAGAAAATCAAGGGATCCTAAATGAGTTTATTAACATTTATATGTTCCATAATAAAACTATACACTTTTTCTTAGAAAAAAATGTTGTGACAGAGATGTGACAGAGACAGACCATCACTGAATTCCTCATGTTTCAGATGCAGAAATAAATAGCTTCAATATAATCACAAAAAAAAAAATCAGTTGCAAGGTCTTTATACTTATTAACTTATACCAACCTTAGTAATTAAAAAACAAACTTGAATTGTGCAAACTGTTTGATATACATTATTTCCTTTGTACATTTCAGAAACCCTGTGAGTTAAATAGTCCGTGAATTCTAATCTTATTTTGTAGTAAGCTCAGAGACTTACTTATTGTCATGCTGCAACTAAGTGTCAGTGACAAATCTGAACTTGGGCTCTGTTGACCCACAGTCATACACTCTATCCACCAACAGTGCTGTGTAAGAGACAGATCAGTGTAGCCAGAGTTACTGGGGTGATCATGCATTGTTAGCAGTTGACAATCATTTGTGAATCTCTCAAGCATGCTTGTGAAAAATAACCAGAAATTTACTGGAAATAAGGTGAATGGAAGCTAAAGGACATTCAAAATTTCTGTCATAGAAAATGCCAGTGCTAGTGAGACTGGCATGTACAGAAGAAAATGCATTAATGCTAATACCTAATTCCAATTCCCTAAAACAACTTCCTTTTATTGTCGTTATCCTTTTCATCCATTTCTCTTTTCTTTTATTGTTGTTTTAATTTTCTCCTTTTCCTCTCATTGATGCTCTGACACTGCTATATACATGACATAAAAATTACATTTTGTTTAACAATTTTCAAAGTTAACTCTTTTATATTTCTTTCAGAATAAAACAAGTAAAAGATTTTTTCCTTGTGGGGATTTCTTCCTTCCTGTCATTGTTAGTATTTTGCCTTTAGAATTGTAGTACTCTCCTAGATTAACATCAGAAATCAGTGAATAGAAATGACCTACTCCCTGACTCCCCAAGCTTTGAAATCCATCCTCTGGGCCAGCATCACCATTATCTCATTAAGCTCTCATTATATTTAACTGAATTCATGGCATCATTTATTTAGAACTAAAACTGACCTTAGATCATCTCTTCCATTAATCTTGCAAAGGAGAAATGAAGACATACTTAAATGTCTTTCTCAAAGTGTCACTGATTGTAAAAATCTGAGACTGGACCCAGGCTCCTCTATTTTTTTTTTAAATCAGCATTTGTCTTCACTGAACATAGCTGCCTCAGGGTAATAAAATACTGCCAACTAATCACAGTGGTGTTAGACTGAAATTACTGAACTTCATTGCATTTCAACGTTGCACTTTCAAAATTAATATGTATATTATAATACAATATTGTAATGTATTATATGTGTATAACACACTATAACATAATATGCAATGTAGTATATAATTATAATTTATTATATATTATAGTATAATATAATAATATGTATGTACCTGAAAAAATGTCTTTAAAGGTGTTTTAATTTAGATTAATATTTCAATGTAGCTACACACTCTAGGAATCTTTATGGAGAAAAGAGAGGTTGGAGCAAGAAAAATAAAGAGAGAAGACACAGGGAAACTAGTGAGTGAAGGAGTATGGGCAGCTGGAAGAACTCTGATCTTTGCTTCAAACTAGAAGGCTTTGGTTCAAATACCAGTTTGGTCACTAACTGACAACATGACCTTGGGCAACTCATCTAACATGAGAAATTAAGTGATGCTTACTCCCATCTCTGCCACAACATGTTTCTAAGATTAGACACATAGTTGTGTGATAGGAGAACATGCATTTTGAGAATCATATAGGATTCCTTGATCTTCTTTAGAATGCATTACCTTCTTTGTCAAGATATCTCAATATATATATATTATATAAGATATATATCTCATCCATATGTATACATATTCATATATGCATATGCATATATGAATGTATACATATATATGCATATATACATATATTAGCATGTTTCATGGATAAGGAAGTTTCTAGATAGGACTTGATACACTTAGATTCTCCCAATGTGAAGTCAAATAATGACTTAGTTTTCTGATCTCTAAAATGTGTGTTGTACTTGGCACAGGACAGATTGATTTTCATAAATTTCATAAATTCCCATATATTTTCATATACATCAAAATCATTTATTAAAAACATATACTGAACATTAAACTAGCACAATTGGGCAAGACACACAATCTAGATAAAACAGTCTCTCTTCTTGCAAAATGGATAGTTTAAAAGGGGGAATAAGATTCAGACACATTTGACTATAGTACACAAGAATACGTAATAGCTTCACTATATATAAAACAAAGTGTCCCAAGAAGTCATTTTTCATACCACTGCCAAAATAATTTGCTATAGATCTCATTATATCATCCCTCTGCTTGATATCTCCAATGGTTCCCTGTTACTGTCCAAGTAAATTTCCAGGTCTTTTGTCTATCATTCAAGGCCTTTCACCGTCTGGCATTACCCTACTTTTCAACTTTGTAATACAATTTCCCTTCACACACTACAGTCCAAGTGGACTATTTACTCTATCACAAAGCTGCCTGTGCTTTTCCGTCTCCTATGCATTTTCTCATATTGTTCTCTGTGACTGCAACGTCCTCCTTCTTTCTCATCTGTTGCATTTCCACACATCCTTTAAGTCCAAGTTCAAATGTCTCCTCCACTATATATTCTTTCCAAATCATCTTGTCTGCAAAACTTTCATGTGGGCAATGTGAGATAACAATTTCTTAACACGTAGATGAGGAATTCTGGTTTAAGAGAATAATTCAAACTATGGATCTGAATGACACTGAAAAGAGAAAGAGGAGATGAAAAGAGGACCCAAAAGGGAACTTTGGTGAACGCTGGTGTTAAAGGGTTGGGAAGAGGACAAAGACAACAAATGAATCAGGGAACAAGAAAGCTTGTAGAGATATGAGAGGAAGGTTAGGAAAACAGTGTTTCTGAAATCAAGAGAGAGTATACGAAAAAAGAGGGGCCAATAGTGTCAGATACTGCCAATTTATGGAGGATGAATGGTGAATTCTGATTAACGAAGAGGAAACTGACCTTAGGAAACTTACACTACCTCCCCAGCATACAGTCTCTTTACCCATAAATCCACCTTGTCAATGCTAAAGGCAGTATGGTACAACGGAAAAATAAAAAAGTAACAAACACTTGATTTGGAATCTGAAGACCCAAGTTTGAGTTATGGCTCTGGTGTTTACTATGTGAGTGGTTTAGGCTTAATCGGTTAATTATTCTATAATTTTGTTTTCTTAAGCTGTTTCAGGGAAAGAACTGCTCCACCTTTACCGTCACCTTAGTGCCTGCCACCACATCTGGAATGCAATTGGAGCTTAATATATGCTTATCAAATTATTTATTTATTAATGAAAACATTTGCTCACAACTCTATTGCAGGATGAAAAAAAGTATATTGAAATGATCATTGAAAATGGTAAAGGAACACATACACACATCTACATATATATGCATACATATATATGCACAAGCACATATACATATGTGTGTATCTGTATGTATGTATGTGTGTGTATATATATATACATATATATGTGTGTGTGTGTGTATATATATACATATATTTGTCCCCATGTTCCTGGTAGGATAAAACCTCATTTACTGAGGTTGCTATTTAGAACCCCCTGCAATATGACTCCAATGTTTTAAGTCTTACCTCTGACCCCTAACTAGGTTGACTGTTTCTACTCTAGTCAGACTGCTCTACTAAACATACCTCTCCACAGCTCATGTTTTCCTCCTTACTTTCCTCATGTCATTTCCCATTCCTAAAGTGCTTATCCCTCCCGATTTGCCTATTTCAATCTCACTCGTTGTTCTACAGTCAGGTCAAATTTCATTTCTTATGTGAAGCTTTTTTACCATTGTACCCTAAAGTGATTTCTTTTAGATCTCTAATTTATCTACCATTCATTTGCAATATGTATGGAGCCCATGTAATTTATATTTTTATGTCTGTATCTCACTTCCCCTTTAGTATGTCTGCTAGAATATGAGAGAATTGGGAAGAGTAAAAATAATAGACATACTCATGTGCTAGGGATTATACTAAACTATATCAGAGTATCTACTAGGCTATTGTAGAGTGTAATACAGGACAATGTGATATTGTCCTCTATACATAGTAGACAACCCAACATTCTTGTTGATTTATATTACAGATAATTATTTTATTATAAGGCATAAAACTGTAATTATTTCCCATTACAAAAAATAGTTGCTTTGTAATGGCAATTATTACACAGTTAAATATTTCTTCCCTGATTTTTTCTTTAGGTGGTAACAACCTACAGACTGAATAAATGGCTGGAGGAAATCAATCCATTGTGTCTGAGTTTGTGTTGCTGGGCCTCTCAAACTCCTGGGAACTTCAGCTTTTCTTCTTTGTGGTCTTCACCATAGTCTATGTGGCTTCTGTACTGGGCAACATTATCATTATTCTCACCATTGTCTCTGATTCTCATTTGAATTCTCCCATGTACTTCCTGCTCAGCAATCTATCTTTCATTGACATCTGTCAGTGCAACTTTGCCACACCCAAGATGATTGCTGACTTTCTTGTTGAGCATAAGACCATCTCCTTTGAGGGTTGTATGGCCCAGATCTTCCTTCTTCATAGTTTTGTTGGAAGTGAGATGATGCTGTTGGTAGCAATGGCCTATGATAGATTTATAGCCATATGTAAACCTCTGCACTATACTACTATTATGAATCGGAGACTTTGCATAATTTTTGTGGCTGTATCTTGGACTGTAGGGATTCTTCACTCTGTGAGTCACTTGGCCTTTACCATAGATCTACCATTTTGTGGTCCTAATGAGGTAGACAGTTTTTTTTGTGACCTTCCCCTGGTCATTGAGTTGGCCTGCATGGACAAATATGAAATGGAAATTATGACATTAACCAATAGTGGTCTGATTTCTCTGAGCTGTTTTCTAGCATTAATTATTTCTTATACTGTTATATTAGTCACTGTCCGGCATCGCTCATCAAGTGGTTCCTCCAAGGCTCTCTCTACCTTAACAGCTCATATCACAGTTGTAATTCTTTTCTTTGGGCCATGCATCTACTTCTATATCTGGCCTTTTAGCAGATTCTCTGTAGATAAATTTCTTTCTGTCTTTTATACTGTATGTACACCTCTCCTGAACCCCATCATCTATTCCCTTAGGAATGAAGATGTCAAATCTGCCATGAAAAAATTAAAGAGCCAGTGTCTCAGTTCCTGGAAATATTAAAAGACTACCATGAGAGAGAAGCCTCGTAACTGAGACACATTCCCCAGGAGATCATAAAAATCTCTGGCTGAATTAGATTTTTTTTTTACTTTATTGTTGTCTCTAAAATGGGGGAAAAAAGTTGGACAAAATATATCCCTAATTTTAACTGATAATGAGGATTCTGACTAATTCAATAATCTTAATTAAAAATACTTACTTTAAAATGGAATATATTTATTATGATAAATTTATTATCCTCACCTTTACACAATGGGGTATTTAGAAGGTATTTGGCCTTCAAATGGTTATTAAAGAGCAGTTTCATAAGAATCTATAACATTGAGAGAGAAAATGAGTATTAGAATAATACTGAGTCCCAATCATAAATTTCATGCTCATAAAAAAAAAAAGAAAAGAAAAAGCAAAAAAAAAAAAAAAAAAGCAAAGGTAAGGAGGAATCAAGTTCCTGTCTACAAGTACTCTAAATATGGCAAATTGACTTTTATAGTGGGCTCAGTTTCCTAGCCACAATTCTTCAAGCTTGGTTCCCACATGAAACGTAAATAGAATAGCGAAAAATGCTCAATTGGAAGACCAAGCATATTTCTCACTAAAAAGCTTTGCAGAATGGGCGATTGGGAAGTGTGAAATTGTCGTTGCTCTCATTTTAGTGTTTTCTATTTGCACAATGAGTGCAGAAGGAGTTAACATTGTTCATGAGTGTTATTCATTATAATAACAACACAAACATTTGAGCCATCATACTTGTTAGAAGAAATTTCTTGGGATTTCAGATAATAAGACAACTGCAGAAACAGTACAATGCCAAACACTGAGATGACTAATGGACAACCCCATCAATGATCTTGGAAACTTGATGATCATCTATGTATTTCATCTGAATTGTGCCAAGCATATTTTGCTTCTGCAATTGTTATTAAAATATTTATCCATTAATTATGGGTGCTTTGTTTCTTTTCTACACTGCCCATGCTGGTGGAATAAGAGGTAATTTTGTTTGCTTCCCTTGTTGACAAGCCAACTTCGCATATGTATTTGGACAAGGTGCCAGATCTAATTGATAGATTATGCTGTTGATTATACTCCTTGTAACTGAGCATGGTGGCAAAAGAAAGACAAAAAACTCCTTTTTACAGTACAGACATATCCCCCCTTCTGTTTCCTCTTTCCATTTATTATGCATATCTAAGAATTTAAAATTGGGTAATGATCACACTAGGTAAGGAGATTTATCTATTATCCAAATAGAATTAACACAGCAGTAATGAGAAGAAAGGAGACTGTCAACCTCTGTGAATAGTGCTGGCTTTACATTTATAGAACATCACAGAATCAGAGTTTGAAGGGACTTGAAAATTGATCTCCCTAACTTACCATCAAAGTGGGCATCCATTCTTTGCTTTAACAGTCCCTGGGAATCACTTTTTCCCAAGACAATTGCAGTTATAATAGCTAGTAAGTTTTTCTTTACGTTGAATCTAAATTTTCGTCTTAGCAATGTCCATTTCCCCAATGACTCATTTCTTCAAACCTTCAAATTGTTATTCCAGAAATGTTAAGTACTGATTCCTCCTTCCCTCTTGCTCCTGTACTCCCATGTTTACTCATGGGGATTTTGTGAAGACCAAATGAAATAACCATGTAAAATATTTGAAACTTTAAAGCTTCTTATAGATGATAACTGTCACTGTTTTATTATTATTAAATTATTTTATTTCTTTTCAAAGTTCTAAAATCACTTCCATATATCTTATATCATTTCCCCTGCCTCCATTCCCCCTCCTTCCCCATTCCCTCCCTGAGACGGTGTACCATCATGTATAGGTTCTACACATATGTTCCTATTAAATACATTTTCACCTTAGTCATGTTGCAATGAAGAGCTAAAATGAATAGGAGAAACCGTAGAACAAAACACAACATAATACAAAAGAAAATGGTGTACTTCATTCTGTTACCCAATTCCATAGTTCTTTCTCTGGATGTGGAAGGCATTCTTCCTCAAGAGGCCATTGTAAATTTTTTTAAGTACTTGCACTGCTATAAAGTACTAAGTCTATCAGAAAAATTCCTCTCATACTGTCGTTCTTGCTGTGTACAAAATTCTCCTGGTTCTGCTCCTGTCACTCAGCATCAATTCATTTACATCCTTCCTGGCCTCTCTGAAATCTTTCCATTCATCATGTCTTAAAGCACAATAGTATCCATTACATTCAAATACCACAATTTATTCAACCATTCCCCAATTGATGGGCACACCTTTGATTTCCAGTCTTTGGAAACCAAAAAGAAAGCAGCTATAAATATTTCCTGTACCTGTGAGACCCTTTCACATTTCTATGGTCTCTTCGGTATGCAATCCCAGAAGCATTACAGCTCGGTCAAAGGGTATACACATGTTTGTAGCCCTTTGGGCATAGTTCCAAATCGTTCTCCAGAATGGTTGAATCAGCTCACAACTTCACCAACAATGAATTAGTGTTCCAACTCTCCCACATCTTTTCCAGCATTTGTCATCTTCCTGTTTTGTCATGTTAGCCAGTCTGAGACATGTGATGTTGTACCTCAGAGTTGTTTTGATTTGCATATCTCTAATCAACAGTGATTTAGAACATTTTTTTCTTATGGCTATAGATAACTTTTATTTCTTCCTCTGAAAATTGCCTGTTCATATCCTTTGACTATTTATCAGTTGGGGAATGACTTGTATTCTTGTACATTTGCCTCAGTTCTCTATTTTAGAAATGATACCTTCATCACAGACACTAGTTGCAAAAATTCTTTCCCAGTTTTCTGCTTTCCTACTAATTTTAGTTCCATTGGGATTGTTTGTGCAAAATCTTTTCAATTTAATATAATCAAAATTATCTATTTGCAATGACAATGTTATCAATCTCTTGTTTGGTCAAACATTTCTCCATTCTCTAAAAATCTGAGAAATATGTTATCCCTTGTTCTCCTAATTTGCATATAGTATCAATCTTTACACCTAGATCACATATCCATTTGGATTTTATTTTTATGTACCATGACAGGCATTGGTCTATGCCCAGTTTCTGACACACTGTTATCTAGTTTTCCCAGCAATTGTTTTTTAAACAGTGAGTTTGTATCCCAGAAGCTGGGGTCCTCAGGTTTATCAAACAGTAGATTGCTATAATCATTGACTACAGTGCTTAAGTATCTCACCTATTCCACTGATTTACCCCTGTTTCTTAGTCAGGACCAAGTGGTTTTGATGATTGCTAATTTATAATACAATTTGAGATGTGGTAGGGCTAAACCACCTTCTCTATAATTTCTTTTCATTAGTTCTCTGCATATTCTGGACCTTTTCGTGTTCCAGATGAAATTTGATATTATTTTTTCTGACTCTAGAAAATAATTATCTGATAGTTTGATTGGTATGGCACTGAATAAGTATATTAATTTAGGTAGGATTATCATTTTTATTATTTTGGCCCAACATAACCATGAGCAACTGAGGTTTTTCCACTTAATTAGAACTGACTTTATTTGTGTGAAAACTGTTTTGCAATTATCTTCATATAGTCCCTGGTTTTGTTCTGGCAGGTAGATCCTCTGATACTTTATAATGTCTACCATAGCTTTAAATGGGTTTTCCCTTTCTATCTCTTGCTATTGGACTTTGTTAGTAATATATAGAAATGCAGATGATTTATATGGGTTTATTTTGCAACCTACAACTTTGTCAAGGTTGTTTATTATTTCGAGTAGATTTTCCTTGAATCTCTGGGATTCATCATATCATCTACAGAGTGACAACTTAGTTTTTGCTTTGCCTATTCTAGTTCCTTCAGTTTCTTTTTCTTCTCTTATTGCTACAGCTAATATTTCTAGTACCATATTGAATAGCAGTGGTGATAATGAACATCCTTGTTTCACCCCTGATCTTACTGGAAATGCATCTAGCTTATTCCCAATGCCTGCTGATAGTTTTAGGAAGATACTGCCTATTATTTTATGGAAAGTTCCATTTATTGCTATGCTTGCAGTTTTTTCAGTATCTCCGGGCATTGTATTTTGTCAAAAGCTTTTTCTATATCAATTGAGATAATCGTGTGGTTTCTGTTAGTTTTGTTGTTGATATGATCAATAATGCTGATAACTTTCCTAATATTGAATCAGTCCTGCATTCCTGGTATAAATCCTTCCTCATCATGATGTATTATTCTCAGGTTTAGTTGCTATATTCTTTGTGATAATACCTTGTCTAAATATTTTGCATCTATATTCATAAGAAAAATCGGTCTATAATTTTCTTTCTCTGTTTTGGCTCTTCTTGGTTTAGTTATCATAGCCATATTTGTATCATAAAAAGAATTTGATAGAACTCCTTCTTCCCTACATTTTCCAAATAATCTAAATAGTGTTGGAATTAACTCTTTTTTAAATGTTTGGTAGAATTCATTTGTAAATCCATCTGACCATGGAGATTTTTTCCTAGAGCTTGTTCACTGATGGCTTGTTCAATTTCTTTTTCTGAGATGGGTTTATTTAAGTATCCAACTTCCTCTTCTGTTAATCTGGACAATTTATATATATTTTTTAAATTATCACTTCATTAGGTTGTTGAGATTATGGGTATAAAGTTGGGCAAAGTAATTTCTAATTATTGTTTTTATTTCCTCCTCACTGGATGTTAGTTCAACCTTTTCTTTTTGATATTGGTAATTTGGTTTTCTTCTTTCTTTGTTTTAATCAAATGGACCCAAGGTTTTTCAGTTTTATTAGTTTTTCTATGAAACAAAGTTTTAGTTTTGTTTATTAGTTCAATAGCTTTCTTAATTTCACTTTTGTTAATCTCTCCTTTGGTTTTCAGTATTTCTAATTTGTCATTTCCTTGGGGATTTTCAATTTGTTCGTTTTTCTAGCTTTTTCAACTGAATGCCCAATTCATTGACCTCTTCTTTCTCTATTTTATTCATATAATCATTCAAAGGCATAAAATTTCCCCTAAGAAATGCTTTTGCAGTATTCCATAAGACTTAGTAGGTTCTCTCATTTTTGTCATTCTCTTGAATAAAGTTGTTGATTGTTTGCACGATTTTTGCTTAAACCCACTGATTCTTTGGGATTAGATTATTTAGTTTCCAATTAATTTTTGGCTTATTTATCCATGGCCTTTGACTACATATAATTTTTATTGATTTATGATCTGAGAATTATGCATTAACTATCTCTGCCTTTCTGCACTGGATTCTGGGGTTTTTATGCCCTATGTGGTCAATTTTTGTATATGTGCAATGTACTGCTGAGAAAAAAATGTTGTATTCCTTTCCATCTCCATTCAATTTTCTCCAGAGATCTATCTATCATATCTACCTGATCCAGAGTTTTACTCACCTCCTTAACTTCTTTCTTGTTTATTTTGAGGTTAGATTTATCAAGTTCAAAGAATGGGAAGTTGAGATGCCCCATTAGTATAGTTTTGCTGTCTATTTCTTCCTTTATCTCCCTCAACTTCTCCTCTAAGAATTTCGTTGCTATACCTTTTGGAGTATATAATTTTAATAATGAAATTTCTTTGTTTTCTATGGTGCCTTTTAGCAAGATATAGTTTCCTTCCTTATCTCTTTTGATTAGATCTATTTCTGCTTTTGCTTTGTCTGAGATTAGGATTGCTACCCTTGTTTTTTTGTTTTTTTTTGTTTTTTTTTTTTTTACAGTAGATGAAGCACAATATATTCTGCTGCAACCTTTAACCTTTACCCTGTGCCTTTGCCCCAGTTTCAAATGTATTGCTTGCAAACAACATATTGCTGAATTGCATTTTTTTTTTTAAATCCTTTCTGCTATTTGTCTCCGTTATATGGGAGAGTCCATTCCATTCATATTCATAGTTATGGGTATTATCTGTGTCTTTCCCTCCATCCACTTTCCCCTCCATTTATGCTTTTAGTTCTCACTTCCACCTTTACCTTCAGAATAGAGTTCTAATTTTTAACCCATAGTCTCCTTCAGTCTTCCCTCCCTTCTTTCTGCCTCCCTTCCTTTTACTCCCCTTTTCCCTTTACTACTTCTTGTTTCCCTTTTAGACTTCCCTTCCATTTCTTTCCCCTTCCCTTCCTACTGACTATAGAGTGAGTTATGTTTCTATGCTTAACTGAGTTTATTTTTCCCACCTTGAACCAAATCAGATGAGAGTAAATCTCAAACAATGCTTATCTCCTTCCCTTCTTTTTGTCTACTGCAATATATTTTTGTACCTTTTCCTGTGATGTAATTTGACTTTTTCTGCCTCCTGCTTTTTGCATCTCCCATTACAATCCCTTCGCATGCTTAAATCCCATTTTTTTTATTATCACAGCCTTTACCTTATACCTGCTCCCTCTATCTACGTATATCCTTTTTATATATCATAATAAATTTACAATTCTCAAGATTAACAAGTATCATCTTATAAATACTACCTCTTATTGCTATAAAATACTTCTTACTGTTAGTCCCAGTTTTAATTGTTTTACATATACCAAGCAATATTTATGAAGTTACAAGGCAAGTAGATTAGATTAACCAGTCTTTATTTTCTATCTTTCTTTCATTCTTCCTTCTGTTTCCTTTTTTCCTTCCTTCTTTCCTTTTTCTTTCTTCCTTCCTTTCTTTTCTCTCTCTCTGTTTCCCTCTGTGTGATTCTCTCCTCTTATTTTATCCTAAATATCTGTCCTGTGATGTGAAATCAATTCTTTTTAACTGAAGTTTTAACTGAAGAAGTTAGAATAGCAAGTGGTGGTGGGAATTGAGTAAACGACACTGATTCGATCTTCTGAGTCACTTCTGGCATTAGCTCAGTTCTCTTTCATTTAATTATGTGTCCATTCCAGTTTCTGTCTAATAAGAAAGCTTTATTCAGTTTTGAGAATTGTGACAAAACTCTATTGCATTGTTTCAACCTAGTCTTGTGGAATTGGGAAGCTAGACCACATCTAATCTACTGCTTAGGAACTTTTTACTAAGGAGTTACATTATGCTGACCAGAAACCCAGGTAAATTCAATGATTGATTGAAGGAGTTTTCTCACATTATACATCTCCAGCAACCCCTATGTCTTACATGAAAACTGGCTCCATATAGATTGATCAATTATTGTTTCCATGTTCCTGGGGAGAGTGGAACACTTCTTTTTTTCTGAATTCAGAGAATTGCACCTGTTCAGTATCCCCCATTGTCATTGAAAAATCCCTAATCTTTCCTCCCAATAGAAATCAGATTACCTAATTTTGTATGCTCATTTGTACATTTTAATGGTTTTCTTTTAATTAATTTGTCTTAATCTATTAATAGTTTTTAATACACAAAAATCTGTCTCCCTTGTATTCAGTGTCCAATGCTAAAACTGAGGGATCTGGTCCCAATTTCTTATGAAACTGACATGGATTCGTTAATAAACTGGTTATGTTCAGAAATACTTAACTCTTTTATGTTTCACCCAGCACATAAGAACACTGAAATTCAAACCTTAATTGGCTCTGTCACTGACTATACCTATCAGGCCATAACTTCAAAAGTTAATGTTTCTGGACCTCAATTCATTTATCTATTAAATTAGAAGGTTCAATTAGGTGTTCTCTAAGGTCCCTGCCAACTTTAAATTCCACGGCTTTTTTAGTATTACCACCTCTATAGGTATCTGACTGAGACTCAAAGGGCTAGATTCAATCAGATATCTGAAGTAAGGACTTCTGTGTTCCTACTCACCTAAGGATTTGGTTGTGTTTTGAGTCTTCAGACTAATACAGAGCACTTGCTTAAATTTGTCTTCTATCTTATTAAGGGCTCTTGTGCATTAGTGGATGGTTCCATTTGCTTTAGAAAAGTTACCACAATTTATTTATTATTACAGAAACAACCAAGAGGAAGTTGACTTGGAGCCTGTCAATTGTTTGACAGCTCATTTGAAGCTCACATAATGCAACCAGTTAACTCACTGTGAATTACAAGCGAGCTTCCACAAGAATAGAGTCAATTATTGGAAACATGATACAGAAACAGCCAATC
Source organism: Notamacropus eugenii (assembly GCF_028372415.1). Classification (NCBI taxonomy): domain Eukaryota; kingdom Metazoa; phylum Chordata; class Mammalia; order Diprotodontia; family Macropodidae; genus Notamacropus; species Notamacropus eugenii. Next base: position 15,268,330 of record NC_092878.1, read on the forward strand.
AATTCATCCAGCATAGGTGGGAAAGGAGTCAATTAAACCTGTCACAGATAGTACACAAGGGTTTTTTTTTCTTCTCATAGGTTGTGCTTGTAAATATTATCAAGTCTTGGTCTTCTGTGTCTGTATCTTGAGCTTCCCTATTACTGTGGTAAATTTTTATTGTCAGATTCTTCTTCCATTTTTTTTTACTCATCCTTCCATCCTACATCACGGCAGTGCTGGGCTCTTCTCACTTCGTGCTGGGATGTCTTGCCTGAGCTTCTGTCTTTTAAGGAGCTTCTATTGTTTTCTTTTTATTCATTTATTTAATGTTTGTGATTATCATTTATTTTTCGGTACTTAACATTCATTTCCACAATAATTTGAATTCAAAATTTTCTCTCCATCTCTCCCCATACCCTACTCCTGAACAGCAGGCGCCCCATCTACCCCTTCCTCTAGTATGTCCTTCCTTCTATTACCCACACTTCTTTCTTACCCCTTACACTCTATTTTCTTGTAGTGCAAAATAGATTTCTATACTCTGTTGCCTGCGTAGCTTAATTTCCAGTTGCATGATAAAACATTTTAATATTCATTCTTTAAGAGCTGAGTTCCTTATTCTCTCTCTCTCTCCCTCCCCACCCACCCTCATTGAGAAAACAGGCAATTCAATATAGGTCATATATGTGTAACAATGCAAAGCACTTGCATATTATTTATGTTGTAAAAGACTAACCACGTTATGCTCTAATCCTATCCTGCCCTTCATTTATTCCATTCTCTTCATTGACCTGTCCTCCCACAATAGTGTTTGTTTCTGATTATCCCTTTCCATGATTTGCTGTCCCTTCTTCCCTCTTCTATCCCCTTCCTTCTTTCTTGCAGGATAAAATAGATTTCCATATCCAATTGAGTTTGTGTTATTCCCTGCTTAAGCCAAATTCCTTGAGATTAAAGCTTAATTATTTCCTTTCATCTTCCCCCTCTTCCCCTGTAATGTAAAAGCCCTTCCTTAGATCTTTTATGTGAGATTATTTGCTACATTCCACGTCTCATTTTCTCTCACTACTAGTACATTTCTTTCGATGATAAATTATATTTTTCAGTTATTCTCCCTTTAAATTCAGCTTACCCTGTGTCCTTTTTCTTTGTATACACATACACACACTCATATAAATACATACTTTTATAATATATATATAATGCATATATATACATATGCATATATGCAGATACATACACACATACACACACATACATACCTACACCTATCTAATATATACAAACATAAATACCCATACACACCTATATATATATTCCCTCTATCCTAATACTGGAAAACGGCTCATGAGTTACAAATAACATCTTTCCATGCAGGAATGTAAGCAGTTCTATTTTAATGAGTTCCTTAAGCTTCTCTTTCCTGTTTACCTTTTCATGTTTCTCTTGATTCTTGTATTTGAAAGTGAAATTTTCTATAGCGCTCTGGTCTTTTTCAACAAGAATGCTTGGAAATCCTCTATTTTATTGAAATTCCATTTTTTCCCCTGAAGTATTGCACTCAGTTTTGCTGGGTAGGTGATTATTGATTTTAATCCTGTGTCCTTGGACCTCTGGAGTATCATATTCTAAGTCCTTTGATCCTTTAATGTAGAACTGCTAAATCCTGTGTTATCCTGATTGTATTTCCACAAAATTTGAATTGTTTTTTTTCTGGTTGCTTGTGATATTTTGTCCTTGAGCTCGGAACTCTGGAATTTGACTACAATGTTCCTAGGAGTTTTCCTTTTAAGATTTCTTTCAGGAAATGATCCGTGAATTCTTTCCCTTTCCATTTTACCATCTGGTTCAAGAATATCAGGGCAGTTTTCATTGAAGATTTCTTGGAAGATGCTGTCTAGTCTCATGGTTTTCAGGCAGACCAATAATTTTTAAATTATCTCCCCTCTATCTGTATTCCAAGTCAGTCATTTTTCCCAATGAGATATTTCACATTGTTTTCTATTTTTTTCATGTTTTGGTTTTGTTTTATAATTTCTTGGTTTCTCATAAAGACAGTAGTTTCCATCTGCTCCATTCTAATTTTTAAAGAACTCTTTTTCAGTGAACTTTTGGACCTCCTTTTCCATTTAGCCAATTCTGCCTTTTAAAACATTCTTCTCCCTATTGGCTTTTTGGACCCCTTTTACGATTTGTATTAGTCTATTTTCAAAAATGTTATTTTCTTCAGCATATTTTGCCCTCTCCTTAAGGAAAGTGTTGACTTGCTTTTCATGATTCTCTTGCACTACTCCCATTTCTCTTTCCAATTTCTCCTCCACCACTATTACTTGATTTTAAAAATTCTTTTTGAGTTCTTCAATTACCTGAGATCATTGCATGCTTTTGTTTTGGGAAGTTTTGGATGTAGAAGCCTTGACTTTTATGTCTTCCCCTGATGGTATGCTTTGTTCTTCCTCAAATGAAAGGATAGAAGAGAAATGACTGTTCATCAAGAAAGCAACCTTATATAGTCTTGCTTTTTTCTCCTTTTTGGAACATTTTCCCATCAAGTTACTTGACTTTTGAGTCCTTTGTCAAGTGGAGGTACACTCTAGGGACCTGTAAGTTCTCAATCCCTCAAAGGTGGTACAATCAAGGGAGAGGAATTTACTCCTGTCCTGGCCTGCACTCTGATCTGTGAGCAACCACAAGCATTGTTAACTGCCCATGATCAGTGTCGAGGATTTCCTCTCCAGAGCCTCCACCAGTTCCATTATGCCAGTGCTCTGCCTCATCCCAGGACCACCACTCAGAACTGAGACCCATATTGGCTGGTTGATTCCCCCAGGATCTTTTGGACGAGATCTCCAAAAGTGGACATTGCTGCTGCAGTGCTTGCTGCAGCTCTGGGGCCAGAGCACACACCCCTCTCACTCAGATGAAAGCTTCCTCACTGATCTTTAAAGCTGCCTTTGACGTTTGTGGGTTGAGAAATCTGGAAATTGCAGATGTTCCCCGAGATTCTGTGCCCTGAAATCTGGTCCTGTTCTGTCTGTGTAGCATGGCTCAGTCTGGGCTGCGCTCTGCTCTGAACCTGATGTGATAGACCTTTCCTTTTGGCCTTCTAGGCTGACTTGGACTGGAAATCTCTTTCACTCTATCTTTTTGTGGCTTCTCCTGCTCTAGAATTTGTTGAAAATCATTTTCTACAGGTACATTATGGTCTATAGAGAGACAGCTAGTGGAGGTTCATCCTTCTGCTCCACCATCTTGTCTTTGCCCCCTTCTGTTGTTTTCACACCTCATTCTGGGGGCCTTCAAGTTTTCTGTGATTCTTAGGTGACATAATCCTGGGATAAGTCTGTTCACTATCCTCCTGACCAGACCTATGCAAATTCTTAACATAAGTATTAGTTTGTTGCATTGTGTGTGAACTAGTTTTAGTACATTGTTGTTGGACTCAGTCCTTTCAAAGTTTATGTAGATTGAGTAACTAAAATACTCCCCTTTTAAAACTGTTTTTTGGCCCTGGATGTTTCAGTAAGAGTTAAAGGTTAGAATTGTCTGCCTTCTCTATTCTTAGGATCAGAGCCACAGAGCCAAGGATTTTGAAATTGTTCATTGTTCCATACACATTTCATGCCTCTCCACTTGGGGAACGGGACTATTCCTCTATAGCCTGCTGCTGTGACCTTGAATTGTGTAATAAATAGAAGAGCTGCGAGCTGGCAACCATTCTTGCTCTCAGCATTGATTCTGGAACTTCTGTGATCTCTCTGTCCCAGTTCTTGTATCCTTGGTGTTTAACTTTGACCCTCTTGCCATCTCTGGGCACTAAGAAGCTCCCTAACACTGCAACTTCCATGTCACTGCCTCCACTGCAGCCATACTGTGCTCCTGGCCAGAACCTACTCTAATGTCTGCAGATTTCACTTGCTATGTTTTTAAGATGACCTGGGCTATAAAAAAGTAACTCCCTGGGACTTTTTCTTGACTTTCCCAATCAGAGTACGGTTTGGAATGATTTTTAGGTCATTGGAGAGAAGTTGTACTGGATTATCTGAGCAAAAATGCTGACTATCATTGATCCACCTTGATTCTGCATCTATGTATCTTTATCTGCATATGGTCTTTGCTTTTCTTCAGCTGTAAACAAATCTGATATGTGATGTATTGTGCCATTATATGCAATTCACATTTACAATGTGTATGTTACATACTTTGTATTTGCACATGGATTATTTATCTGGAATGCATAGTCAAATGACTATGACTACACTCAAAGTATATTTCTTTTAAATAAATAAAATTGTAACACTAGGGCAATATTTGACCTCCTACTTTTTCCCTAACCTACAATAGAAGTCCTCCCTCTAACACTTATTAGAAATAAGGTCTTGAGTAAGTCAAAGTTTTTTAAAGTCTCTGAGTCTTAGTTTCTTATTCTCTAAAATGAGAATAAAACTACTTTAACTTGGTTTAAAATGCATGTTTCACAGAAAGTGCTTAAAAAATTGTAGTGCACTATAAAAATGGGAAATAGTATTATGTAAAATTAAAGTACCTACTGTGGACAAAAGAGAGATATCAGCTTCCTTTCCAGATTGTTTTATTTTGTCTTATGCAGAATAAACTGTTTTTTTTTAAAGTAAAATTGGCAGTGCTTAAAATGGATAGAAGAAAGAAAAGGAACCAAATTAAATTGAATATTTACCAGTTGGTATTAAGTCAGTGCCATGAATAAGGAGGAACTTAAAGAAGAATTTTAAATTGGGGAGTACAGAAACATAAAAGCATTTTTGAGATAGAATTTAGTGAAAATACTGCAATAAGTAGAATGCTACATTTAGATTCAGGAAAACCTGGATTCAAGTCCTGCCTCTGACCAGTGCATGTACTGTTATGACTCCTAGGTAAATCATTTAAATTCTCAGTGCTATGGACAACTTTGAATCTCTTAAGTCACCAAAGAATTATTGACAGTTTATATTGGTAGGAGGAATTTTCTCTGTTCTCTGTACCATTTTTGTCAAACTCAAGTAGAAATGGATACCTGTGGAAGTATACTGAATTAGCAAAGCCCAAATATTGTCCATATTGTATTGGATTTTTATTTTACTAAACATTTTCCAATGACATTTTAACCTGGTTCATGAGGGCATGAGTTTGATATCTCTGCTCTGTACCAATGAAACAAGTGTGCTGCATTATTTTTCATTGTGAACACTTGAGGGGGAAGATGATGATGATCTGGGTGTAGTTGAACTGCATGGATACGAACTGGAAAAAATATGTCTGTAGTTAGAAGAACAACAGCAATCAATAGCATTCAAACTGAATTCAAGGTAAAATAAACCAGTCAAGGGGACTTACTAGAAGGTTCTTGAAAGCTTTCCTTCAAACTATGTTACAAGATATATAGGCTACAAAATTTTGGCTTATTAAATTTGCTTGGGCTATCTACAGAATGCTTCAGGCCATTCATACCCCCTTTTTAATCATTTCTACCTCCTTTGTTTCCCATCTCACAAGATCAAAAGAACATACATGTCTGATCCTACCCATAGCAGAGCCATGGGCCTTAAATATTGTGATGAGAAACTCTATCCTCTTCATCTTTAATGCTTATTTTCTTGATCATGATGCTCATTAATTATCATGCAATGCTTGAATGACTGAATGATTATTTGCACTTTGCCTATTCTAGTCCTCTTTACACTTAGACATCAGTCCTTCTTATGCAATAAATAGTATAGCACTTGAAAGCATCTACCAATATTTTCTGTGAAGAAAAACATTGAACAAAATAACAGAATAAAAATGAGAGGTAGGGGGATTTTCAATTTCTCTTAATTTCTGGCCTTAATAAGTTCTCACCTAAGTTTCTTGGGGTCCTGGAACTGTGTGCCAATGCTTCATGTAAAGGCTACTTTAGGCAAGGAACTCCTAGGAAAAGAAGCACACAATAAGGTGAAGTAGGATCAAATTACAAACCCTCTGAACATGACAAAACTTCACGGTGACTTTGTGAGAGGTATAGTGGAAACGGTATGGAAGCGAACTCAAAAAGGAGTTAGGTTCAAATCCTGCTTAGACATTTTAGTTGTATGAACCTAGGCAAGTCCTTTAACTTCATGAGATTCAGCTTCCCCATTTGCATAAAAGGGAAATTGATCTAGATTGTCTTTAAGGTACCCTTTGTGTATTCTATGGCCAAATGACACTGGCTTCCTTATCATTTTTGGTACAGGACACTCTAAATTATAGACATTTTTATTGGCTGTTCCCCCACATCTGGAAATTTCCCCCTCCTCATTTAAACTTCCTGTCGTTCTGGATTCTTTGAAGTATCAGCTAAAATTTTACCTTCTTTTACCAGAAGACTTTTCTATTCCTTCTTAACCTTAAAACCTTTGTTTCTGATATTATCTCTAATATATCTTCTGTATACCTTGTTTATTGTTTGAATGTTGTCTCAGTCATTGGACTGTGAGCTCCTTAAGAGTGGGACCTTTTTTAGCTTTCTTTTGATCCCCATTACTTAACATAGTGACTGGCAGATAGTAGGCATTCAAAAAAAATTTGTTGTCAATATGACTTCCTAGGTAAAAATTTGTAATCTGTATTCCTTGTGGAATGTGCTCTCTCTTGAAATCACAAAGCAACCATGTCCCTGGAAAAATCAAAGAAGACTGTTTTAATAACTCCCACAGCAAGATGACTTCATTCCACAAACATTTTCCTATTGGTCACTGACAAATGTGGTTAGATTTCTGAGTTTTAACGTTTTGCTACATTGAAGATAAACACATTAGGTTTTTTGGTGGAAATGTGATTAATTTCAGAGTGATGGTTTTGAGGGGTCCTCTTCTCTTTCCTGATGCTGCTCTTTTTGAGTCTGCTTAAGAACTGGTAGGTGGAAACAGATAAGATTGACTCGCATCAAAGATACAACTTGGACACCATGATAACAAATGTAAAAAGGGGTGAAAGAAGTGGTCTTAGCTTACATTTGTTCCAAAGTCCAAGGAGATTTTAATACTTGTTTGAAGTGTCTCAGACACCTAACATATTTGTGTGACTTTTTACTTCAATAGTATTCAATAGTTTCATGGTCTTGGAATCTACATTTGACTGAGGCCTTTGAGTAGTCAAAATTGTGGGCAAAATTAAGAGTTGACCTTTAATGCAGGCAGAATACAGAAGAAGTTAAGAAGTAGGAATTAACCTTAAGGGAATATTTTGGTATCCAAGTATAGTTTACTCATCTGACATAATTTGCATACTTTTCAAAATTCAGCATCCATCCTGGACTTTTACAGAACTTATGAGAAAAGGTAACTTTTTACTCTAAGCAGGGCTGATGATGATGATTGCCATTTGTTATTAGGAAAGAGAGTGAACAAGGAACTAGATTTTCATTGGCACTTAAATTATAATTTTCAGAATTTATGAAATCTTGTTTGTTTCTGATATTAGCTACAGGGAAAATATAAATGCATTGAGAGAATGAAATGGGATTTACCTTGAGCCTCTGAATACTGGGGACGACAAAGGTTTTGAGTAAAGTCTTTCAACTAAAATAGGGAGTTTTCAGCATTAGAAAACCCATGTAAATAATTTCCATTTGACTTAGCTTTATTAAGAGCATAAGAAGCAAACTTCTGCAGGTGTCTGGAACCTCTAATTACAGCCATTCAGCCCTCAAGAATCCTTGTGAGATACCTGTGACAGGGGCAAAAAGGTGATGTAATGGATATAGCACTGGGCCTGGAGTCAGTAGGTCCTGAGTTCAAATGTGATCTCAGACACTTTACTAGCAGTGTCACCATACATGAGTCACTTAAGCCAGATCACCTTGTAAAGAGAAAAAGATATTAGTCATGATATATCTAGCTTGTTCCATCTATCCTGTACTCTATTAGGTACCTCATACTTTAGATCATAGAGTTAGTTTAGAATAAATTAATCACTTAAAGACTTTGAATCAATTACTAGCTTTTCCCTATACTGTGTAACTTCAAGGAAATTACTTAGCCTCTCTGAGTCCTAATTTTCTCATCTATAAAGAGGGATAACAATATATGTACTCTTCACTTTATAAGGTGATTGTGAAGAAAGGGCTCTAATAACACGTAAATACCAGAAAAAAAGTGAGAAATTGGCAATGTGAGTCAGCTCATTGCTGTAGAGAGGGAATTTGGGAGCAAATTAATAAACTGGGTCTTCTTGATTTAAATAATCCACCATTTTGGAGACAGAGAAAAAAACTTGCTCAGAGTCTCAATCAGTATCATGCTTTGTGAGTACTTCATGAGCATGGTAGGATAAAGGTGCACATAACTTATAAGAACAAATCTCACAATAAAAAGCAGGGATCATTATTTAATTGAAAGTGAATTTCTTGCCCATATTGTAGAGGAAGTGAAAGCTATATTTTTTCCCAATAGCAAACATGTATCTGAATTTTTAAATAAATTTGCTTAATATCCATAATGCATATATACATATTTATATGCAAACACATTATACACTCATAAATACATATGCACATACACACACATATAAATACATGCATGTATATATGCATACATACATATATGCACACACATGTATACACATATGTATGTATGTATTTATGTGTATATCTGTATGTGTATGTGTGTATGTGTATATGTATATGTACCTGAACATGCACATATAAATCTATGTGTATATAAACAAATGTGTATTTAAGTCTATATATACGCATGCATATATTTGTGTGTATGTATGTGTATATACCCATACCCCTACATACACACACGCACACAAAATATTCTCAGATATATTAATGTATTTTTTCCATAAGACTTTTGGGATATTCTGTATACATACATACATACATACTCACCTGGATATCCACATGTGATTCCATGCATACATATCAGTATGCATATGTATGTATATAGCAAGCAAAACTACATGATGACTTCCTATATGCTCCCCCCATCCAGGTGCTTTCTCTCTCCTTCCACCTTTATATAGGCATACAGAATCTTTACATGCCTCAAACTTTCATAATTTCTCTGCTAAAGTCTTTCTATTCCTTTAGGACGTAGCTCATGTTTTACCAGTAGATTAAAACTCCCTAAGAACCTTTAGGAGCTAATAGAGAGTGTGCTGGATTTGGAACGCGAGGACATGAATTCAAATTCCATTCTTTCTACTTCTTTATTTGTATGTATTTGAATAAATCCCTTAACTACTTTGAATCTCACTTTCCTTATCTATAAAATGCAATACAGGTGATCTTTAAGGTCCTTTCAAACTCTGAAACCTGTACTTTTTCCAACCCACTCCTTATGCTTCCACATACATTGGCCAAAGTGCTCTTTCCCTTCTCAAATTTTCTTAAATTACTTATCAGTAATTTATAAGCATTATGTTAAAATATTTATGTCCTATCCCCTTATGGCATTCTACACTAATTTGTGTACTTTACATCTCCTCTATTAGGCTGCAAGTTCCCTACAAACAAATACCATGTTACATTAAATCTTCATATCACTAGTTCATAATAGTTCTTTTTACATGTTGGGGATTAATGTTTCCTGAACTGAATTAAATAAAATTGAATTGATCTTAAGGAAATATGACATGCACTTTTCTCCCAGTTACCTTTGTTCAGCTTGCTTGTTCCTGTACCTGGATAGAAAAGACTATAATTTTGGGGGGCTCATCCTAATAATTATCTTGACTTGATAGTTATCTTGATAGCCAGAATATCCTTTTTTTCTGTCCTCATAGTTGATTTTTTCATGCTCAGTCTCCACGTTAATCCTGTTCATTTTGTAGTCCATACTTATACTGCCAGACCTAAAAATATTTTTAATAATTACTTGAGCTGATGGAGACGGGAGACAAGGCAGGGATTGGCTGTAAGGAGCCACCGCTCAGTAGTTTTTTGGCTTCCAAACTTTCCCTCTCTATAATGGCATTTTCTACAGGACACTTGGCTGGACATTGTTGCTGAACCAGACCAGTATCTTAGGTTAGGCAAAAAATAAATAAAATAAAATAAAATATATATATACATATATATATATGTGTGTGTATATATATATGTATATATGTGTATATATACATATATATACACATATATATGTGTGTGTGTGTATATATATTTATATATATATATACATACATATATATATGTAAAACTGGCCCTTCAGACTCCATATGCCCTTACTAGTAAATTCTTTCTTCCTGGGGAATATTAGTAATATGTTAATGAAGTTTTTATTCAGGGATACTGGGACCTTCTAAAAACCTTTGGTTATCTAGTGATCAAGCTGAGTGTTTGATCTGATGTGCTGATGTCAAAGGCCATGAAACTCCCATTTGATTCTCCTGTTTGAGCTTAGGGTTAGAAATAGAAAAGATATTTCAGAATGAAAAGTGTCAAATAGAGATTTGTTCTGTGATGATAAAAGGTGGTAGATCTTTATGGGAACATAAATGAATTGGGAGTCAAAAACTTAAACTTCAAAATCTCAGCTCAGTCACTTATTATCAAGGTTATCTTCAAAAGCCTCTTATAACTTACATTGGTCTCAGTTTTCTGAAGACTGGGACCCGAAGGTCCTTTCTAGGACTAAATCTATTGTACAATTAGACAAATGATGAACTTGTACCTATAACAATTCCTTTAAAGTGTAGTGTGGAGTTGAAGGAGATGCAGGTACCTAATAATTATTTGGACTCTGTGAAGTAGTGGTATTACTATGTTTCTTCTTTCTCTTTTTTATTTTTATTTTCATATCTAAGAGTAAAAGGATTTTGTATATAAATTATGTGCATATGTAGACATGTGTATGTATATATGTATATACAACTAACAAGCACTATTTACTCTTCTTCCCATCTCTTTGTCCATTTTTTTTAAAAAGGAAAAATGAAACTCTTGCTTCATATGTAAAACATAGCCTAACAAAATTAATTTAGGAAACACTTTCTAGGAAGTGACTTATAATTATCAGACATAAATATATAGAAGAACAAATAATAACTTCCAAATATTATATGAATTATTAATGTATTAAGTATTGACAAAGTTCTTTAACAGTATGGCTCTGTGCTGCACACAAAGAACATGTCTGGCTGGAAGGAATTTGGATTTATGGCTAAATATTTGCATAGAATTTCCCCCCTCCAAACATAGTAACTATGAAGACATTTACAGCTGGAGATGGAGTGGGGGGAGAGAAACACAGGTATTCCTAATTATGTAACATGGCTTCTCTGTCTTGTTCTAGGCAGTTTGAGAGAAATTTAAACAGAAAAAAGTCAGTAAGGTTTTGAAAAAAAGGACTGTCAAAGTTCTTCCACTGTTTTCATACCTGGCAGGAAATAGAAGTTTCTTGTGCCTTTCTCTTAGCCCTTTACTTTCCATTTTCTTTAACTCAATCATTTTTATTTTATTCTTCATTTTATTTTTAATTTTTTTACATCAACTAAATTTTTCTAGTATCTTCTTATTTGATGACCACATGCAAAGTTGATTTTTGACTCAAATTACGAAATTTGGTGTTGTGGAATTCAGACCATCTGAAACAAGGTGGTACAATATAGAACGCAATTTTAAAACTATGCTTTGATCCATAGTTCAAATTCAATTCACAACATGCTCAAGTGCACTAAATCTTCCTATGGCATAGTTCTGACCTGGACACTAGCTTGGCCAGAAATCATCAGGCCTTGTGGTTTCTCATTGGTTTAAGAATGCCTCAATATTGAAACTTCTTCCACTATTGCACATTAGCATCTCAATGAAATTGGCATCTCACAGAGATATTAAGTCAAATCAACAACATTTGTTAAGCTTAATCTGTATGTCAGGCACTGTGTTAAATGCTAGGGCTACAAAGAAAGGCAAAAATAGTACTCACTCTCAAGTGACTTGCCCATGACCATACAGCCACTTCGTGTCAGACGTAGAACTGAAATCAAGATCTTCCTGACCCTGACTGGTTATTTTTCCAAGATGTCAAACTATCTTCCTGGCTTCTTATTATTGATTAAATGAAATATAAACTTTTTTTCACATGGAAGATCTCTAGAATCTAGCTGCAACCAACTGAATTCCACAGTATTTCCCTTCATGGTCTTTAAATTTAAGATAAACTACATAACAACACTTTTCCAATCTCATCCTGCCCTGTGCAGGATGCAACTTCCTCTATGCAACTTCCAAGGCTGTCTTACATTTCTGAAAATATTCCCTCATTTTCTCCACCCCTTATTTAAAGACTTATTTCCGATGAGATTAGGAAGCCTTTTCTGAATCTTGGCAGCTGAAAATGGAGAACTAATTATCCCTCCTGTATTTTTCTTAGAATACTTTGCCTGGATCCCTCCTTTGCCTCCATCACATTCAACTTTGTTTCATGTTTACCTGTGTTCTTTCTATCTTTTGCCTGTTAGATTATAATTTCCATGTCATCAAGGATTGGGTTACTTTTGATGTCTGTATTTCCAGTGTTGTGCCCTTTTGTAGACGTGTTGAATTGAATAGACAATGTGTCTTTGTGAGTAGAAAGTTAGGACTTGGAGTTAGGGAGACCTATGTTTAAGTTCTGCCTTTGACATACAATAGTAGTGTGACCTTGGATAAGTTACTTAAGCCTCAATGAGTCACTCTCTTCCTTTGGGATGCGACTCAAGAGCTATTGTCTGGTTGAAGCTTTTCCTGATCTGTGCAACTACTGTTACTCTTCCAGCTGACCTTGTATAAAATTACTATATATGTTTATCAATTAATCATCTGTTCATGCTCCATATTTTATATGTATTTGTCATTCCCCTCGTCCCCATTACAGGGTGAGCCCATTGTGAGTAAGGATTTTTTGATTATTTGTACTAGTATTTCTGTCACCTGGTATAGATTACTTGGCATATATAAGCACTTCATAAATATTCAGTGGAAGATTAACATTGTAGACCTTAGGCAACTCTATTATTATTAGTTGCAGAGAAAGTATTAATATATAGAGGAAACTTCTCACCATATATACATTTATACACACATACATGCATACATATTACATACACACATATACTTATATACCATATAACAGTATAATGTGTAATACAGTTATACACATATATGGGTTTGTAAATATACACATATTCATATTTTATATTTGAGTGTGTGTATACATTTGTATGTGTGTATATATATGTATGCATGTAGATAATGTTTATATAGTTAACTACATGAGTGCAATCACAGATTTATTCAGTATTCCTTTTTGAATGAATTTCATTTTGCAATAAAAAAGGGGGGAGAGAGAAGTCATCCTTTAATGTGGTGATTAAACCCATGCGATCTTTCTTTCTTTTAGCTAACTTCAACCCGCTGAGTTCTATAAATGGAGTGGAGCAACAAGTCAGTGGTGACTGAGTTCATTCTTTTGGGTCTGTCTAGTTCTTGGGAACTCCAGCTTTTGCTTTTCTTTGTCTTCTCTGTTTTTTATGGAGCTGCTGTGCTGGGCAATCTGCTTATTATCCTCACAGTCATTACAGACTCTCGCCTGCACTCCCCCATGTACTTCCTCCTCAGTAATCTATCCTTCATTGATGTGTGTCAGGCTACTTTTGCCACCCCCAAAATGATTGCTGATTTCCTCAATCAGCACAAGACCATCACCTTTGCGGGCTGCATGACTCAGATCTTTTTCCTGCATGTATTTGGGGGAAGTGAAATGGTTCTTCTTGTCGGGATGGCCTATGACAGGTACATTGCTATATGTAAACCTCTTCACTATATGACCATCATGAGTCATCGTGTGTGCACAGCTTTCGTGGGGGTCTCATGGACTATTGGCATCCTACACTCAACAAGCCACTTGGCTTTCACAGTGAACCTGCCTTTCTGTGGTCCCAACCAGGTGGACAATTTCTTCTGTGACCTTCCCCTAGTGATCAAACTTGCATGTTTAGACACCTACTTTCTTGAAATCATGGTGTTGATTAATAGTGGCCTGCTATCCCTTATCTGCTTTATCCTTTTATTGATTTCTTACACAGTCATCCTTGTCACTGTCCAACATCAGTCCTCTAGGGGGATCTCAAAAGCACTTTCCACTCTGTCTGCCCATGTTACTGTTGTGCTACTTTTCTTTGGACCACTGCTCTTCATCTACATTTGGCCTTTTGACAGTTTTCCCATTGACAAGTTTATCTCTATATGTTTCACTGTCTTTACTCCATTCTTAAACCCCATCATTTATACTCTGAGGAATGAAGAGGTGAAGGCAGCCATGAGAAAACTGAGGAGTCGGCACATAGAGTCCCACCAGATGTCCTAGGATACCACTATGGTGAGGCAACATCATTCCAAAGTAACACAAATTCTCTTTTCTTGTGTCTATATGTAGTGTTAATCATCATACTTCTGTTGTTATAGTTAAATTCTGGACATCATAGGGTCCACCTCTGTAAAATCCTTTTACAGAGTTCATTGTTTCTGGTTTCAGATGTATAACATAAATCATTATAGTGCAATAACATGATCATAGAGCTGGAAGGGACTTTAGAGGTCAAACATCTAGTCTAAGCCCTTTGATTGACTTATAAGAGAAAGAAAATCGGCATTTATATAGTGCCTACTATATGCCAGATACTGTGCTACATGCTCTGCAAATATTATACTATTTAATGCTCACAAAAATCCATTTTTTCCCCATTTTACAATTTAAAATACTGAGGCAATCAAGTTAAGAGAGTTGCATAGCATTACAGGTAGTAACTGTGTTAGACTAGATTTGAACTCAAGTCTTAGGAATCCAGGCCCAGTGCTCCATTTAGTGTAACTCCTAGCTGCCTCAGGAAATGTCTAATGTCAAAGAAAAGATGAGAACTCATGGCACTTCTGTCAGCTAAGATGGCAAAGTAAGAAGTAAGTTGCTTTCACTCTCCCTTATTCATTCTTTCCCTTTTATTGACTTCTAAAAACCCAGAAAATATTACTCAACAAAAAACTCCTGGAACAGCTGAACCAGTAGAAAGAGAGAGTGCAGCAGTCTTGTAGCTCAGAAAGCTTGTGGGATTAAAGTGAAAGGTTCTTATCACTCTGAGGGAAGGAGTGCAGCACAGGAAGGGAGGCGTCCCAACATAGGAGTGGCAAGCTTCACCTCAGCAAACCAGAGGAAGATCCTGAGCCCCAGGATGCTGGAACAGGCAAGCAGCAACACCAGGACCCTCATAATCCCTTGGTAAAGGGAGGGGAACTGGTAGACTCCAGCCTGGAAAGCCCGCATATGTACTGGCAAGCAGGTGTTCTCCAGCAACCAAACTTCCAGAGCTTCAAATCAGACCAGATGTGCCATTGCCTCCTGGAGCCAGACCCCCCCACACCCACCCAAGGGTTTCAGTGTTCCTGACCTCACATCAGCACTAGGTAAGCTGCTGGACATTTGCAGCCTCCAGCTGCAAGCACCTGAGACCACAGGACACAAAGCCAGGATGCAGGTCCCTAGCTCCCGGCACATCAAGCTTGGTTAGTGTCCCTCGTGCTCCAGCAGGAGAGCTGAAGTTTAAAGGCCAGAAAATAGACAAGCACAATAAGCAAAAAACAGAAATGGACAATGACCATAGATTCTTACTATGGGGACAGGGAAGATCAACACAGAAATTCAGAAGACAACAACTTTGTCAATATACCCACATCTACAACCTTAAAGGGGAATATAAACTTGTTTCCAGCCAAAACGCCTTCTTGGAAGGGCTCAAGAAGGATTTTAAAAATAAGAGAAGTAGAAGAAAAACTGAGAAAAAAAAGGAAAGGTGTGCAAAAGAGTCAATAGCTTGGAAAAGGAAGGACAAAATTGCCTGTAACAACTACTTACAGTAAGTCGACATTCAGGGGTGAGCTGGAATCCTCTTGCAAGAGATGTTTAAATGTTCAGTGTGAGTATTTAGGGCTTAGAAATCATCCAGCTACAAATCAGGGTTTATCTTACTGTTTTTTTGATATTTTACACTTAAGAAAGTGGTAGAAAAAAATGTTAATCATACAGATTAAATTTAAAAGTGTGTCAGAGAGTTGGTGGTTAGATATGGAAGGTGCCTGCAGCGAAAGGTGCTCCATGGTTGCATAAGTATAGGTTAAATGCACACTACCATTACATAGTGGATTTTCTAACAAATAAACACACATTTTCAGGCAATAATCATTCTGGAGGAGGTCTGGGAAGAATGACTGTCTTTTGGAGCACTTCAGCTAAGGCTGTACTACATGTTTGGATACTGGTCAAAGTTTTCATGTTTACAGTTGATCTATAAATACTGGATTGAAATAAGAATCAAATCTGATGATTTTTAAATTATTTTGTCTATTAGTGAAGAGAAGAAAAAAGGACAAAGATACCCATTTTTCTCTGACTCAGCCTGATCATTGGAGAAAAATGCTTCATCTCACCTAAATAATTCAGATTATGGCATCAACAACCCTTCTCACCTAAGTTGTGGAAGTATGACCTGTCTCTGTTACCAACAAAGTTTGGAATTAAAAAAGAATCATCTTTGATTATGTTTAGTTACTGTGGATACTACATTTGTAGAGCTTAAGGTTCTTTAGGCCAGGGACCCTCTTTGTTTTGTTTTTTTTTTTTCCATTTTTGTATTCATACTATCTAACAGTGCCTTTCACAAAATAGATATTTTTAAATTTATTTTTTGTAAATGTTTTATTCATTTTAAAGAAATGTGCAATGAAAAAAGAAAATCATTGCTATGTACAAAGCAATACATATGGGAGAATTCAATATAAAACAATACATTTGTATTTCCAGGGCACCTTTTAATAAATACTACGCATTGCTTTCAAAGCTGCCCATCTTTTCTTTGCTTCCTTATAGATTTTATTCACTTATACACATTATTTCCACCTGTTCTATGTTTCTCTGAAGGTGGATAGCATTTTGGTCCATAAGTCCAAGTCTTTCCATGTTTTCCTAAATCAACCAGTTCATCATTTCTTACATCATAGAAATATTCCAACGAAATCCCTCTTATCTAAGAGATTGTCTATGAAAGTTTTTTCCCAATTTTCTGTATGCCTTCCATTATTGGCAATATAGGCTTTAATTCTAATTTAAATTTATTGAAATTATCTATTATGTTCTTCAACAATGCTCTCATCTTATAGTTTAAAGTCTGATACTGCTGAATATTCTTGCTTTGCTTATGCTCCCCCCCCAGTTTCTTTGAAATTAGCTGCTTAACTTTTGTTTTTCCAAATGCACTTTGTTATCATTTTTTCTGTCAGTAAGATAATTTTTAGTAATTTAATTGGGATTTCATTGAATAGATAGATTAGTTATGTAAAATTCTCATCTTTTTTTTATAATAGACATTGTAAGGAAACTTATTGGATTGACTATCTTATGAAAGCATATGGATAAAAAGTAAAAATTTCAGTCAACTATAACTCATATTCATATGGCTTTTCAAGATTTATGAAGGTCTTTGCTTACAACACTGAGAAGTAAATTTTATTTATTCTGGTCAGATTTAAAACGCTGTGGGGGTTAAACAGATCCTGTGGCACCCAAAGGAAGAAGGCAGAGACAGTATGTGTGGTAAGGAAAAAGAAATTTATTGTTAGTACCTCCTAGTACTTTACTACATAAACCTCATTTTTTTCATAGACAAAACCAGGCATAAGGAACTGCTCATGTGCCTGGAGTTCATGGTCTATTTTTCTCCACATTCATATTGCAGTCTCTATTATCTCATCACAACAGCAGTTGTATTTGAAATAAGTTCTTTGCATTAACTGGTTCCTTGAAGGTTTATTTTAAGGGTATGGCATCCCTAGTTTTACTGGTTATAGAAGTAAGGGACAGTGCATTCTACTGTTATGTATAGAGGTCAAGGGCAAAAGAAACCTTAAGTTACCCCCTTACTTTAGAGAAATAACTAACTAGGGACCTTGAGATCAAACTGTACCTCCGCCAGTTTGTGGAAGCAGGGACTCTGTAACATTCTCACATGCTAAACATTGCGGAGTCAGCACTAAAGCTGAAATAACAAAAATTCAGAAATGTAAGACAAATTAAAGATAGAATCTTAATGGCGTTAGTAAAAGTGCAAAGCCGAAGATCTTAGCATAAAGTGCAAATGAATGTTTAAATGCAATTTAACTGAAAAAAATAATGGATATATTAAAGATAAATTTATTCATGGGAAGATGATGCTTGTACCTCCTAAGAAACTTATCATTATTAGGGCAGCTAGGTGTATACTGAGAGTGCACAGGAGTGAATTAATTAAGATGGTATGATATCCCCAAATATAAAATTAAGGCATAAGGAAGAGGAATGAGACACTGGGAGAAGGGGAAAAAGAAAGGTCTAGTGGGGTAAATTATCTCACATAAAAGAGCTGCAAAGAGCTTTTTCACTAGAGGTGAAGGTGGGGGGGCAATGGAAGGCAATACTTGAACCTTTTTATCGTTGGAATTGGCTCAAAGAGGGGGAAATATACACACTCAGTTGACTATAGAAATCTATTTTACCCACAGTGCAGGAAGAAGGAATGAGGATAATAGAAAGGGGAGACTGGTAGAAAGGAATAAGAATTGGGTGGGGGTGGTCAGAAGCAAAACATTTTTGAAGACAGAAAGTGTAGAGTGAAGAAGAGAGAGAGAGAGAGAT
This sequence comes from Notamacropus eugenii, assembly GCF_028372415.1. NCBI lineage: Eukaryota > Metazoa > Chordata > Mammalia > Diprotodontia > Macropodidae > Notamacropus > Notamacropus eugenii. The sequence continues at coordinate 15,286,995 of NC_092878.1, forward strand.
AGAGAGAGAGAGAGAGAGAGAGAGAAAGAGAGAGAGAGAGAGACAGAGACAGAGACAGAGAGACAGAGAGACAGAGAGAGACAGAGAGACAGAGAGACAGAGACAGAGGGAGGAGAGACAGAGAAATAGAGAGAAACAAGGAAGTAAAGTACAATGGAGGTAAAAACATCATCATCATCATTGTAAGTTTGAATGAGATGAACTTGCCCATAAAATGGAAGTAAATCGCAGAGCGGATTGCAAAATTTAGCCATAAATCTTGATGTCATATTCTAACTAGAGAAACAGAATAATTTATATTTGAGATCTGTAGATAAGCAAAGAATTTATGACCAAAGAAGAGATGGAATTATGGGATGTAAAATGAGTAATTTTGGTTACATCAGATTAAAAAGTTTTTGCACGAATGTATAGCCTATATCAAATTGCTTGACATCTTTCAGATGGTGGAAATTGGAGGACAATGAAATTGAAATTCAAATTTTAAAAAACAATATTAAATATGTTTTAAATGTAATTTTCAAAGTACACTATTAATAAGTTTTTGCACAAACAAAGCCAACATAGTCAAGTTAGAAAGGAAAGCAAAAAACAAGAACTGGAAAGTTCTTGAACTTTCCAGAACTTTCAAGAACTAGAAGTTCTTCTGATAAAATTCTCATTTGTCACGTATATAGAATTTTTAAGAGTACAAGCCATTCTTTAATTTATAAATGGTCAAAGTATATGAATGGGCAGTTTTTATTTTTATTTATTTATTTACTTTTAGTTTTTAACATTCATTTCCACAAGATTTTGAGTTAAAATTTACTCCCATTATTTCCCTCCCCTACTCTGAAACACCATGCATTCTGATTACCCCTTTCTCGAATCTGCTCTCCCTTCTATCACACCCCTCCTGTCTCTTATCCCCATTTTCTCTATATGTCTTTTTCATGCACAGACTCCAAAGGGGATGGTCAAAATTTATCCTTTTGATTGAAGCAGGCTGAGAACAACCAAAAGGTGATATTCAGGGCTTGTGGAAAGGGCACAGTACATAATCGAAAGATGTATATTTTGGCTCAACTTATTGCTAGTTATGCTACTTCAGGCAAGAATTTAACCTCTGATTCTCACTTTCTTTATGAGTACAGAGGTGATGATTAGTGTACTTCATGCCTAATGGGATTATTTCAAGGCACAAATTAAATAAGTGGAAGATCATTGTAACCATAAGATGTTAAGTTTGTTTTTCTCTACTTAGCGCTTTCCAATCAGATCCTCTGGAGACATTAGCTGAAAAAGTTAGAAAAAGAACAAATTGAAAATCCCCAAGCAGATATCAAATTAGAAATGCTGAAACCAAGGGAGAGATTAATAAAATTGGAATTAAGAAAACTATTGAACTAAAAAATAAAAGTAAGAGTTGGTTCAATGAAAAAAAAGAATAAAATCAACAAACCTTTGGTCAATTTGATCAAAAAAAGAAAGAATAAAACCAAACTACCAGTATCAAAAATGAAAAGGGTGAACTCACTTTCAACAAGGAGGAAATTAAAGCAGTAGTTAGAAATTACTTTGCCCAACTGTATGCCCATGTATTCCACAATCTAAATGAGATGGATGACTATTTTAACAAATATAAATTGCCCAGATTAACAGAAGAGTAAGTTGGATACCTAAATAATCCCATCTCAGAAAGAGAAATTGAAAAAGCTATTAATGAACTCCCAGGAAAAAAATCTGCAGGACCAGATGGATTTACAAGTAAACTTCAACAAACATTTAAAGAACAGTTAAATCCAATGCCATATAGGCTATTTGTGAAAATTGGTGAAGAAGGTATCACATAAATTTTTTTTTATCATACAAATATTTTTCTGATACCTATACCAGGAAGATCCACAACAGAGAAGAATATCATAGGGCAGTTTCTGTAATGAATATGGATGCAAAAAAATTAAATAAGGTATTAATAAAAAGAATACAGTAATTTATCATGCGAATAATACATTGTGATCAGGTAGGATTTATACCAGAAATGTAGGACTGTTTCAACAGTGGGAAAACTATCAGCATTACTGAACATATCAACCACAAAACTAACAGAAACCATATGATTATCTCAATAGATGTATAAAAAGCCTTTGACAATATTCAACAGTCATTCCTGTTGAAAACACTGGAGCCCTTAGGAATAAATGGAGCCTTCCATAAAATAAGAGGCGGTATCTACCTGAATCCATCAGCAAGCATTATATATAATGGGGATAAAATAGACGCATTCACAATTAGATAAGATGTGAAACAAAGATGTTTATTATCACCACTGTTGTTCAATATGATGTTAGAAATGTTGGCTTGAGGAATAAGAAAAGAAAAAGAAATTCCAGGAATTAGAGTAGAAAAAGAAGAAACTAAGTTGTCACTCATTGCTGATGATATGATGATATACTTAGAGAATCCCAGTGAAGCAAGTTAAAAAAAAAACAAAAAACTAGGTGAAATAATAAAGAACTTTGGCAAAGTTACAGGTTGCAAAATAAAACCATAAAAGTCATCTGCATTTCTTTATATTACTAACAAAGCCCAACAACAAGAAGTAGAAAGAGAAATCTCATCTAAAGCTACAGAAGGCACTATAAAATATCTTGGAGCCTACCTGCCGAAAGAAATTGAGGGAAATGAACCCAATTACAAAGCATTACAAATAACGTCAGACCTAAGTAAGTGGAAAAACATCAGTGACAGTTCTACCTAAATTAACTTACTTATTCAGTGCTATATTAGTCAAACTTCTAGAAACTTATTTTGTAGAATTAGAAAAAATAATATCAAAATCTATGTGGAAGAACAAATGGTCCAGAATATCAAGGGAACTAATGAAAAGGAAAGCCAGGGCAGGTGGTCCAGCCCTACCAGATCTCAAATGGTGTTATAAAGCAGCAATCATCAAAACCACTTGGTACTGGTTAAGAAATAGAGGGGTACAATGGTGGACCTCAAGGCAAAATGCCTTCCACACTCAGAGAGAGAAATATGGAAGTCACTCACATAATGTAGCAGATCATGTTTGTGTATGTGTATCTGTTTGTGTATCATGTTCTGATTTGTTATACGGATTCTTTCATTTATCTTAGTCTGACTACATAGCATGACTATAGTGAAAATATACTCAATAGGAAAGTATATGTAGAATCTATACAGAATTGTATGCAGTCGTGGGGAGTGAGGGAGGTAGTGGGGGGTGGGTGGGGAGGGATTAAATCGCAATTGTATGGCAGTGATTGTTAAACATTAAAAAAATTAAAAAATTAAAAAAAAAAAAAAAGAAATAAAGGGGTAGACCAGTGAGATTAGTTAGGTACACAAGACACAGTGGTCAATTAATATAGCAATCTACTTTTTGACAAGCCCAAGGACCCCAGCTTCTGGGATAAGAACTAACCGTTTGACAAAAAATTGTTGGCAACACTTGGTAACAGTGTGTTGGAAACTGGGCACAGACAAATGCCTGACACCATACACAAGAATAAAGTCCAAATGAATACATGATCTAGGTATAGAGACTGATTCTACAAATAAATTAGGGTAGCATGAAATAATGTGCTTTTCAGATTTATAGAAAATGGAGAAAATTTTGACTAAACAAGAGATAGAGAACATTATGAAGTGGAAAATGGATAATTTTGATTACATTAAATTGAAAAGTTTTGCACAAACTAACCCAAAGCAACCAAGATTAGGAGAGAAGAAGAAAACTGGGGAAAATAATTGGAACTAGTGTCTGTGATAAAGGCTTCCTTTCTAAAATATGTAGAAAACTAAATCAAATGTACAAGAACACTAGTCATTCACCAATTGATAAATGGTCAAAGGATAAAAACAGGCAATTTTAAGAGGAGAAAATTAAAACTATGCATAGTGACATGAAAAAAATACTCTAAATCACTATTGAATAGAGATGCAAATCAAAGCACCTCTGATGTACCACCTCCCACCTATCAGATTTGCTAAAATGACAAAACAGGAAGATAACAGATATTGGAGAAGATGTGGGAGAGTTGGAACACTAATTCATTGTTAGTGGAACTTTGAGCTGATCCAACCAGTCTGGAGAGCAATTTGGGATTGTTCCCAATGGGCTACAAAAACGTTCATACCCTTTGACCCAGTAATATCTCTTCGAGGACTGTATCCCAAAGAGATCATAAATATGGAAAAGGGTCCCACATGTACCAAAATATTTACAGCACTGTCTTTGTGGAAGCCACGACCTGGAAATCGAGGGAATACACAAGAATTGGGGAATATCTGAACAAGTTTTGGTGTATGAATGTAATGGAATACTATTGTGCTACAAGAATTGATGAACAGGAACACTTCAGAGTGACCTGGAGGGACTTAAATGCACTGATGCTGAGTGAAACTAGGAGAACCAGGAGAACTTTATACACAACAATAACCACATTATGTGAGGATTTTTTCTGGTAGACTTAACCCTTCACAACAATGCAAAATCCTAAGAAATTCTCAATGAACTCTTGAGACAAAATGTCTTCCACATCCAGCTAAAGAACTATGCAATTGGTTTATAGAATGAAGCAGAGCATTTTCCTTTTTGTTACGTTTTGTTTTGTTTTGTTCTATGGTTTCTTCTCTTCATTTTAATTTTTCTGTGCAACATGACTTAGGTAAAATGTATTTAATAAGAATGTATGCGCATATCCTGTATAAGATTATACGCAGTGTCAGGGAGAGAGGAAGGAGGAAGGTGGGTACGAGGTGGGAGGGAGAGGAATAAATCTAAGATACATGGAAGTGATTGTAGAAAATGGAAAACATATAAGTTAATTGATAAAAAGAAGATAAGCCATTTATCTTTCAAGTTCACTCAGTTAATGGGCTTCATATGAGAATTCAATATTTCTGACTTCTTTCAAGGAACCTTCCAGACTAAAATACAGAAATTTAATATATACTTAATAAATGTTTGTTTATTGAGCAGAAAAGTACAATTATTTTTACAATTTTTTATACAGATAATGATCACAATTTTTTTTTAACAATTCCATGAATTATGCTTTAGAAGTAGCTTTTTTCTTGGTTCAATTTTTTCTTTTCTGCAAGAGAAAAAAGGATTGTAATTAAAATATTTACCAACAAAAACATTCTCTTCTGGTAATTACTCTTTTGACTTCTGGAAATCTAATATGGTCTCCTTTGAAGGCAAACTCCTGGGTTCCTCAGGATCGAATTATTTCTTTTTAAAATTTTATTGTCATCTTTGTTTTTAAATTACCTTCCTTGCCTAAAATATCTCTTCTTTCTCTCATTCATACAGCAACATCTTGTAATAAAGAATAAAGAAGAAAATGTATCACATCAACTCTGTGGGACAGTATATGCAATATTTCACACTCAGGGGTGTATGTCTAAAACAAGGGATCTTCGCCTCTATTGTGTCTTGGACCCCTTTGGCCATCTAGGATGCCTTCTCAAATTTCTTTAAAATAATTGAAGTAGTTTCTCTTTCAGGTTATTGAATATATGTTATACATACATATATATGTACATATGTGTATATGTATATGAATGCATGCATATATATATGTATATGTGTGTGTATATACTTGTGTGTGTGTTTGTGTGTTTCCTACCTAAATTTATGGACCCCTTAAATCTATCCAGAGAACTAGTTAGTCCATAGACCTGCAGTTCAGAAACTCTTCTCAAAAGCTAGTCAAACGCTGCCTCTTTGCCATAGTTCTGTAAACTAAGATGTAGATATTCTCAAGTAAAACGGGTGCTAGAGCAGCAACTCTTTACAAAAGTCCCATACTCTTGCTCTTTGGGCTCCTAAAAGGAATGGTGGATTGAAAGATTTGACCTGGGTAGTCACAGTGTATTTTATGATGTTAATTTAAATCCTCTACATTCAGGCTCAGAAAGTTCATAAGCAAAACTAGGGCCAGCCTTAGACAAAATTATGAAATAAAAGGTTCTCCTCACCCTTCTTTCCATTGTGTATTCTATATCCCCCAAAATTACCTCTTTCAGAGCTTCCTCTAGATACCCATTCCAAAATGCCCAAGGTCCTCTTTCAAGTACCCCACTCAGGCTAGTTCTTCCCTCTTTTATTATCAATTCTTGATATCCTTCTGTTTCCATCTTCCCAAAACTAGTTACTTCCATGTTCTCTCTCTCCTGCCAAACTTTCTGGTCTTCTGTTGGTTTCATTAGATTAGGTTAGGTTAGGTCCTCTGTGCCTTACAAATTTTGCAATTTTAAAATTACAAATTTAAAATTTTATTGTTTTGAAGAGAAAAACTTAAAATAAAAACGTGTTGCCATTCGGATGACATCAGTTTAGTTGAATACATTTTCCGAATTATCGACTTACATAGGAAATAATTTTGTCCAACTACAATTTTAACACTCTAGACGGATTGTTGTCCTCCATCAAAATATTTACACCAGAATATTTTGTTCCAGCAAAGAACAAAGTCCGTACCCATCAACTCTTGTAAAGTGATATTTAATATCATCGTTGGACTTTAATAAGGGCCAGAGCCTGAAGAAAAGCCTGGACCTTGTAGTCTCTTTGTTCTCTGAGGTAAACTCAGAGAATATCTCTTCCTGTGTCAACAAGGCCAAATAGGGCTGGCTTAGCATACTTTATGAGACCCTGAACCTGAGACACTATCTTGAATAGCAGGATATTTTTTTTCTTATTATCTTGTGGACATGTACTATGTTATAGCATGTTAATAATAGAGAAAACACAGAAGTTCTGAGTTGTACCTTCAATCAAAACCTTCTCAACTCTCTTATATTATTGTACTTACAAGCTATCCGATTAAGAAATTCCTTTCTTGTGTTATAGTTAATCACTCATTGTGACCATAAATCTGAAGAACATAGGCAACCTTGGATTGTCCTAAATGAATTTAATCCTGGCCATTCTTGTATTAGTCAGTCAGAAGTTTCTTCTGGCTCCGTGATCATGACTGCTAGTTTTAAGGAAATAAACAATGTGCATTCAGCCTGTTTGCCTTTTCTTAACCAAACTTTCAGGTTGACAATAACCAAAGAAATTACAGTATATGAATTCAAGGGAATATTATTGAAGAATAATGAGAACCATCAGGATTTCATGGGGAAAAGCTGAATTTTTAGATATTTCATCACAGTAAGTAATTTTGGATGTTCAATGAGGTCTCATACTGGGAAATCTAATGACGTCTTCAGCAAGAGTCTTAACCTTGTTTATTAGATTCCTTAGTTTTATCTCCTGCAAAATTTTTCCAATATATATTTAAATTCAATATACTTAAGTTCAAATCCAAGGAAAACCATTCAATACCACACTAATGATCCTATCTTCCAACCACTGACTCTATAGAGGCCATACCTGCTCAGTTTTTGAAACCATAAAACTGTAAAACACTACTCTAGGGAAAAGGCAAAGGGAGGTGACATTCTATACGATCAGTCAAAACATGATCTGGAGCTGACTGAGACTCAGATCCTGAGTTTCTGAATGCAAAATGAAGACTCAAATGGAAGAAAAGAGGGAAAACCATTAGACCCTAAATATACGATCGAAATAGCATGACTTATGGATTGGAATTGGAAGTGATGAATAGATTTAGGTGATTAGATCTGGGAGGCAGAAGGCCTGAATAGCCAGTGACAGAGGTTCTTAATGTTGTACAGGAAGCAACAACCTAATATATTCTGAAGAAAAAGAGCAACAAAGCAAAATGGCTGTTTGATGAGGCCTTACAATTAGCTGAGGAAAGAAGGAAAGGGAAAGGGAAAGGGGAGATTTCCCCAAATGGATTCATAATTCATGAGAATAGCAAGGAGAGATAAGATTTTCTTAAAAGAGCATTGCAAAGAAATAGAAGGAGACAATTGAAGGGGAAAGACAAGAGATCTTTCCAAGAAAATTTGAGCTACCAAGGGAGTATTTCCTGAAAATGTGAACATGTAGATTTCTGGAACCAAGATGGCAAGGTGAGGCCATCACTTGTCCGAGTCTTCCAAATTCCCTTAAAAACAACCTTGCAATAATGGCTCAGAACCAATTTTGGACCAGTGAACCAGATTATCAGCCTAGGACAGCTTGAAGGGTGAGCAGGTAAGGTGTCTCACTACAGTGGGAACCTACAGTTAAGTGAGGAAGTCAGTGACAGGTTTCACCCTAGGAAGCCATGGCATATTTTAGGGAAGTCATGAGAAACCTTGGGGTTTCTCAGATAAATTCAATCCCTTTTTAGAGCTTCATGTACTCTGAAATACGTAATGTCCACTGAGATCTGTGCCACAGGGAGGAACCATCATTCATTAATTAGATCCATAAGCTTTACCTCCAGGAAGATTTCTTCACTATACACATTGGAGTACACAAACAAAATTTATGATATTCAAGTTATGACCTTTCTACAGTTATTGCTTTTATAAGGTTTTCTTGCAGTGTGAATATTGTGATCCTCAAGGAAGGCTGGTCCTCATTGAGCACATTAATAAGTCTTCTCTCCACTAGGAATCCTTTATGTAAAGGAAGAAATGATTTCTAGTTGCAGACCTTCTCTGAGTCCAGACAGGGCTTGATAATAATGTGAAATTTCTGGTGTCTAACAAGCTCTATAGTCCATCTAAATGTCTTTCCACATTCATTATGGGAACATACTTTTTATCTCATGTGAATTCTGATAGGAAAAAAGGGGTGACTTTAGCTTGAACATATACTAAGCTATATTATAGCTTGAATGTATTGCTCAAATATATCCTCTAGAATGGATTCTTTGATGTGAGAGAAAAAATGTTTTTCTTATATGAAAAAACAGTTATTAAATTTGTATTAAACTTTTTCCCCATTTACTCAGAAATCGGTCAGTGTAGGTGATTCAGCCAGTTGTTGGAGGGCCGGGCTGATGACCAGATGAAATCTTGGGCAAGAGTTGTTCCACTGGGAAAATCTGGATCTGATGAAAATTTAAAGAGATTTTATTCTAGGTGAATTCTGGCCCATTGTGTTTTAGTCAAATAAGTCTGAGTGGAAGTGGACCCCTCTGGTCTAGACTACACTAAGCAATGGTGACCTAGATAGAAATAAGTCTTTGTCCAACTGAGTCATGTTTCATGGTCCTCCCACTCAGTCCCTCATTACAATAAGTCTGAATCACATTATAATACTCATTCTCATTAAGTTTAATGAATCAGAATTGATTATGACTGTAGGTAGCTCCCACTTATATAAGGGCATGTAAGTATTGAGTGGACTCCATGATTCATCTTTGGTTTGTAAGGGATAGCTAAATGACCAGTGTTTTATTAATTACTAACTAGCCATAATTAAATTGTTACCCAGAAATTATGTCTCTTCAACTTTGCTTTCATCAGATTTGTATAGTAAGGTGGGATATAAAAAGTTTTATCACATTATATATCTTTCCAGTGTGGATTCTGTCATATGCAGCCAGTAGGGAGTTTAGTTTTGAAAGCCTTTCCACATTGATTATATTCATAAGGTTTCTCTCCAGTGTGGATTCTCTGATGTGCAGCAAGACTTGAACTCTCCCTGAAAGCCTTTCCACATTCATTGCATTCATAAGGTTTCTCTCCAGTGTGGATTCTCTGGTGTAGAGAAAGATGGTAGTCTTGTCTGAAAGCCATTCTGCATTGATTACATTTGTAAGGTTTCTCTCCGGCGTGGATTCTCTGATGTGCAGCAAGATTGGAGCTCCATATGAAAGCCTTTCCACACTGATAACATTCATAAAACTTCTCCCCCCTTACACATTTTTGGATGCACAGCAAGATGACATTTAAATCTAAATGCTTTTCCTCAATGATTACATTCATAAGGTTTCTCACAATTGTGGATTCTCTGATGTTGAGTAACAATGGAGCTGTGTGGGAATGCCTTTCCAAGATTTTCATATTCATAAGGTTGCTTTCTAGTCTGGATGCTCTTATATACAGCAAAACTAGAGCTGCAATTCCCAGCCTTTCCACACGAATTACATTCATGAGGTTTTATCTCACTGTGAATACTGTTATGAATAAGGAAAGATAAGTGTTCACTAAAAGTTACACAGCATTCATGAGACTCATGTGGTTTCTCTCCAGGACAAATTTTTTGACAGTAGATCAGGGATTCACAGGGATGTGAAATATAGTACAGATTTATCTCTCAGTGATGTCATAGGGACCATCACTCATGAGGTTTTCTTGGTGTTTTTCCTTCACAGAAATCCTTAGCTTTCAGCAGTCTCTTTCATTGCAGGTCTAATCATTCCTTCTGGATGACAGCTCCTCAGGCCCTCTTCTTCCATCATCTGTGATACCTCTCTTTCCTTCAAATAAGAGAACAAATATTGTCTGGGAACTGAAAGTCCCAAGGAGGGTAGGTTCTGGGTATTCTCCAGCATGACTGCCTTGCAAAACTCCTTCTGAAGATGGTTTAAGAGGTCCCATTCCTCAGGGGTGAAGTCCACAGAGACATGCTGGAATGTCACCAGTTCCTCCAGTGGGGGTCTGCAGCTGCCAAGTGCCATTCTTTCTGGGTCCACACTCCCAGCTTGCGCCAGGCTTTGGTCTTCGGCAGACTGAGCTAGGACCTGCACCACAGAGATGGCATCCTGAAGGCAGAGATTTCAAGTCCAAGCGAAGACCATGTGGTCTGAGATCTGAGGAAAGAAGGCAGAGCAATCTCAGCAGAAGTTCCGGTTTTCAATCAGCCCACTCTGGGAGGATCCTCCCAGCCTCTGAGGCCCCCAGAAAAGGTCCTTTCCTCCAGTCACACTCAGGGTAATGTACTCAGTACCTTTTCTGCCTCTCCTCCCAAAGCTCTGCCCTCCATCACCTGGAAAAATAATTTTATTTTTAATTGATAAGCCATTACAAGGCAAAAGCTTTGATATTGTGGACATTTTCATTTATCAGGAAATTTCCAACTCCCTGGAGCTGAATAAGGCATCATTAATATTCCATCAGTCCTGAATCCTAGAGGGAGATTATTTCAGAGATGGAAATTCTATTCCATAAATTTTATCATCAAGGCAAATAGAGCTCAGCAAGAGTATCTCAAAATTCATTGCGGAGTTGGAAAGAAAGTTGGGAACAGGGATGGATGAAAAAGCTAAAGTTAATTTTGGTCATGGGAAACAGTGGAGCCACATAACAAAAAGCATGAAGAAGTTAATAAAGAGTTATTCAATAACGTATAGGAAAAAACAGGGACAACAATCACAGAATCATAGTATAACTAAAACGACTTCAGAAGTCGTCTAGTCCTTCCCCAACTTCAAAGATATCTTTGGCCCTACAACATCACCAAACAATAGTCATTATATATCCACCTGGACTTCTCTAGTTATTGGGAACTGATTACTGCTCGAACCAGTCCATTCCATGTCAATTTTTTTTTTTTTGCCTTTGCGTTAAGCTGAAATTTTTCTGTATCTCTACATTTGTCACCCACTCTTTCAAATTCTAGCTTTGGGTGTCAAGTGAAGTAAGTCAAAGCCTTCTTTCATATGAGAGCTTTTTCTTTTGAAATAATTAAAGATAGCTGTCATGAATATCCATTTTCCTATCTGCCAAGTAGTGTCTTTCCTAATCTAAGTGTCCCAAGTTTCTTCAATCCATGCACAAAATGTGTCTTTTTCAGTCCTTTCATCTTATTATCCTGGCTTCCCTCATCTAAATAAGTTCTAGTTTTTCGATGTTTTTTTCTGAAATGTGGGGGCCAGAACTGAGTCAATAACATAATATATTCAGAGTAGAAAAAAATATTAGAGTGGTCAAATATCTTTCCTTTTTCTGGGCACTATGACACTATGAATGAAAGACTTTAGAATGTCTAAGCTTTTATTTTCTTCTGCCATGTAACATTTTTGACTTATAATATACCTGCCACTGAAAACATTATGTCTTTTTTCACAGGGAAAAAAACACTCCACTCTTTCCTCTTCTGTGTTTTCACCTGAATTTCAAGTGGGCTCTGATCTTTTGCATCTGATTGAATAAATATTGATATTTGAGGAATAAAAGAAAAGTCCTATTAAAAAAAAAAAACCCTTATTCTATCAGCACTCTTTCCCACCTTCACCATAGCAGATGAAAATTCAACATTACACAAGAAATGATTATGACCTAACAACACAAGCTTGTTGTCCCAGATTCTTAGTAGAGGAGAGCATTCCAAATGATATTTATAATGGCAGAGAGGCTCTGGTATGGTCTGGCAAATGAAAATTTGCCTGAGAAGGTTAGACCCTGGTCGAGTGTCATTGTTTTGGTTCTGGATAGCTGAAAACAGCAGAAGCCCAATAATGTTCTGAGGTAAGAGAGTTTCAGTAAGATAGAGGAGAAAGTTTGGAGGAAACCAAAAAAAAGTTCATTACTTTCATACTTTGAGATTGAGTAGGAACCCCCAAAATATCAGAATGTGATCTACTTTTAATTTTCTTTCCCAGACAACAGAGACAAAACACTACTGAGGATACGTTAAAAGTAAAATGAAGAGATGTGTATATATTTTCAAAGTGAGGGTTGGTGTGGTCAAGTAGGAGATTAAGAGAGAAGGTGATAAAGGAAGAGAAGGTAGCTCTTATACTCCAAAAGTAGCCATCTATCTTATATTTAGGTAGTGAACTCCAGAAGGTTCTTGACTCCATCTTGAAGTAAGGAATACAGAGAACTTAGGCAAGGCAAAGTTCTACTTTGGGATTTTCAACCAAATTAAAGATATAAATTTGTTTAATATAATAAAAGAAGACTGGGACTGGATTATTTTCAAAGCCTTCATGCTCACTCTAATCAGAATAATAAAATCATGATAGAAATGCTATAGAGAGATTAATAATTTAAGTCTTTTCTCTCGTGGCAGCACTTCAGGTCCTTGAATACAGTTATTATATCTACCCTCAACTTCCCATGTATTCCAGGCTAACCACTATCAAACTTTTTTACTCTTTTTTATGCTACATGGATTCAAGTTCTAAAAATTCTCTTCTGTGGATTGTGAATGTTGTTTTTCAAAAATGGTGCTGTGAATTGGCACACATATCTCCAAATCCTGTTTGGGGAATTGTAGAAAAAGGATGTATATATCACTCATAATTTTTCTACTTCTTGAATGCTAGGTTAAATATATCCAGTATTTATGCTCTATTTTGTAGTTATTGTCATACTTATTGTGGAAATATGTATGTATATGTGTGTATGAAGGACTATCATAAGTAAGAGGGTTTTAATTTGTTTTTTTGACCCCCAAAAGGTACAATTTGGAGGAATGAGTGTAAATTCTAAGGGGACTGATTTCTGTTCAAAGCCAGGAAATACTTCCTTAAAATGAGTACTATTTAAAAGTATTGTCTCTAGAGACAATAAATTTAAAGATTTGTTTAATAATTGTTATCTAACACAAATAATAATCTCTGATAGGACAGAATTCTTATCTTTTTCTCCCATATCGCTATCATGCTGCATTATATATATGTAATCAAAAAAGAAATTAATGTTTCAGTTATCATGTCACGTTGTTGACTAATCTTGACTTTTCTGTCAACTAAAACCCCACAGCCTTTTTCGCATTTCCTGATTTCTTATCTATCCACTTCTTTTTAGTTGAATTTTTGAATCTGTGTAGGACTTTATATGTATCTCTATTAAATTTCATCTTAACAGATATAGTCTCTAATTACCCCCCATTCCCCCTCTAACCTTTCAAACATTTATTTGGTCAACAACTGTTTGGTATTCAATCCTACCTTTATGTAATATGAAAATGGGCAAGCTCGCAACATTTTAGCTATATAGAACTCAATATGGAAAATTAGTACACTATTAATCAGAGCTAAAACTATGGATACTAATAGCTGGGGGAAATGGAGTTGACAGGGAGTGTGTAAAAGATTTAATGACTATACCTTTATTTGGTCTAGGTTAGGATGGAGAAAGATATTACGTGTGTTTGAGAGGCTGAAAAAATAGAAAGCCAGGTTGAATGAGGAAAGAAAGTTTTAGGTGAAAAGACTATGAACCTAGTACCCAATTTACTAGGGAGGAAGGAGAGCAAACTAATAATTCATAGATGACAGAAACATATATTTGGACAGAAGGAAAAAAACGTGGAACAAAGATAGGTAACATGTCAGGAGTTAGGAAATGAAGGAGGCAATTTTTCCCCATTTGGTAGTTAGCTCTCAGGAAACCCATTAAGGATTAAGGCCATTCAATTTTTTTTCCAGATTTATTAATTTATTTGTTTTAGGTTTTCAACAATCATTTTTTCAAATCCCAAATTTCTCCTCCTTTCTCCCCTATCTCTCCTCAAGATGGCATGCAATCTTATATAGGCTCTACAGATACATTTCTATTAGACATATTTTCACATTAGTCATGTTGCATAGAAGAATAAAAATGAGTAGGAGAAACCATGAGAAAAACAAAACAAAACATGAAAAAGAAGAAAATAGCCTGCTTTATTCTGTGTTCTGACTCGGTAGTTCTTTCTCTGGAAGTGAATGGGTTTTGCACTATGACTTTTTTTTTTTTGTTGTTGCAAATGAGCTGTTTTTATTAAACCTTGACCATAGAAAATGCAACCCAAACTCGGTAAACATTAAACTTAAAGTCTCTTCTTTTTTTAAATGTTTATTTCTTTATTTTTAGTTTTCGAAATTAATTTCCACAAAATTTTGAGTTCCAAATTTCTACCCATCTCTTCCCTCCCCCATCCCATAACCCCTTGAATTCTGATTATCCCTTCCCTCAATATGCCCTCCCTTTTATCACACCCTTTCCTTCCCTTATCCTCATCTTCTCTCTTTTCTTGTAGGGCAAGATAGATTTGTATGCCCCATTACCTATATTTATTATTTCCTAGTTTTATGCAAAAACGATTATCAACATTTATTCTTAATATTTTGAATTACAACTTCTCTCCCTTCCTCCCTCCCCACCCATCCCCAATGAGAAGGCAAACAACTCGATATAGGTTGTATATGTGTAGTTTTGAAAAAAGAATTCCATAGTAGTCATGTTATGTAAGACTAACTTTATTTCCCTCCATCCTATCCTGATCCCCATTTATTCTATTCTCTCTATTGACCTTGTCCCTCATCAAAAGTGTATACTTCTAATTACTCCACTCTTTCATTTGCCCTTCCTTTGAACATCCCCCTCACCTCAAATGTTCCCTTCTCCCCTCCTTTCCCGTAGTGTAAGATAGATTTTCATACCAAATTGAGTGAGCATGCTATTCGCTCCTTAAGCTAAATGGTAAAAGATTAAGCTTCACTTTTTCCCTGTCACTTTCTTCCTTTTCTCCTCCATTGAAAAAGCTTTATTTTGCTTCTTTTTTGAGAGATAATTCGTCCCATTTCATATCTCCCTTTCTCCTCCCAATATATTTGTCTTTAACTTATTAATTTTAGTTTTTTACATAACATCCCTTCTTATTCAACTCACCCTGTGCATGTGTGTGTGTGTGCGTATGTGTGTGTGTGTGTGTGTGTGTGTGTGTGTGTGAAATTCCTCCAACTATCCAAATACTGAGAAAATTCTCAAGACTTGCAAATATTATCTTTCCATGTAGGAATGTAAAAAGTTCAGCTTTAGTAAGTCCTTTATGATTTCTCTTTCCTGTTTACCTTTTCAGTCTTCTCTTGATTCTTGTGTTTAAAAGTCAAATTTTCTATTCAGTACTGGTATTTTCATTAACAATGCTTGAAAGTCCTCTCTATCATTGAATGACCATTTTTTTGCCTGAAGTACTATACTCAGTTTTGCTGGGTAGGTGATTCTTGGTTTTAATCCCAGTTCCTTTGACTTCTGGAATATCATATTCCAAGACCTGCAATCCCTTAATGCAGAAGCTGCCAGGTCCTGTGTTATCCTGATTCCATTTCCACAATACTCGAATTGTTTCTTTCTAGCTGCTTGCAATACTTTCTCCTTGACCTAGAAACTTTAAAATTTAATATTCTCTCCAGTTTCCCTTTTCGGGTCTCTTTCAGGAGGTAATTGGTAGATTCTTTCAATATTTGTTTTGCCCTCTGATTATACAATATCAGGGCAGTTTTCCTTGAGAAGTTCTTGAAAGAGTATACCTAGGCTTTTTTAAAAATTTTTTTGATCATGCCTTTTAGGTCATCCTATAATTTTTAAATTGTCTCTCCTGGATGTATGTTCCAGGTCAGTTGTTTTTCCAATGAGATATTTCACATTATCTTACATTTTTTCATTCTTTTGGTTTTGTTTTGTAATTTCTTGGTTTCTCATAAAGTTGTTAGCTTCCATCTGTTTCATTCTAATTTTTAATGAAGTATTTTCTTCAGAAAACTTTAACCTCCTTTTCCATTTTGTTAATTCTGCTTTTTAAAGCATTCTTCTCTTCATTGGCTTTTTGGACCTCTTTTACCAATTGAGTTAGCCTGTTTTTAAATGTATTTTCTTCAACATTTTTTTTCCTTCTCCTTTAGGAAGCTGTTGACTGGCTTTCCATGATTTTTTTGCATTGGTCTCATTTCTCTTCCCAATTTTTCTTCCACCTCTCTTACTTGATTTATAAAAGGATATTTGAGTTCTTTAATGGTCTGAGACCACCGCATATTTATCTTGGAGGCCTCTGATGGTAAGCAATGTTCTTCCTCATCTGAAAGCATGGAAGAAAATACCTGTTCACCTAGAAAGTAACCTTCTATAGTCTTATTTTTTCCCTTTCTTGGGCATTTTCCGAGCCAGTTATTCAAATTTTGAGTCCTTTGTCAAGAAGAGGATATACTCTGGAGACCTATAAGTTTTCAGTTCCTCCAAGCTGGCTCAATCAAGGGAGAGTAGTTTACTCCTCTCCTGTCCTGCACTCTGATCTGGGAGCTACCAAAGCTTTTCTGTCTAGCATCTGCAAGTAGAATTCCCTTTCCAGAGACTCTACCACCACCACCATGCCAGCCAGCACTCTTCCTCACCTCCAGACCTCCATCAGCAGCTCAGTTTCCCCATGGGGTTTAGGCCAAGCTTTCCAAAAATAAACGCAGTGGCTGGTGTTGCATTTGCCACCTCTTGGGGCTGGGGCTAGGGGAAGACTCTCCTCCCGTCTCACCCAGGAGAGAAAGATTTTTCACTGACCTTTGAAGTGTCTTTGATTTTTGTGGGTAGAGGGATCTGAGAAGCTCCCCTGCTGCTGAGGATTCTGCCAAACAGGCCTGTTAAGTCCTGTCCGTGCTGTGTGTCACATGGTCAAGGGTGGGCTGGGCTCCATGGGCTGCGCTCTGCTCCGTGCACCATGTGATAGGCCTTTCCTTTTGGCACTTCAGCCTGCTGTAGGCTGGAAATCTCTTTCACTCTATCGTTTTGTGGCTTCTGCTGCTCTAAAATTTGTTTAGAGTCATTTTTTGCAGGTATTTTATGGGTTGTATGGGAAGAGCTAGAGTATCTGTGTCTCTGTACTCCTAAATCTTGGCTTTGTCCCTGTTGCATCATGATTACTTTGGAAATGTTTTGAGTCCTTACATTGCTATGATGGGCTAAGTCTATAAAAAACAGTCCTCCCACACTGTGGCTGTTACTGTGTATAATATTCTCCTAACTCTGCTCACTTCATTCAGCATCAGTCAATATAAATTGCTCCAGGTTTTTCTGAAGTCAACCTGTTCATTATTTCTTATATCACAGTTGTGTACATTTGCATTCATACGCAAAAAGTTATTCAGTCATTCCCCAATTAATGGGATCACCTCGATTTCTAGTCCTTGTCCATACAAAAAAAATTTTGTACATGTGAATCATTTTTCCATTTTTTATGATTTCTTTGGGATATGTTCCTAGAATCTATATTGCTTGACAAAAGTGTATACATATTTTTATAGCCTTTTGGGCATAGTTTCAAATTGTTCTCCAGAATGGTTGGAACAGCTCAAAGCCCCTCCAACAATGAGTATTTCAACTCTCCCCCATCTTCTCAAACACTTGTCATTTTTCTGTATTTCCATGTTATCGAACTGAGAGGTGTGATGTCGCTCAGATTTGTTTTGATTTTCATCTTTCTAATCAATAGTGATTTAGAGAATTTATTCATACAGCTACAGACAGTTATAATTTCTTCCTCTGAAAACTGCCTGTTCATTTCCTTTAACCATTTAACCACTGTGGAGTGAAAGTCATTCAGTTTTGAGGGGGTGACCATTAAGTTAGTCAAGAAAATGAGTCATGTGGGTGGCTATAACTCCACTGAGCATATAACCGAGCATATAACTCTCCCTGAGCATAGCAATTAAAAATGATCCTTCCTTTCTCAAGATTTTCTTTCATGTATCGATATTTTGTTAGTAGTCTTATCTTCCTGGCTACATTATAAGCTGTTGAAGTCAGAAATCATATCTTTTTTCACTTTGAAACTCATTCAGGTCATAGCAAAATGTATTGCACTTGTTTGATATTTAAGAAATGTGTGACAAAATAAAATTTTCCTGAGTAGCTCCAATAGATCACTTAAGATATTCCTTCACATGTGATACTTCTGAGTTATGAGAAATGACAAGCAGAATGCCTTTGGAAGGTCAATGATCTGAAGCAAAATGAAGTGAGAAAAATCAGAACAACATTGTACACAGTAATAGCAATAATGTAAGGAGGATAAACTGTGAAGGACTTAGCTACTCTCATCAAGATAGTGATCCAAGATAATTCCAAAGGACTCATGATAAAACATTTGATCTACCTCCAGAGTGAGAACTGATGAAATCTGAGTGCAGACTAAAGCACACTTTTTAAACTTTATTTTTCTTTTTCATGTGTTTTTTCTTTTCCAACATGATTAATATTGAAATATGCATTGCATTACTTCACATGTAAAATTGATTGCATATTTCTTTTTTATTAAGGTGTGGGGAGGTATAAGAAGGAGAGAAATAGGAATTCTACAATTTTCAAAGTGAGTGTTAAAAATTTTTACATGTAATTGTTAAATATTTAATTTAAAAAAAAGTATTTAATTTTAACTATACCATTCCTTTATGAACGGTTGGAAGCTATTATAGTTAAGTTTTATGGCATGTTTCATAATCCTATGGCATTCATGAAGAGGGCTTAACCTTTTATTGGGTCTTGATTGTCAGGAAAAGTTTTGAACTTTTTTTAGTTGTGAAATAAAATATAACTTTTATGGACAGATCAGCATTCTTCTTGAAGACTCTGATGGGAATAAATATCCTTTGTTTTCATAGTCAAGGGAGAAGTTCAGCACTTCTCAACAGTAAGAGAAATTTTTAGTTTAAAATCTTACCTCAGTCTATTTCCATTGATTGATCTCTGCTATTTCTCTTACTTCCAGATAACTGAAAAACATTTCTTTCAACCCAAGTCAATGAACAAGACAAATCAATCCCAAGTGACTGGGTTCATCTTGCTGGGATTCTCTGATGCCCCAGAAATCCAGCCTCTCTTCTTCATGTTTTCATAGATCCACACTGCTATTGTGTTGGGAAACTTCCTCATCATCCTCAATGTGACTTCAGACCCACATCTTCACTCACCTATGTACTTTTTAACTTGCAAACTTCTCTTTTAAAGATGTCTGTGTGGCCTCTTCTGCCACCCCTAAAATGATTGCAGATTTCCTTGTTGAGCAAAAGACTATCACTTTCAAGGTTTGCCTGACTTAAAACCTCTTTCTACAACTTTGTCCTGGAAGTAGTACGAAGCTTCCTATATCCATGGCCTATGATCGCTATGTTGCCATTTGTAAACCTCTTCACTACAAGACCATCATATGATGGCATGTTTGTAACATTCTGGTCATCATCCC
The DNA here is from genome assembly GCF_028372415.1 of Notamacropus eugenii. Taxonomy (NCBI): domain Eukaryota; kingdom Metazoa; phylum Chordata; class Mammalia; order Diprotodontia; family Macropodidae; genus Notamacropus; species Notamacropus eugenii. The sequence continues at coordinate 15,306,802 of NC_092878.1, forward strand.
TTCATCTGTAGGCTTCATAAATACAACTAGCCAAATGGTATTTACAGTCAACTTGCTCTTCTGTGGACCCAACAAGGTGGACAGCTTTTTCTGTGACCTCCCTCTTGTGAACAAAGTTGTCTGAATTAACACCTATGTTGACAGTTCATTAATTGTTGAAGACAGTGGGTTTCTTTCCATGAGCTCCTTTCTCCTCCTTGTTGTTGCATATACAGTTATACTCATTACAGCTTGCAATTGGTCATTGGCTAGCATGCCAAAGGCACGTTCTTCACTAACTGAAAATGTCACTGTGGTCATACCGTGCTTTAGCCAAATATGTGTGACCCTTTAGTGTCTATTCAGTGTACAAAGTTCTTGCAGTGTTCTATACCATCTTCACTCCCATATTAAACCCAATTATTTGCACCCTGAGGAACAAAGGGGTAATGGCATCCATGTCCAAATTGAGGAGCCAAGACCTAAAATCTGGCCAAGTGTCTGCTATAATAAGAAATATCCTATGCTTGAAACCCAAGTAACCTCCCCACCCAAACCTAATACTTTCTAACCTATTGTCTCTAACTGTGACCAAAGACCACTGTAATATTAATGCCAAACTCTTGAACTACTTGTGTCAAAAGATGAGAATGGAGAAATAGTTTCAAGATTTGTTAAAACAGAGTAATGTGTGATGACATTTCAAGACATTGTAGCATAATACTTTATATTTGCTTCCCTCTCTTTCATGTTCTTTTAAATTTTCTAATGGAAATTCAATTTTTATCATGGAGTCCATTTGAAAGGGAAATAAATTTATGAGACTTAAGTAGAAGGTGAATAGGGTTATGTGGAGGAAATCCATTAAAAATGAACTTACTTTAAAATACAATCTATTTTTTTATGTAAATTTATTATCAGGTTCCTCCCCTTTGCACAACTGGGAATAAGGAAAGTATTTGTTATTCAAATGGGTAATAAAGAGTGATTTCATAAGGATCTATGACATAGAGAGGGAAAATGAATATTAAAGTAATACTGAGTCCCAAATATAGATTTTCATGCTCCTTAAATACAATCATAAGGAGAAATCACATTCCCATCTACATCTACTCTGAATATGGTAAGTTGATTTCTATAGCGGGCTCAGTTTCCTGGCCACAATTCTTCCAGTCTGATTCCCACATGAAACTGAAGTAGAACAGAGGAAAACGCACAATTGGAGGGCCAAGAATATTTCTCACACACACAAAAAAAAAAACATTGCATAATAGATGATGGGAAAGTGTGAAATTGTCATTGCTCTCAGTTTAATGTTTTTTATTTGCACAGTAAGTGCAAAATGAGTCAACTTTGTTCCTAGGTGTTATTCACTATAAAAGACAATACAAACATTTGAGCCATCATACTGGTTAGAAGAAATTTCTTGGGATTTCAGATAATAAGACAACCGTTGCAAGTATACAATGCCAAACATTGAGATGACTGATGGACAACTCTATCAGTGGTCCTGGAAACTTGATGAACATCTATGTATTTCATCTGAATTCTGACAAGCATATTTTGCTTCTGCAATTGTTATTAAATTATTTATCCATTAATTATGAGTGCTTTGTTTCTTTTCTATACTGCCCACGCTGGTGGAATAAGAGGTAATTTTGTTTGCTTCGCTTGTTAACAAGTCAACTTTGCATATGCACTTGGGCTAGATGCCAGATCTAACTGATGGATTATACTGTTGATTATATTGCTTGTAACCGATGGTGCCAAGGGAAAGGCACAAACTCTCATTTTTACAGTACAGACATATCCCCCTTCTGTTTCCTCTTTGCATTTATTATGCATATCCAAGGGCTTAAAATTGGGTAATGATCATGTTAGGTAAGGAGATTTTACTACTATCCCAATGGAAGTAATACAGCAGCAGTGAGAAGAATGGAGGCTGTCGACCTCTCTGAATGGTGCTGGCTTTATATTTATAGAATATCACAGAATTAGAGTTTGAAGGGACCTGAAAATCATTCTCCCTAATGTAGCTTCAAAGTGGGCATCCATTCTTTGCTTTAACAGTCCCTGAGAACCACTTTCTCCCAAGACAATTGTAGTTACAATAGGAAGTAAGTTTTTCTTTACGTTGAATCTAAATTTTTATCTTAGCAATACCCATTTCCCCAATTACCCATTACCTCAAACCTTCAAATTGTTATTCCAGAAGTATGAAGTTTTGACTCCTGCTTCCCCCTTGCCCCTGTAGTCTCATGTTAACCCATGTGGTTATTTTTAGAAGATGATATGAAATAACCATATAAAATCTTGAGCCATTAATGCATTTTATAAATGATAGCCGTTATTGTTTTTATTATTTTTTATTAAATTATTTTATTTTTTTCAGTGTTCTACAATCACTTCCACATATCTTTGATTGTTTCTCCTACCTCCCCCTCCATTCATCCTCTTTCCCCATTCCCCCCATGGGATGGGGTATAATCATATATAGGTTCTACACCTACATTCCTATTAAATACATTTTCATCTTAGTCATGTTGCATTGAAGAATTAAAATGAATGGAAGAATCCATAAAAGAAAAGAAAACATAATACAACAGAAAATGGTCTGCTGCATTCTCTTATCCAATTCCGCAGTTCTGTCTGCGGATGAGGAAGGCGTTCTGCCTCAAGAGTCCATTGTGAATTTTTTTAAGTCGTTGCACTGCAATGAAGTAGTAAGTCCACCAGAAAAATTCCTTGCACACTGTGGATGTTGCTGGATACAAATTTCTCCTGGTTCTGTAGCTGTCACTCAACATCAGTTCATTTAAGTCCTTCCAGGCTGAAAGCTGAAAGGTTCTCTGAAAGCTTCCTGTTCAACATTTCTTAAAGCACAAGAGTATTTCATTACATTTATATATCACAATTTGTACAACTATTCCCCAATTGATGAGCATCCCCTTAATTTCCAGTTTTTGGCCAACAATAAGAGAGATGCTATTAATATTTTTGTATATGTAGGATCCTTTCACATTTCTATGATATCTTTGGGATACAGTCCCAGAAGGGATACAGCTGGATCAAAGGGTATGCACATTTGTGTAGCCCTTTGGGCAAAGTTCCAAATTGCTCTCTAGAATCGTTGCATCAGTTCACAGCTTCACCAACAATGAATCAGTGTTCCAACTCTCCCACATCTTCTCCAACATTTGTCATCTTCCTGTTTTGTTGCCGAAGAAGACCATGCCATCAGAAAAATGATGACATGACTTGCACTTGACATTGTTTTGAGTGAAGGAGGGCTGTGCAGGTCATCAGCCTCACTTCTCCTCCAGAGTCATCTGAATCCAGGGATCTGATATTCATAAAACTTCCCCTAAGAAGTGCTTTTGCAATATCCCAAAAGTTTTGGTAAGTTCTGTCATTATTTTCATTCTCATGAATGAAGTTGTTGATTGTTTATATGATTTTTTCTAAAAACCACTGATTCTTTAGGATTAGATTATTTAGTTTCCAAGTAATTTTTGTCTTACCTATCCATGGCCTTGACTATACATATTTTTTATTGATTTATGATTTCAGAAGAATGCTTAAACTATCTGTGTCTTCCTGCACTGGATTGTGAGGTTTTTATGCCTTTGTACATGGTCCATTTTTGTATATCTGCAATGTACTGCTGAGGAAAAGGTATATTCCTTTCCATCCCCATTCAATTTTCTCCAGAGATCTATCATATCTACCTTATCCAGAGTTTTATTCACCTTCTTAACTTCTTTCTTGTTTATTTTGAGGTTAAATTTATCAAGTTCAGAGGGAGAGAAGTTGAGGTCCCCTACTAGTATAATTTTGCTCTCTGTTTCTTCCTGTAGCTTCCTCAACTTCTCCTCTAAAAATTTGCCTAACTAGGCCACTATGAGCATTTATATTTAGTAATGATATTGCTTTGTTGTCTATGGTGACTTTTAGCGGGAGATAGTTTACTACCCTATCTCTTTTGATTAGATCTATTTCTGCTTTACCTTTGTCTGAGATTAGGATTGCTACCCCTGCTTTTTTTTTTTTTTTTTTTTTTTACAACAAATGAAGCACTATATATTCTGCACCAACCTTTTACCTTTACCCTGTTTCAACTGTGTTTCTTGTAAACAATGTATTGCTGAATTATGTTTTTTAATCCGTTCTGTTATTTGTCTCTGTTTTATGAGAGAGTTCATCCAATTCACATTCAGTTATGATTACTATCTGTTTCTTTCCCTCCGTCCTCTTTCCCTCATTTATGTTTTAGTTCTCCCTTCTCCCTTGACCTTCAGAATAGAGTTCTAATTTTTGATCACCGTCTCCTTCAGTCTTCCCTCCCTTCTTTCTGCCCCCCTTCCTTTTACTCCCCTTTTCCTTTTAGTATTTCTTGTTTCCCTTTTAGCCTCCCCTCCATTTTCTTTCCCCTTTCCTTCCTACTGCCTATAGAGCTAGTGATATTTCTATACTTAACTGAGTTTGTGGTTCCCTCCTTGAACTAAATCAGATGAGAGTGAATCTCAAACAACTCTTATCTCCTTCCCTTCTTTCCCTCTACTGTAACATATTTTTGTACCCTTTCCTGTGATGTAATTTATCTTTTTCTATCTCTGCTTTTCCGCATCTTCTACTGCAATTCCTTCGCACCCTTAAATCCCATTTCATAACATCACAGCCTTTATCTTATGCCCGTTCCCTCTATATATGTATATCCCTTTTATATATCATAATATATTTAAAATTCTCAAGATTAACACGTATCATCTTATACATGCTAGTTATTATAATTATAAGCTATTTATTACTATTAGTCCCAGTTTTAATTGCTTTATATATAGCAAGCAATATTTATGAAGTTACAAGGCAAATAGATTAAATTAATCAGTCTTTATTTTCTATCTTTCTTTCACTCTTCCTTCTATATTTCTTTTTGTCCTTCCTTCCTTCCTTTTTCTTTCCTCCTTCCTTTCTTCTCCCTTCCTCCCTCTCCCTCTCCCTCTCCTTCCCTCCCTCCCTCTCTCTCACTCTCTCTCTCTCTCTCTCTCTCTCTCTCTCTCTCTCTCTCTCTCTCTCTCTCTCTCTCTCTCTGACTCTCTCTGGTCTTGTTTTATCCCAAATATTTGTCTTTTGATGTGAAATCAATTATTAATCATTTTAATTGAAGGAATTTGGATCCCACTAGTGGTGGTGGGAATTAAGTGAACCATACTGATTCGATCTTGTGAGTCAGTTCTGGCACTAGCTTAGTTCTCTTCCTATTCAATTATGTGTCCATTCCAATTTCTGTCTAATAAGAAAACTTTATACAATTGTGAGAATTGTGAGAAAATTCTATTGCATTGTTTGAACCTAGCCCTGTGTGTTTGGAAAACTAGACTACATCTAACCTACTGCTTAGAAACTTCTTCCTACGGAGTTACATTATGCTGACCAGAAACGCAGTCAGATCCAGTGACTGGTTCGAGTTTTCTCACAATTATATATCTCCAGCAACCCACATGTCTTACGTGACAACTGTCTCCATATTGATTAATCAATTACTGTTTCCATGTTTCTGGGGAGAGTGAAACACTTCTTTTTTTTTTTCTTTTTGAATTTAGAGAACTGCACTTTGATATCCCCCCACTCCTTAGCTGGAAAATCCCTAATCTTTCCTCCAAATAGAAATCAGATTACCGAATTTTGTATGCGAATTTGTACATTCTAATGCTTTTCTTTTAATTAATTTGTCTTAATCTATTAATCATTTTTAATACGTAAAAATCTGTGTCCCTTGTATTCAGGGTCCAATGCTAAAACTGAGGGATCTGGTCCCAATTTCTTATGCAATTGGCATGGATTGCTTGATAAACTGATATGTTCAGATGTGAATCTTTGTTTACTTAACTCTTTTATTTTTGACCCAGTACATCAGAGCACTGAAGTTCAAACCTTAATTAGATGTGTCACTGACTACACCTATTAGGCCATAACTTCATAAGTTTTCAGGACCTCAGTTTCTTTATCTATTGGTACAATTAGGTATTCTCGAAGGTCCATGCCAACTTTAAATTCCATGACTTTGTTAGTATTACCACCTTGATGGATACCTACCTAAGTGTTAAATGACTACATTCATTTAAATTCCTGGAGCAAGGAATTCTGGGTTCCTTCCCACCTAAGGATTTGGTTGTGATTTGAGTCTTCAGACAATTACGGAGCCCTTGCTTAGATTTGCCTTCTTTCTTATTAAGGGCTCCTCGTGCATTAGGGGATGGCCCCATTTGCTTTAGAAGTTACCACAATTCATTTATTATTACAGAAACAACCAAGAGGATGTTGACTTGTAGTGTGTTAACTATGTGACAGCTCATTTGAAGCTCACATAATGCAAGTAGTTAACTCACTTACTGTGAATTACAAGCAAGTTTCCACAAGAATAGAGTCAATCATTGGAAACATGATACTGAAACAGCCAACCAATTCATCCAGCATAGGTGGAAAAGGAGTCAATTAAACCTGTCACAGATACTACAAGGAAATTTTCTTTTCTCATAAGCTTTGCTTATGAATATTATCAAGTCATGGTCTTTTCTGTCTGTATCTTGAGCTTCCCTATTACTGTGGGAGATTTTTATTGTCAGATACTTCTTCCATTTTTTTTTACTCATTCTTCCATCCTACATCATGGCAGTGCTTGGCTCTATTCACTTTTTGGTGGGATGTCTTACTTGAGCTTCTGTCTTTTAATGAGCTTCTGTTGTTTTCTTTTTATTCGTTTATTTAATGTTTGTGATATATCATTTATTTTTCAGTACTTAACATTCATTTCCACAAGAATTTGAATTCAAAATTTTCTCCCCATCTCTCTCCACACTCCACTCCAGAACAGCAGGCACCCCATCCACTCCTTCCTCCAGTCTGTCTTCCCTTCTATTACCCCCACTTCTTCCATCCTCCTTACCCTCTATTTTCTTGTAGTGCAAAATAGATTTCTATATTCCATTGCCTGCAGAGCTTAATTTCCAGTTGCATGCTAAAAGTATTTGATATTCATTCTTAAAGCATTGAGTTCTATATTCTCTCTCTCCCTACCTCCCCACCTACCCTCATTGAAAAAACAAGCAATTCAATATAGATCATACATGTGTAACAATACCAAGTACTTTCAAAATATTTATGTTGTAAAAGACTAACCACATTACCCTCTATCCTATTCTGCCCATCATTTATTCCATTCTCTCCCTTGACCTGTCCTCCCACAATAGTGTTTGCTGCTGATTATCCCTTTCCATAATTTCCTGTCCCTTCTATTATCTTCCCTCTTCTATCCCTTTCCCTCTTTCCTTCTTCTAGGATAAAATAGATTGCCATATCCAGTTGAGTGTGTGTTATTCCCTGCTTAAGCCAAATCTCATGAGAGAAAACCTTAACTATTCACTTTCATCTCTCCCTTCTTCCCCTGTACTGTAAAAACTCTTTCTTGCGTCTTTTATGTGAAATGGTTTGCCACATTCCATGTATCCTTTTCTCATAGTCCTAATACATTCCATCCAATGGCAAATTTTTTAAGGAATTCTCCCTTTAAATTCAGTTTACCCTTTGCCCTTTGTCTATGTATATATACACACACATATATACTTTTATATAATATATATGTATGTTATACATATATACATATACTTATACATATATGCAGATACACATATACACATGTACGTATACATACCTACACCTATATAGTATACATTACATACATACCCATACACACCTACACACACACACACACACACACACACACACACACACATATATATACCCTCTACGCTAACACTGAAAAATGTCTCACGAGTTATGAGTAACATCTTTCCATGCAGGAATGTAAACAGTTCAACTTTAATGAACTCCTTAAGGCTTGTCTTTCCTGTTTACCTTTTCATGCTTTTCTTAATTCTTGTATTAAAAGTCAAATTTTTCTATAGAGCTCTGGTCTTTTTCAACAAGAATGCTTGGAAGTCCTCTATTTCATTGGAATTCTGCTTTTTCCCCTGAAATGATATACTCAGTTTTGCTGGGTAGGTGACTATTGGTTTTAATCCTATCAATCTGATCTCTGGAATATCATATTTCAAGTCCTTTCATCCCTTAATGTAAAACTGCTAAATCCTCTGTTATCTTGATTGTGTTTCCACAAAATTTGAATTGTTTCTTCCTGTCTGCTTGTAATATTTTCTCCTTTACCTGGGAACTCTGAAATTTGGCTACAATATTCTTAGGAGTTTTCCTTTTGGGATGTCGTTCAGCAGGTTATCAGTGAATTCTTTCTCTTTCTCTTTTATCCTCCGGTTCAAGAATATCAGGGCAATTTTCATTAAAGATTTCTTAGAAAATGCTGCCTAGGCTCATGGTTTTCAGGTGGACCAATAATTTTTAAATTATCTATCCTCTATCTATTTTCCAGGTCAGTTTTTTTTTTCTCCAATGACATATTTCACATTGTCTTCTATTTTTTTCAATCTTTTGGTTCTGTTTTATAATTTCTTAGTTTCTCATAAAGTCAGTAGCTTCCATTTCCTCCATTCTAATTTTTGAAGAAACTTTTTTCAGTGAGCTTTTGAACTTCCTCTCCCATTTAGCCAGTCCTATCTTTTAAAGCATTCTTCTCCTCATTGGCTTTTGGGACCCCTTTTACCATTTGAGTTAGTCTATTTTTTTAAATGTTATTTTCTTCAGCCTATGTTGTGTCTCACGTAGCAAGCTGCTAACTTGATTTTCATGATTTTCTTGCATTGCTCTCATTTCTCTTTCCAATTTTTCCTCCACCACTCTTACCATATTTTAAAAATTCTTTTTGAGTTCTTCCTGAGATCATTGCTTGTTTTTTTATAAGTTTTGAACGTAGAATCCTTGACTTTTATGTCTTCCCCTGATGGTATGCTTTGTTCTTCCTCAACCAAAAGGATGGAAGAAAAATATCTTTTCACCAAGAAATAACCTTGTATAGTCTTGCTTTTTTCTCTTTTTGGAGCACTTTCCCAGCCAGTTACTTGACTTTTGAGTCCTTTGTGAAGTGGAGGGTGCATTCTAGAGAACAGTAAGTTCTCAGTGCCTCAAAGGTGATACAGTCAAGGGAGAGGAATCTACTCCTCTCCTGGCCTGCACTCTGGTTGGTGAACAAGCACAAGCATTCTTATCTGCCCACGATCTGTGAGGAGAATTTCCACTCCAGAGCCTCCACCAGTTCCATCATGCCAGTGCTCTTTCTCACCCCAGGACCACCACTCAGAACTGAGACACAGATTGGCTGCTTGATTCCCCTAGGATCTTTTGGCCAGAATCTCCAAAAGTGGATACTGCTGCTGCAGTGGCTACTGCCTCCCTAGGGCCAGATGGCACACACCTCTCACCCAGATGCAAAAGCTTTCTCACTTGCCTTTGAAGCTGTTTTTGACCATTGTGGTTTGAGAAATCTGGGATTCACAGCTACTACCCATGATTCCATGCCCTGAAGCCTGCCCCAGTTCTGGCTGTGTAGCATGGCCCAGTCTGGGCTGTGCTCTGCTCTGAGCCTGGTGTGATAAACCTTTCCTGTTGCCCTTCCAGGCTGACTTGGACTGAAAATCTCTTTCACGCTGTCCTTTTGTGGCTTCTGCTGCTCTAGAATTTGTTTAGAATCATTTTCTACAGATACTTTACAGTTTATAGAGGGACAGCTAGTGGAGGTCCGCCCTTCTGCTCCAACATCTTGTCTGTGTCCCCTTCTGTTGTTTTCACAACTCTGGGGGCCTGCAAGTTTACAGTGATACTTAGGTGACATAATCCTGGGACAAGTCTCTTCACTGTCCTCCTGGCCAGACCTATGTAACTTCCTAACCGGAGTATGGATTTATTGGATTGTGTGTGACCTAGTTTCCGTACACTGTTGTTGGACTCAGTCTTTTGCGAGGTTATGTAGGTTGCATGAGTAAAATACTCCCTTTCTGAAATTGTTTTTATGTCCTGGATATTTCAAGAAAGGTTAAAGGTTAGAATTATCTACATATTTTGCTCTTAGAATCAGAGCCACAGAGCCAAGGTTTTTGAAATTGTTCATTGTTCCATACATATTTCATTCCTCTCCACCTGGTGAACAGGACTACTCCTCTCTCTATCCTGGTACTGTGACCTGGAATTGTGTAAGGAACAGAGCTGCCAGCTGGCATCCATTCTTGTTCTCAGCATTGATTTTTGGATCTCCTGGCATCCCTTTCCCAGTTCTTCTAGCGTTGGTGTTGAACCTCGGCCCTCTTGCCATCTCTGGGCATTAAGATGCTCCCTAATGCTGCAACTGCTATTTCACTACCTCCATTGCTGTCATACTGTGTTCCTGGTCAGCCTCCACTCTAGTGTCTGAAGATTTCTCTTTCTGTGTTCTTAAGCAGAGTTGGCCCATAAAAAAAAAATGACTCAGTGACCTTTTCTTGACTTTCCTAATCAGAGTACAGTTTGGAATGATTTTTAGGTCATTGTAGAGCAATTGTATTGGATAAACTGAGGAAAAATGCTATCATTCAGCCATCTTGATTCTGCATCTATGTATTTTTATCTGCATATGCTCTTTGCTTTTCTTCAACGGTAAACAAATCCGATATGTGATGTATTATGTCATTACATGCAATTCACATTTACCATATGTATATTACATACTTTGCATTTGCACATGAATTATACATCTGGAATACATAGTCAAATGACTATGACTACACTCAAAGTATATCTCTTTTAAATTAAAAAAATTGTAACCCTAGGGCAATATTTGAATTCCTACTATTTCTCTAACCTACTATAAAAGTCCTCCCTCTAACACTTGTTAGAAATAAAATCTTGAGTTAAGTCAAACATATTTAAAGTCTCTGAGCCTTAGCTTCCTTGTCTCTAAAATGAGAATAAAGCTACTTCATCTTGGTTTAAAATGCGTGTTTTACGGAAAGTGCTTAAAAAATTGTAGTGCACTATAAAAGTGGGACGTAATATTATGTAAAATTAAAATTTATACTGTGGAAAGAAGAGAGATATCAGCTTCCAATCCAGATTATTTTATTTTTTCTTATGTAGAATTAACCATTTTTTAAAAAATAAAATAGATGGCAAAATGGATAGAAGACAGAAAATGATTTGAATATTTATGGCTAATATCAAGTCATTGAAGTGAATAAAGAGGAACTTAAAGAAGAATTTTAAGTTGAGGAGTTAAGAAACACGTAAGGGATTTTTGAGACAGTATTAAGTGAAAATACTACAATAGGTAGAATGCTGGATTTAGATTCAGAAAGACCTGGATTCAAGTTCTGCCTCTGACCAGTCCATATACTGGTCTTACGACTCTTAGGGAAGTCATGCAAATTCTCAGTGCTATGGATAACTTTGAGACTCTTAAGTCACTAAAGAATTACTGACAGTTTATATTGGTAGGTAGAGATTTCTCTGTGAGAGTTCTCTGTACCATTTGTGCCAAAATTAAATAGAAATGGATCTCTGTGGAGGTATGCTAACTTAGAGAACCACAAATTAACATTGTCTATGCTGTGTTGCATTTTTATTTCTTTTATTAAACATTTCCTAATGGTATTTTAATCTGGCTCATATCTATTGAGGAGTTTTGGGGTCATGAGTTTGATTTCCCTGCTCTATACCAATGAAAGCATGGGTTTGATTTTTTTTTCTTAAATTGTGAATCCTGGAGGGACAAGAAGATAATGATTTGAGTGTAGTTGAACTGCATGTGTTTGAATTGGAAAAATATTTCTATATCTGCAAAAACAACAGTAATCAATAGCATTTAAACTGAATTCAAGGTAAAATAAACTAGTGAAGGGGACTTACTAAAAGGTTCTTGAAAGCCTTCCTGCAAACCACGGTCCAAGATATAGATAGATATATAGGTAGATAGATAGATAGATAGATAGATAGATAGATAGATAGATAGATAGATATTGATACAGATAGACAGACATATATTGATGCAGATAGATATATAGATAGACCGACAGACAGACAGACAGACATATAGATAGGTAGGTAGGTAGGTAGGTAGGTAGGTAGGTAGGTAGGTAGGTAGGTAGGTAGGTAGATAGACAAATAGATAGATAGATGTTCCCCAAATTTTGCCTAGTTAAATTTTCTTGGGCTTTCTCCATAATGCTTAAGGATTTTCATGCCAATTTTTATGATTTTTACATCCTTTCTTTCCCATCTCCCAAGATCTCTGATCCAACCAATACCAGAACCATGGGCCTTAAATACTGCGATTAGAAATTCTATCCCCTTCATCTTTAACTCTGATTTTCTTAATCATGATACGGATTAAATATCAGGTAAAGATTGAATCACTGAATGATTATTTGGACTTTGCCTATTTTAGTCCTCTTTACACTTAGACAGAAGCCCTTCTTATCCAAAAAATACCATAGAGTTTGAAAGCATCCACCAAAATTTTCTATGAAGAAAAAACATTGAACAAAAAAAGAATGAAAATGAGATGTAGGGAGATTCTCAATTTCTCTTAATTTTTGACTTTAATTACTCCTCACCTGAGTTTATTGGGGTCCTGGGACTATGTATCATTCCTTCATGTTTAAGCAAAGGACTCCTGTGAAAAGAAGTATGCAACAGGGTGAAGTAGGATCAAATGAAAAACTCTCTGAACATGACAAAACTTCAAGGTGACTTTGTGAGAGGTATGGTTGACAGGGTATGAACACGAAGTCGGGAAGGAGTTAGGTTCAAATCCTGCTTTAGACATACTTCTGTGAACCTAGACAAGTCCTTTAGTTTCATGAGATGCAACTTCCCCACATGCATAAAAAGGGATTGATTTAGGTTGTCTTTAAGGTCCGTTTTGTGTATTCTATGGTCAAGTGACACTGACTTCCTTATTATTTTTCATACAGGACACTCTAAATTCTGGACATTTTTTTTTTACTGTTACCCCATATCTGAAACTTTTCCCCTCTTCATTTAAAATTCTTATCTTTCTGGATTATTTCAAGTATCAGTCAAAATCTTGCCTTCTACCAGAAGACTTTCCCATTCATCCTTAACGTTAAAAGTTTTTTTTTTCTTCTGTATACCTTATTCATTGTTTGCATGTTATCTTAGTCATTAGACTGTGAGTTCCTTGAGAGTGGGGCCTTTTTTTTTTTTGCTTTATTTTAATCTCTAGTGCTTAACATGGTGACTGGCAAATAGTAGCCATTTAATAAAATTTTGTTGATGAGATGACTTGTCAACCTATAAACTTGTCGTCTGTATTCCTTCTGGAATGTGCCCTCTCTTGAAATCACAAAGCAACCATGTCCCTAGAAAAATCAAAGAAGAATATTTTAATAACTCCCACAGCAAGATGACTTCATCCCACAAACATATTTTCTATTGGTCACTGACCACAGTGGTTAGTTTTCTGAGTTTTAACATTTTGCTAAATGGAAGATAAATAGATGAGGTTTTGTTGGTGAAAATGTTATTAATTTCAAAGAATGATGGTTTTGGAGTTTCCTTTTCTCTTTCTAATGCCGTTCTTTTTGAGGCTTCTTCAGTATTGGTAGGTAGAAATAGATAAGATTCATTCACAACAAAGATACAACTCGGGCAAAATGATGACAAATGTAAAAAGGGGTGAAAGAAATGGTCTTAGCTTACAGTTGTACCAAAGGCCAAGAAGGCTTTAATATTTATTAGAAATGTCTAAGACACCTAAGATATTTGTGTGACTTTTTACTTCAATGGTATTCAGTGGGTTCATGGTCTTGGAATCTACATTTGACTTAGAAATTTGACTTCTTTAGTCAAAATTTTGGCAAAATTATGAGTGGACCTTTAACACAGACAGAATACAGAAAAAGCCAAAAAGTAGGAATCAACCTTAAGGGAATATTTTGGTGATCAGGTACGAGTTTACTCATTTGACATAATTAGGATGCTTTTCAAAATTCAGCATCCATCCTGGATTTTTGTGGATGTGAGAAAGGGTGCCTTTTCTACTCTAAGCAGGGATGATGATGATGATTGCCATTTGTTATTAAGAAAGAGAGTGAACAAGGAACTAGATCTTCATTGGCATTTAAATCATAATCTTGTACTCTATTAGATATCTCATACTTTAGAGCACAGAGTTAGTTTAGAATAAGATAATCCGTTAAAGACTTTGAATCAATTACTGATTTTTTCAAGTACTGTGTAACTTCAGGCAAATTACTTAGCCTCTCTGAATCCTAATTTTCTTATCTGTAACATAGGGATTACAATACATGCACTCTTCACCTTATAAGGTGGTTGTGAAGGGCTCTACCAGCAAATATTAGAAATAAAATGTGAGATATTGGCAATGTGAGTCAGCTCATTGCCTGGAAAGGGAATTTGAAAGCTAATTGATAAACTGAGTGTTCTTGATTTACATAATCCACCATTTTGAAGAAAGAAAAAAGAACTGTCTCAGAGCCTCAATTAGTACTTTATGAGTACTTTGTGGGCATGGTAGGATAAAGGGGCACATGATGTACAAGAACAAATCTCATGATAGGAAGCAGGAGATCATTATTTAACTGAAAATGAATTTTCTTGCCAATATTGTAGAGGAAGTAATAGCTATGCTTACCCAATAGCAAATATCTATCTGAATTTTTAAAAATAAGTTTATCTAATATTTGTAATGGATATATATGCAAACATATTATACACACATATATAGATATGCATATATACCTACACACATATATTTATACACACAAACACACACATATATGTGTGTATACATATATACATATGTACATATACAAATGTATCGATAAGTGTATATATATGTATAGATAGATACAAATATATATATATATGTATGTGTATGTGTGCATATACCCATACCAATACCTACATATACACAAAATATTCTCAAAAATCTATGCCCTAAGACTTTTGGGATATCCTATATAGATACATATATACATACATGCATGCATGCATGCATGTATTCACACCTGGACATGCATGTGTAATTCTATGCATTAATGTCCATATGTGTATGTGTATATATGTTCCTCCATCAAGTTCCTTTCTGTCTCCTCCCACCTTCCCACAGGCATGAAGGCTCTTCACATGCCTCAAACTTTCTCTTGTAGTATCTCTTTCTCACCTAATTTCTCTACTAAAATCTTTCTGTTCCTTTAGGACCTACCTTGTGTTTTACTATTAGATTAAGTGATCCTAAGAACCCTTGAAATATAGTGGAAAGTGTACTGGATATGGTATGAGAGGACCTGATTCAAATTCCACTCTTGCTATCTATTAATTTTTGTGTATTTGAAGGAATACCTTAACTACTCTGAATCTCGGTGTTTTCATCTATAAAATGGAGTACAGGAGATCTTTAAGGTCCTTTCAAACTCTGAAAACTGTACTTATTCCAACCCACTCCTTATGCTTCCACATACATTGGCCAAAGTGCTTTTCCCTTCCTCAAGTTTTCTTAAATTACTTATAAGTAATTTATAAGCATTATCTTAAAATACTTATGCCCCATTCCCTTATGGCATTGTCCACTAATTTGTGCACATCACATCTCCTCTGTTAGACTGCAAGTTCCCTACAGGCAAATACCATGTTGCATTTAATCTTGATATCACCAGTTCATAACCATTCTTTGTAAGTGTTAGGGACTTAATGTTTGCTGAATTGAATTAAATAAAACTGAATTGACCTTAACGAAATATGACATGCACTTTTCTCCCACTTAAATGTTTTTCAGCTTGCTTGTTTTTGTACATGGTAAGAAGGGACTATAATTTTTTCAAGGCTTATTTCAATAATCATCTTGACATCTTGATATCTTGACATCTTGACATCTTGATAGGCAGAAGAACTTCCTTTTTTCTTCCCTCAGATTTGATTTTTTCATGTTCAATCCCCATGTTAATCCTGTCCATTTTGTAGTTCATACTCATACTTCCAGACCTATAAATATTTTTAAATAACTATTTGAGCTCCTGGAGACAGGAAACAAGGCAAGGGTTGACTTCAAGGAGCCACCACACACTTCTCTTTTGACTTCCAAACTTTCCCTCTTTATACTGATATTTTCCATAAAACACTTGGCTGGATATTGTTGCTAAGCCAGAACAGTATCTTATATTAGGAGAAAAAGAAATATAACTGCCCCTTCAGACTCCATATACCACTAGTAGTAATTTGTTTCTTCCTAAGGAGGATTAGTAATATGTTAATGAAGTTTTTTTTTTTATTCAGGCACACTGAGACTTTCCAAAATCCTTTGATTATCTAGTGACCAAGTGGTGTTTTTGATTT
Organism: Notamacropus eugenii; assembly: GCF_028372415.1. Lineage (NCBI taxonomy): Eukaryota > Metazoa > Chordata > Mammalia > Diprotodontia > Macropodidae > Notamacropus > Notamacropus eugenii. Next base: position 15,323,095 of record NC_092878.1, read on the forward strand.
GATGCTCTGATGTCAAAGGCCAAGTAACTACCATTTAATTCTCCTGTTGGAATTTAGGGTTAGAAATAGGAAAGGTAGTTCAGAATAAGAAGTCTCACGCAGATATTTGTTCTGTGATGATAAAAGGCAGTATATCATGATAGGAATATCAATGAATTGGAAGTCAAAAGTTTTAACTTCAAAACTTCAGCTCAGTCACTTACTACTAGGGTGATCATCAACAAGCCACTTACAAACTACATTGGCCCCAGTTTTCTGTGGAGTAGGACCCCAATGTCCTTTCTGGGACTTGATCTATTATGCAATTAGGTAAATATTGAACTTGTATATATAATTGCTTTAAAATGCAGTGTGGAGTTGAAGGAAACGCAGATATCTAAGAAGTATTTGGACTCTGTGAAGCAGTGGTATTTCTATGTTCCCTCTTTCTCTTTTCTGTTTTTATTTTCCTGTCTTAGAGTACAGAGACTTTCTCTCTCTCTCTCTCTCTCTCTCTCTCTCTCTCTCTCTCTCTCTCTCTCTCTCTCTCTCTCTCTCTCTCTGTCTCTCTCTCTTACACACACACATACACACACACACACACATACACATATATACATATATGAATGACAAGCACTATTTCCTCTTTTTCCCATCACTTTGTCCATTTTTTTTAAAAAGGAAAAATGAAACTCCTGTTTCATATATTATGCATAACCTAACAAAATTAGCTTAGGAAACACTTTCTCAAAAGTGACCTATAATTATCAGACATAAATAAATAGAAGAATAAATAATAACCTCCAAATAATATATAGATTTTTACTGTTTTAGGTACTTCCAAAATTCTGTAACAATATCAGTCTGTGTTATACACAAAGAACATGTCTGGCCAGAAGGAATTTGCATCTATGGCAGCAAAATTCCAAAGAATTCACCCCTCCAAACTTAGTAGTTTTGAAGAAATTTATAGCTGGAGGTGGAGTGGGGAGGAGAGATACATGTGTTCCTAATTGTGGAAGCTGGATTCTCAGTATTTTTCTAGGCAGTTTGAGAGAAATTTCAACAGAAAAAAAGTCAAGAAGATTCCTAATAAAGGACTGTGAAAGTTCTTCCACTGTTCCTAACTGGCAGGAAATGGAAGTTTCTTTTCCTTTCTCTTAGCACTTACTCTCCATGTCCTTGAACTCAGCAATTTTATAATTTTATTCTTAATTTTGTTTTTTATTTTTTATATCATCATATTTTTTATAGTATCTTCTTATTTGATGTCCACATGCAATGATGATTTTTCACTCTTAAATTATCAGATTTGATGCTGTTGGATTCAGACCATCTGAAACAAGGTGGTACAATATAGAATGTAGTTTTATAACTATGCTAAGGTGCATAAACACAGTTCAAACTCAATTCACAGCATACTTAATTGCCTATTTTATGCACTAAATCTTCCTAATTCCTAGTTCTTACTTGGTCACTTTCTTGAGCAGAAGTCCCCAGACCTGGTGATTTTTCATTGGTTTAGGAATGCCTCAACACTGAAATTTCTTCCACCAATGCAGATGAGGATCTCAATGAAGTTTGCTTCTCAATAAGACATTAAGTCAAATCAGCAAGCATGTATGAAACTTAATCTGAATGCCAGGCCCTGCGTTAAATGCTAGGGGTAAAAAGAAAGGCAAAAATAGTCCCTGCTCTAAAGTGACTTGCCCATGGTCTTATAGCCACTACATGTCAGACTCAGAACTGAAATCAAGGTTTTCCTGACCCTGACTGGTTATTTTTGCAAGATGTCAATCTGTCTTCCTGGCTGCTTATTATTAATTAGATGAAACATAAACTTTTTCTGACTTTGAAGACCTTCAGTATCTGGCTTCAATCAACTTAATTTCACATTATTTCCCTTCATGGTCTTTAAATTTCAGACAAACTATATAACACTTTTCCAGTCTCATCCCTCTCTCTCCTTCCTCTATGAATCTTCCAAGGCTGTTTTACATTTCTGAAAATATTCCCTCATCATTCTCATCCATTACTTCAACACTTATTTCTGACGCTACCAGGAAGTCTTTCCTGAATCTTGGCAGTTGAAAATGGAGAATCAATTTACTCTCTTCTATTTGTCTTAGAGTATTTTGCCTGGATCCCTCCTTTGCCTCCATCACATTTAACTTTGTATCATATTTACCTGTGTTCTTTCTGTATCTTATCTATTAGATAATAATCTTGACTGGGGGAGAGAGTGCGGGACCAAGATGGTAGAACAGAAGGACAGACCTGTAGAAGCTTTCCCCAATAGCCCATAAAATACCTGTAAAAAATAACTCCAAACAAATTGTAGAGCAGCAGAAGTCACAAAAGAACAGAGTGAAAGAGATTCCTAGCCCAAGACAGCTTAAAAAGCTGACAGGAAAGGTAAGGTCTATAGGTCCAGGCTCGTGGTAGAGCACATCCTGTGGAGTGCAGCCCAGCCTTGAACACGGGGCATCAGCGGGAACCAGCAGGACTCAGGGGGTGAAAGCCTGGAAAACAACTATGGTACCCAGATTGCTAAACCCACAAATGACAAAGACAGCTTCGAAGACAGTAAGAAATCTCCCTCACCGGGGTGAGAAGGGAACATGGTCTGACCCCAGCAGCAGCAACCAAAGTGACAGACCTCGGCCTAAAGACATTGGAGGAATTGAATCCCTCATAGAGATTTCAATCTTGAGTGGAGGCCGTAAGGTGAGGAAGAGCGCTGGTGGTGGAGCTGGTGGTGGCTCTGGAGAGGGAACCCTATTGGCAGATCCTGGCCAGAACAGAGTGCTTGTGGTTGCTCAAAGACAAGAGCACAGGCCAAGAAAGGAGTAAACGTCTCTCTCTTGATTGTGCCATCTTGGAGGAAGTGAGAACTTAGAGGTCCTCAAAAATATACTCTCCCCTTGTAAAATGACTCAAAAGTCAAGTTACTGACTGGGAAAATGCCCCAAAACGATGAAAAATAAGACCATAGAAGGTTGCTTTCTTAGTAAACAGGTATTTTCTTCCATCTTTTCAGATGAAGAAGAACAATGCATACCATCAGAGGAAGACCTAAAATTCCAGGTTTCTGCATCCAGAACCTTCAAAAACATGCAATTGTCTCAGGTCATGGAAGGATGAAAAAATAATTTTGAAAATTAAGCAAGAGAGGTGGAGGAAAAATTAAGAAGAGAAACAGGAGTGATACCAAAAAATCATGAAAAGTGAGTCAACAGCTTGCTAAAGGAGACCCAAAAAATGCTGAAGAAAATAGCACCTTTAAAACAGATTAGCTCAAATGGTAAAAGAGGTTCAAAAAGTCAATGAGAAGAAAATGCTTTAAAAAGCAAAATTAGCCAAAAGGAAAAAAGAAGTTCAAAAGCTCACTGAAGAAAACAGTTCTTTAAAAATTAGAATGGAGCAGACTTTATGAGAAAGGAAGAAATTACAAAACAAAATCAAGAGAATGAAATAATAGAAGACAATGTGAAATATCTCATTGGAAAAAAACTGATGAAAAATAGTTCCAGGAGGGACAGTTTAAAAATTATGAGAAACTGAAAGTCATGATCAAAAAAAGAGCCTATACATCATCTTTCACAACACTATTAAGGAAAACTGCCTTGATATTCAGAACCAAAAGGTAAAATAAATATTGAAAGAATCCACTGATCACCTCCTGAAAGAGATACAAAAAGGAAAACTGCTAGGAATATTGTAGAAAAATTCCAGAGTTCCCAGGTCAAGGAGAAAATATTGCAAGCAGCCAGAAAGAAGCAATTTGAGTGTTGTTGAAATGCAATCAGGAGAGCACAAGAACTCGCAGCTTCTACACTAAGGGATCACAGCACTTGGAATATGATATTCCAGAAGTCAAAGGAACTAGGATTAAAACCAAGACTCACCTACCCAGTAAAACTGAGTATAATACTTCAGAGGAAAAAATGGTCATTCAATGAAATAGAGAACTTTCAAGCATTCTTGATGAAAAGACCAGAACAGAATAGAAAATTTGACTTCCAAACACAAGAATCAAGAGAAGCTTGAAAAGGTAAACTGGAAAGAGAAATCATAATGGCCTTATTAAGTCGACCTGTTTACATTCCTATATGGACCGATAATATGTGTAACTGTTGAAACTTTTCTCAATATTTGGTTAGTTGGAGGGATTATACACACACACACGAACACACACATATATGTGTGTGTATGTGTGTGTGTGTGTGTGTGTGTGTATACAGAGACAGAGACAGAGACAGAGATGGAGACAGACACAGAGAGAGAGAGAGAGACATGCGGCACAGGGTGAGTTGAATAGAAAGGGTTGATATCTAAAAAATAAAATTAAGGTGTGAGAGAGGAATATATTGGGACAAGAAAGGGAGAAATGAAATAGGGGCAATTATTTCTCATAAAAGAGGCAAGAAAAAGCTTTATCAATGGAGGGAAAAATGGGGGAGGTGAGAGGGAAAAGGTGAAGCTTATTCTCATTATATCTGGCTTAAGGAGGGAATGACATACACATTCAATTTGGTATGAAAATCTATCTTACAGTACAAGAAGTAGGGGAGAACAGGATAAGAGGTGTGGGGATGATAGAAGGGAGGGCAAATGGGAGAGGGAGTATCTCGAAGTGAACACTTTTGGGGAGGAACAAGGTCAAAAGAGAGAATAGAATAAATGGGGGGCAAGATAGAATGGAGGGAAATATAGTCAGTTTTACACAACATGACTATTATGAAAGTCTTTTGCCAAACTAAACGTATATAGCCTATATTGAATTGCCTCCCTTCTCAATGGGAATGGTTGGTGAGGGCGGAAGGGAGAGAAGTTGGAACTCAAAGTTTAAGGAATAAATGTCGAAAATTGTTTTTACATGCAACTGGGAAATAAGAAATACAGGTAATGGGGTATAGATATCTATCTTGCCCCACAAGAAAAGAGAGAAGATGGGGATAAGGGACAAGAGGGGTGTGATAGAAGGGAGAGCAGATTGGGGGAAGGGGTAATCACAATGCATCGTGTTTCGGGGTAGAGGGAGGAGAGAGATGCAGAAAAAACTGGAAACTCGAAATTTTATGGAAATGATTGTTGAAAACTAAAAAGAAAAAAATAAACATAAAAAAAGAAAAAAAAGAGATTACAATCTCCACGAAGTCAAAGATTGAGTTACTTTTCATGTCTGTATTTCCAGGGTCCTGTGCAGTTTTATAGACATTTTCCGAATTGAAGAGATAATATGGTTTTGTGAGTAGAAAGCTGCATTTGAGTTAAGAAGACCTAGGTTTAAGTTCAGTCTCTGACATACAAAGGTAATGCAAACTTGGATAAGTCACTTAAGCCTCATAGAGTCCCTCTCTTCATTTGGAATTCAACTTAAGATTTATTTTCTGAGTGAATCTTTTATAACTATATCTAAGTATTATTTATGTTTATATATTAATCCTCCATTAATGCTCCATATTTTATATGTATTTGTCATTCTCCTCATCCTCATTAGAAGGTGAGCCCATTGTGAGTAGGGACTTCTTGATTCTTTGTATTTGTATCTCTGTCATCAGGTACATGGTGCTTGGCACATGGAACCGCTTTATAAATTCTCATTGATCTATTAAATTTGTATGCCCTAGGCAAATCTTTATGATTATTAGTTGCAGAGAAGGCATTAATAAATAGTGGAAACTTCTCATTAGATATATACATACATATACATACATCCATCCATAGGTACTATATATACATACGTAAACATACTTATATAAATACACTATGTGTAATACAGTTATACCCATATAGGTTTCTAAATATACAAACATACATATTACATACTTATATGTATGTATATATATATATCTGTGTATATACATATGTATGCATGTGTATACAGCTTATATAGTGAAGTATATGAGTATAATCACAGATTTAATCCCTATTTCTTTTTGAATGAATTTCATTTTGCAATAAAGAGAAAGAGGGAGTAAGAAGTCATCCTTTAATGTAGTGATTAAACCCATGCTATCTTTTTTTCTTCTAGCTAACTTCAATCTACTGATTTTTTAAATGGAGTGGAGCAACAAGTCAGTGGTGACTGAATTCATTCTTTTGGGTCTGTCTAGCTCTTGGGAACTCCAGCTTTTCTTTTTCTTTGTCTTCTCTGTTTTTTATGGAGCTGCTGTGCTGGGCAATCTGCTTATTATCCTCACAGTCATTACAGACTCTCGCCTGCACTCCCCCATGTACTTCCTCCTTGGTAATCTCTCCTTCATTGATGTGTGTCAGGCTACCTTTGCCACCCCTAAAATGATTGCTGATTTCCTCAATGAGCACAAGACCATCACCTTTGAGGGCTGCATGACTCAAATTTTTTTCCTGCATGTATTTGGGGGCAGTGAAATGATTCTTCTTGTAGGGATGGCCTATGACAGGTACATTGCTATATGTAAACCTCTTCACTACATGACCATCATGAGTCACCGTGTGTGCACAGTTTTGGTGGCAGTCTCATGGACCATTGGCACCCTACACTCAGCAAGCCATTTGGCTTTCACAGTGAACTTGCCTTTCTGTGGACCCAACCAGGTGGACAATTTCTTCTGTGACCTTCCCCTAGTGATCAAGCTTGCATGTTTAGACGCTTACTTTCTTGAGATCATGGTGCTGATCAATAGTGGCCTGCTATCCCTCATCTGCTTTATCCTTTTACTGATTTCTTACACAGTCATCCTTATCACTGTCAGACATCGATCCTCTAAGGGGACCTCAAAAGCACTTTCCACCCTGTCTGCCCATGTCACTGTTGTGGTACTTTTCTTTGGACCAATTCTCTTCATCTACATTTGGCCTTTTGACAGTTTTCCCATTGACAAGTTTATCTCTGTATGTTTCACAGTCTTTACTCCATTCTTAAACCCAATCATTTATACTCTGAGGAATGAAGAGGTGAAGGCAGCCATGAGGAAACTGAGGAATCGGCACATAGAGTCCCACTAGATGTCCTAGGACACCACTATCATGAGGCACCATCATCCCTGAGGAGCCCAAACTGTCTTTTGTCATGTCTATATGCTATATTAATCATGATATTTCTGTTGTTACAGTTGAATTCTGGACATTATCGGGGCCAAGGCTGTAAAACCGTATTACAGAGCTCATTGTTTTGTGAATTCCAATGTATAACGTGAGTCATTATGGTGTAATTATATGTCATAATACAATCATAGAGTTGGAAAGAACTTTAGAGATCAGTCATCTAGTTTAGTTCCTTTGTTTGACCAAAAAGAGAAAGGGAGTGAGCTATTATATAGAGCGTTCCATGTTCCAGACACTGTGCTAAATGCTTTACAACTATTTTCTTATTTAAGGCATCAATAACAACACCCCTGAGAAATAAGCACTGTTATTATTCCCATCTTACAATTGACAAAACTGAGGCAGTCAAATTAAATGAGTTGTACAGTGTCACACGTCTAGAAAGTGTCTAAGTCTAGATTGAAACACAAGTCTTTCCAACTCCAGGCAAAATTCTCTATTTAGTATAATACCTAGCTGACTCAGGAAATGTCTAATATCAAAGAAAAGGTTAGAACTCATGTCACTTCTGACAGCTAAGATGGTAGAGTAAGAATTAAGTTGCTCTCACTCTCCCTTATAGACTTCTTTTTTAAAATTGATTTATTTTTAGTTTTCTACATTCATTTCCACAACATTTGAGTTCCAAATTTTCTTCCCTGTGCCCACTCCAAGAAAATGTGCATTCTGATTGCCCCTTCATCCTAATCTGCTCTCCCTTATATCATGCCCTTCCCTTCCTTCCTTTATCACCATCTCCTCTATTTTTTATAGTGCAAGATAAATTTCTATACCCCAATATCTCTACATCTTGTTTCCCAGTTGCATGTAAAATCAATTTTTAATATTTGTTTTTAAAACTTTGAGTTCTAACTTCTCTCCTTTCCTCCCTCCTCACCCATCCCCACTGAGAAAGAAGCAATTTGATATATGTTACACGTGTGTAGTTATGCAAAAGACTTCCATAAAAGTCATGTTGTGAAAGACTAACTATATGTCACTCTACTGTATCCTGTCCCCCATTTATTCCATTCTCTCTTTTGACCCTATCCCTCCTTAAAAGCGTTTATTTCTAATTACTCTCTCCTCTCACTTGCCCTACCTTCTATCATCCCCCCACTCCTCACTTCTCCCCTTCTGCCCTACTTTCCTGTAGTGTGAGGTAGATTTTCATAGCAAATTTAGTGTGCATGATCTTCCCTCCTTAAGCCTAATGTGATGAGGGTAAAGTTCACTTTTCCCCTCTCACCTCCTCCTCTTTCCCTTCATTGAAAAAGGTCTTTCTTACCTCTTTCATGTGAGAGATAATTTGTCTCATTCTTCTTCGCCCTTTCTCCTCCCAATATATTCCTCCCTTAATTTCATGATTTTACATACCATCTCTTCCTATTCAACTCACCTTGTCCCCTCTCTCTCTATGCACATAATCCCTCCAACTACCCAAATAGTGAGAGAAGTCTCAAGAGTTACAAATATTATCTTTCCGTGTAGGAATGTAAATAGTTCAACAATGGTAAGTCTCTTAGGATTTCAATTTCCTGTTTACTTTTGCATGTTTCTCTTGATTCTTGTGCTTGAAAGTAACATTTTCTATTCAGCTCTGATCTTTTCATCAAGAATGTTTGAAAATCATTTATTTCATTGAATGAGAACTTTTTTCCCCTGACGTATTATAATCAGTTCTGCTGGGTAGGTGATTATTGGTTTTAATCCCAGCTCTTCTGATCTCTGGAATATCGTGTTCCAGGCCCTGTGATCCCATAATGTAGAAGCTGCTAGATCATGTGTTATCTTGATTTTATTTCCAAAGCACATGATTTGGTTCTTTCTGGCTCCTTGCAATATTTTCTTCTTGACCTTGAGGTGACCTGGTTGATTCTTTCAACATTTATTTTACCCTCTGGTTCTAGAATATTAGGGCAGTTTTCCTTGAAAATTTCTTGAAAGATAATGTCTAGGTTCTTTTTCTTTTATCATGGCTTTCAGTCCTGTAATTTTTAAATTGTCTCTCCTGGATCTATTTTCCAGGTCAGTTGTTTTTCCAATGAGAAATTTCACATTGTCTGCTATTTTTTCTTTCTTTTGGTTTTGTTTCTTAATTTCTTGATTTTTTCTTAAAGTCAATACCTTCTGTCTCTTCCATTCTAATCTTTTAGGAATTATTTTCTTCAGTTACCTTTTGAACCTCCTTTTCCATTGGACCAATTCTGCTTTTAAGGGCATTCTCTTCGTTGGCTTTTTGGATCATTTTTGGCATTTGTGTTAGGGTATTTTTTAAAGTGCTACTTTTTTCAGCATTTTTTTGAGTCTCCTTTGGCAAGCAGTTCATTCGTTTTTCATTATTTTCTTGAGTCACTCTCATTTCTCTTCCCAATTTTTGCTCTACTTCTCTAACTTGATTTTCAAAATCTTTCCTGAGTTCTTCCATGGCCTGTGACTAATTCATTTTTTTTGGACATTTGGATGAAGGAGTTTTGATTTTCTTGTATTCTATTGGCAGGTTTTTGTCTTCCTGGTCACCAGAGCAAAATTCTAGGGTCTGTTTTTTCTGGTTTTTGCTAATTTTCCCCAGACATTTACTTGACTTTTGAGCTCTTTGTGAAGGCAGATCTCTACTTCCAGTGGTGGTGGGGGGTGGGGAGGGAGATGTACTGCCAGTCACTCAATCCCCCTACAATCTGTGGGCCCAGAGTACCAGAAACAGTCTTGCTACTGCCCCTTCTCCTAAATGTGGCTGCAGTGGGTTCCTCTGCCCCCTCTCAAATCTACTGGATCCCCTTGGGCTGGAGCATGACCACTCTACTCTCTCACCACCAGTTCCACAGGCTTTTCCCATGACCTTTCAATTTATACTGAATATTTTGGGGTCATGAAGTCTGGAAACCACCACAGGTGAGAGAGGATCCATGCCCTCAAAGCCTGCACAGGTCTCCTCTGTGCCAACATGAAGCATGTTGGATTGTGCTCTGCTCTCACCAGGGCAGTGATTGATATTTTTAGGCCACCTTCCAAGCTGCCTTGGACTGGAGATATGCTTCACTCCATCATTCTATAAGTTCTGCAGCTCCAGAATTTGTTTAGAGTAATTTTTTACAGGTGTTTGGCTGGGCTTAGAGGGAGCACTCCAGAAAGTTTCTGCTGTTACTCTGCCATCTTGACTCCATCCCTTTATTGACTTCTAATAACCCAGAAAATATCACACAAGGAAAAAACTATGTAATAGCTGAACCAGCAGAAAAACAGAGTGCAGCAGTCTTGTAGATGAGAAAGCTTGGGGGATTAGTGGGAAAGGTCCCTATAACTCTGGGGGAAAGAGTACAAGAGGGGAGGTGCCTCAGCATGATAGTGGCAAGCCCAACTCACTAAACAAGAGGGAGATTATGAGGCCCAGGATGCTAGAAGCAGCAACACCAAGACCCTCAGAGTACCTTGTCATAGGGAGGGGAAGTGGTAGACTCCTGCTTGGAAAACCAACATATACATCAGCAAACAGGCATTCTCCAGCAGCCACATCTTCCAGTGCTTCAAATTGCAATCTGAATAAGCATTATCCTCCAGGGACCAAATCCCCCACATCCACCCAAGAGCTTCAGTGTTTCTAATCCACCTCAGCACCATGCAAGCTGACAGTACCCTACAGCCTCCAGCTACAAGCACCTGCGTCCACAGCACACAAAGCCAGGAACCAAGTCCCTCCCCCATAGCACATGAAGCTTGATAAGTGTCCCTTGTGCTCCAGCAGGAGAGCTCAACTTTAAAAGTCAGGAAATAGGCAAAAATCATTAGCAAAAAGCAGAAATGGACAATGACCATAGACTCTTACCATTAGGACAGGGAAGATCAACACAGAAATTCAGAAGAGGACAACTTGATCAATATACCCGCAACTACAACCTTAAAGGGAAACGGAAAGTTGTTTCAAGCCCAAGAAGTCTTCTTGGAAGAGCTCAAGGGGGTTTTAAAAATAAGACAGGAAGAAGAAAAATTGGGAAAAGAAAGGAGAGGTATGCAAAAGAGTCAGTAACTTGGAAAAGGAAGGACAAAATTGCCTGTAATAACTACTTACTGCCTTGTACTTGGAGGCCCCCATTTGGGGGTGAGTTGAATCCTTTTGCAAGAGTTGGTTAAATGTTCACTGTGAGCATTTAGAGCTTAGAAATAATCAAACTACAAATCAGGGTTTAACTTAATGTTTTCTTGATTTTTTAGACTTAAGAAAGTGATAGAAAAAATGTTAATCATACAGATTAAACATAAAAGTGTGTCAGAGATTTAGTTGTTAGATATGCACCAGCACCTTGAAGCAGAAGGTGCTCCAGGGCCTGCATAAGTGTAAGCTAAATGCACAGTACCATCAAGTAGTGTATTTTGTAACAGTTAAACATATATTTTAAGGTAATGATCATTCTGGAGGAGGTCAGAGAAGAATGAATGTCTTGTGGAACATTTCAGCCAAGGCTATTCTATATGTTTGGATGTTGATCAAAGTTTTCATGGTTATAGTTGATATATAAATGACGGATTGAAGTAAGAACCAAATTTGATGATTTTTTAAATTATTTGGTCTATTAGTGAAGAGAAGAAAAAAGGACAAAGAAGCCCATTTTTTTCTGACAGCCTTATTATTGAAGAAAAATGTTTCATCTTACCTAAATAATTCTAATTATGACATCAACAGCCATTCTCACCTCAATTGTGGAAATATGACCTATCTGTTAGTAACAAAAGTTTGCAATAATGAAAGAATCATCTGTGATTGGGCTTATTTACACTAGATACTACATTTGTAGAGCTTAAGGTCGCTTAGGACAGTGTCCCTTTTGGTTTTGTTCTGGCTTTTCATTTTTGTAATCATACTATCTAATAGTGCCTTTCACACAATAGATATGTTTAAATTTGTTTTTTGTAAGTGTTTTATTCATTTTAAACAAATGTAGGATGAGAAAATAAAATACATTGTTATGTACAAAGCGTAACCCATGCGAGGATTCAATATAAAACAACATATTTGCATTTCAAGGACACCTTTTAATAAACTCTACACATTGTTTTCAAAGCTGTCCATCTTTTCTTTGCTTCCTTATAGGTTTCATTTTGTTCCCTGCTGTGCACTTTTTACTTTATTTCCCCCTTCTTCTTTCCTTTCTTATCCTAAAGAAGTCTGCAATTTAGCAAGAAGGTAGGGAGATAGATAGATGATAGATATAAACATGCACAAATTCACTCATACACATATATGTAAGACCATGCAATGCTTATTTCCACCTGTTCTATGTTTCTCTGAAGGTGGATAGTATCTTCCTTTATAAGTCCAACTCTTTCCATGTTTTCCTGAATCAACCAGTTCATCATTTCTTATATCATAGAAATATTCCAACCAAATCTCTTCTATCTGAGAGATTGTCTATGAAAGTTTTTTCCCAATTTTCTGTATGCCTGACGTTATGGGCAACATAGACTTTAATTCTAATTTAAATCTATTGAAATTACCCATTATGTTCTTCAAAAATGCTCTCATCTTATAGTTTAAAGTCTCATACTGCTAAATCTACTTGCTTTGTTTATGCCCTCCTCCCAGTTTCTTTTTAATTAGCTGCTTAACTTTTGTTCTTCCAAATGGATTTTGTTACTATTTTTTTCTAATTTTTATAAATTTTTAGTAATTTAATTGGGATTTCATTGAATAAATAGATTAGTTGTGTAAAATTCTCATCTGTTTTATAATAGGCATTTAAGGAAATCTTATTGGATTGATTATCCAATGAAAGCATCTGGGTAAAAGATAAAAATTTCAGTCAACTATAACTCATGTTCATATGGTTTTTTCAGATTTACAAATGTCTTTCCTCACAACACTGAGAAGTAAGTTTTATATATTATTGTCAAATTTAAAACTCTGTGGGGGTTAAAGAGATCCTGTGGCCCCCAAAGTAAGAGGTCAGAGACAGTAGGACTGATAAGGAAAAATAAATTTATTGTTAGTATATTCTAGTACTTTACTACATAAAACTCATCGTTTTCTTAGACAAAACCAAGCATAAAGAACAGCTTAAATACCTGGAGTTCATGATCTATTTTTCTTCACATTCATATTGGAGTCCACATTATCTCATCATAATAGCAGTTGAATTCAAAATAGGTCTTTGCATTAACTGGTTCCTTGAAGGTTTACTTTAAGGGTTCAAGAACTTAAGGCTTCTCTAGTTTTATTGGTCATAGAAGTAAGGGATAGTGTATTCTATTATTATGTCAAGAGGTCAAGGGCAAAAGAAACCTTAAGCTGCTCTCTTACCATAGAGCAATAACTAACTAGGGACCTTGAGATCCAGCTTTACCTCCATCAGTTTGTGGAAGCAGGGACTCTAACATTCTCACATGCTAAACATTGTGGAGTCAGCAGTAAACCTGAAATAACAAAAATTCAGAAATGCAAGACAAATTAAAAATGGAATGTTAATGGATTTAGAAAAAAGGTATAGCCCAGGATCTTAACATAAAGTACAAATGAATGTTTAAATTCATTTTAATTGAAAAAATAATGGATTTATTGAAGATAAACTGTTTACATTCATTCATGGGAAGATGATGCTTGTACCTCCTAAGAAATTTATCATTCTTAGGGCAGTTAGGAGTATACTTAGAGTGCACAGATGTGAATTGATTAAGATGGTATGATATCTCCAAATATAAAAATAAGGCATGAGGAAGAGAAATGAGGCACTGGGAGAAGGAGAAAGGGAGAGGTAGAGTGGGGTAAATTATCTCACACAAAAGAGCTGCAAAAGAGCTTTTTCAGTAGAGATGATGGTGGGTGGGGGCAATGACAGGCAGTACTTGAACTTTTTCGCATTGGAATTTGCTCAAAGAGGGGGGAATATATACACTTAGTTGGCTATAGAAATCTATTTTACCCACAGTGCAGGAAGAGGGGATGAGGATAATATAAATAGGGGCTGGTAGAAAGAAATGAGAATTGGTGGGGGTCGTCAGAAACAAAACATTTTTGAAGACAGGAAGTGTGGAGCAAGGAAGAGAGAGAGACAGAGAAACACAGAGAGAGAGAGAGATGGAGAAGGAGAGACAGAGAGAGAAATAGAGAGAAACAAGGGAGTAAAGTACAATGGAAGTAAATACACCCTAATAATAATTATAACTTTGAATGGGGTGAACTTGCCCATAAAATGGAAATAGATAGCAGAGTGGATTACATAATTTAGACATAAATCTTGATGTCACAAGCAAATTACAGAAACAGAACAATTTATATTTCAGATCCATGGATAAGTGAAGAATTTATGACCAAAGAAGAGTATGTAAAATGGGTAATTTTGAATGTATCAAATTAAAAAGTTTTTGCACATATATATATATACATATATGCATATATATGTGTGTGTGTGTGTATGTATGTATGTATGTATATATGCTACATCAAGTTGCCTGCCATCTTACTGAGAGTGGAAATTGGAGGAGGATGAGATTTGGAAGTCAAATTTAAAAAAAAATGATACTAAATATCATGTAATGTAATGTAATTAAATGTGATTTTAAATGTAATTTTAAATGTACCTCCCCTAAAGTGATTACTTCTTATTTCTCCTTCCTCCCATTTGCATTCCCTTCTATCATCCTCCTAACTCATTTATCCCCTTCTCCCCTACTTTCCTGTCATGTAAGATAGATTTTCATACCCAATTGAGTGTGCATGATATTCCCTCCTTAAGTCAAATTAGATGAGAGTAAGCTTCACTTTTTACCTCTCACCTCCCCTATTTTCTCCTTCATTGAAAAAGCCTTTTCTTTCCTCCTTTGTGAGAGATAATTTGCCCCACCCTATTTCTCCCTTTCTCCTCCCAATATATTCCTTTCTCACATCTTAATTTTATTTTTTTAGATGTCACTCCTTCTTATTCAATTCATTCTGTGCCCTCTGTCTCTCTCCATATACATACATACACACATGTATATATATAGACATACACATATATACATGTATGTATACATGTATATATGTGTGTCGGTGTGTGTGTGTATATATATATATATATATATATATATATATATATATATATATATATTTGCGTAGTTGGAGGGATTATATATATACATATATAATCCCTCCAACTACCCAAATATTGAGAAATTGAAAAATTGAGAAAATTCTCAATACAGATATCATCTTCCATGTAGGTATTTAACAGTTCAACTTTAGTAAGTCCCTTATGATTTCTATTTCCTGTTCACCTTTTCATACTTCTCTTGATTCTTCTGTTTGAAAGTCAAATTTTCTATTCAGCTCTGGCCTTTTCATTAAGATTGCTTGAAAGTCCACTATTTCATTGAATGACCATTTTTTCCCCTGAAGTGTTATACTCAGTTTTGCTGGGTAAGTGATTCTTTGTTTTCATTCTAGTTCCTTTGACTTCTGGAATAACATAGTCTAAGCCCTTCTGTCCCTTAATTTGGAAGCTGCCAGATCCTGTGTTATCCTGATTGAATTTCCACAATACTCGAATTGGTTCTTTCTGGATCCTTGAAATGTTTTCTCTTTCACCTGGGAACTATGGAATTTGGCTACAATATTTATAAAAGGTTTTTTCTTTCCAGACCTCTTTCAGAGGATGATTGGTGGATTCTTTCAGTATTTGTTTTACCCTCTGGTTCTATAATATCAGGGTAGTCTTCCTTGATAATTTCATGAAAGATGATGTCTAGGCTCATTTATTGATCATGGCTTCAGGCACTGCCATAATTTTTAAATTGTCTCTCCTGGATCTGTTTTCCAGGTCAGTTGTTTTTCCAATGAGGTATTTCACATAGTCTTCTATTTTTTCATTCTCTTGGTTTTATTTTGTAATTTCTTGATTTCTCATACAGTCATTAGCTCCCATCTGCTTCATTCTAATTTTTAAAGAACTGTTTTCTTCAGTGATGTTTTGAACTTCCTTTTCTATTTGGCTAATTCTGCTTTTTAAAGCTTTCTTCTCTTCATTGGCTTTTTGGGCCTCTTTTGCCATTTGAGTTAATCTATTTTTTAAAGGTGTTATTTTCTTCAGCGTATTTTGGGGTCTCCTTTAGCAAACTGTTGACTTGATTTTCGTGATTTTCTAGCATCACTCTCATTTCTCTTCCCAATTTTTTCTCCAACTTTCTCACGTGATTTTCAAAATGCTTTCTGAGTTCTTTCATGGCATGAGACCATTGCATATTTGTTTTGGAGGTTTTAAAGGCAGAAGCCTTGACTTTTAGGTCTTCCTCTGATGGCAAACATTGTTCTTCCTCATTCGAATGGATGGAAGGAAATACCTGTTCATGAAAAAGTAGGCTTGTATGGAAACCATCCTTGCACACTGTAGTGGTTACTGTGTATAAAGTTCTCTTGGTTCTGCTCATTTTACTTAGCATCAGATCATAAACGTCTATCCAGGTTTTTCTTAATTCTAACTGTTTATTGTTTCTTACAACATATTAGTATTCTATTGCATTCATATACCAGAACTTCTTCAGCCATACTCCAATCAATGGGCAACCTCTCCATTTCCAGAAAAAAAGCTGCTATAAATATTTTTGTGCATATGGGAACCTTTCACATTTTTATGATTTCTTTATGATATAGCCCCAGAACTGGTATTGCTGAGAAAAAGAGTATGCACATTTTTGCAGCACTTTCGGCAGAGTTCCAAATTACTCTCCAGAAAGGCTGGATCAGCTCACAGCTCCACCAACAAGGAATTAGTGTTCCAACTATCCCACATCTTCTTCAACACTCATCAACTTCCTATTTTGTCATGTTAGCCAATTTTTTAGGTGTAAAGTGGCACCTCAGAGTTGTTTTAATTTGCATCGCTCTAACCAATTGTGACTTAGAGGATTTTTTCATGTGAATATACATAGCTTTAATTTCTTCCTCTGAAAAACAGCATATTCATAACATTTGACCACTTATCAACTGGGGAATGACTTATATTTCTGCACATTTGATTCAGTTCTATATATATTTTAGCAATGAGACCTTTATCACAGACACTAGTTACAAAAATTCTTTCCTGATTTTCTGCTTCCCTCCAAATCTGGCTTACATTCAGTTTGTTTGTGCAAACATTTTCAATTTCATGTAATCAGAATTATCCATTTTGCACTTCATAATGTTCTCTCTCTCTTGTTTGGGCAGAAATTTCTCCATTCTCCATAAATCTGACAAATATACTATCCCTTGCTCCCTTAATTTGTTTCATTAGCAGCCTTTATACCTTGATCTTTTATACCTATTTGGTCTTCTTCTGTATGTAACCAGGCATACACAAGTTTTTTGCCAGTTTTTGCCCACTACTCTCCAGTTTTCCAAGCAATTTTTGTCAGATCAGGAATTTTTATTTCTATAGTCATTGACTGTTGTGTCTTACATACCTAATCTATTCCATTGATCCATCACTCTATTACTTAGCCAGTACTAAGCAGTTTTGATGATTGTTGCTTTATAATACAATTTAATATCTAGTACATCTAGGCTATGTATGTATTTGTATGTATTTTCATTAATTCAAGCTTATTTCTTTTAATTTTGATAAATTTGAATCTTGCATTGCAATATGTACAGATCATTGCCACTCTGTGAGAAGTAGATGTTTCATAACAAGTTTAAGTTATCAAATAAAACTAAAAAATATCTTCATCTTATCTGAAGGCACACGTAAAATTCCATATCTGTAATATGGATCTACCAATCCATGTGTTTAAAAATATAAATTTATTTTCTCTTTCTCATACCACAAAATTCTTTGTAACCTACATATCTGGTCAAGCAAAACAAATTCCCTTATTGGATGTATTCTTTCTCTTTCTTTGTCTCTGCCTCAAATATGCATGCATACATATATAAACACATATAAATATATGTGTATATATGTGCATACATATGCATATATATATATATATATATATATGTATACACACATACACAAATTTATATTGTTCTCTAAATCCATCACTTATTTGTCATGGATGGCATGTTTTATCATGGGTTCTCTGGAGTCATTCATGTGCATTGTATTGACAGCAGTTATTACAGCTTTCATAATTCTATGATTATACAGTGTTTGTTATCATACAAATTGTTCTTCTGGTTTTACTTATTTGAATGTACATCATTTTATGTGTCTCCCTGTGTCTTTTTGAAATCATTCATTTCATCATGTTTTATAGCATAAAGGTATTCCGTCACATTCACAAACCACAACTTATTTTCATCATGCACAAGTTAGAGAAAGATGCAAAAAAAAAATGACCTATAACATATATGGAGAAGAAAGCAAAAGATTCTCAACTAAACAAGGGATAGGAGGAATAGTTGAAGTGGAAACAGATAATTTGATTACAGAAAATTAAAACACTCTACACAAGAAAATCCAATAAAGTTAAGAGTAAATAGCAAGTAATTAACTGGCGAATAAAATTTTCCAGAAAATTCCTCCCATTAAGGTCTCATTTTTAAGCCATAGAAAGAATGCATTCAATTTTATAAGAATAATGGTCATTCTTTAATTGATAAGTGGTCTAAAGACAATTCTCAAAGGATAAAATGAAAGATTTCTGTAGCTATATGGAAAAAAAATACTCCACATCACTATTAAGTAGAGAAATGTGAAGTTAAAAATTCTAACTTTTCACTTCAGGTAAAAAAAGACAATGAAAAGGAAAAATAGCAAATTTTAGAGAGACAGTAGGAAAGAGGTAAAATAGTTATATATGAATAAGAGTAAACTTGTGAATGCTTACAACCATTCTGGGAAATAATTTGGAATTATACAGTGAATGTTACTTTACAGAGCATGTTTGTTGTCCCAGATAGGCCTCTATCCAAAACAGATCAAAGAAATAGGAAAAGTTTCTATATGTATAAAATATTTAGAATACCTCTTCCTGTGTTGGCTAAAACATTGGAAACTAAGGTGATGCCCAATCAGTCGAGCAATGGCTAAATCAAGCAGAGATTCTTTACTTGTGTTATGTAAACTTGATTTGAAAATGTTTTTCAGCTTTATTTCAATATACTTGGTTTCCTTTATAGTGCAATGTATTTTTCAAGTTTAAAAATAATTTTGAGGAGTTCATGAGCTTCACCAAAAGGGTCTGTGACAAACAATGAAGGCTAAGAAGCCCTACCTTAAGGTGCTACCAAGAGACATTTAAAAAAAAAATTATTCAATGACTGCAAAATCGAATATGTAATTGCATTACTCTTTCCCTGCAGGCACACCCAAACTCTAGTGCCAAGCTATAGGCTCCATGGAATAATAGCTAGAACATATGCTAAGGAAAGAGAGTTTGAAGTTGGATTCAGATGTAGGCAATAATCACTGAAAGGTTTTGTAACTACTGGAGTTTATTTCAGGAAGGGCTTAGCTCCACATTTTGCCTACTTGTCCACTGCCCCACATAAGAGTCTATTGCATGGACTCACATTCTGTCTGCCCTTATGTTTACCCTGATATCCATGTTGTAGACTATTCTAACTGTTGTTAAGTCAAATAATATTTAAACGTCCAGATAGGATGGACAGCAACTGTGGATTTTAACCTTAGTTGAAATTTTGCTTAGTAACAATTCAACAAAATTCCTCCACATCTCAAGAGTTTAGCAGTTGGGGAGGGAGGAAGACTAACAGAGGGATTGAGGAATTGCTTTTACAAAGGGAAACATAATGCAGCAAAGAAATACAATGGGGTGAGATGACACAAGGATAAAACTCCAGAAAAAGAGAATAATTGTGCAAAACACAAGTATAAACCCAGACAGAATGGTCCTGATAGAAATTAGAAGGCTTAGTTAAACAAAAAGTCAATTAATAACTAAAGCTGTGGTATAAATCACTGAGCACAGAAACCATGAAACCCAAGCAAAGTAGAGGATACCATGAAAAAAGTAGCAGAAACAGAACTCAAAATTTAATGATGTAAAAGGAAATATTAAAATCTAGGTCAAAAGATAACATAACTTTAAAAAATCATGAAATATTTATAATAAAGCAAGTACCCAATGTGATAAGAAATTAAGAAGTAGTCTATATATCACTGAACTCCCAGAAGAAAAAAAAAACTTTTAAAAACTTTAAATTTGTTCCAAAAAGTTATAAGAGAAATTTGCTCACAAAATTTAGACCATAATGATAGTTAGGGAAGATCTCTCAACATGAACCTAATCTTGCTGTTGGTAAGGTACTAATAAGGTAGATCAAGGGACTGAGAGAGTGATTCACATATTATTTATGTGGCTTTAGTGAAGTTGTTTAACCTCTCTGACCCTTGGTTTCTTCATCTTTGCAGTGGGAATGATGCACAAACTTCCCACCTCAGAGACTGATGACTTTGTAGCCAGAAATAACGTTTACCAAAAGAAAGAACAAGGAGTCAGAATACACCCTTTGGATGGAAACAACTGGGAGATAATGGAAGGATGACATTTTTCTGAGTGAAGAGTAAAATGATAGTCATCTTTTCAAAAGTGATAGAGTCAAAAGATCTGTGTTGGAGTCTTTGCCCTGACAGAGATCTTGGACACTGCTTACTGGTACGGATTAATGGAAATAAACCTACCTATTCAAGATGTACCAAGAGAGTTACCATGTTTAGCAGGAGCTACAACGAGTTTTCCTTATTTCAAAAAATTAGCAAATACTGGTTGAAGGGATGGGATGGAGGATGGAGCCAGTGACAACAAATTGGTGGAAGGAGTGTTAATAGGGAGATGAGGGTCAGGGAAGTGAATGAATCCTAAATTTTTTGAACTACAATATTAGAATAAGAAATCTACAGACCAAAGAGATCTTAGTAGGGATGTTGTCAGGCTCAGATGAGAGAACAAATGTATTTAACAAATACTAAAGCATCATATAAAAGTCAATCATCATCATTATCATCATCACTATCATCACCATCACCACCATTATTATTCTATAGTCACCAGGCCTCTCTCTGGTGATGACATCATTCCTGAGCATTCCATACTGCACTTCTACTGAACTCAAGCAACGTTTTTAGAGTTATTGAGAGGAGTACTGGTAAATATTTTACAGCCGGGCTCTATGGTGGAGGGTGTTTGTGTGTGTGTGTGTGTGTGTGTGTGTGTGTGTGTGTGTGTGTGTTAAAACTATGGGCACACAAAAGTTTGAGTTTAACCTGCATTATTAACATTTTATTAAATCTAGGTATTTAACAAAAAAAAAATTAGTCAAGCCCAGATTTGTAGGGAATACTGGTTTCTGAGGCATAAATACGCCCAGTGAAATTTTAATATGCAAGTTTTCATGATCCAGTTCCCTGTGCCTTAACACAGATAGGGAAAGTGACTTGCATTTCACACAGGCAGTCAGTAGCAGAGCCAAGACAAAAATCTAGCTCTTTCCTTCATATTGGGTCATCTCAAGCATTACACTTCAACATTCACTTTGCTGAAATAATGAAGTCATTGAGAAAGCCTGGTGGAATTTTAATATACTAGACAAGTGCAAAATTAAGTATAATTAAATTGAAAATTCTCCTTTGCCAAGGCAAACCTTCTCCCTGTCACAAGGGAGGCTCCTCACCATCCCCACATCTGACAAGGCAGCTTGCAGTGTTTTCACCTTGTGATGGGTACAGCTGAGAGAAGAAGGTAGACAATTTGATTATTTGGCTTGAAAACTACTTGCCACTCCTGGAAAATGGACAAAAAAAGTATCATAGGCAGAGAGACCAGATCTTAATGGAGATTGGTAGAAGGGATTTCCCACAATAAAGATTATTCACACATCCTGTCTCTGGCTCCCATGAAATAAGGTTATTTAGGCATGAGAAAGGGGAAGAGGAAAAAAGGGATGAAGGAAGTACAGATTTGCAAAAAGAAATAACATCAAAGGCCAAGTCCAACAGTCATTTTATGGATAAGCAAGATGAAAGAAATTAAGTGATGGGTCCAAAATTAACCAGCTAGCAAATTTCTGAGGCAGGATTTGAATGAAAGTCTTAAATCAAATCCAGTGACACAAAGGGTAGTTAAATGCATAGAATACGGGTTCTGGTGTCAGGAAGATTTGAATTCAAATATGACCTCAGAAAATTCCTAGCTGTGTGATGAGGGTGACTCATTTAATTTCCTCCCTCTCTCCCTTCCTTCTCTCTTTTCCTTCTTACTTCCTTCTTTCCTTCCCACTATACCAAGCTGCTTTTCATGTCTAGTAAGTGAAACACTCCACGTCCTGTGTAGGGCAGCACTGAGCATTAGAAAGAACATCAGATTTAGAGGCATACTCCTACCCGTTTTCTGACATTTTATCATTGCATGACTTCTCTACAGAGGAACCCTGGTTCAATAGAAACAATCCCATAATTGAAGTTAGAGCACCTGGATTTTATTTCACTCTCTGCTAATTACTAGTTGTGTGACACAGGACAAATCATTTTATCTCACTGACTCTTCAGTTTCTTCCCCTGTAAAATGGGAAGATTGCACTACATTGCCTCTCATTTCTCTTCCAACTCTAAAACCTAGATCCAATGACCTTGGGAAAATCATTTAAGCTTCATGAACTCCAGTTTCCTCATCAGTGAACCAGTGATTTTATTCACATAGGGAAAACCCCTTCTTCCAGTGGAGCTTGGTACCTGTTCTGCAACCTACAAAAACCTGTCTATGGCATTAGTAGACTGAGTGAATCACACAGGGTGATGTCACCAGTGTAAGTCACATGTGACATTTGAACCCAAGATTTCCTGACATCAAGGTCTACTTTCTATCCATTATGCCATGGGATCTCTTTTCCATATGTCATTAGGAAATTGTTTTATAAATCTTAGAGATCTAAAAATGTGAATTATTTGTTATATGAGTTGATAAAAATTAGAAAAAAAGTGAGATACTGTTAAAGTTTTCCTTTAAATTACTTACAAGCTTTCAATGAATGCATACACATATATGTATACACATAATATATGTATATAAATATATGTATATTAAAATATGTATATGTAATGTATGTGTATAAGTATACATTCACACACACACACACACACACACACACACACACACACACACTCCAAAAGGGAGTGTCAGAATTTACCCTTTTGATGGAAGCAGGCTGAGAACAATCAAAGGGTGACATTTGGGGCTTGTGGAAAGAGCACAGCACATAATCGAAAGATACATATTTCAGCTTAACTTTTGCGACTTTAGGCAAGTCACTTAACCTCTGATTCTCAATTTCTTCATAAGTACAGAAGTGATGATTCATGTACTTATTGCCTAAGAAGGTTATTTCAAGGGGTAAATTAAATACGTGGAAGATCTTTGAAACCATAAAATGTTACATAAATAGAAGTTGGTTTTTGTCTATTCAGCACTTTCCAATCAGTGATGTTCCAATCAGATCTTCTGGAGACACTAGCTCAAAGCTAGAAAAAGAACAAATTGAAAATCCCCTGGTAGATACCAAATTAGAAATACTGAAACCAAAGGAGAGATTAATAAAAATTGAAACGAAGAAAACTATTGAACTAATAAATAAAGCTAAGAATTGTTTCAATAAAAAAATAAAATTTGATAAACCTTTTGTCAATTTGGTCAAAACAAGAAAACCAAATTACCAATATGAAAAAATGTAAAGGGCAGACTCACATCCAACAAGGAGGAAATTAAAGCAATATTTAGAAATTACTTTGGCCAACCGTATGGCCATAAATTGCACAATCTAAACGAGATGGATGAGTATTTTAACAAATATAAATTGCCTAGATTAACAGAAGAGGAAGCTCAATACCTAAATAACACCATCTCAGAAAAGGAAATTGTACAAGCTATTAATGAACTCCCTAGAAAAAAATCTCGAGGGCCAGATGGATTTACAAATAAATTTCATCAAACATTTAAAGAACAGTGAATTCCAATGCCATACAGAGTATTTGGGAAAACTGGTGTAGAAGGAGTCATATCAAATTCTTTTTGACATACAAATGTTTCTGATACCTAAACCAGGAAGATCCAAAACAGAGAAGAATTTTATAGACCAAATTCTCTAATGAATACAGATGCAAAAAAAAAAATTAAATAAGATATTACCAAAAGGAATAGAGCAACGTCTCATGAAAACAATACATTATAATCAGGTAGGATTTATACCAGAAATGCAGGGCTGGTTCAATATTATGAAAACTATCAGGATTACTGACCATATCAAACACAAAACTAACAGAAACCATATGATTATCTCAATAAGTGCATAAAAAGCTTTTCACAAAATACAGCAGCTATTCCTGTTGAAAACACTGAAGCACTTGGGAATAAATAGAGCCTTCCATGAAATAATAAACAGTATCTACCTAAATCCATCTGCAAGCATTATATGTAATGTGGATAAGCTAGATGCATTCCTAGTTAGATCAGGTATGAAACCAGGATAGTCATTATCACCACTGCTGTTCAATATGATATTAGAAATGTTAACTTGAGCAACAAGAGAAGAAAAAGAAATTCCAGGAATTAGAGTAGGTAAAGAAAAAACTAAGTTATCACGCAGATGATATGATTTTAAACTTAGAGAATCTCAAGGAATTAAAAAAACTATAATAAATATAATATATATAATAAATATAATTTAATAATTATATATAAATATATATTTATATATACATATATAAATAAATATAATAAATAAACATACAAAATAAATGTAATATAGTAAATTATATAATAATACTACTAATGATAAACAACTTTGGTAAAGCTACAGGTAACAAAACACACCCACAAAAGTCATCTGCATTTCTTTATATTACTTACAAAGCCAAACAGCAAGAGATAGAAATAGAAATCCCATTTAAAACTATGGTAGACACTATCACATTATCTTGTATCCCGACACTATCACATTATCTTGTTTCCCACCTGCCACAAGAAACCCAGACACATGAACACAATTATAAAGCATTACAAATTCCAACAAATAATGTCAGATCTAAGTAAGTGGAAAAACACCAGTGACAGTTCTAGCTAAATTAACTTACTTATTCAGTGCCACACCAAACAAATTACTAGAAAATTATTTTCTGGAGTTAGAAAAAATAATATCAAAGTCCATCTGGAAGAACAAATGGTCCAGAATATCAAGGGAACTAATGAAAAGGAAAGCTAGGGTAGGTAGCCAAGCCCTACCAGATCTCGAATTGTATTACGAAGCACCAAGCATCAAAACCACTTGTTACTGATTAAGAAATAGAGGGATAGATCAGAGGAATTGGTTAGGTCCGCAAGACATCGTAGTCAATGAATACAGCAATCTACTGTTTGACAAACCCAAGGACCCCAGCTTCTGGGATAAGAACTTCCTGTTTGAAAAAAATTGCTGAGAAAACTTGGTAACAGTGGGGTGGAAACTGGGCATAGACCAATGTCTGACACCGTATACAAGAATTAAGTCCAAGTGGATACACAATCCAGGTATACAGACTAATTCTACAAAACAATTAGGGGGGCATGAAATTATACATTTTTCAGATTTATGGAGAATGTAGAAATTTTTGACTAAACAAGAGATGGAGAACATTATGAAATGGAAAATGGATAATTCTGATTACGTAAAATTGAAAAGATTTTGCACAAACTAACCCCATGCAACCAAGATTAGGAGAGAAGAAGAAAACTGGGGGAAATTTTTTGCAACTAGTTTCTGTGATAAAGGCATCATTTCTAAAATATGTAGAAGACTGAGTCACATTTACAAGAACACAAGTCATTCACCAATTGATAAATGTTCAAAAGATGAAAACAGGAAGTTTTAAGAAGAAGAAATTAATGCTATGTAACATGAAAAAATGCTCAAAATCACTGTTGAATAGAGAGATGCAAATCAAAACACTTTTGATGTCCCATATCACACCTATCAAATTTGCTAACATGATAAAACAGGAAGATTATAAATGTTGGAGAAGACGTGGGACAGTGGGAACACTAATGCATTGTTACTGGAGCTTTGAGTTGATCCAGTCATTTAGGAGAGCAATTTGTAATTATGCTGAACAGGCTACAAAAATGTGCACACCCTTTCACCCAGTAATATGACTTCTAGGACTGCACCCCAAAGAGATCATAAATGTGGGAAAGGGTCCCACTTGTACAAAAGTATTTACAACAACTCTCTTTGTGGCAGCTAGGACCTGGAAATCGAGGGGACACCCACCAATTGGGGAATATCTGAACAACTTGTGGTATGTGGATGTAATGGAATACTATTGTGCTATAAGAACTGATGAACAGGAAGACTTCAGAGAGGCCTGGAAGGACTTAAATGTATTGAGGCTGAGTGAAAGGAGGAGAATGAGGAGAACTTTATACACAACAACAACCACATTATGTGAGGAATTCTTCTGGTAGACTTAACCCTTCACAGCAAGGCAAGGACCTAAAAAATTTTCAATGAACTCGAGACAAAATGTCTTCCACATCCAGCTAAAGAACTATGCAACTGGCTGGTAGAATGAAGCAGACCATTTTCTCTTTGTTATGTTTTGTTTTATTTCGTTTTATGGTTTCTCCCCTTCATTTTAATTTGCCTGTGCAACAAGACTAAGGTAAAATGTATTTAATAAGAATGTATGTGTATAACATAACTTAAGGCCATTCATACTCCTTTTTTCATTTCTACCTCCTTTGTTTCCCATCTCACAAGATCAAAAGGACATACATGTGTGATCCTACCTATAGCAGAGCCATGGGCCTTAATTATTGTGATGAGAAATTCTATCCTCTTCATCTTTAATGCTGATTTTTTTATCATGATGCGAATTAAACACCCCATAATGATTGAATGATTGAAGGATTACTTGAACTTTGCCTATTCTAGCCGTCTTTACACTTAGATATCAGTTGTTCTTATCCAATAAATAGCATAGTGCTTGAAAGAATCCCCCAAAATTTTCTATGAAGAAAAACATTGAACAAAAAACAGAATAAAAATGAGAGGTAGTGAGATTTTAAATTTCTCTTAATTTCTTTCTTTAATGAGTACTCACCTGAGTTTATTGGGTCCTTGGGACTGTGTGTCAATGCTTCATGTCAAGGCTACTTTAGGCAAGGGACTCTTATGAAAACAGGCACACAATAGGGTGAAATAGGATCAAATTATACACCTTCTGAATGTGACAAAGCTTCACGGTGACTTTGTGAGATGTATAGTGGACAGGGTGTGGAAGCGAACTCAGGAAGGAGCTAGATTCAAATCCTGCTTAGACATACTAGCTGTGTGAACCTAGGCAAGTCCTTTTACTTCATGAGATTCAGCTTCCCCATTTATATAAAAGGGGAATTGTTCTAGATTGTCTTTAAGGTCCCCTTTGTGTATTCTACGGTCAAGTGACAGTCCCTCCTTATCATTTTTTAATACAGGACACTCTAAATTATGGACATTTTTATGGACTGTTCCTCCAAGTCTGGAACTCCCCCCCCCCCCCATTTAAACTTCCTGTATTCCTGGATTCTTTGAAGTACCAGCTGAAATCCCACCTTCTTCTCTCAGAAGACTTTCCCATTCCTCCTTAACCTTAAAGCCTTTGTTTCTGAGATTATCTCCAATATATCTTCTGTATACCTTGTTCATTGTTTGAATGTTGTCTCAGTCATTAGACTGTGAGCTCCTTGAGAGTGGGGACTATTTCTGCTTTCTTTTAATCCTTAGTACTTAACATAGTGACTGGCATATATTAGGCATTTAAGAAAAATTTGTTGTCAACATGACTTCCTAGGTACAAACTTATAATCTGTATTCCTTGTGGAATGTGCCCTTTCTTGAAATCACAAAGCAACCACGTCCCTGAAAAAATCAAAGAAGAATGTTTTAATAACTCCCACAGCAAGATGACTTCATCCTATAAACATGTTTCTATTGGTCAGTGACCACAGTGATTAGTTTTCTGACTTTTAAGTTTTTGCTAAATTGAAGATAAATAGATTAGGTTTTGTAGGTGGAAATGTGATTAATTTCAAAGAATAATGATCTCACAGTTCCTTTTCTCTTTCCTGATGCTGCTCTTTTTGAGTCCGCTTCAGAACTGGTAGGTGGAAATAGATAAGATTGACTCACATCAAAGATACAACTTCGCACCATGATGACATGTAAAAAGGGGTGAAAGAAGTAGTCTTAGCTTATAACTGTACCTAAGGCCAAGAAGACTTTAATGTTTATTAGAAGTATCTCAGACACCTAAGATATTTGTGTGAATTTTTACTTCAATGATATTCAATTGTTTCATGGTCTTGGAATCTATAACTGACTGAGGTCTTTGACTACTTTAGTCAAAATTATGGGCAAAATTAAAAATTGACATTTAACGTAAATGGAATACAGAAGAAGATAAGAAATAGGAATCAAACTTAAGGGAGTATTTTGGGGTCCAGGTACAGTTTACTCATTTGACATAATTATCATGCTTTCCAAAATTCAGCATCCATCCTGAATTTTTATGGAACTTATGAGAAAAGGTGACTTTTTTACTCTAAGCAAGGCTGATGATGATGATTGCCATTTGTTATTAGGAAAGAGAGTGAAGAAGGAACTAGATCTTCATTGGCACATAATTATATTCATCAGAATTTGGGAAATGTTTATTTTTGATATTAGCTTCAGGAAAAATATAAATGTATTCAGAGAATGAGATGGGATTTATCTGGAGCCTCTGAGAGTTGGGGAGGACAAATGGCTTAAGTAAAGTCTTTCAACTAAAATGGGGGATTCTCAGAAGTAGAAAACACATGAAAATAATTTCCATTTGACTTAGCTTTATTAAGCATATTAGAAGCAAACTTCTGCAGGTGTCTGGAACTTCTAAACATACAGCCAGTCAGCCTTCAAGAATCCTTGAGAGATATCTGCAATAGAGCCAACAAGATGGTGCAATGGATAGAGCACTGGCCCTGAAGTCAAGAGACCCTGAGTTCAAATGTTATCTTAGACACTTTGCTAGCTGTGTCACCACAGGTGAGTCACTTAACCCAGATCACCTTGCAAAGAAAAAAAGATATTAGTCATGATATGTCTAGCTTGTTTCATCCATCCTATACTCTATTAGGTACCTCATACTTTAGATCAGACAGTTAGTTTAGAATAAGTTCTTTGAATCAATTACTGGTTACTCCACACACTGTGTAACTTCAGAGAAATTGCTTAGACTCTCTGAGTCCTAATTTTCTCATCTGTAACATAGGGATAACAATACATGTACTTTTTGTCTTATAAGATGGTTGTGAAGAAAGGGCTTTAATAACTCGTAAATACTGAAGAAGAAAAAAAAGAAAACCCTGATAAATTCGCAAAGTGAGTCAGCCCATTGAAGTAGAAAGGGAATTTGGGAGCAAATTAATAAACTGAGTATTCTTGATTTAAATAATTCATCATTTTGGAGACAGAGAAAAGAACTTACTTAGAGCCTCAATCAGTATCATGCTCTATGAGTACTTTGTGGGCTTGGTAGGATAAAGGTGCACATGACTTATAAGATCAAATCTCACAATAAAAAACAGGAGATCATTATTTACTTGAAAGTGAATTTCGTGTCCATATTGTAGAGGAAGTGAAAGCTGTTTGTCCAATAGCAAACATCTATCTGAATTTTAAAATAAATTCTTCTAAAATCTATAAATATGTGCAAACACATTATATACACATAAATACATATGCATATATACACATACACACATACATATATGTATATATGCACATGCATGCACACATATACATGCATATGTGTATATTTATGTATATATCTAAGTATGTGTGCATATGAATATGTGTATATGCATGTGTGTATGCATGTATATATATTGACATACACATATATCTATGTGTACATATACAAATGTATATATAAATGTATATATACACATGTATATATGTGTATGTGTGTATATGTACCCATACCCCTACATACATACACACAAAATGTTCTCAAAAACCTTAATGTAGTTTTTGCCCCAAGATTTTTGGGATATTCTATATACATTCCTACATATGTACATACATATGCACCTGAACATCCAGGTGTGATTCCATGCATACATGTCGCTATGTGTATGTGTGTATGTAACTACATGATGACTTCCCACATGCCCCCCCCCCCATCCAGGTGCTTTCTCTCTCTTCCCACCTTTATATAGGCATGCAGACTGTTCACACACCTCAAACTTTCTCTTATAATTTCTGTGCTAAAGTCTTTCTATTCGTTTAAGACCCAGTTCATGGTTTACTATTAGATTAAGACTTCCTAAGAACCCTTGGGATATAATGGCAAGTGTACTGGATATGGAATGAGAGGACCTGAATTCAAATTACACTCTTTCTAGTTATTTATTTGTGTGTATTGAAATAAATCCCTTAACTACTCTGGATCTTCCTGTCTTCCTCTATAGAGTAGAGATGATCTTTAAGGTGCTTTCAAACTTTAAAACCTGCGATTATTCTATCCCATTCCTTATGCTTCCCGAAATGTTGGCTAAAGTTGTCGTTCGTTCCTCATATTTTCCTAAAATACTTATCTGTATTTTATAAGTATTTTCTTAAAATGCATATGTCCTATTCCTTTATGGTATTGTACACTAATATATGCACATCACATCTCCTCTACTAGGGTGCAAGTTCCCTACAGGCAAATACTATGTAATATTTAATCTTCGTATCACCAGTTCATAGAAGTTCTTTTTACATGTTAAGGATTAATATTTCCTAAATTGAACAAAATAAAATTGAATTGACCTTAAGCAAATAGGACATGCACTTCTCTCCCAGTTAATTTTTTTCAGTTTGCTTATTTGTGTACCTGGTAATAAAGGACTATAATTGGGGAGGCGGGGCTTATCTTAATAATTATCTTGATTTGATGCTTATCCTGATAGTCAGAATAATTTCCTTTTTTCTATCCTTAGAGTTGACTTTTTCATCTTCAATCTCTATGTTAATCCTGTTCATTTTGTAGTCCATACTCATTCTGCCAGACCTATAAACATTTTTAATAACTATTTGAGCTGATGGAGATAGGAGACAAAGCAGGGATTGGTTGCAAGGAGCCACCACTCACTACTCTTTTGGCTTCCAAATTTTCCCTCTCTGTAATGGTATTTTCCATAGGCCATTTGGCTGGATATTGTTCCTGAGCCAGACCAGTATCTTAGGTTAGGCGAAAAAAAATATAATTGTCCCTTCAGACTCTTTATACCCCTAGTAGCAATTTCTTTCTTCCTAGGGAGTATTAGTAATATGTTAATGAAATTTTTACTCAGTCATACTGGGATATTCCAAAAACATTTGGTTATCTAATGACCAAGTTGAGTTTTTAGTTGAGTTAAAATTGACAAGCACTGTTTACCCTTCTTCCCATCTCTTTATTCAATTTTTTTAAAAAAGGAAAAATGAAACTTGTATTTCACATGTTAAACATAGCCTAAAAAAATTAACTTAGGAAACACTTTCTGGAAAGTGGTCTATAATTATCAGGTGTAAAAATATAGAAGAACAAATAATAACCTCCAAATATTACATGAATTATTAATTCTTTAAGTATTGAAAAGTTCTTTAACAATATGAGTCTGTGCTGTACACAAAGAACACGTGTGGTTGGACGGAATTTGCATTCAGGAAAGAAAACTTTCAAAGAATTTCCCCCCTCCAAACTTAATAATTTTAAAGACATTTATAGTTAGAGACGGAGTCGGGGAAGAGAGACACAGGTATTCCTAATTGTGTAACATGGCTTCTCTATCTTGTTCTAGGCAGTTTGAGAGAAGTTTAAACGGAAAAAATAAGTCAGGAAGGTTCTGAAAAAAGGACTGTGAAAGTTCTTCCACTGTTTTCCTACCTAGTAAGAAGTAGAAGTTTCTTGTTCCTTTCTCTTTTCCCTTTGTTCTTCCTTTTTTTGGAACTCAAGAAGAACTTGAGAGGAACTCAATTTTTTTTTTTATGTTATTCTTCATCTTGTTTTTAATTGTGTTACATCAGCATAATTTTTCTAGTATCTTCTTATTTGATGACCACATGCAAAGACGATTTTTGACTCAGATTATAAAATTTGGTGTTGTGGGATTCAGATCACCTGAAACAATGTGGTACAATACAGAATGCAGTTTTACAACTTTGCTTTGATGCATAATCACAGTTCAAGTGCAATTCACAACATGCTTAGTTGCACTAAATATCCCTAAAACGTGGTACTGACCTGGTCACTATCTTAACCAGAAATCACCAGACCTGGTGATATCATTGGTTTAAGGATGCCTCAACACTGAAATTTCTTCCACTCTTGTAGATTAGGATCTCAGTGAAATTGGCATCTCGATGAGGTATTAAGTCAAATCAGCAACATTTACTAAACTTAATTTGTATGCCAGACACTGTGTTAAGTGCTAGGGGTACAAAGAAAGGCAAAAATAGCCCCACTCTCAAGTGACTTGCCCATGACCATATAGTCACTACATGTCAGACGTAGAACTGAAATCAAGCTCTTCCTGACCCTTACTGGTTATTTTTGCAAGATATCAAGCTGTCTTCATGATTCGTTATGACTGACTAGATGAAGTATAAACTTTTTTTCACATTGAAGACCTCCAGAAGCTAGATGTTACCAATTTCGCTTAACATTATCTCCCTTCACGGTCTTTAATTTTTTTTAATTGACCAAGCCAATCATTTGGTCGTAATTATATTTACTGCATATATAAAAATACACATTACATGCTACAAAAATTTTTTAAAATATTTTAACATTTAAGAAAGTGTATAGTGTTATAATACAATGGTACATATTTATATTTTGTTTCAAATTAGTTTACTTATCACTCTTTCCAAACCATTAACAGTGAAATGTTACTAAAAGATAATTAAAATATATAAAATAATTAAAAATTATCTATTTGCATTATTAGAATTCCAACAAATTAACCAGAATTAATCATGTCAAACACTAATATTGAAAGAATGGACTTTGCCGAAACAATATTATGTAAAATAGTAGCATTCAATTTACTTTTACTTTTACTCTGTGATGTAATGCACATTTGCAATTAAATAGTGTACTAATATTTTGCTTTTAGAGAGTACTTATAAAATACATTTGATCTGTTTAAGTCCAACAACTGTCCATGCACAGTCAAATCTTAATGCTACAATAGAAGAATCCCTACTTTTATGGTCACAGAAAACCAATCGGTCTTTAAATTTCAGATAAACTGTATAACAACACTTTCCCAATCTCATCCTGCCCTCTCCTTCGTCTATGCAACTTCCAAGGCTGTCTTACATTTCTGAAAATATTCCCTCATCTTGTCCAGCCTTAACTCAAAAACTTATTTCTGATGCTGCCAGGAAGCCTTTTCTGAATCTTGGCAGCTGAAAATGGAGAATTAATTATTCCTCCTGTAATTTTCTTGGAATGTTTTGCCTGGATCCCCCATTTGCCTCCATCACATTCAACTTTGTTTCATATTTACCTGTGTTCTTTCTGTCTTTTGCCTGTTAGATTACAATCTCCGTGTAGTCAAGGATTGGGTTACTTTTGATGTCTGTATTTCCAGTGTCTTGTTCCCTTTTATAGACGTGCTGAATTGAAGAGACAATGTGTCTTTGTGAGTAGAAAATGAGGACTTGGAGTTAGGAAGACCTAGGTTTAAATTATGCCTCTGACATGTAATGGTAGTATGACCTTCGATAAGTCACTTAAAACTCAATGAGTCCCTCTCTT
Organism: Notamacropus eugenii; assembly: GCF_028372415.1. Taxonomy (NCBI): domain Eukaryota; kingdom Metazoa; phylum Chordata; class Mammalia; order Diprotodontia; family Macropodidae; genus Notamacropus; species Notamacropus eugenii. The sequence continues at coordinate 15,356,889 of NC_092878.1, forward strand.
CCTTTGGGATGCAACTCAAGAGCAATTTTCCGGGTGAAGCTTTTCCTGATCTGTCCAACTGCTGTTACTCTTCCAGCTGACCGTGTATATAAGTATTATATATGTTTATATATTAATTCTCTATTCATGCTTCATATTTTATATATATTTGTCATTCCCCTCATCCCCATTAGACGGTGAGTCCATTGTGAGTAGGGATTTCTTGATTCTTTGCACTTGTATCTCTGTCACATGATACAGAGTACTTGGCACATGTAAGCACTTTATAAATACTCACTGATGGATGAAATTTGTAGGCCCTACACAACTTTTTGATTCTTAGTTGCAGAGAAAGTATGAAGATATACAGGAAGCTTCTCACCATATATATACACACGCATACATATTACATATACACGTGTAGTTACATATCACATAACTATATTATATGTATTACAGCTATACACACTAATAGGTTTGTAAATATACACATATTGACATTTTATATGGGGGTATATGTATACATATATATATACATATATATATATATATGCATGTAGATAATGTTTATATAGTTAACTATATGAGTGTAATCACAGACCTAATCCGTATTCCTTTTAGAATGAATTTCATTTTGCAGTAAAGAAAAAGGGGGAGAGAGAAGTCATCCTTTAATGCAGTGAATAAACCCACGCTATCTTTTTTTCTTCTAGCTAACTTCAGCACTCTGAGTTCTATAAATGAAGTGGAGCAACAAGTCAGTGGTGACTGAGTTCATTCTTTTGGGTCTGTCTAGTTCTTGGGAACTCCAGCTTTTGCTTTTCTTTGTCTTCTCTGTTTTTTATGGAGCTGCTGTGCTGGGCAATCTGCTTATTATCCTCACAGTCATTACAGACTCTCGCCTGCACTCCCCCATGTACTTCCTCCTTGGTAATCTCTCCTTCATTGATGTGTGTCAGGCTACCTTTGCCACCCCTAAAATGATTGCTGATTTCCTCAATGAGCACAAGACCATCACCTTTGAGGGCTGCATGACTCAAATTTTTTTCCTGCATGTATTTGGGGGAAGTGAAATGGTTCTTCTTGTAGGGATGGCCTATGACAGGTACATTGCTATATGCAGACCTCTTCACTATATGACCATCATGAGTCACCGTGTGTGCACAGCTTTTGTGGGGGTCTCATGGGCTATTGGTATCCTACACTCAGCATTCCACTTGGCTTTCACAGTGAACTTGCCTTTCTGTGGTCCCAACCAGGTGGACAATTTCTTCTGTGACCTTCCCCTAGTGATCAAACTTGCATGTTTAGACACCTACTTTCTTGAGATCATGGTGCTGATTAATAGTGGCCTGCTATCCCTCATCTGCTTTATCCTTTTATTGATTTCTTACACAGTCATCCTTGTCACTGTCCAACATCGATCCTCTAGGGGGACCTCAAAAGCACTTTCCACACTCTCTGCCCATGTTACTGTTGTGCTACTTTTCTTTGGGCCACTGCTCTTCATCTATATTTGGCCTTTTGACAGTTTTCCCATTGACAAGTTTATCTCTGTATGTTTTGCTGTCTTTACTCCATTCTTAAACCCAATCATTTATACTCTGAGGAATGAAGAGGTGAAGGCAGCCATGAGAAAACTGAGGAATCGGCACATAGCATCCCACCAGATGTCCTAGGATACCACTATGGTGAGGCACCATCATTCCTGAGAAGCCCAAACTCTCTTTTTTTGTTTCTATAGGTTGTGTTAATCATCACACTTCTGTTGTTACAGTTGAATTCTGGACATTATAGGGATCCCCTCTGTAAAATCCTCTTAAAGAGTTCATTGTTTTGTGGTTTCAGATGTATAACATGAGTCATTGTAGTGCAATAATATGTGATAATAAAATCATAGAGCTGGAAATGACTTTCGAGGTCAATCATCCAGTCAAATCCTTTTGTTTGCCTGATAAGAGAAAGGAAATAAACATTTACATAGTGCCTGTTGTATGCCAGACACATGCTTTACAAATATTATCTTATTTAATGCTCACAACAACCCTGCCAAATAAATGCTGTTATTATCCCCATTTTACAACTGAAGAAACTGAGGCAATCAAGTTAAGTGAGTTGCACAGCATTACACATCTAGTAAGTGTCATAGACTGGATTTGAACTCAAGTCTTCTGGACTCCAGGCCCAGTGCTCTACTTAGTATAACACCTAGCTGCCTCAGGAAATATCCAATGTTAAAGAAAAGATGAGAACTCATGGCACTTCTGGCTGCTAAGAGGACAGATTAAGAAGTAAGTTGCTTTCATTCTCTCTTATTGAGTACTTTTTAAAATTTATTAAGTTTTAGTTTTCAATATTAATTTCCACAACATTTTGAGTTCCAAAATTTTCCCCATCTGTCCCCTCTTCACACTCCAAGACAATGTGCATTCTGATTGTCCCTTTACCCAATCTGCTCTCCCTTCTATCTCAACCCTCCCTTCCTTCATCCCCATCTCCTCCATTTTCTTACAGTGCAAGATAAATTTCTATGCCCCATTGCCTCTATATCTCATTTCCCAGGTGCATGTAAAAACAATTATTAATATTTGTTTTTAAAACTTTGAGTTCCACCTTCTCTCTTTTCCTCCCTCCCAACCTATCCCTATTGAGAAGGGAAGCAATTCAATATATGTTACAAGTGTGCAAAAGTTATGCAAAAGACTTCCCTAGAAGTCATATTATGAAAGACTCACTATATTTACCTCCATCCTATTCTGCCCCCTCATTTATTCTACTCTCTCTTTTGACCCTCTCTCTCCTTGAAAGAGTTTACTTCTAATTACCCCCTCCTCCAATTTGCCCTCCCTTCTATCATTCCCCCGCTCTCTGCTTCTCCCCTTTTATCCTCCTTTCCTGTAGTGTAAGACAGATTTTCAGAGCAAATTGAGTGTGCATATTATTCCCTCATTAAGCCAAATGTGATGAAAGTAAGCTTCACTTTTTCTCTCTCAGTTCCCCCCTCTTCCCCTCCTTTGAAAAAAGCTTTTTCTTGCCTCTTTTATGAGAGAGATAATTTTCCCCATTCTATTTCATCCTTTCTCCTCCTAATATATTCCGCTTTCACCCTTTAATTTCATTTTTTCAGATATCATCCCTTCCTATTCAACTAACCCTGTGCCCTCTGTCTATATGTATATAATCCTTCCAACTGTCCAAATACTGAGAAAACTCTCAAGAGTTCCAAATATTATCTTTCCATGTACTAATATCAGCAGTTCATCTTAATGAGTCCCTCATGCTTTTTCTTTCTTGTTTACCTTTTCGTGCTTCTTTTGATTCTTGTGTTTGAAAGTTAAATTTTCTTTTGAGCACTGGTCTTTTCATCAAGAGTTCTTGAAATTCCTTTATTTCATTTAATGACAGTATTTTACCCTGAAGTATTATACTCAGTTGTGCTGTGTAGGTGATTCTTGGTTTTAATCCTAGCTCTTTTGATCTCTGGAATATATTCCAAGCCCTTGGACCCCATAATGTGGAAGCATTTGGGATCGTGAAGTCTGGAAACCACCACAGGTGTGAGAGATTCAGTCCCTTCAGGGCCTGCTCAGGGCCCCTCTGTGCCAGCTTGGCCCATGCTGGACTGTGTTGTGCTCTGAGTGCAATAGTAAGAGACACTTCCAAGTGATCTTCCAGGCTTTCTTTGGATGGAGATTTACTTCATTTCATCTTTCTGTGAGTTCTGCAACTCCAGAATTGAGTCATTTTTACAGGTATTTGGTTGGGCTTGGGGGTGCACTCTAGAAATCTATGCTGTTCCTCTGAAATCTTCAATCTGACACCCCCCCTTACTGACTTCCAAAAACCCAGAAAATATCACCCAACAAAAAAACTCTGGAATAGCTGAACCAGCAGAAAGACAGGGTACAGCAGCCTTGTAGTCCAGAAAGCCTGGGGAATTAAGGGAAAAGGTCTCTATCACTCTAGGGGAAGGAGAGCAGTACAGGAAGGGAGACATCCCATCATAGCAGTGGCAAGCCCCACCTTAGCAAATCAGAGGGAGATCCTGAGCCCCAGGATGCTGGAATAGGCAAGCAGCAAAGCCAGGACATTCAGAGTAACTTGGCAAAGGGGGGGAGGGGGTTGTGAACTGGTAGGCTCCAGCTTGGAAAACCACCATATGCACTGGCAAGCAGGCATTCTCCAGGAACTAAACTTCCAGGGCTTCAAGTCATATCAAGTGTACAACTGCCTTCCAGGGACCAGACTCCCCCCCCCCACCCCCCACTCAAGCGCTTCAGTGTTCCAGACCATAAATGAGCACCAGGGAAGTTTCTGGACCCTTGCAGCCCCCAGCTGCATGCACGTGAGGCCACAGCACACAAAACCAGGACGCAGGTCCCTGGCCCCCAGCACATAAAGATTGGTTAGTGTCCCTTGTGCTTCAGCAGGAGGGCTCAAGTTTAAAGGCCAGGAAATAGGCAAACACAATAAGCAAAAAGTAGAATTGGGCAATAGCCATAGATTCTTATTAAGGGGCTGGAAATATCAACACAGAAATTCAAAAGACAGCAACTTTGTCAATATACTCACATCTACAACCTTAAAGTGGAATATAAAGTTGTTGCCAGCCCAAAAAACCTTCTTGGAAGAGCTCAAGAAGGATTTTAAAAATAAATTTTAGAAAAAAAATTGAGAAAAGAAAGGAGAGGTATATAAAAGAGTAAATAGCTTGGAAAAGGAAGGACAAAGTTGCATGTAACAACTACTTGCTATCTTGACCCTGCAGGCCAACATTCGGGGGTGAGTTGGAATCCTCTTGCAAGAGATGTTTAAATGTTCAGTGTGAGCATTTAGGGCTTAGAAATCATCAAACTAGAAATCAGCTTAACTTATTGTTTTCTTGAGTTCTTAGACTTAAGAAAGTGGTAGAAAAAAGCGTTAATCTACAGGTTAAACTTATAAGTGTGTCAGAGAGCTCGTGGTTAGATATGAACCAGCATCTTGCCAGCAGAAGGTGTTACAAGGGCTGCATAAGTAAAAGCTAAATGCACAGTACCATGGAGTAGCAGAATTTCTAGCAATTAAACATACATTTTGGGGCAATGATCATTCTGGAGGATGTCAGAGAAGAAAGAATGTCTTTTCTAGCATTTCCACTAAGGCTGTACTATATGTTTGGATATTGGTCAAAGTTTTCATGTTTACAGTTGATCTATAAATACTGGATTGAAATAAGAATCAAATCTGATGGTTTTTAAATTACTTGGTCTATTAGTGAAGAGAAGAATAAAGGACAAAGAAGCCTATTTTTTTCTGACTCAGCCTGATCATTGAAGAAAAATGCTTCATCTTACCTAAATAATTCAGATTATGACATCAACAGCCCCTCTCACCTCAGTTGTGGAAATATGACCGATCTGTGTTAGCAACAAAAGTTGGGAATAATAAAAGAATCATCTGTGATTGCGCTTATTTACTCTAGATACTACATTTGTAGCACTTGAGGTCCTTTAGGACAGGGACACTTTTTGCTTTGTTTTTTCTTTTCATTTTTGTATTCATACTATCTAACAGTGCCTTGTACATAATAAATATTTTTAAATTTATTTTTTGAAAATGTTTTATTCATTTTAAGCAAATACAGAATGAGAAAAGAAAAATCATTGTTATGGACAAAGCATAACCCATGGGAGGATTCAATATAAAACAATGAATTTGCATTTCAAGGACACCTTTTAATAAATACTATACATTGTTTTCAAAGCGGCTCATCTTTTCTTTGTTTCCTTATAAGTCTTCTTTTGTTTTCTACTGTGCACTTTTTACTTTATTTTCCCCTTCCTCTCTCCTATCCTAAAGAAGGCTACAATTATGAGAAGTTAGTTTTATCTACTATGGTCAAATTTAAAATTCTGTGGAGGTTAAACAGATCCTTTGGCTCTTAAAGGAAGAAATCAGAGACAGTACGAGTGGTAAGGAAAAATAAATTTATTGTTAGTACTTCTTAGTACTTTACTACATAAAACTCTTTTTTTTTTTTTCATAGACAAAACCAGACATAAGAAACTGCTTATGACTCTGGAGATCATGGTCTATTTTTCTCCACATTCATATTAGAATCCATATTACCTCATCACAATGGCAGTTGTATCTGAAATAAGCTCTTTGCATTAACTGGTTCCCTGAAGGTTTATTTTAAGTATTTAAGAACTTAAGGGTTCCCTCGTTTTGATGGTCATAAAAGTAAGGAATATTGCATTCTACTGTTATGTAGTGAGTTCAAGAGCAAAAGAAACCTAAAGCTGCCCCCTAATGTTAGGGAAATAACTAACTAGGGACCTGGAGACCAAGCTGTACCTCCACCACTTTGTTGAAGCAGGGACTCTGTAACATTCTCACATGCTAAACATTGCGGAGTCAGCAGGAAAGCTGGAATAACAAAAATTCAGAAAAGTAAGACAAATTAAAAACGAAATCTTAATGGAGTTAGAAAAAAGGCATAGCCCAGGATCTTATCATAAAGTACAAATGAATGTTTAAATGCAATTTAATTGAAAAAAAGATGGATTTATTAAAGATAAACTGTTTACATTCATTCATGGGAAGATGATGCTTGTACCTCCTAATAAATTTGCTATTTTTAAGGCAGTTAGGAGTATACTTAGAGTGCACAGAAGTGAATTAATTAAGGTAGTATGACATCCCCAAATATAAAATTAAGGCATGAGGAAGAGTAATGACGCACTGGGAGAGGGGGAAAGGGAGAGGTAGAGTGGGGTAAATTATTTCCCATAAAAGAGCTGGAAAAGAGCTTTTTTGGTAGAAGGTGATAGTGGGTGGGAGGCAATGACAGGCAGTATTTGAATCTTTTCTCATTGGAATTGGCTCAAAAAGGGGGAAATATACACACTCAGTTGGTTATAGAAATCTATTTTACCCACAGTGCAGGAAGAGGGGATGAGGATCCTAGGAACCGAGGACTGGTAGAAAGGAATGTGAATTTGGTGAAGGTGTTCAGAAACAAAACATTTTTGAAGACAGGAAATGTAGAGAGAGGAAGATGAGAGAGACAGAGACAGAGGGACAGAGAGAGACAGAGACAGAGAGAGAGAGAGAAAGAGAGAGAGAGAGAGAGAAAGAGAGAGAGAGAAGGAGAGAGAGAGAGAAAGAAAGAGATAGAGAGAGAAAGAAAGGGACAGAGAGAGACAGAGAGAGAGGGAGGGAGAAAGGGAGAAACAAGGGAGTAAAATACAATGTAGGTAAAAGCACCATTATCATAATTGTAAGTTTGAATGAGATGAACTTACCCATAAAATGGAAGTAGATAGCAGAATGAATTACATAATTTAGACGTAAATCTTGATGTCATAAGCTAATTAGAAAAACAGGATAATTTATATTTTAGATCTATGGATAAGCAAAGAATTTATGACCAAAGAAGATATGGATTTATGGGATATAAAATGGGTAATTTTGATTATATCAAATTAAAAAACTTTTGCACATATGTGTAACCTATATACATGTTGCTTGACATCTTACAGAGGGCAGAAATTGGAGGAGGATGAAATTTGGAATTCAAATTTAAAAAAAAATAATATTAAACATGTTTTAAAAATAATTTTAAAAATACACTATTAAAAAGTTTTGCCCAAACAAAGCCACGATAGCCAAGTCAGAAAGAAAAGCAAAAAAAAAAAAACTGGAAAAAATTACAAGTTTTTCTGATAAAATTCTCATTTGTCAAGTATATAGAATTTATAAGAATACAAGTAATTATTCAATTGATGAAAGGTCAAAGTATAGGAATGGGCAGTTTTTATTTTTATTTATTTATTTTTAGTTTTCAACACTTATTTCCACAAGATTTTGAGTTCCAAATTTTCTCCCATCCCTTCCCTCCCCCAGCCAAAAACACCATGCATTCTGATTACCCCTTCCCTCAATCTGCTCTCCCTTCTATCACACCCCTCCTGTCCCTTCTCCCTACTTTCTCTCTTTCCTTGTGGGCCAAGATAGATTCCTATACCCCATTACCTGTATTTCCTATTTCCCAGTTGCATGCAAAAACAATTATCAACATTTATTCCTTAAACTTGAGTTCTAACTTCTCTCCCTTCCTCCTTCTTCTCTCATCCTCATTGAGAAGGGAAACAATTCAATCTAGCCAATATATGTGTAGTTTTGCTAAAGACTTCCAAAATAATCATGTTGGGAAAGACGAATTATATTTCCCTCCATCCTATTATGCTCCCTATTTATTCAATTCCCTCTTTAGACCTTGTCCCTCCCCTAAAATTATTACTTCTTATCACTCCCTCCTCTCATTTGTCCTCCTTTCTGTCATTCCTTCATCCCACTTATCCCCTTTTCCCCTACTTTCCTGTGGTATAAGATAGATTTTCAGACCAAATTAAGCATACATCTTATTTCCTCCTTAAACCAAATGAGATGAGAGTAAGCTTCACTTTTTCCCTTTCACCTTCCCCCTTTTCTCCTTCTTTGAAAAAAGCCTTTACTTGACTGTATTGTGAGAGATAATTTGCCCCATTCTCTCTCTCCTTTTTTTTCTCCCAATATATTCCTCTCTCACATCTTAATTTTATCTTTTTAGATATAATCCTTTCCTATTCAACTCACCGTGTGCCCTGTCTCTCTCTCTCTGTCTCTCTGTCTCTCTCTGTCACTCTCTGTTTCTGCCTGTCTCTCTCTGTCTCTGTCTCTCTCTTTCTCTCTCTCTCTATATTTATATATATGTATGCATGCATGCATGTATGTATATGTGTGTGTATGTATGATCCCTCCAACTAGCGAAATACTGAAAAAAGTTTCAAGAGTTAAAGCTATTATCTTTCCATGTAGGAATGTAAACACTTCAACTTTAGTAAGTCCCTTGTTTACCTTTTTACCTTTCCTGTTTACCTTTTCATACTTCTCTTGATTCTTGTGCTTGAAAGTCAAATTTTCTATTCAGTTCTGGTCTTTTCAACAAGAATGTCTGAAAATCCTCTATTTCATTGAATGACCAATGTTTCCCCTGAAGCATTATACTCAGTTTTGCTGGATAGGTCATTCTTGGCTTTAATCCTAGTTTCTTTGACTTCCAGAATAACATATTCTAATCCTATGATCCCTTAATGAAGAAGCTGCTACATCTTGTGTTATCCAGATTGTATTCTGACAATACTAAAATTGGTTCTTTATTGCTGCCTGCAATGATTTCTCCTTCACCTGGGAACTCTGAAATTTCCCTACATTATTCCTAGGAGTTTTTCTTTTCAGATCTCTTTCAGGAGGTGATGGCTGGATTCTTTCAATATTTATTTTATCCTTTGGTTCTAGAACGTCAGGGCAGTTTTCCTTGATAATTTCATGAAAGGTGATGCATAACTTCTTCTTTTTAGATTACGGCTTTCAGGTCGTCCCATAACTTTTAATTGTTTCTCTTGGATCTATTTTCCAAGTCAACTGTTTTTCCAATGAGACATTTCACATTGTCTTCTATTTTTTCATTCTTTGGTTTTGTTTCGTAATTTCTTGGTTTCTCATAATGTTATTAGCTTCCATCTGCTCCATTCCAATTTTTAAAGAACTATTTTCTTCAATGATCTTTTGAACCTCCTTTTCCATTTGTCTACTTCTGTTTTTTAAAGCATTCTTCCCCTCATTGGCTTTTTGGGCTTCTTTTGCCATTTGAATTAGTCTATTTGTAAAGGTGTTATTTTCTTCAGCATTTTGGGGGGTCTCTTTTAGCAAGCTGTTGACCCGGTTTTCATGATTTTCTTGCATTTCTCTCATTTGCCTTCTCAATTTTTCCTCCACCTCTCTTACCTGATTTTCAAAATGTTTTTTGAGCTCTTCCATGGCCTCAGACCATTGCATGTTGATTTTGGAGGTTTTGGATTAGGAAGCCTTGACTTTCATGTCTTCCTCTTATGGTATGCATTGTTCTTCCTCAACTGAAAGGATGGAAGAAAATACCTGTTCACCTAAAAAGTCACCTTCTATCATCTTACTTTTCCTCTTTTTGGGCATTTTCCCAGTCAGTTACTTGAATTTTGAGTCCTTTGGCAAGAGGAGGGTATACTCTGGGAACCTGTAACTTTTCAGTTCCTCCAAACTGACAAAACAAAAGGAGAGGAGTTTACACCTCTCTGGTCTCTGCTCTGGTCTGGGAGGTAACATAACTTTTCTGTTCACTATCTGCAAGTATAATTGGCTTTCCTGAGCCACCAGCAGCTCCAACATGCCAGCACTCTTCCTCACCCCAGGAGAGCTACTCCAGGCTGAGACCTACATCAGCTGCTCTATTCCCCCAGTGGCAAGCCAAGGGATCCAAAAATGGACGCTGATGCTACTGCTACCTCCTGGAGACAGGGACAGGGGAGGACCCTTCTCCCTTCTCACCCAAGTGAGGAAGCTTCTCCCTGACCTTTGAAGCTGTCTTTGGTTTTTGTGAGTTGAGGGATCTTGCAACTCACAGCTACTGCTGGGAATTCCACACCTGTGGCCTGCTGCAGGCCTGTTCCTGCCAGCGTTGAGCAGCCAAGGTTGGTCTGGTCTCCGTGGGCTGTGCTTCACCCTGGGCCTCATACAATAGACCTTGCCTCTTGGCCTTCCATGCTATCTTGGGCTGGAAATCTCTTTCACTCTGTCGTTTTGTGGCTTCTTCTGCTCTAGAGTTTGTTTAGAGTCATTTTTATAGGTATTGTTTGGGCTGTGGGGGAAGAGGAAGAGTAGGTGCATCTTTCTACTCTGTCATTTGGCTCTGCCCCAAATGGCCAGTTTATAGAGAAAGAAATCAAAGCTACTTAATAGTTGTATGAAAAAATGCTCTGAAAGTCATCACTGACTAGTGAAATGCAAATTAACACAACTCTGAGATAGCACTTCATATCTATCAGATTTTCCAACATCAAGAAGCAAAGAAAAAGAAAATGATAAGTGTTGGAGGAGATGTGGGAAAATTGGAACATTAAAGTATTGTTGGTAGAGTTGTGAACTGATCCAACCATTCTGGAGAACAATTTAAAACTATACTCAAAGAACTATTACACTATGTGTATTTTTTCATCCAACAATAGCACTACTAAGTCTGTATCCCAAAAGGTGTTTTTTTATTTAATTGATTTATTTGTTTTCAGTTTTCAACAATCACTTTCATAAGTCTTAAATTTTCTTTCCCTCCTTTCCTCTTTCCTGCCTGAGATGACTTGAAATCTTATAGAGGTTCTACACATACATTCTTATTAAATTCATTTTCACATTAGTCATGCTGTATAGAAGAATTAAAAAGAATGGAAGGAACCATGAGAAAAACCAAACCAAAACAAAACATAACACTAGATAAAACAGTCTGATTCATTCTGTGTTTTGATTTCACAGTCCTTTCTCTGGATGTGGATGGCATTTTTGCCTCAATAGTAATTTGGAAATGTTTTAGGGTCCTCACATTGCTTTGAAGAGTTTAGTCTATCAGAAACAGTCTTGCACATTGTGGCTGTTATAGTGCATGATGTTCTCCTGGTTCTGCTCATTTCTCTTAGTATCAGCTCATATAAGGCAGTCCACGTTCTTCTTCAGTCCAACTGTTATTATTTCTTATAGCATAGCAGCATTCTGTTACATTCATATACCAGAACTTCAGTCGTGGCCCAATCATTGAGCATCCCCTCAATTTCCAATTCTTGGCCACCAAAAAAGAGCTGCTATAAACACTTTTGTACATATGGGACCCTTTCACATTTTTATCATCTCTTTAGGATACAGCCCCAGAAGTGGGTAAAAGGGTATGCACATTTTTGCAGCACTTTTGGCAGAATTCCAAATTACTCTCCAGAAAGGTTGGATCATCTCACTCTACCACCAACAATAAATTAGTGTTCCAACTCTCCCACATCTTCTCCAACATCTATCAACTTCTTGTATTGTCATGTTATCCAATTTGTTAGGTGTGAAGTGTCACCTCAGAGTTGTTTTAATTTGTGTCTCTCCAACCAATTGTGATTTAGAGGATTTTTTCATGTGAATATACATAGCTTTAATTTCTTCCTCTAAAAATAGAATATTCATATCATTTGACCATTTGTCAATTAGGGAATGACTTGCATTCCTGCACATTTAATTCAGTTCTATATATATATTTTAGCAATGAGGCTTTTATCACAGACACTAGCTGCACAATTCTTTTGCAGTTTCCTGCTTCCCTCCCAATCTTGATTGCATTGGGTTTGTTTATGCAAACCTTTTCAATTTCATAAAATCAGAATTATCCATTTTGCACTTCGTAATGTTCTCTGTCTCTTTTTTGATCTTAACTTTCTCCATCCTCCATAAATCTGACAAATACATTAACCCTTGCACCCTTAATTTGTGTACATTATCAGCCTTTATACCTCGATCCTTTAGTACCTATTTGGTCTTTATTCTTGTGTATGCTACCAGGCATTACTCTATGTCTAATTTTTGCCACACTATTCTCTAGTTTTCCAAGCAATTTTTGTCACATAGTGAATTATTAACTCAGAAGCTGGGGTACTTGGGTTTATTAATCAGTAGATTGCTACAGTCATTGACTGTTGTATCTTACATACCTAATCTATTCCATTGAGCCATCACTCTGTTTCTTAACCAGTACTAAGTAGTTTTGATGATTGCTGCTTTATAATACAATTTAAGATCTAGTAGAGCTAGGTTACCTTCCTCTGTATGTATTTTCTTTAATTCAAGCATGTTTTCTTTGCATTGATAAATATGAATTGTGCGTGGCAATATGTACATATCATTGCCACTCTGTGAAAAGTAGGTGTCTTGTAAAAAGCTTAAGTCATCAAGCAAAACTAAAAATATCTTCATATTATCTGAAGACACACATAAAATTCCATACCTGTAGTACTGATCTACCAATCTATTTGTTTAAAACTATAAATTTATTTTCCCTTTCTCTTCCCACCTAAATTCTTTGTAAGAAACATATCTAGTCAAGCAAAACAAATTCCCTTATGGGTTGTATTCTCTTTCTCTTTTTTCTCTGCTTTAAATATGCATGCATACATACACACACATATATATGTGCATATGTGTGTATATACATGTATATGTGTGTATATATGCATGTATATGTATATAAATTTATATTCTTCTTGAAATCCATCACTTATTTGTCAAGGAAGACATGTTTTATCATGGGTTCTCTGGAATGATTCATGTTCATTTTATTGATAGTAGGTTTTACAGCTTTCATAATACTATGTTTATACAGTGCTTCTTATCATAGAAATTGTTCTTTTGGTTTTACTTAGTTGAATCTACATCATTTCATATACCTTTCCATGTCTTTTGGAAATCATTCATTTCATCATTTTTATAGCATAAGAGCATTCTATCACATTCACAAACCACCACTTATTTACATCATACACAAGTTAGAGAAAGATACAAAAAATTACCTATAATATCTATGGAAAACAAAAAAAAGATTTCTCAACTAAACAAAGGATACGAAGGATGATAGAAGTGTAAACAGGTAATTTGGTTACATAAAATGAAAAGACTCTGCACAAGAAAATGCAATAAAGCTAAGAGCAAATGAGAAGGAATTAACTGGAGAAAATATTTTCCAGAAAATTCCGCTGATTATAATTTCATTTCTAAGCCGTAGAAAGAATGGATTCAATTTTATGAGAATAAGGGTCATTCTTAAATTGATAAATGGTCTAAAGACAATTCTCAAAGGATGAAACGAAGGATGTCTATAGCTGTATGGAAAAAATGCTCCACATCGTTATTAAACAGAGAAATGAAAATTAAAGCAGTTCTGATTCTTCACTTCAAATGAAGCAAAGATGATAAACAGGAAAAATAATAAATTGTGGAGAGACGTTTGGAAAGAGATAAAATAGTTATATAAGAATAACAGTAAACTTGTGAATGGTTTTAACCATTCTGAGAAACAACTGGTAATTATACAGATATTGTTAATAAACAGAGCATGGTTGTTGACCCAGCTAGGCCTGTATACAAAACAGATCAAACAAATAGGAAAAGTTTCTATATGTATAAAATATTTAGAATAGTTCTTCCTGTGTTAGAGAAAATATTGAAAACTAAGGGGATGCCCATCAGCTGTGCAATGGCTAAATAAAGCAGATGTTCCTAATCTGTGTTATGTAAACTTGGTTTAAAAAAAGCTGTTTTATAATTTTATTTCAATATACTTGACTTGTTTTATAATACTATGTACTATACAAGTTTAAAAATAATTCTGAGGAGTTCATGAGCTTCACCAAAAGGGTCTGTGACAAACAATAAAGGTTAAGAAGTCATAACTTATGGTAATACCAAGAGACATTTTAAAAAATTCAATGGCTGCAAAATCGAATATGTAATTAAATTACTCTTTCCCTGCAGGCACACCCAAACTCTAGTGTCAAGCTATAGGCTCCATGGAATAGTAACTAGAACATATGCTAAGGAAAGAAAATTTGAAGATGGATTGAGGTGTAGGGGATAATCATTGAAAGGTTTTGTAATTACCTAAGCATTTATTTCAGGAAGGGGTTTGCTCCACAATTTACCCACTTGCCCATTCTCACCTCAGAGTATATTGCATGGACTCACTCTGGCTGTCCTTATGTTAACCCTGGTATCCATGTTGTAGACTATCTAGCTGTTGCCGGGGCAAATAATATTTGAAATTCCAGATAGTGTGGACAGCCACCATGGGTTTAACCTTAGTTAAAATTTTCCTTCGTAACAATTCAACAAAATTCCTCCATGTCTCAAGAGTTTAGCAGCTAGGGAGAAAGGAAAACTATCAGAGAGACTGAATGATTGATCTAACAAAGGGAAACATAAAGAAACAAATAAATACTATGGAGTGAGATAATACAAGGATAAAACTCCAGAAAGAAGAGAATAATTGTGCAAAGCACAAGTATAAACCCAGACAGAATAGTCCTGAGAGAAATTAGGAAGCTTAGTTAAACAAAAAGTCAATGAATAACTAAAGTTGTGGTATAAATCACTGAGGACAGAAACCATGAAACCCAAGCAAAGTGGTGGATACCATGAAAAAAATTGCAGAAACAGAACTCAAAATTTAATGATGTAAAAGGAAATATTAAAATCTAGGTCAAAAGATGACACAATTTTTAAAAATCGTGAAATATTTATAATAAAACAAGCACCCTGTATAAGAAATTAAGATATAATCTGTACATCATTGGACTCCCAGAAAAAAAATCTTTTAAAAACTTTAAATGGTATGTTCCAAAAAGTTATAAGACAAATTTGCTCCCAAAATTTAGACCATAATGATAGTTAGGGAAGATCACTCACCATGAACCTAATCTTTCTAAGTACTAAGAATGTGGATCAAGGGACTGAGAGAGTGATTTACATATTATTTATGTGGCTTTAGTGAAGTTATCTAACCTCTCACACCCTTGGTTTCTTCATCTTTGCGGTGGGAATGATGCACCTACTTCCTACCTCAGAGACTGATGACTTTGTAGGCAGAAATAACTTTTACCAAATGAACAAGGAGTCAGAATACACCCTTTGGATAGGAACAACTGGGACATAATGGAAGGATAATATTTTGCTGAGTGAAGAGCAAAATGATAGTGATCATTTCAAAAGAGATAGAGCCCAAAGATCTATATTGGAGACTTTGCCCTGCCAGACATCTTAAACACTGCTTACTGATATGGATGAATGGAAATAAACCTACCTGTCTAAGATGTGCCAGGAGAGGTACCATGCTTAGCAGGAGCTTTAAAGAGTTTTCCTTATTTCAAAAAATTAGCAAATACAGGTTGGAGGGATGTGATGGAGGATCGAAGAAATGAGAACAAATGGGTGGAGGGAGTGTTAATAGGAGGGAGAGGGTCAGGGAAGTGAATGAATGATAAATTTATTGAACTCCAATATTAGAATTAGAGTGCTAGAGACTGAAGAAATCTTAGTAGGGATGTTGTGAGGCTCAAATGAAAGAATAAATGTATTTAACAAATGCTAAGCTTCGTATAAAAGTCAATCGTCATCATCATCGTCACCATCATCATCATCTTTACTATCATCACCATCACCACCATTATTATTACATAGTTACCAGGCCCCTGTCTGCTGATGTTATCATTCCTGAGCATTTGATATTGCACTTGTACTGACCTCAAATAACATTTTTAGAGCTATTGAGAGGAGTGATGGTAAATATTTAACAACTGGGCTCTCTGGAGGAGGGTGTGTGTGTGTGTATGTGTGTGTGTGTGTGTGTGTGTGTGTGTGTGTGTGTGTGTTAAAATTATGGACACGCAAAACTTTCAGTTTAATCTGCGTTGTTATCATTTTCTTTAATCTAGGCATTTCCGAAAAAAACTAATCAAGCCCTGATTTGTAGGGAATACTGATTTCTGAGGCTTAAATGCCCTCAGTGAAATTTTAATATACAAATTCTCATGAGCCAGTTCCCTATGACTTAGCACAGATAGGGAAAATGATTTGTCCTTCACACAGGCAGTCAGTAGTAGAGCCAAGACCAAAGCCTACCTCTTTCCTTCATATTGGGCCATCTCTAGCATTACACTTCATCAGACACAGGTAAATCATGAAGTCATTGAGAAACCCTGTAGAATTTTAATATACTAGGCAAGTGCAAAATTAAGTATAATAAATTTGAAAAGCCTCCCTTGCCAAGGCAAACCTTCTCCCAGTCACAAGAGAGGCTCATCACCATCCCCAAATCTGACAAGTCATCTTGAAGTCCTTTCACCATGTAATCAGTGAAACTGAGGGAAGAAGGGGTACAATTTGATTATTTGGCTTATAAACTACTTGCCACTCGAGGAAAATGGCCAAAAAAAGTAGGACAGGCAGAGACAAGATCTTAATGGAGGTTGGCAGAAGGAATTTAGCACACTGAAGTTTATCAACACACCCTGTCTCTGACTCTCATGATATGAGGCCATATAGGGAGGAGAAAGGGGAAGAGGACAAAGGGGATCAAGGGAATATAGATATACAATCAGAAATAACATCAAAGGTAAAGTCCAACTGCCATTTTATGGATGAACAAAATGACAGGAAGGAAGTGATGGGTCCAAAAGCAACCAGTCAGCAAATGTCTGAGGCAGAATTTTAATGCAAATCTTAAATCAAATCCAGTGATCCAGAGGATAGCTGAATGTATAGAGTACTGGTCCTGGTGTCAGGAAGATCTGAATTCAAATATGGACTCAGAAATTTTCTAGCTATATGGTGGGGGAAAGTCACTTAATTTCCTCACTCTCTCCCTTCTTTCTCTCTTTCCCTCCTTCCTTCCTTCCTTCCTTCCTTCCTTCCTTCCTTCCTTCCTTCCTTCCTTCCTTCCTTCCTTCCTTCCTTCCTTCCTTCTTTCCTTCCTTCCCAGTATACCAAGCTACTTTTCATGCCTAGTAAGTGAAACTCTCTATGTCTTGTATAGGGGAGTAATGAATATTAGAAACAACATTAGAGTTAGACACATGCTTCCATTCTTTTTCTGACATTTCATCATTGCATGACTTCTATTCAGAGGAACTCTGATTCAATAGAAACAATGATATAATTGAAGTCAGAGCATCTGGATTTTATTTCTCTCTCTACTAATTACTAGCTGTGTGACACAAGACAAATCATTTTATCTCACTGACTCCAGTTTCTTCCCTGTAAAATGGGAAGATTGCACTAGATTACCTCTCATTTCTCTTCCAGCTCTAAAACCAAGATTCTATGACCTTGGGAAAATCATTTAAACTCTATGAGCTCCAGTTTCCTCATCAATGAACCACTGATTTTATTCACATAGGGAAAACCCCTTTTTCCAGTGGAGTTTGGTACCTGTTCTGCAAGTTACAAAAACACTGTCTATAGTATTAGTAAGCTGAATGATTCACACAGGGTGACATCACCAGTATAAGTCACAGGTGACACTTGAACCCAAGTTTTCCTGACTTCAAGGTCTGCTTTCTATCCATTATGCGATGGGGTTTCTCTTACATACTTTTAGGAAATAGTTTTACAAATCTTCAAGATCTAAAAAATGTGAATCATTTGTTATATGAGTTAATAAAAACTAGAAAAAAGGTGAGATAAACACTGTTAAACTTTTCCTGTAAGTTACCTACAAGTTTTCAATGAATACATGCATATTGGTATACACATAATGTATGTATATAAATTATACGCATACAAAATATGTGTATATTAAAACGTGTACGTAAAATATACATGTGTAGGTGTATACATTCACACACACATGCTAAAAGGGTGGGTCAGACTTTACTTTTATAATGGAAGCAGGAGGAGAATCATCAATGGGTGACATTTGGGGCTTGTGGAAAGAGCATGGCACATAATTGAAAGATGTATATTTTGGGTCAACTTATTGCTAGTCATGCTTATTTAGGCAAGAATTTAACCTCGGATTATTAGTTTCTTTGTAAGTACACAAGTGATGATTCATGTACTTCATGCCTAAGAGAGTTCTTTCAAGACACAAATTAAATAAGTAGAAGATCTTTGTAATCATAAAATATTGCATAAATGTAAGTTGGTTTTTGCCTATTTAGCACTTTGCAATCAGTGGTGTTCCAATCATATCCTCTGGGGACGTTAGCTGAAAAACCTAGAAAAAGAACAAATTAAAAATCTCCAAGTAGATACCAAATTAGAAATACTGAAACCAAAGGAGACATTAATAAAATTGAAATTAAGAAAACTATTGAAATAAAAAATAAAACTAAGATTTAATTCAATGAAAAAGAGCAATAAAATTGATAAACCTTTGGTCAATTTGATCAACGAAAAAAGGAAGAAGAAAATCACATTACCAATATCAAAAATGAAAAAGCTGAACTCACAACAAGGAGGAAATTAAAACAATAATTAGCAATTATTTTGCCCAATTCTTTGCCCATAAATTCCACAATCCAGATGAGATGAATGAGCATTTTAACAAATACAGATTAACAGAAGAGTAAGTTGAATATCTAAATAACCCCATCTTGGAAAAAGTAATTGAACACGTTATTAATGAATTCCCTAGGGAAAAATCAACAGGGTCAGATGAATGTGCAAGTAAATTTCATCAAACATTTAAAGAACAGTTAATTTCAATGCCATATAGACTATTTGGGAACATTGGTGAAGAAGGAGTCACATCAAATTCTTTTTATCATATAAATATGTTTCTGATACCTAAACCAGGAAGATCCCAAACAGAGAAAAATATCATAGGCCAATTTCTCTAATGAATGTAGATGCAAAAAAAAAAAAAAATTAAATAAAGTATTAACAAAAAGAATGCGGCAACTAATCATGAGAATAATGCATTATGATCAGGTAGGATTTATACCAGGAATACAGGACTTGTTCAGTATTAGGCATACTATCAGCATTAATGACCATATCAACATCAAAACCAACAGAAACCATATGATTATCTCAATAGATGCATAAAGAGCTTTGGATAATATACAACAGCCATTTCTGTTGAAAACACTGGAGTGCTCAGGAATAAATGAAGCCTTCCATAAAATATTAAGTAATATCTACCTAAATACATCAGCAATAATAACGTGTAACAGGGATAATCTAGGGTGCATTTCCAGTTAGACCAGGTGTGAAACAAGGATGTTCATTATCACCACTGTTGTTCAATATATTATAAATGTTAACTTGAACAATAAGAGCAGAAAAAGAAATTCCGGGAGAGCAGGCAAAGAAGAAACTAAGTTGTCATTCGTTGCAGATGATACGATGTTATACTTAAAGAATCCCACCGAATCAAGTAAAAAACAAAACAAAACAAAACAACTATCTGAAATAACAAACAACTTTGGCGAAGTTGCAGGTTGCAAAACACACCCAGAAAAATATTCTGCATTTCTTTACATTACTAACAAAGCCCAATAGCAAGAAGTAGAAAGAGAAATTTCATTTAAAGCTATAACACTATAACATATAAGCTAACACACTATAACGTATCTGGGAACCTCCCTGCCAAAAGACACCCAGGGACATGAGACCAATTATAAAGCATTACAAATAACATCAGATCTAAGTAAGTGGAAAAACATCAGTGACAGTTCTACCTAAATTAATTTGTTTATTCAATGGCATACCAGTCAAACTACAAGAAAATTATTTCTTAGAGTTAGAAAAAATAATATCAAAAGCCATGTCGAAGAACAAATGGTCCAGAATATCAAGGGAACTAATGAAAAGGAAAGGTAGGCCAGGTGGTCTAGCCTTATCAGATCTCAGATTGTGTTATAAAGCAGCAGTCATCAAAACAACTTGGTACCGGTTAAGAAATAAAGGGGTAGACCAGTGGGATTGGTTAGATACTCAAGACACAGAAGAAAATGAATATAGCAATCTACCTTTTGATAAACCCAAGGATCCCAGCTTCTGGGATAAGAATGCACTGTTTGACAAAAATTAGTGGGAACACTTGGTAACAGTGTGGTGGAAACTGGACATAGACTAATACCTGGCACTGTACACAAGAATAAAGTCCAAATGGCTACATGATCTAGGTATAGAGACTGATTCTATAAACAAATTAGGGGAGCACGAAATAATGTATTTTTCAGATTTATGGAGAATGGAGAAATGTTTGACTAAACAAGAGATAGAGAACACTATAAAGTGAAAAATCGATAATTCTGATTAAATTAAATTGAAAAGTTTTTGCACAAACTAACCCCATGCAACCAAGATTAGGACAGAAGAAGAAAACTGGGGAAAATTTTTTTTGCAGCTACTGTCTCTCATAAAGGTCTCACTTCTAAAATATATGGAAAACTGAATCTAATGTACAGGAATGCAAGTCATTTCCCAATTGATAAATGGTCAAAGGATAAAAACAGGTATTTTGAGAGGAAAAAATGAAAACTATGTGTAGTCACATGAAAAAATGCTCTAAATCACTATTGAATAGAGAGATGCAAATCAAAGCATCTGTGATGGACCACATCACACCTATCAGATTTGCTAACATGACAAAACAGGAAGATGATAAATGTTGGAGAAGATGTGGGAGAGTTGGAATACTCATTCATCGTTAGTGGAACTTTGAGCCGATCCAACCAGTCTGGAGGACAATTTGAGATTGTCCCCAACGGGTTACAAAAATGTGCATACTCTTTGACCCAGCAATATCTCCTCGAGGACTGTATTCCCAAGAGGTTATAAATATGGGAAAGGGTCCCACAAGTACAAAAACATTTACAGTAGCTTTCTTTGTGGTAGCCAGGAACTGGAAAACGAGGGGATACATACCAGTTGGGGAATATCTGAACAACTTGTGGTATGAATGTAATGGAATGCTGTTGTGCTATAAGAATTGATGAACAGGAAGATTTCAAAAAGGCCTGGATGGATTTATATGTACTGATGCTGAGTGAAAGGAGGAGAACCAGGAGAACTTTATACACAACAACCACATTATGTGAGGAATTTTTCTGGTGGACTTAGTCCCTCATAGCAATGCAAGGACCTAAAAAACTTGTCAATGAACTCCTGAGACAAAATGCCTTTCATATCCAGCTAAAGAAGTATGGAATTGGTTCACAGAATGAAGCAGACCATTTTTTCTTGTGTTATGTTTTATTTTGTTTTCTTTTATGGTTTCCCCCATTCATTTTAATTCTTCTGTGCAACATGACTAAGGTACAATGCATTTAATAAGAATGTATGTGTTTAACCTATATAAGATTACACACAGTCTTAGGGAGAGAGGATGAAGGGAGGTGGGTACAAGGGGGGAATGGAGAGGGAAAAATCTGATATATATGGAAGCGATTGTAGAAAACTGGAAACAAATAAATTAATTAATACAGTTAGTGGTCTTGGTATGAGAATTCAATATTCCTGACTTCCTTCAAAGGAATCTTTTATCATAAAACTCACAAAATTAGTATATACTTAATAAATGTTTGTTGTTTGAGCAGGAAAGCACAGTTATATTTACTATTTTATACACACAATGATCACAATGTTTTTTGTTTTTTTTTTTTTACAATCGTTGAATTTTTCTTTTCTGCCAGAGAAGAAAGGACTGTAATTAAAATATTTACCAACAAAAAATTTCTCTTCTGGTAACTATACTTTTGACTTATGCAAGTATAATATCGTCTCCTTTGAAGGCAAACTCTGTGTTCCTCAGGATCAGATTATTTCTTTTTTAAAATTTTATTGAGGTTTTTAGTTTTAAATTACGTTCATTGCCTAAAATATCTCTTCCTTCTCTCATCCACAGAGGAACATCTTGTAACACAGAATAAAAAAGAAAAACTAATGCATCGGCTCTGTGGGCCGATGCAATACAATATACACAATACTACATATTCAGGGATGCATGTCTAAAACAGGGGTTCTTAGTCTGTATTGTGTCTTAGACCCCTTTGATGCTTTCTCAAATTTTTTTTTTAAATAATTGAAGAAATTTCTTTTAGAGGTTATTGAATATGTATTATACATACATGCATTTGTAAATATTTGCATATATGTGCCATGGTAATGGCTTGGCAAGCCGAGAGGAATACATCTTATACCTGTCCAGCAGGCAGCTCATCCTCTTGTGGAGCTCGCAAGCAAAAGAATGAGGCAGGAGAGTGGGTCATGAAGCAACTCTGATTTATTCAGGCAAGCACTCTGGTTATATAGATTCAGTATACATAAGCATTCCATCCACCTTCCTAGGACCTATCATATAGTATTTTATCATATATAGTGTAATCCCACACCCAGCACCCGGAACTGTACCTGGATATGCCATGTAGCACATGAATACCATACTCATACAATCTCAGGTCAAAACAAGGGTGGAGCCATCCCTTTCAGCTCCATCTTGTTCACCCTTCCCTGCACCGGATTCAGTTTACCTCATGTCCGTCAGTGTCGCGTCCTAAGTGGTGTGGCGGTCAGCACCCCTACAACTCCCCTTTTTTGTTTTAGACCTGGTGACCTTCACGTGCTTGAACATCTCTTATTTTGAAATGATTTTCAGTAAGCATCCACAGCGTATCTTGTACAGTTCGTGAGGCACATTTGATACAAATTAGTATCAGATATAAAACAATCAAAATAACGATACCCCTGACAATAACAGACCTAACCATTTAAACAATGAGGAGGAATGCTCAAAAAATTGCATCATATTTGAAACAAAATTTTCAGGTATCAATTTCTTCCTCCCCTGAGTATTTATAGTTGACGCCAATTTCTCCAACAGTTTCATTTCACTTGAAATGTTGGTAAGTGTTAAACCATGCAGTTGAGCTCTTATTTCTTCCCAATTGAATTCAGTATCATTATGCAATTTGTTCATCATGCACAAATGACGGTACCTATAATCACATCTTAAAGCCAATTTTGTTTCTAAGGTCTTTGTTTCTAGGTATCCCAATGGCTACAACATCAGATTTTAGCATTTGAATGGCCTGGTAGGATTCTTGATCCATCCTCAATTGTTCCCTAAATCCCATTGATACATTAAGCATTAATTCCTGAACATCGTGTGCATTCGCAATAGTATCTTGCATATTTCTAACACTTGCAGCAACAGCAACAGAGGATAATATGAAATCAATCAATAAAGAAAGTCCTAACACTACACAGGAAATGCATCTCTTGCTCTATGACCAATGTCTTGACTTATGGATTTTCCTAATTCTATTAAGCTATGTTCTGCCAGGCTCTCATACCATCCTCCCACATCCACCACAGTCAGGGCATACTTGGGTCTAGCGACAATAAACAACACACCGTTCGTGTTGAAAACTATACATTCTTGTGTGTCACAACTAACACATGTGAGATTGAAAACATTGGTATGAATATTATAGTGTGTTAACGTTGAACCATTTCCGGTTTTATCCCAAAGGAAAACATCTTTTCCCAAACACACTTGGCCCTGCAAGGTGACATTATTCGTCACATCTATATCCCCTTCCCTGAGACTGGAATACGAACTTGTTCCCAACTTTTTAACTACTAAAACTTCAAGGAAAAATTAGTGGAGATACATTTTAGTGGCACTATACATTTCCCTATCTTCTTAAACATATTCAACATAATCTAAACATGTCTTAAAAGAGTAGCTCACATTTACATAGTACACTGAGGTTTTATAAAGCACATTCTTTACAACAGAACAGAGAACTTTGGCTATGGAATTGATTGATGTGAGCCAAAGAAAAGTTTTGTATTTAGTACCAGAGATCTACAACTGGACATGACTTTTGAGATCCTCTTTCTAACACTCTCACTGAAGAATAATCAACTTGAAGTCCAGAGAGTTGGAATAACTTCACTGTGACCACATGGGAAGTCAGCAGCAGAGCTGCTCAAATTCAGGTCCTCCAATTTCAGAGAGTGTTTGGTTCTTCCTACATTTCGTTCTCACTGCCTAACTGCCTAATTGACTGAATACATGCTTTCACTTAACTAAGCCTTAATTCCCTCATTTGAAAAATGAAAGTTTTTGGACTTTATGAAGTCTCTTTCAGACTTCAACTTCTATTATCCCAGGTAGGTAGTGCAGATTTTATCATGTCCATTTGGAGATCTGAAAACTTAGCCTCAGAATTACTCTGCAAACTTTTTATCCTAGATCTGAATCTATATCTCTTGATATAGATATATCTCTTGATATCCTAGATCTGAATCTATATCTCTTACCACAGATCTTTCACAGTGCTGATTATAAATCATCCTAATTTCTTATTTTATTTCCATCTTTTCCCTCACTGAGGTGAATTTCAGACAAATAATGCTTCCACTGTCCCACACCTTCGCCTGTGTGAGGAACAGCATGTCAGAACATGTGGACTCCTGATTGTAATCCCTAGCCAACTATATCAATGCCTTATCCTGCCCACTAATCTAGTAGGAAATGAATTGTTCTCCTTAATGAGAGTCATGGGTACTTCCACCACCTAACCATTGTTCCCTTCCTCTACTTTCTCAGTCCCTTGCCTCCTCTTCCTCCCCCAGGCCCCAAATACTACATTCAGAATTTGCTGAGGAAAGTACGTGGTTAAAAAACAAAATTTTAATGAGTCCCCCTGTGATTCAACTGCCAAGGGGTAAATTCCTGAATCATCTGACACTAGATAATGGTCAGTGGAAATGCTGGATTCCTTTGACTTGCATCTGTCATCTCCACTGACAAGATTTCGGCTACAAATACTAATACTGCCTGTTCCCCATGACCATAATTTTTGGGAGGCCAAGCTCTAAAATTTTAAGGTAAGTACTGATAGATGAAATTGTGGAATGAGAGATGCAGAAATGAAACCCATGCCCCACCCTAATAGGGTCATAGTAGACAATACTATTGATACTACCATATCTTCGAATGCTGATTATTTTCTTAAGATTAAATTCATTTCTTTTTACTTCAGAACAATTATAATTTATAGAATCTACATTTTTTTTTTTGCAGGGAAAGATTATTCTGTTAAACATACTTCCTCAATTTAGAGAAAATAATAAAAAAAAATACTTCCCCTATCACTTACTTTATGTGTGATACTGGACAAATCACTTAGCTTCTCTCAACCTTAATTTCCTCATCAGTAAACTAATAGAGTTGAACTAAGGGATGCCTAAATTCCTTCTGGCTCTAAATCTGTGATTTTGTAATCACTTTCCAGGGATGCTTTAAGGGAGAATACTTCCACTGGGAAAGAAATTGAAGAAGTAACATGTAGGATCATTGGATTATCAAATGATAAGGTCAGTGGTGGAAAGGACATAGAGTCCACATAGTTTGACTCTTCACATTTTACAAATAAGGAAACTTAATACCAAAAGGATAAGGTGCTTTGATTCCTTCTAAATTAGGACTCTATAGGTACGTTCACGAATACAAGTGCAATACAGTACAAAGAGTGTTAGAGTTGGAAGGAAATTTATGGAAATTGTAACATTCTTCCTCATTTTACAAAAGCGGATATTGAGGTTCAAAGGAATATTTGATTTTCCCAAGGATATCACAGTAGTAAAAAGAGTCAAGATTTCCTTGATATGGATACTTCCTCTAAGAACATGTTACATCCCTTTTGTGCCTCAGTAAATAAACAGCCTTCAAAAGTTGCTGTTGTAAACAAAGAAAAAAAACATTCAAAAAAACACACACAAAAATCCTTGCCTCCTGACCCATCAACTTTCTAGTGATAGGCTTCTCCAATTTAGCCAGTACTAGGCAATTTGATACATAATTAATTGCAAGACTCATTTTTAAAGCCTTTAAAATTCAGTAGAAAATGTCAGAGCTTGTGGTCACTTAGTACAGACTAGTAGTCTGTACTTCATATCACTTTGTGACATGAAGAGGGAAAATAATGATATAAAATAAACTTTACCTCAAACTTACTTTCTGAAAATATCTTGATTAAACAGTTGAACAGTAACCTAACTATGTAGTTTTTTTAGGTTTAAATAAATTTCAGTGAGTTTTTCTCTAAGATGAAATGTTCTATCCTTTTTATTATTATATGTAAGTGTATATTACATAGCTGATGTAAAATAGTATTTAGAGGTTCAGTTAAATCTGTGATTTCATTAGTATTTGAAACTCCAAGGTGAGGAAAATCTCTCTACCAAATCAAATAACTTCCATGAGACTTCGGTTCTTAGAAATTGAATAGAGCATTGAGAGATCATATTTCCAAAACTCACATGGCCAGTATATGGAGACTTGAACTCAGGTCTTCATGGTCAACTTTCTACCTACCATATTACACTCTCTCTTAAAATTACATTTAGATTTTTTAAATGCACCTTTTAATGAACATTGATTTTTTTAATTCTTTTTCTTATTATTCAAACACATAAAGTGATACATACCATGATTGTGCTTAGGTATTCATTAATCAGAAGCAAAATTATAATCTTTTGCGGGTTTACTTTGTACTTCATCACATGGAACCTAGGCTGCATCAAAATCCTTCCTTGAAAATACCTCCTGTCATAGTCAGAATGCATACCCCTTTTCATACGGGCACAAATTTTTGATCTTTCCTTGATAGTTCCTTGTCACAGTCTAGTAAAGATCTAATGAGTTTAAAATTCAAATTGGGAGAATACAATTGTTTCTGAGTATTTAATTCATAAAGTCTTTGATCTTATGGTAAACCTTTTCATGATATAAGGTGCCAAGTTTGAAGTCTCTCATAGTCTGAAAGTGAGATAACTAGACAGAGTCTAATCAGTCTGAGCTGGATGTATTAGGATGGAAACCATATCATCACCATTCTTTCCCTCCCTAAGGACTTCTACCTATTGTTTATATGTAGAATGATGTTAATTGAGATAAGCTAAAATGATTTTATATGAGACTCAATTTACAGGAAGGCAATTTTCTTCCATCCTGGGGTTTGAGAAATATGAAATTTTGTCTGCATTTTCATTTCCATTAAGATAGCCACATAACAGTCAGAGATAAATCTCTAGGAATTCAGATCCTTGAATAGGTCCTCACACCAAAATCCAAACAGAGGTGACTTTGGAGGTTTTTTGAGGCAAGTCTATTGCACATTGGCCTAACTGTATATATAAAAGGCAGCATATACTGTAGAAAGTGCAATATTTCTGCAATAAAAGATCATGGATTCTAATCCTGGATTGAACACTTAATTATGTGACTCATTGCAAATATCTTAGCCTCAGTTTTCTCATCTGAATAATGGGAATAAAAATACTTATACTTCTTACCTCCCAGGAATGTTGGGTGAAAAGTAACACCTTAAACACCTATAGAAAAGGGATTAATTATATGTTTTTGACTAAAGAAGCATCTCAAAAATAAGATGTTTAAGAATCTTATTAATTATGAAAGCATACACTCGTGGCAGAACTGAGGCATTCTCTAAGAGCCAACAATTCCACTCCATAAAAAATCAACAATTTCCTCAATATCAAATTCTATGATTTTTTTCTCCCCCTTTATCATTCTCATGTGGCACTTATCATCTTCTCTGTAGTATTGAACACTGTCCTCCCTTGGCTGCAAAAAAATGTACTTTTCTTTCTACCTTTACTAATAATGATAACAATAATAGCTATCATTTATACACCAGGACTCCTGGATTTCCCACAGTACCCCAGACTCAATGTATCTAAAATCTAGTTGCTTACCTTTGTCTCTAAATATGATCCTCAGTATAACTTCATTATTTCTGTCAAGGTCCCTACCGTGCACTCCTTCTCTCCCATATAAAGGTCTTATCCTTGATTTTTCTTTCTCCTTTACTTAATTCTTCTTTTATTTCCCTTCTCCCTTACCAGAGTAACTACAAGATTCACCTATTCAGAAACGTTTATACGCATCATTCATTCTCTGCTACATTTTGATGGTCACAGATATAGGAGGGTGACACAGTCATGATGAGATCTGAATTTGTGACCTGGAATTATTGATTTTTAGGGAGGTTTCAGTTCTGCCATGAGGGCATACTTCCAAAATTAGTAGAATCATAATTAAAAGAATTGGTTATGTTACTTATCTGCTAAAAAACAAAAACAAAAGCAAACACACAAGCAAAAAAACCCCTTCGATCACTCCTTACTGTGCACCAAAAAAAGTCAAGCTTCTTTTTTTTTGTGGTTCAAGGCCCTCCACAATTTGACATAACTGTATCCTTTTTTGTGCTACTATCTTTTGTATTCTTTGTACTATCTTTTTTTACTACCTCCCCAGTTCCATTTACACTTCTACCTCCATGAATATATCCTTTTTCCTCTGCCTCCATACATTTGCTTACTTTGTTCTCTATTCCAAGAATGTTCTCCCTTCTCCTCTTCAGCATTTGAATTTCTAACCATCTTTTAAATCTTTTTAAATCGCACCAGCTACGTAAAGCCTATTTTCCTCACCAATGATAACTTTTGTTTTTTTGTACTTGGCATGCACTTAACTGTATACTTCTCTAATGCATTTTTATGTACTTTTATGTATCAGAGATATCTTTATATTGTCTGATCCTACAATAAGATTTGGAAACTCCCTCAGGGCACAAACTGTGCCATTTGTAATTTGTCTTCACGTATTTATGCTCAACAAATGCTTACTAAATTTTTGTGAAGTGAATTTCATAAATAAATAAAGATATCATGGATGAATGCCTTCTGAGAAAATTGCCTGAGTCAATTACACTAATAGCCCTGTCTCATCTTGTAGGACAGAGTTTCAACCCTGAAAAGTGTTATTTTTGCTATAATGTGTCAAGTCTTTCCCCATCAATTCAGAGACTCCTGACATTTTTTACCACAAAAACTTTATTCTTTAGCCTTAGACCATGATCCCTGTTAAAATGCAACCCCTCCTGAAAATAGTAATATTTCTTTTACACTTTAGTAAAAATATGTTTCAGATACTTTCTTGAAAATTGACAGAAATAGTGAAAACTCTAGAGTCCCGAATAGGGTGGGGACCCATGGAAAGATAAAATGAGATCATGTATTGAAAGCATCCCTATAACATATCTCATATCTGTTCCCTTCATTCCACTCATATGGCTACTATCTTAGTTTAAGTCCCCCTTGTCTCTCACCTGGACTATTGCAATAACTTCTCAATTAACCTCTCTATTTCTAACCGTGTTCCCCTATGATCCATTATATGTGTGTGTGTTCATTCTTCATTGCCGAAGAAGACCATGCCATCAGAGAAATGATGACATGACTTTGTTTTCAGTCAGGGAGGGCTGTGCATGTCATCAGCCTCACTTCTCCTCCAGAACCATCTGAATCCAGTGACCAGATATTCATCAGGATGACTGGAGATGACCCAGAATGAGGCAATTGGGGTTAAGTGACTTGCCCAAGGTCACATAGCTGGGTGAGTGTCAACTGTCTGAGGTGAGATTTGAACTCAGGTCCCTCTGACTCCTGCACTCGTACTCTATCCACTGCACCATGTAGCTGCCCCATCATTCAATACTTAGCAAACAATTATACAACTATTATGTACAGAATACTGGGCTGGTGCTGGAAGAAGTGAGGAGCAAAGTTTAGATCACAGAATGACCTATAAGAAACTTTTTTTATCATGTAGTACAAACTCTCTCACTTTGACAATGTTGCCTAAGGTCACAGTGAAGTTAGTACTAGAATTAAAATCCTAGTAACATTCCCTCTCTCATATCCTCTCCCCAACCCCAATTAGATTATATACATATAAGTAGATACAAATGATCCATCATATATTCAGCAGTCAAAGGATATTTTTGTAGTATGCATTGGTCCATGTCACTTCTTTGCTCAAGAAGTTTCACTTAGTCTTTGTTGTCTCGTGTATTGAAAGCACATCCTTCTCTTTTGTATTGTACAGCATTTGACCATCTGGCTCCGGTCACACTTTCTGGGATCATTGCACTTGACCTACTTTCGTGGCCTCTACATTCTAACAAAACTTGCTGTTATATTCTATCTCCATTCTTTGTAATTTTGAACTTAATGGTCATCCTTTATGGCAGGAAAGCATACCATGCTAATCTCTATTTCATAGAAACCCTAACTTCTCTCTACATTAAATTCAAGTGCTACCTACTATACAAGATCTATTCTGATCCCTCCAGTAGATAGTACTTTCTGAAGCCCTTCAGAAACATATTTTTTATTTGTACATAGGCAGCATGGCATCGCGGATAGAGTGGACCACAGAGCCAGCAAGACCTGGTTCAATTCCCATCTCTGACACATTTTGGCCTCTCACCCTAGGCAAATCACTTAACCATTCAATGCTTTAGGCAACTTTCTAAAACTGTGGGTGGCAGAGGTGCCACCCTGCATTGGGAAAGAGATTTTCTTCATCTTTGTGTTCCTTGTATCCAATGAAATGACATATCTACTCACTCTCCCTATATTCTACATTTACATTCCCCAGGATAAAATGTAAATGCTAAGAGAGAAGTTATGTGTGTGTGTGTGTGTGTGTGTGTGTGTGTGTGTGTGTGTGCTGGAAGTACTAGAAGAGTTTCTGATAGACACCTAATAAATGCTTGTAATGAAAATTTAAGGTGCTCTATAAATGTCAATTTGTTTCATATGTAATTAATATAATCTTTATTATAATATAGTATTATACATTATATATTTATACTATACGTTATAGTATAGTGTCTTACAATTGTATTATTGTGTATTATAATGTCATATATGTTATATAATATACAAATAGACTATACTTATGGTATGGACTATATTCAATATAGCATTATAAAATATGCTATATACCAACAGACTATGCTTCTTTTAATACAGCATAGTGTTAATAAATCACATACTAATGGATTATATTTATTATAATATACTATATGCTATACTTATTAAAATATACTGTAATTATTTTATTGTCAAGAAAAGTACCCAGATCAGAAGGCTGGGGACCCCAATATAATCTTCACTTATCTCAGTGTTTTATTTGTGCAAAACATACTGAAAGGGGAGTAATATGGTAGGTACCATAGAGTAATGAGACCACTTATGATACAGAAGACTCTAGACTTGACATGTCCTTTTCCTTCTCCTTACATGTTTCTGATTACTATTCAATATTTTTCTGTATAGGTGGAACCAAGTGTAATGAAGCAGGGAAACCAAACAGTGGTACAAGAATTTGTTCTAGCAGGACTATCACGGACACCTGTAGGACAAGCATGGCTCTTTGTCTTGTTCTTCTTCTTCTACATTTTGACTTGGGTGGGCAATGTACTCATCATGGTCACAGTGGCCTCTGAAGCCCGTCTGAATTCATCCCCAATGTATTTCCTCCTCGGCAACCTCTCCTTCCTGGACCTGTGCTATTCGTCAGTGACTACTCCCAAACTTCTAGTTGACTTTCTGGCAGAAGAGAAGCGCATCCCCTATGGACAATGCATGGTGCAGCTTTTTTTCTTGCATGTCATTGGAGCAGCTGAGATGTTCTTGCTTACAGTGATGGCATATGATCGCTATGTTGCTATCTGTCGACCTCTTCACTATACCACTATCATGAACCGGGGAATATGTTGTGTGTTAGTAATTGCCTCCTGGATGGGTGGCTTTGTGCACTCTATAGTCCAAACAACTCTAACTGCCCGCCTGCCCTTTTGTGGACCAAACCAGGTAGACAACTTTTTCTGTGATGTCCCTCCAGTCATCAAACTTGCCTGCAGAGACACCTTTGTCATTGAATTGTTGATGGTGTCCAACAGTGGCTTGATCTCCACCAGTTGTTTTGTAGTCTTAGTTTCTTCATATGCTGCAGTCTTAGTGAAAATACGTTCCAAGGAAGGACGAAGCAAGGCACTTTCCACCTGTGGCTCCCATCTCATGGTAGTGACACTCTTTTTTGGGCCATGCATCTTCATTTATGCTCGACCTTTCTCCACCTTCTCTGTAGACAAGTTAGTTTCTGTGTCCTACAATGTGATCACCCCCATGTTGAACCCACTCATCTATACCCTAAGGAATAAAGAAGTCAAGTCAGCAATGAGGAAAGTCTGGGTCAAATGTTGAGTTACTTGGTAGAAGCCAGACACATGAAGAGATGGGGATTTGATAGAAGATGCTAACCTCAACATTGGAAATACCAATTTTGAGTCTTCCAGAGGTGAACACTAAGCCAGTAACTTAATTGTTTAATTTCCCAGCACGATTGATCTCTACCTGTTGCTGTTAAAATTAAATGTGGAATTTAGCCCCTACCATTGTCTTTTATAAATAGTCTTTCTGTTACCAACTGTGTCTTTTTAATGCAAAGATCTAATCATGATGATACTCAAAAGAAAAAGAAAACATTCTAGAGCTCCCCATTGCCTACCAAACTCCAAATCTACCTTGAAGTTAAAAAACAAAATAACATCATGGGTTTATTTCCTCTATATCCCCTCAGACATTCTATCCTCCAGACATGTTTATTCACTCTTCTTCAAATATGTTATTCTTTTCTTTTCTTTTGCCTTTACTCTAAACCTTTTCCGAAAATAGTAACACTGTTCTACCACAGCTGTATCTGTTGATATCCTTCATGTCATTCAAGGCCAAGTTCCAATGCTGTATTTTCCAATGAAACTTTATATAATTCCCTCAGCCAAAAGTAAACTATCATCCCATAATTCCCACTCTTTCAGACTCTCAAAGCATTTTGTGATGATTTCTCAATTTACTATGTAATAATAATAACATTTATATAATGCCATTCCCTTTGCCAAGTGCTTGAAAAATGTTATCATTTTTAAATCCTTACAGCACCCTCCAAGGTTGGTGCTATTATTACCCACATTTTAGAGTAGAGTAAACTGGGGCAAATGGAGATTGTGACTTGTTCAAGATCACCCAGCTAGTATCTGAGGTTACATTTGAACTCAGTTCTTCCTAAATCTAGATCCTATACACTGACATCAGAGGCTTGTTTTATAGTCGTGAGTGTACTTCTCACTGTTCTTCACAGTACAGATGATGTCATTCTCTTACCTCCATAACCTAGTTTCTTAGATCTCATATTGTCTAGTGGATAGAGAGTTACTTTTGAGCTTGGAAAAATCCATGGTAAAGCCTTTCCTTGCCTAAAAGTGTATATTTATGGTCAAATCATTTAACTTCTACTTTTAATCAACTTTTACAATTGTTTTCTAACTGGTATCTCCCATTTCGTCCTGCCTTATCCTCCCCAAAATAAATCTTGCTCAGCATAACACTTACATTTGTTAGCTGAGTCTTCATTTCTTTTCTGATTTTCATCTTCAATCTAATCCTCCCAATAAGACTGGTAATTGTAATGGCAAATGTACCCCCACTATATAAGTGACAAAATATATCAGTTAAATTAGAATAATACTTCTTTGATTAAAAAAAAGAAACTTGATATATATTTGTTTGTGTTTTCATCTTAGCATATAAGATTTTAGAGGCCACTGACAATAGACTTTGCATGCTCTACTACAAATTATGTTTATCTATAACAAGTCTGGAATAATTGAAGATAGCGATGGTGATGGTGTGGATGAATGGTGATGCTAGCAATGCTTGTGATTATACAGATTAATTTCAAAGGAGAAAATATTAGCATGAGTAATGGAAAAGTTTCTGTTCCTCCAGAGTTATAGAGATTACAACAAAGGTTACTCTTGGTATCATTGAGAGTGAACTCAATTTGGTTTTGGACCATCACTCATAATCAAAACCAATTTACCAATGACCTGGCTGACATTGGTTCTGTGTCTCACACTCTATCTAAAGAAAATTTTTGTCTTCCTGGAATTTACCACCTTGGAGAAGCATATTGATTGGGATACTGATGCTTATATAATATTAAATTGAATGAATTGAAACTTTTGAGGTAAAGGAATGTGTACATTAGTTAGGAATGGGAGTAGGGCAAATCAAGTGCATAACTAGATAAAACAAAAGGAACTAGAAGTCCTCTATTCTTATTAAGCATAAAGAAAGCAGGCATTTCTATTTTCTCAAAAGTCTTCTTGAGAGAGGTGGGATTTCAGAAGCCATTTACATTACAGAAAAGACAATATATGAGTTGGAATGCACAAGATATCTAGACATGTATTATCACTTTAATACAAACTCAGAATACAATGAAACAATGACTTATTCTGATGCCTTCAGGATATAAAAATAATCTATTCCTCCTTATGCACACTCAGGCATGGCTCTCAGAGAAGTCATACGTTTCTCTACTAAGCAATCTCATAACTGTTTTATGAATTCTATTTTCAAGTTATTTGACTTCTAATTTTAATATACAAACTCAGGAGAAGGATAAAGCATGAAGCATGAAAACATAACGCAATTTTCCTAGCCTGTAGACCAACATATGGCAACAGATAGACAAGAGAACTGTAGGGTAAAGCTTTGAAAAGACGGCTCTTTTCATACTCACACTCAAAGCTTCCTACATTGCTAACTTTTAACACTGAAATTCATGATTGCTTAATTAAACCCCTTTATGTTCAGTTATATCATAGACAGGCAAAGTACAGTTACTGTTTATGTTTACAAATCAATAACTGTAGGGGGAAACAATACAGGTTCTATGCATGCAATAACAGGAGAGTTCGAAGTATTCTACAGAAAGCCAATCACAGTTTTTGACTTTAGAGCATTATATCTACATTCAGGCATGAACATAAAGAGGAAGTCAGTTTTTCACATTTTGTTAACTTGTTTTCCTCTTACCTAGCCTCCTCATACTTTTCAAACATGTTTATTTAGATATTGATTCTGTATCACAGTCTTACACTTCATCAAGTTTGTGATGTGGCTCTATTTTTAAAGAAGTGTTAGATTCTTGAAGATAATAAAGGTTTCTATTTCCAAAGCAATGTTTTCTAAACTAGAATGGCATACTGTGGGATACTTCGATGGATTATAATATCTAGACATCCCTAAAATCATATAGTCCACTTTTTCTTAAAACTGGATGGTTCACATCCCAGAGATATGCATTAGTGTGCAAGATACCCAAGAAATCTTTTTTCCCCTCTGTTTCTCATATTATTAACCCAAGGTCTTACACAGAATATGTTCTTTATAAATTCTTCTTGAACATATTTCATTCATTCAACTAGTCATTAAAGAGAACTTACAATGTATGAAACAATATACAAAAATGAATCATGCAGAGGAGGCAGTGGCCTTACAGACAATTAAGAGAGAACACTGATTTATCTGAGCAGTAGCTAGTCAAATCAGTTTATCTTGGCAAGTGATGCAACGATAAGATTTACCTCTTAATAGGTAAATCCCATATTTCAGAACCGAAATTTCAAATATAAGTATATATATATATATATATATATATATATATATATATATATATATATATATATATATATATATATATATATATATATATATATATATATATATATATATATATATATATGCATGTTCTGGCATATCATTCATATAGATGTCTTTGGTGCTAACTCAGTGGATCCCAATTTCTTTTTTTTTCTGTTTTAATTTATTTATTTAACTTTTAACATTCATTTTCACAAAATTTTGGGTTACAAATTTTCTCCCCTTCTCTCCCCTCCCCCCCAAACACCAAGCATTCTAATTGCCCCTATCACCAATCTGCTCTCTCTTCTATCATCCCTCTCTGCCCTTGTCTCCATCTTCTCTTTTGTCCTGTAGGGCCAGATAACTTTCTATACCCCTTTACCTGTATTTCTTATTTCCTAGTGGCAAGAACATTACTCGACAGTTGATCCTAACACTTTGAGTTCCAACTTCTTTACCTCCCTCCCTCCCTCCCCACCCCTTCCCTTTGGAAGGCAAGCAATTCAATATAGGCCAAATCGGTGTAGTTTTGCAAATGACTTCCATAATAGTTGTGTTGTATAAGACTAACTATATTTCCCTCCATCCTATCCTGTCCCCCGTTACTTCTATTCTCTTTTGATCCTATAACTCCCCATGAGTGTCGACCTCAAATTGCTCCCTCCTCCCCATGCCCTCCCTTCCATCATCCCCCCCATCCTGCTTATCCCCTTATCCCCCCCTTTCCTGTATTGTAAGATAGGTTTTGATACCGAAATGAGTGTGCATTTTATTCTTTCCTTTAGTGGAATGTGATGAGAGTAAACTTCATGTTTTTCTCTCACCTCTCTTTATCCCTCCACTAATAAGTCTTTTGCTTGCCTTTTTTATGAGAGATAATTTGCCCCATTCCATTTCTCCCTTTCTCCTCCCAATATATTTCTCTCTCACTGCTTGATTTCATTTTTTTAAAGATATGATCCCATCCTCTTCAATTCACTCTGTGCACTCTGTCTCTATGTGTGTGTACATGTGTGTGTGCATGTGTGTGTGTGTAATCCCACCCAGTACCCAGATACTGAAAAGTTTCAAGAGTTACAAATATTGTCTTTCCATGTAGGAATGTAAACAGTTCAACTTTAGCAAGTCCCTTATGACTTCTCTTTGCTGTTCACCTTTTCATGCTTCTCTTCATTCTTGTGTTTGAAAGTCAAATTTTCTTTTCACCTCTGGTCTTTTCATCAAGAATGTTTGAAAGTCCTCTATTTCATTGAAAGACCAATTTTTCCCCTGAAGTATTATACTCAGTTTTGCTGGATAGGTGATTCTTGGTTTTGGTCCTAATTCCTTTGACTTCTGGAATATTCTATTCCATGCCCTTCAATCCCTTAATGTAGAAGCTGCTAGATCTTGTGTTATCCTGATTGTATTTCCACAATACTTGAATTGTTTCTTTTTAGCTGCTTGCAATATTTTCTCCTTGACCTGGGAACTCTGGAATTTGGCCACAATGTTCCTAGGAGTTTCTCTTTTTGGATCTCTTTCAGGTGGTGTTCTGTGGAATCCTTGAATATTTATTTTGCCCTCTGGTTCTAGAATCTCAGGGCAGTTATCCTTGGTAATTTCATGAAAGATGATGTCTAGGCTCTTCTTTTGATCATGGCTTTCATGTAGCCCCATAATTTTTAAATTGTCTCTCCTGGATCTATTTTCCAGGTCAGATGTTTTTCCAATGAGATATTTCACATTATCTTCCATTTTTTCATTCTTTTGGTTTTGTTTTGTAATTTCTTGGTTTCTCATAAAGTCATTAGCCTCTATCTGTTCCATTCTAATTTTGAAAGAACTATTTTCTTCAGTTAGCTTTTGAATCTCCTTTTCCATTTGGCTGATTCTGCTTTTGAAAGCATTCTTCTCCTCATTGGCTTTTTGAACCTCTTTTGCCAATTGAGTTAGCCTATTTTTCAAGGTGTTATTTTCTTCAGCATTTTTTTGGGTCTCCTTTAGCAGGGTGCTGACCTGCTCTTCATGCTTTGACTTCATGTCTCTCATTTCTCTTCCCAGCTTTTCCTCCACCTCTCTAACTTGATTTTCAAAATTCTTTTTGAGCTCTTCCATGGCCTGAGCCCATTGGGTGGGCTGGGACACAGAAGCCTTGACTTCTGTGTCTTTGCCTGATGGTAAGCATTGTTCTTCCTCATCAGAAAAGAAGGGAGGAAATGCCTGTTCCCCAAGAAAGTAACCTTCTATAGTCTTATTTCTTTTCCCTTTTCTGGGCATTTTCCCAGCCAGTGACTTGACCTCTGAATATTCTCCTCACACCCACCTCGCCTCCAGATCCTCCCAGCCAGCACTTGGGGTCTGAGATTCAAATACTGCTCCCCAGCCTCGGGGCTTCGGCAGGGGCAGGGCTGCTATTCAGTGTTAGATTAAGTTCAGGTGCTCAGGTTGGGACAGGGCCGCCTCTCAAGCTCAGTTCCCTCAGGGGGTTTATGCACAGACCTTCAACAATGGATCCAGGCTCCTGCCTGCTTGGGGAGCCTTGGTCTGCCGCTGCCTCAGCTTCTGCCTCCCGAGGGGGCCTGAGTTATGGGGGCACCCCACTCCTCTCTTGACCCGCCAAAGAGACCCTCTCACCAACCCCCGTCACCTGTGGGTGGAGGGACCTGCACGGCCACTGGAGATCCTGTCCCTGAAGCCTGCTCAGACCTGTTCCTCTCGGTGCCTCGGCCGCGGCAGGGCTGGGCTGGGCTCTGTGTCTGCAGCGCGATGGACCTTTGGTGAGAGGTTTGCAGGTCCCTCTGCAACAGAAATCTCCTTCGCTCCACTGTTCTGTGGCCTCATTGCTCCAGAATTCGCCGTGAGTTACTTTATACAGATGTTCTATGGGTTGTGGGTTTGAAGCTATGTGTATGTGCATCTTTCTACTCTGCCATCTTCGATCCCAATTTCATACTCATAAAACCTCTGGCTCAGAGTTTAATCATCATGTGACCCTGATAATTTGTAAGAAAAAAAGCACAAAAAGCAAATTACAATTGCATATTTTTTTTTTCCTTCAACATCAGCTGCGAGATGGAGTTACTGAGAATGGGTGGCATAAGAGAAAACCTCTCATCATCCATCACCATGACTAATTCATGCTATACATAGCTAAGGCACATTCTGTACTAGTGATAATAATGGACAAAACACATGTAATGTCTGGAGTGATGGACTTGGAGTCAGGTTGAAGCAGCATTTGAATCCCACATCAGATATTTCCTAGACATGTTACCCTGAAATTCACAAAGCCTCACTTTCCTTATCTGTGAAATGAAAGAGTCAGACTTGATGACATCTCAGGATGACAATCTATCAGGGTCACAGATTTAGAATTAGAAGGGACCAACAAGTGTAAGATCATGATAATATGATACACTGTGATGGCTTACTGTAGCAGTTATTGTTGCTATACCTACTCCAGAATTGATAGCAGAGAGCTCTCCTCCCAAAATTCATAAAATATCTGTAAAAAATGACTCTAAACAACTTCTAGGGCAGCAGAAGCCAAAAAATGACAGAGTGAAGGAGATTCCAACCCAAAGCAATCTGGAAGACTGACAGGAAAGGTCTATCACACTAGGCACAGAACAGAGCAAAACACAGTGTGGGTCATGCAACAGCAAGGACAAGACTGGAGCAGTCTTCAAGGTGCCACCAGAAGCAACTGCTGGCCCCAGATTCTTCAACTCACAAACTTCAGAGGCAAAAATGTCTTTCACTTGGGTGAGAAGGGAACACTGTGGTCTAGCTCTGGGCCCAGGCAGATTTGGCTTCCATTGTTTGAGCCCTGGCTTAGAGCCTCAGGGAGAATTGAGCAGCTGATCTAGATCTCAGTCCTGAGTTGCGGCCCTGGACGAAGGAGGCATGAAGGCTATAGTGGTGGAGCTGTTGGAGGCTCTGGAGAGGGAATTCTGCTCACAGAGGAGAAGACAGTCCAGGAGACGAATTAACTCCTCTCCCTTGATTGTGCCACCTTGGAGGAACTGAGAACTTACAGGTCCACAGAGTAGACCTTCCACTTGAAAAAGGACTCAGATGTCAAGTACTTGGCTGGGAAAATGCCCAAAAAAGGGAGAAAAAATGAGACTATGGAACGTTACATTTTTTGTGAGCAGATATTTTTTTTCATTCTTTGGCATGAGGAGTAACAATGCATACCATCAGAGGAAGTCAAGGCTTCTGCATCCAAAACCTCCAAAATAAATGTGCAGTGGTGTCAGGCCATGGGAGAGTGCAAAAGGGATTTTGAAAATAAAGTAAGAGAGGTGGAGGAAAAGTTGGGAAGAGAAATAAGAGCAAGGCAAAAAATCATGAAATGTAAGTCAACAGCTTGCAAAAGGAGATTCAAGAAGTGTTGAAGAAATTAACACTTTTAAAAATAGAATAACTCAAATGTAAAAAGAGATCAAAAAAGGCAATGAGGAGAAGAATGCTTTAAAGAGCAGAATTAACCAAATGTAAAAGGAGATTCAAAAGTTCACTGAAGAAAATAGTTCTTCAAAAATTAGAATGGAGCAGATGGAAGCTGATGACTTTTTGAGAAAACAACACATCGCAAAACACAACCAAAAGAACAAAAAAATAGAAGACAATGTGAAATATCTCAATGGATAAACAACTGACCTGGAAAATAGATCTAGGAGAGACAACTTAAAAATTATAGGACTACCTGAAAGCCGTGATCAATAAAAGAGCCTAGACATGAACTTTCATGAAATTATCAAGGATAACTGCCCTGATATTCTGGAAGAAGAGGGTAAAGTAAATATTGGGAGAATTCACTGATCATCTCCCAAAAGAGATCCAAAAAGAAAAACTACTAGGAATATTGTAGCCAAATTCCAGAGTTTCCAGATCAAGGAGAAAATATTTTAAGCAGCCATAAAGAAACAACCGAGTATTGTGGAAATACAATTAGGATAAAACAGGATCTGGCAGCTTCTAAATTAAGGAATTGAAGGGGTTGGAATGTGATATTATAGAAATCAAAGGAACTAGGACCAAAACTAAGAATCACTTGCCCAGAAATCCTGAGTGTAATACTTCAGGGGGGAAATGATCTTTCAATGAAATACAGGGCTTTCAAGAATTCATCATGAAAAGATTAGAGCTGAATAGAAAATTTGACTTTCAAACACAAGAATCAAGAGAAGCATGAAAAGTTAAACAGGAAAAATAAATCATAAGGGACTTACTAAAGTTGAACTGTTTACATTCCTAAATGGAAAGATAATATTTGTAATTCTTGAAA
Source organism: Notamacropus eugenii (assembly GCF_028372415.1). Lineage (NCBI taxonomy): Eukaryota > Metazoa > Chordata > Mammalia > Diprotodontia > Macropodidae > Notamacropus > Notamacropus eugenii. Next base: position 15,397,942 of record NC_092878.1, read on the forward strand.
CTTTTCTCAGTATTTGAGTAGTTTAAGTGATTACATACACACACACACACACACACATTTACATGTATATTGACAGAGGGCACAGGGTGAGTTGAATAGGAAGGGATGATATCTAAATTAATAAAAATAAGGCGTTCATAGAATATATGGGGAGGAGAAAAGAAGAAACGGAATAAGGCAAATTATCTCTCGTAAACAGAGCAAGAAAAAGTTGTTTCAAAGGAGGTGAGAGGGAAAAAGTGAAGCTAACTCTAATCGTATTTGGCTGATGGAGGGAATAACATGTACACTCAATTTGTTGTGAAAATCTGTCTTACACTATAGGAAAGTAGGGGAGAAGGGGAGAAGTGAGGAAGGGGAATGATAGAGGGGAGGGCAAATGAGAGGCCGAGGGTAATTAGAAGTTAACAATTTTGGGAAGGGATAAGGTCAAATGACAGGATAGAATAAATGGGGGATCAGGATAGGATTGAGGGAAATATAAGGTAGTCTTTCACAAAATGACTATTACAGAAATCTTTAGGAAAACTACACATATATAGCCCATATTGAATTGCTTGCCTTCTCAGTGGTGATGGGTGGGGGGGACAGAGGAAGGGAGAGAAGTTAGAACTCAAAGTTTAGTAACAAATGTTGAGAATTGTTTTTGCATGTAACTGGGAAATAAGAAATACAGGTAATGGGGTAGAGAAGTCTACCTTGCCGTACAAGAAAACAGACAACATGGGGATAAGGGAAGGGATGTATGTGATAAAAGCGAGAATAGATTGAGGGAAGGGGCAATCAGAGTGCAAGGTGTTTTGGAGTGAGAGAGGGGAGAGCTGGGGAAAAAATTTGAAATGCCAGATCTTGTGGAAATGAATGTTGAAAACTAAAAATAAATCAGTAAATTGTTAAAAAAAAATAAAGTAGTCTGAGCATGGCCCCTTTAATGAGGCAGAGAAAAATAACAAAGAGTAAGTACAGAAACAAATGTTTCTTTAACTGGAAACAGTGTATGTATTTGTGTTGTTAGTTATTATAATGTGATCAAAGATCTTTCCCACCTAAAAAATAAAGAATTGACAGCAGAAAAAAATATCCAACATTCCTTTTCCTCTGTCACACTAAGAAGTATGGTGCACTGGAAATAACAATACCAGGAAAAACAACCACAAAAGTAAATAATAATAATAGCTGACATATGTAAAGAACTTGAAAATTTATAAAATTTGACAACAGGTATTTCTACCTCTATTTTATAGTTAATGGAATTGAGGTTCACCTAAGAAAAAAATTACTTCTTTGTGTTTAATTTCCTTATGAGTGTCAGAGATAGAATCAGAACCCAAGTCTTCTTAATTCCAAGTCTAGGACATTACCCACACTGGACTGAGAATCAGGAAGACAGAGATTTATCTGGGAAGGGACATTCCTTGCCCAAAAGCTGCCTTATTTCCCCTGGGTTTACTGGCGGCATTTCTTGCTCAAAGATCAAGCCTCAAGCCCAATTCACTCTGGAGCTCATATGCTGGACAATAAGTCCCCACTCATCTAGCACAGAGTGGGTTTAAATACTAAATAGTAATCGTTTCTCTCTTACCCCAGGAATCCTGAGGGTCTTCTCCTCCCGGTTTGATTTTTTTTTTTATTAAAGGGGCCATTCCATGAGCAACTACTGAAAGAAGTTGATTCATTTAATGGCTGTATATCACTCAAAGTGAGAATGCTATAAGATTTTAGCCTGAAAGGGCTAGGGTCTCACATTGCATCCTGGGCCATCTTCAGTCATCCTGATGAGTACTAGGTCAGTGGATCCAGATGGCTCAGGAGAAGAAAGTGAGGTTGTTGACCTTACACAACCAAGCCTCATTCAAATCAAAGTCAACTGCAAGTCATGTCATCATCATGATGTCATGGTCCTCTTCGAGAAAGAAGGACAAACACAACAACAACCTGCCTTAACTAGACCACTAACATTGTTTGGCTTGATGAAGGAATTGACTGCTGTATACCTCAGGGGTTTTTGTATTTTTTCACGTGTAAAATCAGAGGATTGGACTAGATGGACTCTAAGGCTCTTTCTTATTCTAACATTCTGCTTTAGAATAATCTTGTAAAAAACCTATGACTGTCTATATCTGGCTATTATTTTGTTCTTTTTAAAATCAAAGATATTAGCAAAGCAACCACAACAGCTCATTTTTTTCCCATTTACCTGTGAAATTGTTGTGGAGAGAATGAATTGTGCTAGGAAAAACAGAGGACTTAGAGTGCCTATGTGGAAGTTCCATCTTGTAATATCAGCTTGTTATGTGTTTCTCAGTAAATTATTTAAATTTTCTGAATTTATTCTTCATCATCATTAAGATGGGGATAATAATATCTTAAATACCTGCCTCACAGGGTATCTGTAAAAGTAAGATTATTTATATAAGGTATCTTATACCTATTAAAAACCATTTATATTTTGTTTCTTTCTTTAACTTAGACTTGTGATTTCATTGATAAAGAGAATTCCTATTGAAGAAACTTCATCTACCAGTGTAAATCAACATGCCCTACATCTTGGAATCGTAGAGTTGATTGAGTTATTCAGAGTTCAATTGACTTGTCAGAGTAACATAGTCAAATATCCTTGAATCCAGGTCTTCCTGACTCTACAGGTAGTTCACAATCCACTACACAACACTCCCACCATCTCTAAATGTAAACTGTCACAAGCATTGCTCAGTCTAAGCAACAGTCGACTCATACTTTACAAAAATCTACATGGAAAACTGACATTTTGAAAGATGATTCAACATGAACAGTCACTTTGGTTTTTGTCCTAACGTTGCCTGGGTCAGTGGCTATGAAAATCAGAGAAAAAAATACAAAGGAGAAATTTGAGTTTCTAAGGATATTTCTAAAGGAGAATGCATCTTAAATTTCATTATATCAAAACCATACAATCAGGTCATATTACAGAGAAATAATCTATAAATAAATTCAAAACTATCCTCAGCTGGGGTTGGAGCAAGGGCATATTCATCAAGAAAATCACCTGGGAATCACTGAACAGTTATATACGGGATCCTTAGTTTTTTGATGGCTGTCTTCATGTCCTCATTTCTCAAAGTACTTATTGTAGGGTTTAGGAGAGGGGTAAAAATAGTATAAAACACAGACAGGACCTTATTCACAGAGAATCTACTGAAAGGCCACATATAAATGAAGATGCAGGGGCCAAAGAAGAGTGTCACCACCATGATATGGCAGAACAAGTGGAAAGAGTCTTGGATGCACTCCCCCTTGAACTCTGCTGGACAGTAGCAAGAATAACTGTGTAAGAGATCATGAGAAGTAGGAAGCAGCTCATAGACAGCAACCCACTGTCAGCAATCATCAATATCCCCAGGACATAAGTGTCCATGCAAGCAAGTTTGATCACAAGAGGAAGATCACAAAAGAAGCTGTCCACAGTATTGGGCCCACAATAAGGCAAATTCACTGTAAAGGCTATTTGAGTAATGGAGTGAATAAAACCAATAGCCCATGAAATGGTTACCAGTCCAATGCATGTCTTATGGATCCTAATGGTCATATAATGCAGTGGTTTGCATATGGCTGCATATCTGTCATAGGCCATGGAGACCAGCAGCACCATCTCAGAACCACCAATGAAATGCAGAAAGAAAATCTGGGCCATGCATCCCCCAAAAGAAATGACTTTTTTCTCACTAAGGAAATCCCTGATCAACGTAGGGGTAGCAAATGAGGCCAGCCACATATCTAGGAAGGAGAGGTTGCCCAGAAGGAAATACATGGGGGAGGAATGAAGTCGGGGTTCACAGATCACTGCTACCACAATGAGAAGGTTACCCAACACGGTGGCTATGTAGATCAGAGAAAAAAATACAAAGAAGAAAGGCTGGAGTTGTAGGGAGCTGCAGAGTCCACTCAGCACAAACTCAGACACCACTGAATAGTTTTGCTGATCCATTGACTCAGTGTCAGACGTTATGATGAATATCTAAAAAATAAAAGAATTTGAAATAGAATGAAGAATAACTAGAAAAGGGAGAAAAGAGGTTATGATCATTGTATCCAGATTCCCAATCCTAGTAGTTATCAGCTTTCTTCAAGGGTAATTAGAAATAATTGTCTTTCATGATAACTTTATCCTAGAAACCTTTCCTTTCTCCCACTCTCACCCAACAGGGTAAGGGGTTGCAAATATCTATATTAATTGTCCTATTGTAGAGTACAGTGATAATAACAATGACTTGACTAAGAATGGAGTTCTCATAACAACTCTAATATATTATGAGCCATGAGTGTGAACAAGTCACTGATATTAATGTCTTCATTTGTAAGATAAGAATAAAAAATCAAGTCAAGAGGAATATACACAAAGGATTTACTTCAAGGATTTTTTTCCCTGTAGGTAAAACTATACAGTGTTAAATTCATATGCTTTCCTTTCAATTAACAAGGCCAAACATTATTCAATGAGTTTGATAATAATAGTATTTAATAACTTTATAAATCAATAAGTCTATTAAGAAATTTATAATTTAATATTTACTAAAATAGATACTTTATTGCCAGATTTTTTGAACAATTTCGAATTGTAATTGGCCAGATGAAGGAAATGCATAAGGAAATACAAAGAAAGAGATTTATAGAAAAAAGACACATATACAAAGAGACAATGGGGGAAAGTGGAAGGAGAGAGAAGTAAGGTGATAAAAGGAAATATAGAGAGAGACATAGAGGTTCAATAGGTACTGATGTGCTAAGCATAGGATCCTCTATTCATATGGGATTTTTACAGACGTAGTTTATATACGTATTAGTTTTATAAACATATATAGATTTTAGTTTAATACATTCAGACCTGCAATTTATGATTCTTTGATTTTTCCTAATTAGTTTATGAGTTACTCTTCGTAGCTCTCTGAATACCTTAATCTTTACATTTTTGATTATTTTAGTTTCTATCATGAATGTGTCAGGGTTTAGCTGATAGAATATTTATATATATTTTAAAAATATGGGTTTTGAAAAAGTGAAACTCTTATAATAGTAGAATTATTTAGATGTACTATTGAGATTCCCAATATTATTTGCATTTGGTGCCTTCAAATAGATATTTCAGGAAATTGCTTCTTACTCTTTACTAATTAAAAACACCAACAACAATCAATTTTGCAACAGATTATCTTAGCCACCTTCCTTCTTTGTCTTCACCCCATAGCATTCAGGGGTCTGCAATGTGGATGATTCCTAAAAGCATTAATTTCCTAATTTCAGAGTGTGAAATAAATACCAAAGAGAGAGGAAGAGGAAAGAAAAAATGGAAAGAGGGAAATTTGAGAGACCAAAGTGAAGGGGAAAACAACAAAAGGGGAGAAATAAATAGTATGAAGTGGAAGCTGGTAGATCCTTGAAGTAGATCTCACATTAAGAATTCTGGCAACTGGAATGTAATCAGTATTTTTGGAAGCATTGTCTCCCTGAAATCTGCCAATATTATGGCATCAAAAGTTTCTAAGCAGTGAAAATAGATTGTTAATCTTCATCACTACATCAAATTTAGAGTTGCACAGTACTTAGAAAAATTGAATTCAATTCCTCATAAAGAAACAACTGAAAGAAACTTTTTTCACTGTACTTTCAGGAGTAGGTCAATACAACGGAACAAGTTCAAGTGCATTCAGTGTATTCGTTACAATGCACCAGTTCTTTCTAGAAAGATTTTACATCTTGGGCTACAGTTTTGCACAATACACTGTGGGGAAAAATGCTTAATGTACATTGTCTCATAGGTGGCGTTACACAAAAACAAATCTTTGTCCTGTTTACTGATTCTACCTAAGTATTAAGTAATCTCTGCTTCTATTAGATCCTTTCCCTGTTATCAAAAAGACTTTCAAATATTAATGTAAAAACAGTCCAGGTCAATCTACCTGTACTAATGTTTATAAAGGGAAAATGAAATAGAAAGTTGAAGTGATCATCTGGTCAATTCACGATGAAAAAAAATCCATCACTTGGTAGTGAGTGAACTTAGAAAAAATGAAATTCTATGAATAAATCATTGTATTTGGGTGACAGATAAAATGCACCACAAAACACAACTTTCATTGTGGAGTTTAATGGAAGAGTTATAGTGTTTCCCTAATGTCAGGTCTTGACCCAGTCGTATGAAGAGCACCTCAATAAGTGCAAGAGATTCTTGGCCTCCCAATGTTCACATTCCTAACCTTTTCCCCCCTACTTCCCTGTTTCATGCTGGTTGTACCCCATTATCTCACTGCATAGAGTATTTGAAAACCTCTCTACCTTTCTGGAGTTTTAAAATCCTTCCTTCTTATCCACGTAGTTCCAATCATCTTTTCTACCTGCCTCTTAAAAAACAACCTGCAGGTGGTAAAAAGAGCATTTTAAAGGGTTGAGAATCCCTCAGAGATTCTTACTTTTCCTGGAATCGAGTCCTGAACTTTACAATATATACATAGTTTTCAAAGAAATTAAATTAATAAGCCTAAGATGTTTGATGAGTTTTAGAGACTGGGGAATAATAAATTGTTCTATTTTGGTATAACTTGCCAATGATAAATTAAATTCTTGTTCTCAGGGCAACAACAGGAAGTAATGCTAAATTTTTTTTCTGATGGTAACTGTCTACATAGATGTAACTATATGGATAATTGAAATAATCGTTATTATCCAAATAATATTGGGTGAGTGTTTTTTTTCCTTTGAAGCCTTTATTGATAGTCTAGTCTGTGCAAATTCTAAAGCTCTTTATGTGATATTGATCGATTTTGTAAAGTGACATAAAGACTGTAGCTATATAACTATCACCAGATTCCTGTGTCATTAAGTTCTCCACAAGATGACTCCAGTAAGTGGCAGTATCGGAATTTCCAGTCCTCTCCTTTATACTGACAACAATAATAGCTCTCATTATCACATATTTGTATAGTACTTTAAAACTTAGAAAACACTTCTAACTAGATGGTTTCATTGAATTGTCATGAGAACTTGATGAGGGAGGGAAGGAGACTAAAGACATTAGGACACAGGAGACTGACACATTAAATAAATTGCCCAAGGTTACACAGCTAGTCAACAACTCCTAAATTTTGTTCTTCTGCCAGCAGGACTCATGGATTTTTCCCCTCCTAGTTCACATCATGATGTTATGAATATGGAAATCTTTAAATTAAATATCAAAATTGTTTGAACTACCAATCCATTTTTAAGTCCCATTTTAGACACAACTCAAATGATATTGAGTCTCACCCCTTGCATTGCCCATTTTATGTACTAGTTACTTAGTCTCAGCTGAATGCTGATACATTTCCCCCAAAACCTCACTTTTGCCAGATGTAACCCGGAGCCCACTCCACTCTGCCCTTGGATCCACTACCCTGTTGCCAGCAGTCATTGGTTAGGGTCCATTTACATTGCACTTCAAGGTCCATGGAGTATTTCCATTTGACCTGCTGCTTTACTTGGAGTCCTTTTGGCAGAAGGTCTTCCCCTGTGCTATGAAGCTACAACCCTTCCCCCCTTAAATATTATCTCTCCTGAGTAAAATGTGATTTTTTTGAGAATAGGAACTGTCTCAGTTTTCTGTTTGCACCCTCATTGCTTAACACAGTGCTTGGTATTTAATAAATGCTTTCATATTTGTTTCATTTACGATATCTTTGGCTTAAGTGTATTGGAGAAAAGACATTATGGAAATTGAAGATATTTTTGAAGACACATCCTTCTCACTATGTATATTACATGGCATTGAGATTCAGCAGTTAGATAGTACAATGAATCTAGCATAGAATCTGGAGTAAGGAAAATCTGAGATCAAAACCTGCTTTAGGTATTGTGTCCCTGCACAACTCTCTTGCTCTCTCAATCTCACTTTCCCCATCTGTATATTGAGGATAATAATAACACCTACTTAGTAGAATTGATGTGAAAATTAAATTAGGTAATATGTTCATTAAGCATTTTGTCTCAATGTCAGGAGCATGTGTTTCTTTGACATCTTGGCATGAGAGAGCAATGATCCAATAATCAAGGAGAGAGAGGAGCCTCCAATTGCAACTTTAGGATCTTAGATTCAGAGCTGCAGGGCATGTGAGAAACTCTTTTATTTTACAATGAGGAGATTGAATCTCAGAGAGAGTAAGTGATTTGTCCCCTCAGATAGGAAAGTGACAGAACTGGAATTTGAACCCGGATTCTCATATTTTGTATTGATACACTCATCACTATATCATAATGATATTAGCAATACTAATTAATCATAATAATTTACATAGCACATTCAAATTTGCGTATTGTTTTACAAATATTTCATTTGGGGCCCACAACAATCCTGGGAGAAAGGTGCTATTATTATGATTATTTTACAGACGAAGAATGAATAGGATTTGGTCCCTAAATTGGTTGTGTCTCTTTGTAGGAGTAAGCACATTTAGGCCCTGCTGTAGTGGAAATGCACTGGTACAGCCTGTGCATTGTGTACTGTGTGTTCCTCTAGCCCCAAGGAATAGATCCCTTCCAGTCTGTCCTGGGCTGTGAATCTGCCACAGTCTTTCTTCTGTTGCATTCTGCCACTCCAAAATCAGTTCACATTCTCTTTTACGAGGTATCTGAAGAGGTTTGTCTAAGAGCTTAGGTGAGTAGTTGCTCTCACTCAGCCATCTTGGCTCCACCCCCGAATAATCCACCATTTCTTAATGAATCTCAGATCAACGTTTGGATAACTCTGTCTGTTAGGAAGGTATTTTTTTCATTCATTTTTTTTTTATTTGCCTACTCCCCTCTTACATTGAATCTGCAACTGGCACCCATTGCTTCTAGTTATACTGTTCTCTTGGAGTAAGCAGTATAAGTCAAATTCATCTTTTATGGAATTTTTTCTTATTTGATGCAATTGGGGTAAACTGACTCGCCGAGGTTCATACAGTTAGTGTCTAAGGCTGTATTTGAACTCAGATCATCTTGACTCCACGGCCAGTGCTCTATCCCCTGCATCACCTAAGTGCCCCTATTTTTGGTATTTGAAGATAGCAATCATAATTTCCTGAATTCTCATTTTCTTCACAGTGAACCAACACACTGGCTGGGAAAATGCCCAGAAACGGGAAAAATATAAAACTATAGAAGGTTACTTTCTTGGTGAACAGATAATTTCTCCCTTCCTTTCAGATGAGGAAGATCAATGCTTACCATCAGGGAAAGACAGAGGAGTCAAGGCTTCTGTATCCTACACATCCAAAATAAATATACCATGGGCTCTGGCCATGGAAGAGCTCAACAAGGATTTTGAAAATCAAGTAAGAGAGGTGGAGGAAAAACTGGGAAGAGAAATGAGAGAGATGAAAGAAAAGCATGAAAAGCAGGTCAACACCTTGATAAAGGAGACCCAAAATAATGCTGAAGAAAATAACACCTTGAAAAATAGGCTAACTCAATTGCCAAAAGAGCTTCAAAAAGCCAATGAGGAGAAGAATGCTTTCAAACGCAGAATTAACCAAATGGAAAAGGAGGTTCAAAAGAAGAAAATAATTCTTTCAAAATTAGAATGGAACAGATAGAGGCTAACGACTTTATGAGAAACCAAGAAATCATAAAACAAAACGAAAAGATTGAAAAAAATGGAAGATAATGTGAAATATCTCATTGGAAAAACAACTGACCTGGAAAATAGATCCAGGAGAAACAATTTAAAAATTATGGGACTACCTGAATGCCATGATCAAAAAAAGAGCCTAGACATCATCTTTCATGAAATTATCAAGGAAAACTGCCCTGAGATTCTAGAACCAGAGGGCAAAGTAAGTATTCAAGGAATCCACAGAACACCACCTGAAAGAGATCCAAAAAGAGAAACTCCTAGGAACATTGTGGCCAAATTCTAGAGTTCCCTGGTCAAGGAGAAAATACTGCAAGCAGCTAGAAAGAAACAATTCAAGTATTGTGGAAATACAATCAGGATAACATAAGATCTAGCAGCTTCTACATTAAGGGATCGAAGGGCATGGAATAAGATATTCCAGAAATCAAAGGAACTAGGACTAAAACCAAGAATCACCTACAAGGCAAAATGGAGTATAATACTTCAGGGGAAAAAATGGTGTTTCAATGAAATTGGGGACTTTCAAGCATTCTTGATGAAAAGACCAGAGCTGAAAAGAAAATTTGACTTTCAAACACAGGAATGAAGAGAAGCATGAAAAGGTAAACAGCAAAGAGAAGCCATAAGGGACTTACTAAAGTTGAACTGTTTACATTCCTACATGGAACGACAATATTTGTAACTTTTGAAACTTTTTAGTATCTGGGTAGTGGGTGGGATTATACACATACACACACGCATACACACAGAGACAGAGAGCACAGAGTGAATTGAATAGGATAGGATCATACCTTAAAACAATGAAATTAAGTGGTGAGAGACAAATATATTGGGAGGAGAAAGGGAGAAATGGAATGGGGCAAATTATCTCTCATAAAAGAGGTAAGCAAAAGACTTTTCCTGGAGGGAAAAAGAAGGGACGTGAGAGAAAAACATGAAGTTTACTCTCTTCGCATTCCACTAAAGGAAGGAATAAAATGCACACTCATTTTGGTATGAAAACCTGTCTTACAATACAGGAAAGTGGGGGAGAAAGGGATAAGCAGGGTGGGGGAGGAGGATGCTAGGGAGGGCAATGGGCGGAGGGAGCAATTTGAAGTCAACATTCTTGGGGAAGTTCTGGATCAAAAGAGAGAATCGAAACAATTGGAGGCAGGATAGGATGGAGGTAAATATAGTTAATCTTACACAACACGACTATTATGGAAGTCATTTGCAAAACTACACAGATATGGCCTATATTGAATTGCTGGCCTTCCAAAGGGAATGGGTAGGGAGGGAGGGATGAAGAGAAGTTGGAACTCAAAGTTTTAGGAACAACTGTCGAGTACTGTTCTTGCTACTAGGAAATAAGAAATACAGGCAATGGGGTATAGAAAGTTATCTCGCCCTATAAGACAAAAGAGAAGATAGGAACAAGGGAAGGAAGAGATGGTAGAAGAGAGGGCAGATTGGTGATAGGGGCAATCAGAATATTCGGTGTTTAGGGGTGGGGGGAGGGGACAAATGCGGAGAAAATTTGGAATCCAAAATTTTGTGAAAATGAATGTTAAAAGTTAAATAAATTAATTTTTTAAAAAAAGATTATTTAATTATTTTAGTTTTTGACATTCACTTCCACAAAATTTTGAGTTCGAAACTTTCTCCCCATCTCTCCTCTCCCCCATCCCGTAATGTCTTGCATTCTGATTACCCCTTCTCTCAATATACCCTCTCTTCTATCACACCCCTCCCTTCCCTTATCCCCATCCTCTCTCTTTTCTTGTAGGACAAGATAGATTTCTGTGCCCCATTACCTGTATTTCATATTTCCCAGTTTTATACAAAAACAATTATCAACATTCGTTCTTAATACTTTGAATTACAACTTCTCTCCCTTCCTCCCTCCACACCCATCCCCACTGAGAAGGCAAGTAATTCAATATAGGCTATACATGTTTAATTTTGCAAAAGGCTTCCATAAGAGTCTTGTTGTGTAAGACTAACTATATATCCCTCCATCCTATCCTGCTCCCCATTTATTCTATTCTCTCTTTTGACCTTGTCCCTCGCCAAAAGTGTTTTCTTCTAATTATTCCAATCTCCCATTTGCCCTCTCTTCTAACATCCCCCTCACCTCACTTGTTCCCTTCTCTCCTGCTTTCCCGTAATGTAAGATTGATTTTCATACCAAATTGAGTGAGCATGCTATTCCCTCCTTAAGCCAAATGCGAAGGCAGTTAGCTTCACTTTTTCACTTTTGTCTTCTTCCTTTTCTCCTCCATTGAAAAAGCTTTCTTTGCCTCTTTTGTGAATGATAATTTGCTCCATTCCATTTCTTCTCCCAATATATTCCCCTCTCTTATGCCTTAATTTTATTTTTTTAGATAAAATCCCTTCTTATTCAACACACCCTGTGCTCTCTGTCTACATATGTGCATGCGTGTGTGTGAGTGTATGTGTAATCCCTCCAAGTACTCAAATACTGAGAAAATTCTCAAGAGTTGTAAGTATTATCTTTCCATGTAGGAATGTAAAGATTTCAACTTTAGTAAGTCCTTTATGATTACTCTTTCCTGTTTACCTTTTCATGCTTCCCCTGATTCTTGTGTTTGAAAGTAAAATTTTCTATTCAGACTAGTCTTTTCATTAAGATTGCTTGAAAGTCTTCTATATCATTGAATGACCATTTTTTCCCTCTGAGGTATTATACTCAGGTTTGCTGGGGTAGGTGATTTTGATTTTGATCCCAGTTCTTTTGACTTTTGGAATATCGTATTCCAAGACCTTCAATCCCTTAATGTAGAAGCTGCCAGATTCTGTGTTATCCTGATTGTATTTCCACATTACTCGAATTGTTTCTTTCTAGATGGTTCCAATATTTTCTCCTTGACCTGGGAACTCTGAAATTTGGCTATATTATTCTCTCCAGTTTCCCTTTTCGGGTCTCTTTCAGGAAGTGATCAGTAGATTTTTTTCAATATTTATTTTGCCCTCTGATTATGCAATATCAGGGCAATTTTCCTTGATAATTTCACGAAAGATGATGTCTAGGCTTTTTTTTTTTTTTTTGATCATGGCTTTCAGGTAGTTCCATATTTTTTAAGTTTTTCTCTCCTGCTTCTATTTTCCAAGTCAGTTGTTTCTCCAATGAGATATTCCACATTATCTTCCCTTTTTTCATTCTTTTGGCTTTTTTTTTGTAATTTCTTGCTTTTCATAAAGTTAATAGCTTCTATCTGCTCCATTCTAATTTTTAAAGAACTAGGTTCTTTCTTTTTTTTTTTTGCATTTCAATAATTTTATTGAAAGGTCACTTTCTTAGTACCACAACATAATCATACTTGTTAGGTTACTTCAGCCAACTTAAGTTTGCATTGATGCATTAGAAAGTAAATTCTTCTATGAATCAAGTGTTTAGGAGTAACTGAAGAGTGCATTTGCAAAATACTTTACAAAATGAAGCATGAGACATATGAGATATACCTGTGGTTCTTTGGATTATCTTTAAAGGGGAAATTTTTTTCCCCAAAATATGATATCGTCAAAGGGAAATTTGAACTAGTTACAGCTATTGTGGAAGTTAAGTTATATACTGCACTGATTAACTATTTGTTTTCCCAACCCTAATATGTCAATTTAGATTCATTATTCTACAACTAGCCTTGAGTCCTCCTCCTGCCACATAATTAATTCAATTAAATTGCTGCACATTTGAATCTGGCTAGACAACTTACTGTAGTCTAAACTGAATTGTTACAGGAGCATTGTGACAATAGCATACCCCATATGTACTGCTTTAAATACAAAGCTCGATTCTAAGGGTCCAACCACAATCCTTATTGAAAAGCTCTATTGTGTTAGCATTAGCTTATATTACTTTAGAAGGACACAGCTAAGATTTCAGATTGAAAGACTATAACAATTTCTTGAATAAGAGAAATTAATTTTTTTCTAAGAGGCTAGATATTGAGATAAAAATCATTCTGTATAAAACTTTGCATACCGCATACCGTATCAATTTTTCCCTAAGATAATGTTGAAGTTCACTTAAATTTAGCATGTCTGTCTACAACTTAATTAGAATTTTACAATCAAATTTAAATGAAAAAAATATACCAAACAAAAATAAATCTTTAGAATTATTGGATTATCTAGTTGCATAAGGCTTTAACAAGGTTGTTTATACTGCCTTAAAAACTAGTAAGTCTGACTATACTACAGTGCAACATACCACTTTTCCTAAGTTGATCTGTTTTGACATGAACTTGCATCACAATTCAAATAACATCAATTAAAATCAATCATACCTTGCTATCAATACTACTTATAATCAGTATACTGATCCAGATTCGACTAGATTGGATCAATATTAACTACCAATTCACAGTATGTCTCCTATCCTTATTCTACATTAGGGTTTCACATTTGAGTTTTAGTTTTTATAAACATGCTTCAAAAAAAGATCATAATTTAGTTGTGAACACACCTCTAACTGCAGCACACATAATCAATTTCCAACTATAGCCTGTTTTCCTGTCAAATCTGAAAACATCAATGCTAACTTAATTGCTATGTTTCAGGCTTCACAGTTTAAATCCATTCTGATACTGGAGTTCACAATTCTGATGTGAAGTAAGTCATCAAAGCAGTTGAATTTCTTCACCATAACAATCCTATTAAAACCCAGTTTCAGGGATTGTTGGAAGATGAGTGATTTTGTAATAACTGTGCTTCAACTGACATGCAGTATGCCCAGACACAATTCACTTCAACTTCTGAACATTTGGTTTAGAACACTTGTTTGGTGAGTATTTAGTTAGGCACTTTGCTACAAGTTCCTCCCAGAAGGTCAGATCTCTGCAATTTTTCTTGGAATGTTTCTGAAGACATTCTACTCCTTCTGTCAATTCTATAAATATCTGTGCTTGAATCTCCAGTGCAATTATAGACAATGACAATACAGAAGGCTTTGCTTTAGAAAACATAATACTACAGTGGCATGCCTTAAGCTGAGCATCCAGTCTTTCAAAACTCAGGTTCTTTCCCCTTTCAAATAATAAGTTTTCATGAATAAGTGAATTATAGACCTGTAGAAACTGAAAGGCAGTAGTAGCTTTGACATTCCAACACACCTTCTCTAACACAATCTTCTCCATTCCCATCAGATCAGAAACTTTGAATTTGTATTGGCTTATTGGTATCAAATCAGTGGCTAATGAGACATTTCTCCCTTCCTCTGTCAATTTCACAGCCAGATAGAAGCAATGGAACTCCACATATCCAAAATGTTTGGGTTGTACCTTCATTTTGGATAGAAATCAGTCCAGTAAATTCACAGCTAGAGAAAATTTCTCTATGTCAAAGTCAAAGAACTGAGTTAGGCTAAGAAGGACTTTCACTTTGAAGTCCCTCAGTCTTGCTGTCATCCAAAAGCCACTGTCACCAGCAGATGCGTTTAGTCTCAAGCCACAAATCTTTGGCTGAGATCTGCACTCCTGTTCCAACAGAACATTCAGCTGGTGCAGCAGTTTCTGGGCTTCAGTTGTTACCAGTGACTCTATCATCTTGAGCTCCTCGCAGCAGTTCTTTCTCCCTGCCAGGGCCTGCCCTCACCTCACCCTGAAAAAGTAGTTCAAAGGTCCCAGACGATGAGGGAACTACATAAAGGAGAGGAGAGGGGGCCCAGGGGGGAGATAATGGAGGGAGATTACAGAGCAGTAGCTCCAGTGAGCTGAAGATACCAGTACCAGGCAGCAGAGCGCTGAGTTCAAGAACTATTTTCTTCAGGAAGCTTTCGAACCTCCTTTTCCATTTGACTAATTCTGTTTTTAAAAACATTCTTCTCCTCATTGGTTTTTTAGACCTCATTTGCCACTTAAGTTAGCCTACTTTTAAAGTTGTTATTTTCTTCAGCATTTTTTGCAGTCTCTTTTAGCAAGCTGTTGACTAGTTTTTCATGATTTTCTTGCATCCTTTTCATTCCTCTTCCCATTTTTTCCTCAACCTCTCTTACTTGATTTTCAAAATTATTTTTGAGCTCTTCCATGACCTGAGACCATTGCATATTTTGGAGGCCTCTGATGGTAATAATTGTTCTTCCTCTTCTGAAAGAACAGAAGAAAATATCTGTTCACCTAGAAAGTAATCTTCTATAACCTTATTTTTTTCCCCCTTTCTTGGACATTTTCCCAGTTAGTTACTTAATTTTTGAGTCCTTTGTCAAGAGTGGGATATACTCTGGAGACCTATAAGTTCTCAGTTCCTTCAAGGTGACTCAATCAAGGGAGAGTAGTTTACCCCTCTCCTGTCCTGCACTCTGGTCTGGGAGCTACCAAAGCTTTTCTGCCTAGGATCTTCAAGTAAAATTCCCTTTCCAGAGCCTCCACCAGCTCCACCATGCCAGCCAGCACTCTTCCTCACCTCCAGACCTCCACTCAGGACTGAGACCCAGATCTACAGCTCCATTCCTACAGGAGGTTTAGGAGGAGGGTTACAAAAATAGTTTTGGCTGCTGCTGTTGCAACTGCAGCCACCTGGGGCTAGGGTTAGGGAAACACCTTGCTCCCTTCTCAGCCAGGAGGAAAAAACTTCTCACTGACCTTTGAAGTGTCTTTGGTGTTTGTGAGCAGAGGAATCTGAGAACCTCCCCTGCTGCTGAGGATTCTGCCCCAGAGGCCTGCTTTGGTCCTGTCCCTGCTGGGCCCCATGTGGCCAAGGCTGGACTGGGCTCCATGGGCTGCTCTCTGCTCAGTGCTCAGTGTGATAGACCTTTTCTGTTGGTCTTCCAGGCTACCTTGGGCTGGAAATCTCTCTCAGTCTATCATTTTGTGACTTCTGCAGCCCTAGAATTTGTTTAGAGTCATTTTTTACAGGTATTTTATAGACTGTGTGGGAAGGGCTAGAGTATCTGTGGCTTTCTACTCCTCCATCTTGGCTCCACCCCCATTTCACCTTGATTACTTTGGAAATGTTTTAAGTCCTTATATTGCTATGATGGGCTAATTCTATCAAAAACAGTCCTCCCACACTGTGGCTATTATTGTGTATAATGTTTTCCTAACTCTTCTCACTTCACTCAGCAACAGTCAATATAAATCGTTCCAGGTTTTTCTGAAGTCAATCTGTTCATCATTTCTTATATCACAATAGTGTACAATTTCATTCATGTGCCAAAACTTCTTCAGCCAATCCCCAATTAATGGACATCACCTTGATTTCCAGCTCTTGGTCATACAAAAAATATTTTTGTACATGTGAATCCTCCTATTTTTATTGATTTCTTTGGGATATAGTACTGGAATCAGTATTGATTGATCAATGTGTATGCACATTTTTATAGCCCTTTAGGAATAGTTCCAAAATGCTCTCCAGAATGAATGCATCAGCTCAAAGCCCCACGAGCAATGAATTAATATTCCAACTGCCCCACATCTTCTCCAATATTTGTCATTTTCCTGTTTTGTCATGTTAGCCAATCTGATAGGTGTGATGTAGTACCTCAGATTTGTTTTGATTTTCATCTTTCTAATCAATAGGGATTTAGAGCATTTTTTCACATAACTGTAGATAGTTTTTATTTCTTGCTCTGAAAATTACCTGTTCATATCCTTTGACCATTTAACATCTGGGGAGTAAAGGCAATTCAATTTTAATGGAGTGACAGTTAAGTTAGTCAAGAAAGTGAGTCATTTGGGTGGCCATAACTGTGATGAGGGGAATGAACCTTGGCCCTCAGGTGAATGAAACCTATTTTGCCATCTGGAACAAAGTCTCAGTCACCCCATTACTATTCCATCTCTGGAATTTATCTGGAAAAATGGAAATTATATTGGAACATAGTCACTCTGAAGAGCACAGTCACTAAATTTGTGGAGGAAAAATTCGTAAAGGGATATTTTTGTGTTACTGGGTTTCAGAATGGAATTGTCTCATACATCACTGTGAGGTAGAATTCAAATAGGTTGGTGATCTCAGGAGAGATCAGGTTGTTAGAAGTGAAAATATTATTATGTGGAAATTTGCAGGAGATGGATCAGTGATAAGAATTGGTTTGCTACAGTGTGCCTTATTACACCTCTATACATTCTTCCTTCAAGACCATTTCACATTATCTTCTCCGTGGTTCTCCCTGAGCATAGCAATTAAAAATGATCCTTGCTTTCTCAGAATTCTCTATTATATATGGATATTTTGTTAGTAGTCTTATCTTCTTGACTACATTATCAGCTCGTTGAAGTCAGGAAACATATATCTTTTTTTTCACTTTGAAACTCCTTCAGGTCATAATAAAATGTATTGCACTTAGCAGATATTTAAGAAATGTGTGACAAAATAAGATTTTCCTGAGTAGCTCCAATGGATCACTTAAGGTATTCCTTCACATGGAATACCTTTGCATTATGACAAGCAGGATGGCTTCAGAAGGTCTATGATATGAAGCAAAATGAAGTGAGCAGAATCAGAACAACATTGTGCACAGTAACAATAGTGTAAGGCAATGAACTTTGAAATATTAGCTACTCTCATCAAGACAATGATCCAAGATGATTCCAAAGGACCCATGGTAAAATATTTGATCCACCTCCACAGTGAGAACTGATGAAATCTGAGTGCAGATTCAAGCACAACTTTAAACTTTTTTTATTTTTCTTTTTTATGTATGTTTTCTTTTGCAACGTAACATTGAAATATGCATTGCATTACTTCACGTGTAAAATTGATTTCATATTGCTTTATTATTAAGGTGTGGGAAGGTACAGGAAGGAGAAAAACTGGAATTTCACATTTTTCAAAGTGAGTGTTAAAAGTTTTTATATGTTATTGGGAAATATTTAATTAATAAAAATGTTTAATTTTAGCAGTACTATTCCTTTATGAAAGATTGGAAACTGTTATACTTAGGTTGCATGGCATGTTTCATAATCCTATGGCATTCATGAAGAGGCCTTAACCTTTTTATTGGATCTTGATTGTCACTGAAAGCTTTGAACTTTGTTAGTTGTGGGATAAGATATAACTTTAATGGGCAGTTCAGCCTTCTTTTTGAAGGCGCTGATGGGAATAAATATCCTTTGCTTTCATAATCAAGGGAGAAGTTCAGCACTTCTCAACAGTAAGAGAAATAGTTTAAAACCCTTCCTCAATCCAGTTCCATTGAATGATCTCTGCTATTTCTCTTACTTCCAGATAATTGAAAAACATTTATTTCAACCCAAGTCAATGAACAAGACAAATCACTCCCAAATGTTTGAGGTCATCTTGATGGGACTCTCTGATGCCCCAGAAATCCAACCTCTCTTCATCATCAGGTTTTCATTGCTCTACATGCTATTGTGATGAGAAACTTCCTTATCCTCCTCCCTGTGACTTCAGACCTACATCTTCATTCACCCATGTACTTTTTACTTGCAGATCTCTTTTTTATAGATGTCTGTGTGTCCTCTTTTGCCTCCCCTAAAATGATTACAGGCTTCCTTGTTGAGCAAAAGACTTTCTGCTTTGAGGTAGACCATTTTGCTGGGAGTGGGATAATGCTTCTTGTATCCATAGCCTATGATCTTTATGTTGCCATTTGTAAACCTCTCCACTACAGGAACATCATGTGTGGCAGGTCTGTATCATTCTGGTCATCATCCCTTCATCTGTTGGCTTCATAAACACAGCTAGCCAAATGGTAGTTACAGTCAACTTGCCCTTCTGTGGTCCCAACAAGGTGGACAGATTTTTCTGTGATGTCCCTTTTGTGAACAAACTTTTCTGCATAGACATCTATATTGACAGTTCAGTTCGAAGACAGCAGGTTTCTTTCCATGAGCGCCTTTCTCCTCTTTGTTGCTTCATATGCAGTTATACTCATTACAGTATGCAATCGGGCATCAGTTAGCATATCAAAGGCACGTTCTACCCTGACTGCAAATATCACTGTGGTCATACTGTTCTTTAGCCCATGTATCTTTATCTATATGTGTCCTTTCAGTGTCTACTCGGTGTACTAAGTTCTTGCAATATTTTATACCATCTTCACTCCTATATTGAACCCAGTTATTTACACCCTGAGGAACAAAGAGGTAAAGGCAGCCATGTCCAAATTGAGGAGCCAAGACCTAAAATCTGGCCAACTGTCTGCTATAATAAGAAATGTCCTATTCTTGGAACCCAAGTAACCTCCCCAACCCAACCTAATATTTTCCAACCTATTGTCTCCATGATGTGACCAAAGACCACTATAATATTAATTCCAAAAGTGAAGGTAAGGAGAAATTAAGTACCCATCTACATCTACTCTAAATATGGTAAGTTGACTTTTATAGTTAGCTCAGTTTCTTGTCCACAGTTCTTCCACCTTGATTCCCACAAGAAACTTAAGTGGAAGAGAGGAAAACCTAAAAGTAGAAGACCAAGCATATTTCCCACCAAAAAAGCAAACAAAAAAACAAACAAAAGCATTGCAGAATAGGTGATAGAGAACTGTGCAATTGTTTTTCCTCTCAGTTTAGTGTTTTTTATTTGCAAAATAAGTAAAAAAGGAGTCATTCTTTTTAACTGGTGTTATTTATTAACATAGCAGTACAAATATTTCAGCCATCATCCTGGTTAGAAGAAATGTCTTGGGATTTCAGATAATAAGACAACTGTTGCAACTATATAGTGCCAAACATTGAGATGACTAATGGACAACCCCATCAATGATCCTGGAAACTTGATGATCATCTTTATATTTCTTCTGAATTGTGCTAAGCATACTTTGCTTCTGCAATTGTTATTAAAATATTTACTCATTCATTATGGGTGCTTTTTTTCTTTTGCACCCTGTTCATGCTGGTGAAATAAGAGGTAATTTTGTTTGCTTCTCTTGTTAGCAAGCCAACTTTCCATATATATTTGCGCAAGGTACCAGATCTGATTGATTGATTGTATTGTCGATTATACCGCTTCTACCTGATCATGGCACTCAGTCTCACTTTTTCAGTACAGACATTTCCCCCTTCTCCTTCCTCTTTCCATTTGTTATGCACATCTGAGGATTTAAAATCGGATGTGATCATGTTGGGTAAGGAGATTTAACTATTATTACGGTAGAATTATTCCAGCAACAGTGAGATGCATGGCAGCTATCAACTTCTGTGAAGAGGGTTGGCTTTACATTTATAGAATATCACAGAATTAGAGTTTGAAGGGACCTGAAAATCAGTCTAATCTAACTTCAAAGTGGGCATTCATTCTTTGCTTTAACAGTCCCCAAGAAACACTTTTTATCAAGACAATCACAAGTATAATGGGTGATAAATCTTTCTTCATATTGCACCTAAATTTTTATCTTAGCAATATCCATTTCCCCAATTACCCATTTCATCAAAACTTCAATTTGTTATTCTAGAAACGGTGAGTTTTGGCTCCTCCTTCCCTTTGCCCTAGTACTCCCATATTAACTCAAAGAGTTTTTATGAAGATGTAATGAAATAACCACGTAAAATTGTTTGTAACTTTAAAACATCTTATAAATGCTAGTTGTTGTTATTATAAAATACTTATTACTACTATTATTATTAGGATCGTCCCAGTTTTAATTGTTTTAAATATAGGAAATGATATTCATGAGGTTCCAAGGCAAATAGATTAGATTAACCAGTCTTTATTTTCTCTTTTTCATCCTTCCTTCCATTCATTCTTTCATCCCTCCTTCCTTTTTCTTTCTTCCTTTCTTTCTTTTCTTCCCTCTGTTTCTCTCTGTTTGGCTCTCTTTCCTCATGTTTTATCCTAAATATTTGTTCTGTGATTGATATCAATTCTAAATGATGTTAACTGAAACAATTAAAATAACAAGTGGTGGTGAGAATTGAATGAACCTCACTGATTTGAAGTTATGATCAATTCTGGCACTAACTTAGCTCTCTTTCTATTCAGTTATGTATGTATTCCAATTTCTGTCTTATAAGAAAATTTGTTCAGTTGTGGGAATTGTGAGAAAACTTTATTGCATTGTTTGAACCTAGTCCTATGTTATTGGGAAGTTAGACCACCTCTAACCTGCAGCTTAGAAACTTTTTACTAAGGACTTACATTATGCTGATCGGCAACCCAGTCAGATCCAATGATTGATGCAAGGAGTTTTCTCAAAATTATACATCTCAAACAATTCATATGTCTTATGTAAAAACTGATTCCATATTGATTAATCAATTATTGTTTCCATGTTTCTTGGGAGAGTGGAACACCTCTTTTTTTTCTGAATTCAGAGAATTGCACCTATCGGGTATCCCTTGCCCAAGTTGTAATCCATCCTTTAATAAGAAATCAGATTACTTAATTTCGTATGTTGGTTTGCACCGTTTTAATGGGTTTG
Organism: Notamacropus eugenii; assembly: GCF_028372415.1. Classification (NCBI taxonomy): domain Eukaryota; kingdom Metazoa; phylum Chordata; class Mammalia; order Diprotodontia; family Macropodidae; genus Notamacropus; species Notamacropus eugenii. Next base: position 15,419,889 of record NC_092878.1, read on the forward strand.
AACTCATTTTGTTATGCAAATGGCATGGATTGCTTAAGAGATTGATATGTTCAGAAGCTCAAATCTTTGTTTATTTAGCTCTTTTATTTTTTTTTCCAGTACATAACAGTACTGAAGTTCAATCCTTAGTTAGCTCTGTCAACTGACTACATCTAGCAGACCATAACTTATTAAATTAACTTTTCAAGACCACAGTTTCTTTATCTATTGAATTAGAAGGTTCAGTTAGGTGTTTTCTAAGGTCCCTGCCAATTTTAAATTCCATCACTTTGCTATTATTATCACCTAGATACATATCTTACTGAGTCTCAAATGACTACATTCATTTGGATGACTAGAATAAGGACCTCTGGGTTCATATCCATCTAAGGATTTGGTTGTGATTTTAGTCTTCAAATTAAAATAAAACACTTGCTTAAATTTGCCTTCTATCTTATTAAGGGCTCTTAGTACATTAGTGGATGGCCTCATATGCTTTAGAAAAGTTACCACAATTTATTTATTATTACAGAAAGAAGCAAGAGGAAGTTGACTTGGAGCTTGTTAATCGTGTGGCAGCTCATTTGAAGCTCACATAATGTAACTTGTTAACTCATTGTGGATTAGGAACCAGCTTCCACAAGAGTAGAATCAATCATTGGAAACATGATAGTGACACAGCCAGTCAATTCATCCAACATAGGTCAGAAAGAAGTCATTTAAACCTGTCAGATATTACACAAATAATTCTTTTCCGTTGAGGCTTTTCTCATAGATATTATTAACTCACGGTTTTAGTCTGTGTTTATGTCTTGACCTTCACTATCCGTGCTACTTCATGATAGTGCTAGGCTCTCCTCACTTCTAGGGAGGATGTCTGGTCAGAGCTTCTATATTTTTTCTAAATTAATTTATTTGTTTTCAGTTTGAAGTCAGGAAGAAGCTAGGTTCGAATTCTGCTTTAGACATACTCATTGCGTGAACCTAGGCAAGTTCTTTAACTTCACGTGATTCATTTTCCCCATTTGCATAAAAGGGGCATTGATCTAGATTGTCTTTAAGGTCCTTTTTCTGTGGTCATGTGACACCACCTTCCCTTTATTTTTCATACAGAACATTCTAAATTCTGGACCTTATTATTGACTGTTCCCCCAGTTCTGGAGATTTCCCTCTCCTCATTTAAACTTCCCGTCTTCCTGGATTCTTTCAAGTATCAGCTAAAAACTTACCTTCTTCTACTAGAAGACTTTCCCATGCCTCCTTAACCTTAAAGCCCTTTCTGTGAGATTATCTCTAATTTATCTTGTGTATACCTTGTTCATTGTTTGCACGCTGTCTCAGTCATTAGACGGGGAGCTCCTTGAGAGTGGGAACTTTTTTTTTGCTTTCTTTTAATCCCCAGTGCTTAACATAGTGACTGACACACACTTAATAAAATTTTGCTGACAATATGACTTCCTAAGTATAAATTTATAATGTGTATTCCTTGTGGAATGTGTCCTCTCTTGAAATCACAAAGCAACCATGTCCCTGAAAAAATCAAAAAGAATGCTTTAATAACTCCCACAGCAAGATGACTTCAACCCACAAACATTTTTCTATTGGTCACTGACCACTGTGGTTAGTTTTCTGAGTTATAACTTTTTGCTAAATTGAAGATAAATAGGTTAGGTTTTGTTGGTGGAAATGTGATTAATTTCAAAGAATGATGGTGTCAGAGTTTCTTTTTCTCTTTCCTGATGCTGTTGTTTTTGAGCCTGCTTCAAAACTGATAGATAAAAATAGATAAGATTGATTCATATCGAAGATACAGCTTGGGCACCATGGTGGCAAATGTAAAAAGGGGAGAAAGAAATGGTCTTAGTTTATAGTTATACCAAAAGCCAAGAAGACTTTAATACTCATTAGAAGTATCTCAGATACCTAAGATATTTGTGTGACTTTTTACTTCAATGATATTCAATGGTTTCATGATCTTGAAATCTACATTTGACTTAGGACTTTGACTCCTTTAGTCAAAATTATGGGCAAAAATAAGATATGACCTTTAATACAGACAGAATACAGAAGAAGTTAAGAAGAAGTAATCAACCTTAAAGAAATATTTTGGTGTCCAGGTATGGTTTACTCATTTGACATAATTACCATGCTTTTCAAAATTCAGCATCTGTCCTGGATTTTGTGGAACATATAAGAAAAAGTGCCTTTTCTACTCTGATTAACCAAGGCTTATGATGATGACTGCCATTTGTTATTAAGAAAGAGAATGAACAAGGAACTAGATCTTCATTGATACTAAATAAATTCTAATCATCAAAATCTAGGAAATCTTGTTACTATCTGATGTTATTTTCAGGAAAAATATAAATGCATTCAGAGGATGAGATGGGATTTAGCTTGAGGCGCTGAACACTGGGGAGGACAAAGGTTTTGAGTAAAGGATTTCAACTAAAAGGTGGAATTCTCAGCACTAGAAAACACATGTAAATAATTTTAATTTTACTTAGCTTCATTAAGAGAATTAGAAGCAAACTTCTGCAGGGTGTCTGGAAATTCTCATCATGCCATGAGTCAGTCCTCAAGAAACTTTGAGAGATATCTTTGACAGGGACAACTAGGTGGTGCAATGTATAAAGTACTGGCTCTGGAGTCAGAAAGACCTGAGTTTAAATGTGATCTAAGACACTTATCATTTACTATCTGTGTGACCACAGGTGAGTCAGTCAGTTAAGACCGATGAACTTGCAAAGAAAAAAAAAAAGATATGAGTGATGGCATATCTAACTTACTCCATCCATCCTGTACTCTATTAGCTGCCTCATACTTTAGATCAGAGAGTTAGTTTAGAAAAAGGTAATCCCTTAAAGACTTAGAATCAATTGCTGACTATTCCACATACTGTGTAACTTGAGGCAAATTACTTATCCTCTCTGAGTCTCATCTGTAACATAGGGATAACAATATGTGTACTCTTTGCATTATAAGGTGGTTGTGAAGAAAGGGCTATAAAAACCCATAAGTACAAGAAAAAAAGTGTGAGATATTGCCAATGTGAGTCAACTCATTGCTGTAGAATATGAATTTGGGAGCAAATTAGTAAGCTGGATCTTCTTGATTTAAATAATCCACCATTTTGGAGATAGAGAAAAGAAATCACTCTGAGCCTCAATCAGTATCATGCTCTATCAGTGCTTTGGGGACAAGGTGGGAAGAAGGTGCACATGATGCATAAGAACAAATCTTACAATAAAAAGCAAGAGATGGTTATTTAATTGAAAGTGAACTTCCTGCACATATTGTAGAGGAAGTGAAAGCTATGCTTATACGATAGCAAACATCTATCTGAATTTTTTAAATAAATTCACCTAACATCCACAATGCATATGTATGCAAACACATTACACACACATATATGTGTATATGTGTGTATATACAAATGCATATATATGTGGGTGTGTCTGTATCTGTATTTATACATATATATTGTGTATATATATTGCATACATATATTGTACATACATATATATTCTCAAAAATCTTAATGCAGTTTTTTCCCTAAGACTTTTTGGATATCCTGTATACATACATACACACATATATACATACATACATATGCACCTCTATCTGCACACGTGATTCCATGTGCACATGTCCATATGTTTATGTTTACATGTAGCAAATACAACTACATCATGACTTCCTACGTGCTCCCCCCATACAGGTGCTTTCTGTCTCTTCCCACCTTCACATAGACATGAAGACTCTTCATATGCCTCACACTTTCTTTTTCAGTATCTCTTCTCTCTTAATTTCTCTAATACAACTCTTTCTATTTCTTTAGGATCTAGCTCATATTTCACTGTTAGATTAAGTCTTCCTAAAAACCCTTGAGATTAAGTGGAAAGTGTACTGAATATGGAATGAGAGGACCTGGATTCAAATTCCTCTGTTTCTGTCTATTAATTGATATGTATTTGAATAAATCCCTTAACTACTCTGGATCTTAGTTTCTTCATCTACAAAATGGAGTAGAGGTGATCTTTAAAGTCCTTTCAAACTCTGAAACCTGTATTTATTCCACTCCTCTCCTTATGCTTCCCTAAATGTTTGCTAAAGTGCACTTTCTTGTCTCATGTTTTCTTAATATATATATATATATATATATATATATATATACATACATACATACATACATACATACATATAATAAGTATTCTCTTAAAATACTTATGTCCTATTCCCTTATGGCATTCTACACTAATTTGTGCACATTACATCTCCTCTATTACGCTACAAGTTCTCTACAGGCAAATTCCATGTTATATTTAACCTTCATATCACCAGTCAGTAATCATTTTTGGTATGTTAGGGATTTAATTTTGCTGAATTGAATTAAATAAAACTGAATTGACCTTAAGAATATATGACATGTGCTTCTCTCCCAGTTAAATTTTTTCAGCTTGCTACTTTGTGTACATGGTAAGAAAGGGCTATAATTTTTTAGGACTTATCTTAATAACTATCTTGAATTGATGCTTATCTTGATAGCCATAAGAGTTTCCTTTTTTTTCTGTCCTCCGGGATGACACTTTCCCATTCATTTCTCATGCTAATCCTGTCCATTTTGTAGTCCATACTCATACTGCCAGACCTATGAATATTTTTAATAACTTTGAGGTGATGGAGACAGGAGTCAAGGCAGAGGTTGGCTCCAAGTAGCCACCATACACTCTTCTTTTGGCTTCAAAAATTTCCCTCTCTACAATCGTATTTTCCATAGGACACTGGGATGGATATTGTTACTGAGTCATACCAGTGTTTTAGGTTAGGAGAAAAAAACATAACTGTCCCTTCAGACTACATATGCCCGTACAAGTAATTTCTTTCTTCCTAAGGAGTATTACTAACATGTTAACGAAGTTTTTTATTCAGGCATACGGGGACTTTTCAAAAACATTTGGTTATCTAGTGACTAAGTGGAGTTTTTGATTTGATGCTCTGATGTCAAAGGTCAAGCAACTACCATTTAATTCTCCTGTTGAAGCTCAGGGTTAGAAATAGGAAAGATATTTCAGAATGAAATATGTCAAACAGAATTGATAAAAGGCAATAGATCATGAAGGGAATATCAGTGAATTGGGAGTCATAAGCTTTAACTTAAAAATCTTATCTCAGTCACTTTCTGGAAAGTGACCTATAATTATCAGACGTAAATATATAGAATAACAAACAATAACCTCCAAATGTTATAGGAATTATTAATGTTTTAAGTATTGACAAAATTCTTTAACAATATGAGTCTATGTTGTACACAAAGAACATGTCTGGCCTAAAGGAATTTGCATTTGTGGCAGAAAAATTGCAACTAATTCCCCCTCTTCCAAACTTAGGAATTTTGAAGAAATTTATAGCTGGAGGTGGACTGGGGGAAGTCAGACACAGATATTCCTAATTGTGTAAGACGGCTTCTCTATCTTGTCCTGGGCAGTTTGAGAGAAGTTTCAATAGCAAAAAAAAAAAAAAAAAAAAAAAAAACAACAACTTCAGGAAGGTTCTGAAAAAAGGACTCTGAACGTTATTCCACTGTTTTCCTACCAGACAGGAAATAGGAAGTTTCTTTTTCCTTTCTCTGAGCCCATAACTCTCCCCTTCCTTGAACTCAAATATTTTTTTAAATTTAATTCTTCCTTTCGTTTTTACTTTCTATATTACCATAATTTTCCCAGTATCTTCTTACTTGATGACCACATGCAAAGATTTTTGACTCTTATAGGAACAAATTTGCTGTTGTGGGATTCAGACCCTCTGAAACAGCGTGGTACAATATAGAATGCAATTTTACAACTGTGCTTAGGTGCATAATCACAGTTCAAATTCAATTTGCAACATACTTAAGTGCCTATTCTCTGCACTAAATCTTCCTATGGTGTAGCTCTAACCTCGTCATTGAACATAAATCACCAGAACTGGTTATTTTTCATTGGTTTAGGATCCTCTCAACATGGAAAATTCTTCCAATAATGCTGATTAGTCTCTCAATGAAACTGGCATCTCAGTGATATATTGAGTCAAATCAACAAGCATTTATTAAGCTTAACCTGTTTGCCTGGTGCTGCGTTAAGTGCTAGGGGTACAAAAAAAGGTGAAAATAGTCCCCACTCTCAAGTGACTTGCCCACGACCATACAGCCACTACATGACAGACGTAGAACAGAAATCCAGATCTTCCTGACCCTGACTGGATATTTTTCCAAGATAACAAGCTATCTTCCTGGCTCCCTATTATTGATTGAATGAAATATAAACTTTGTATGGCGCTGAAAATCTCCTGAATCTGACTTCAACCAACTAAATTTTACATTATTTCCCTTAATGATCTTTAGATTTAAGATAAATTATATAACAACCCTTCCCCAATCTCATCTTGCCCTCTCCTTCATCTATGCATCTTCCAAGGCTGTCTTACGTTTCTGAAAATATTCCCTCATCATCTCTATCCCTTCCTTCGAGATTTATTTCAGATGACACCAGGAAGTCTTTCCTGAATCTTGTCAGCTGAAAAAGGAAAATTAATTATCACTCTTGTATTTTTCTCAGAGTACTTTGCCTGAATCCCTCCTTTGCCTCCATCATATTCGACTTTGTATCGTATTTACTTACCTGTGTTCTTCCTGTATCTTGCCTATTACGTTAGAGTCTCCATGAAGTCAAGGATTAGGTCACTTTTCATGTCTATATTCCCAGCGTCTTATACACTTTTATAGACATATGATGAATTGAACAGGTAATGTGAGTTTGTGATTAGAGAGCAGGACTTGGAATTAGGAAGACTTAGGTTTAAGTTCTGCCTCTGACATAAAGTGGTAGTGTGACCTTGGATAAATGATTTACACCTTATAGAGTCCCCCTCTGCACCTCACGGACTACTTTCTGGTTGAACCTTTACCTCATCTGTCAAACTGCTGTTATTCTTCCAGATTACTTTGTATGTAACTATTATATAGGTGTATATATTCATCCTCTATTCATGCTCCATATTTTATATGTATTTGTCATTCCTCTCATCTCCATTAGAGGCGGAACTCATTGTGAGTAGGTATTTCTTGGTTCTTTATACTTGTATCTGTCTCACCTGGTACATAGTACTTGCCACATGTAAGCACTTTATAAATACTCACTGACTGATTAACACAGGAAATTCCTCACCTGATACATACATACATACATACATACATACATACATACATGTATATATATATACGTATAGATAGATAGATATAGATATATATTCAGCTATATATATTTATATATGTACACACATGTATGTATACCATATGTACTTATAATATACATCATATAACTTAATTATGTGTAATATAGTTATATACACATGTAGGTGTGCAAATGTACACATATACATATTATATATGTGTGTATGTGTATGTATACATATATGTGTGTATATAGGTATGGGTGTGTATGATGTCTCTATAGTTAACTATATATATGAGTGTAATCACAGACCTAATCCGTATTCCTTTTAGAATGAATTTCATTTTTCAGTAAAGAAAAAGGGGGAGAGAGAAGTCATCCTTTAATGCAGTGATTAATCCCATGCTATCTTTTTTTCTTCTAGCTAACTTCGACACTCTGAGTTCTACAAATGGAGTGGAGCAACAAGTCAGTGGTGACTGAGTTCATTCTTTTGGGTCTGTCTAGCTCTTGGGAACTCCAGCTTTTGCTTTTCTTTGTCTTCTCTGTTTTTTATGGAGCTGCTGTGCTGGGCAATCTGCTTATTATTCTCACAGTCGTTACAGATTCTCGCCTTCACTCTCCCATGTACTTCCTCCTTGGTAATCTCTCCTTCATTGATGTGTGTCAGGCTACCTTTTCCACCCCCAAAATGATTGCTGATTTCCTCAGTGAGCACAAGACCATCACCTTTGAGGGTTGCATGTCTCAAATCTTTTTTCTGCATGTATTTGGGGGCAGTGAAACTGTTCTTCTTGTCGGGATGGCCTATGACAGGTACATTGCTATATGCAAACCTCTTCACTATATGACTATCATGAGTCACCGTGTGTGCATAGCTTTTGTGGGGGTCTCATGGGCTGTTGGCATCCTGCACTCAGCATTCCACCTGGTTTTCACAGTGAACCTGCCTTTCTGTGGGCCCAACCAGGTGGACAATTTCTTCTGTGACCTTCCCCTAGTGATCAAGCTTGCATGTTTAGACACCTATATTTTGGAGATCATGGTGCTGACCAATAGTGGCCTGCTATCCCTCATCTGCTTTATACTTTTACTGATTTCTTACACAGTCATCCTTGTCACTGTCCAACATCGATCCTCTAAGGGGACCTCAAAAGCACTTTCCACCCTCTCTGCCCATGTTACTGTTGTGTTACTTTTCTTTGGACCACTGCTCTTCATCTACATTTGGCCTTTTGACAGTTTTCCCATTGACAAGTTTATCTCTGTATGTTTCACTGTCTTTACTCCATTCTTAAATCCAGTCATTTATACTCTGAGGAATGAAGAGGTGAAGGCAGCTATGAGTAAACTGAGGAATCGATACATTTAGTCAGCACATCCCACCAGATGTCCTAGGATACTACTACGATGAAGCACCATCATTCCAGAGAAGTCCAAACTCTCTTTTGTTGTGTCTATATGTTGTGTTAATCATCATACTTCTGTTGTTACACTTGAGTTCTGCACATTATAGGTGTCACTTCTGTAAAATTCTTTTAAAGAGTTCATTGTTTTGTGGATTCAGATATATAGCATGAGTAGCTGTAGTGTAATAACATGTGATAATGCAATCATAGAGCTGGAAAGGACTTTAGAGATCAACCATCTACTCTAATCCCTTTATTTGAATGATAAAAGAAAGGAAATAAGCGTTTACATAGCACCTACTACATGCCAGACACTGTGGTTCATGCCTTACAATTATTATCTTATTTAGTGCTCACAACAACCCTGGGAATTAAGTGCTGTTACTATTCCCATTTTAAAACTGAAGAAACTGAGGCAATCAAGTTAAGTGACTTGCCAAGTGTCACACATCTAGAAAGTGTCTTAAACTAGATTTGAAATCAAATGTTTCTGACTCCATGCCCAGTACTCTATTTGCTATAACACCTAGCTGCCTCAGGAAATGCCTAATGTCAAAGAAAAGATTTACAAATCATGACACATCTGGCAGCTAAGATGGCAGAGTATGGAGGAAGTTGCTCTAACTATCCCTTATTGATTTCTTTTTTAAAATTTTATTTATTTATTTTTAGATTTTAACATTCATTTCCACAACATTTTGAGTTCCAAATTTTCTCCACATCCCTTTCCTCTGTCCACCCCAAGAAAATGTCTATTTTGATTACCCTTTCACTCAATCTATCCTCCCTTCTATTACATCCCTCCCTTTTCTTGTCCCCATCCCCTTTATTTTCCTATAATGCAAAATAAATTTCTATACACCATCACCTGTATATCCTATTTTCTAATTGCATGTAAAAACAATTTTAACATTTGTTTTTAAAACTTTGAGTTCCAACTTCTTTCCCTTCTCCCTCCCCACCAAGCCCCACTGAGAAGGCAAGCAATTTGATTTATGTTACACATGTGTAGTTATGCAAAAGACTTCCATAAAAGTCATGTCGTGAAGTACTAACTATATTTTCCTCCATTCTGTCCTGCCCCCCCCATTTATTCTATTCTCTCTTTGGACCCTATACCTCCTCAAAAGTGTTAACTTCTAACTAACCCCTTCTTCCAATTGCCCTTCCTTCTATTATGCCCCCACTCCCTGCTTCTCCCCTACTTTCCTGTAGTGTAAGATAGATCTTCATAGCTAATTGAGTGATCATGTATTGCCCCTTTAAGGCAAATATGATGAGAGTAAGGTTGACTTTTTTGCTCACATCTGCCCTGTCTTCCCCTGCATTGAAGAAAAAGCTTCTTATTGACTCTTTTATGTGAGAGATAATTTGCCTCTTCTATTCCTCCCTTTCTCCTCCCCACATATTCCTCTCTCACTGCTTAATTTTTTTTAGATATCATCCCTTCATATCTAATTCAACCTGTGCCCTCTCTATATATATTTATATATTATTCTTCCAACTACCTACATATTGAGAAAAGTCTCAAGAGTTACAAATATTATCTTTCCATGTAGGAATGTAAACAGTTCGGCTTTAGTAAGTCTCTCATTATTTCACTTTCCTCTTTACCTCCTCACGCTTCTCTATTCCTGTGTTTTAAAGTCATATTTTCTATTCAGCTCTGGTGTTTTCATCAAGAATACTTGAAAGTCTTTCATTTCATTGAATGATCATCTTTCCCCAGAAGTGTTATACTCACTTTTGCTGGGTAGATGATTCTTGGTTTTAATCCTAGCTCTTTTGGCCTCTGGAATATCATATTCCAAACCGTTTGATCCCAAAATATAGACGCTGCTAGAACTTGTGTTATTCTGATTTTATTTCCGGAATACTTGAATCATTTCTTTCTGGCTGCTTGCAAATTTTTCTCCTTGACCTAGGAGCTCTGGAGTTGGCTACAATATTCCTAGGAGGTTTTGATCTCTTTCAGGAGGTGATCAGTGGATTTTTTAATATTTACTTTATCCTGTGTTTCTAGAATATCAGGGCAGTTTTCCTTAATAATTGCTTGAAAGATGACATCTAGGGTCCTTGTAATTTTGATCATGGCTTTAAGGAAGTTCCATAATTTTAAAATTGTCTCTCCTGGATCTATTTTCCAGGTAAGTTGTTTGTCCAGTGAGAAATTTCACATTATTGGCTATTTTCCATTCCTTAGGATTTCTTTTATAATTCCTTGATTTTTTTCATAAAATCTGCTTTATGAAGGAGACTTTCCATCTGCTCCATTCTAATCTCTTTTTTTGATTTATTTATTTTTAGATTTCAACATTCATTTCCACAAAATTTTGACTTCCAATTTTTCTCACCATCACTCTCCTCATCCCATCCTATAATACCTGATTACCCCTTGTGATTACCCATTCCCTCAATGTAACCTCCCTTCTGTCACACCCCACCCTTTCCTTATCCCCATCTTCTCTCTTTTCTTGTAGGGCAAGATAAATTTCTATACCTCATTACCTATGTTTCTTATTTCTCAGTTATATGCCATACTAATTTTCCACATTCGTTTCTAATACTTTGAATTCCAACTTCTCTCCCTCCGTCCCTTCCTACCCTTCCCCACTGAAAAGGCAAGCAATTCAATGCAGGCTATATATGTGGTGTTTTGCAAAAGACTTCCATAGTAATCATGTTGTGTAATACTAACTATATCGCCCTCGATCTCACCCTGTTCCCCCCCTTTATTTATTCTCTCATTTGACTTTGTCCCTTTCCAAAACTGTTTGCTTCTAGTTACTCCCTCATCGTTTGTATCATTCCCCTCATTCAATTTGTGCCCTCCTCCCCTACTTTCCTATAGTCTAAATTTACTGAGCATGTTATTCCCTCCTTAAGCTATATGTGAAGATGGTAAGCTTCACTTTTCCCCTCTCATGGTCTCCCTTTTCTCCTGCATTGAGCAAGATTTTTCTTATCATTTTTATGAGTTACAGTCTGCCCCATTCCATTTCTCCCTTTCTCTTCCTGGTATTTTCCTCCGTTACCCCCTAATTTTTATTTTAGTTTTTTTTTTTTTTTTATGAATATGATCTCTTCTGATTCAACTCAACCTGTACTCTGTGTGTGTGTATGTGTGTGTGTGTGTGTGTGTGTGTGTGTGTGTGTGTGTGTGTGTGTGTGTGTGTAATCGCTCCACCTACCCAAAAACTAAGAAAACTCTCAAGATTTACAAATATTATCTTTCCATGTAGGAATGTAAACAGTTCAGCTTTAGAAAATCTTTTATGATTTCTCTTTTTTGTTTATCTTTCCATGCTTCTCTTGATTTTTCTGTTTGAAAGTCAAATTTTCTATTCAGTTCTGGTCTTTCCATCATGAATACTTGAAAGTCCTCTATATCATTGAATGACCATTTATTCCCTTGAAGTATTATACTCAGTTTTGCTGGGTAGGTAATTCTTAGTTTTTATCCCAGTTCCTTTGACTTCTGGAATATCGTATTCCGGGACCTTCAGTCCCTTAAGTAGAAGCTGCCAGATCCTGTGTTATCCTGACTGTATTTCCACAATACTCGAATTGTTTCTTTCTAGCTGCTTGCAATATTTTCTCCTTGACCTGGAAACTCTGAAATTTGGCCACAATATCGCTAGGAGTTTCTGTTTTGGGGTCTCTTTCAGGAGGTGATCAGTGGATTCTTTCAACCTGTGTTTTGCCCTCTGGTTCTAGAATATCAGGGCAGTTTTCCTTGATAATTCCACAGAAGATAATGTCTAGGCTCCCTTTTTGATCATGGTGTTCAGGTAGTACCATAATTCTTAATCTCCTGGATCTATTTTTCAGCTTAGTTGCTTTTCCAGTGAGATGTTTCACACTATCTTCTATGTTTTCAAACTTTTGGTTTTGTTTTATAACTTCTTGGTTTATCTCATAGTCATTAGCTTCCCTGAACTTCAATCTCTCTTTTAAGGAACTATTTTCTTTAGTGAGCTTTTGAACCTTCTTTTCCATTTGGCTAATTCTGTTTTTTAAAGCCTCCTCCTCCTCATTGACTTTTTGGACCTCTTTTTCCAATTGAGTTAGCCTCTTTTTAAAGGTGTTATTTTCCTCAGAATTTTTTTATTCTCCATTAGCAGACTGCTGACATGCTTTTCAAGCTCTTCTATGGCCTGTCCCCATTTCTTATTCATTTTGGACGTACTGAAGGCAGAGACCTTGACTTCCTCTGACAGCATGTCTTGTTCTTCCTCATCTGAAAGAATGGAAGGAGACACCTGTTCATGGAGAAAGTAACCTTCTATGGTCTTATTTTTTTCCCTTTTTTGGCCATTTTCCCAGCCAGTTACTTGACTTCTGAATCCTTTGTCAAGAGGAGGTTTCTAGTGCTTCTCCTCTCCCCAGTGCTGTGCTCAAGGCTGGGATTCAGATTAGCTGCTAAACTCCCCCAGGTGCTTTGGGTAGGAGCAGAGCTGCCACTGAGGGCTGAGGTTCGAATCAGCCATTCAGTTTCACCAATAGCTTTAAGCTGAGTTGCCTGAACAATGGACCCAGGTTGCTTCCTCGACCACCATAGTTCCCCGCCTCCAGCTACCCGCTGCTGTCCCCACCTGGGGCCAGTGCTGGGGGAACCCCATTCTCCTGTCTCTCAGCTGGGAATGCCCTCCCACATTGACCTATGGAGCTTTCTTTGTTGCTTGTGGATAGAGGGATCTGGGACCTTCCCTGCTGAGAATTCTGTCCTGGAGGTCTGTTGAGGTTCTGTTTTGGTCTTTGTTGTCACCAAAGAAAGATTCTATACTCTGATTCTTTTTATGATCATTTCCCCAGCCATTTAACTGACTTTTGAGCTCTTTGTCAAGGTAGACCTTTGCTTCCAGTGGGAGTGAGGGGTGTACTGTCAGCTGCTCATTCCCTCCCCCAATCTGTGGGCCTAGAGTTCTGGAAATAAACCTGCTGCTGCCCTTGCTCCTGCTGTGGCTGCCGTGGGTTCCTCTGTCCCCTTCCCCTTCTGCCACTCTGACACTAGGGCCTTAGCATTCTGTTCTCTCACAATGGGTCCAACAGACTTTTTCACTGACCTAATTTTCCTGGTTTTTTGGAGTTGTGAAGTCTGGAAACCGCCACAGGTGTGAGATATTCAGTCCCTCCAAGGCCTCAGGTCCCCTTTGTGCTGGCATGGCCCACGTTGTACCGTACTCTCCTCCCAGAACAGCAGTGATATATACTTCTAGGATACCTTCCAGGCTGCCTTGGCCTAGAGATGTGCTTCACTGCATCATTCAGGGGGCTTTACAGCTTCAGAATTTGTTTAGAGCTAGTTTTACAGGTTTTTGACTGGGCTTGGGGGGAAGTAGTCTAGAAAATCTGTGGTGTTACTCTGACCTTTTGGCTCTGACCTCCCCCCCACCCCTATTGACTTCTAAAAATCCACTGAAGGAACAAAAAACCCACTGGAATAGCTGAACCAGCAGAAAGAAAGGGTGCAGCAAAATTGTATCCCAGAAAGCTTGGGGGATTAATAGGAAAGGTCCCTATTACTCTGGTGGAATGAAAGAAGTACAGGAAGAGAGGTGTCCCAGCATTCTAGTACCTAGCCCTATCTCAGGAAACCGGAAGGAGATAATCAAGTGCAGGGTGGTGGATCAGGCAAGCAATAACATCAGGACCCTCATAGTGCCTTGGCAAGGGGAGGGAAATTAGTAGACTCCAGCTTGGAAAACTAACATATGCACTGGCAAGCAGGTATTCTTCAGCAACCAATCCTTCCAGTATTTCAAATCAGCTCAGGTGAGCAATTGTCCTCCAAGGGCCAGACCAACTACCCATCTGCCCAAAACCTGCAGTGTTGCTGAACCCAGATCAGCACCAGGAAAGCTGCTAGCCTCCTACAACTTCCAGCTGCAAGCACCTGAGGCCATAGCACACAAAGCAAGGAACCAGGTCCCTGACCTCTAGTACATGAAACTTCGTTAAGTGTCTCTTGTCCTCCCGCAAGAGAGGTCAACTTTAAAAGCCAGGAAATAGGCAACAATGAGCAAAAAACAGAAATGGACAAACACCATAGATTCTTATTATGGGGACAGGGAAGATCAACACACAAATTCGGAAGAGAACAGCATTGTCAATATACCCACATCTACACCCTCAAAGAGGAACATAAACTTGTCTCAAGCCAAAAAAGCCATTTTGGAAGAGCTCAAGAAGCATTTTAAAAATAAGAAAGGTAGAAGAAAAACTGGGAAAAGAAAGGAGAGGTATGCAAAAGAGTCAATATCTTGGAAAAGAAAGGACAAAATTGAATGTAATTTTGTAGTAGTAACTACTTACTACCTTGAACCTGGAGGCCCACATTCAGGGGTAACCTGGAATCCTTCTGCAAGAAATGGTTAAATGTCCATTGTGAGCATTTAGATCTTAGAAATCACCAAAATAAAAACCAGGGCTTAATTTATGGTTTTCTTGATTGTTTAGACTTAAGAAAGTGATAGAAAAAATGCTAATCATAGAATTTAAACTTAAAAGTGTGTCAGACAGTTGGTTGTCAGATATGGACCAGCACTTTGCAGCAGAAGGTGCTCCAGGAGCTGCATAAGTATACGCTAAATGTACAGTACCATTAAGTAGCGCATTTTGTAGCTATTAAACATAAATTTTGAGGCAAAGATTATTCTGGAGGAAATCAGAGAAGAACGAATGTCTTATGGAGAACTTCAACCAAAAGTGTATTACGTTTGGATATTCATCAAAACTTTCATGTTTGCGTTTGAGCTATAAACGCTGGATTGATATAAGAATCAAATTTGATGATTTTCGATTATTTTTTTCTCTTAGTGAAAGTGAAGTGAAGTGAAGTGAGGAAAAAGAAACCTATTTTTCTGACTCAGCCTGATCATTGAAGGAAAATGCTTCATCTTACCTAAATAATTCAGATTGTGACATCAACAGCCCTTCTCGCCTCAGTTACGGAAGAATGGCCTGTCTTTCTTAGCAACAAAAGTTTGGAATAATGAAAGACTCATCTTTGATTATGCTTATTTACTCTGGATACCACATTGGTAGAGCTTGAGATTTTTTAGGACAGGGACACTTTTCGTTTTGTTTTGTTCTTTTCATTTCTGTATCCACACTATCTAACAGTGCCTTTCACATAACAGATACTTTTAAATTTATTTTTTGTAAATG
Organism: Notamacropus eugenii; assembly: GCF_028372415.1. NCBI lineage: Eukaryota > Metazoa > Chordata > Mammalia > Diprotodontia > Macropodidae > Notamacropus > Notamacropus eugenii. The sequence goes on from NC_092878.1 coordinate 15,435,658, forward strand.
TTTTATTCATTTTAAACTAATGCAGAATGAGAAAAGAAAAATCACTGCTATGCACAAAGCATAGTGCATGGGAGGATTCAGTATAAAACAATGAATTAGCATTTCAAGAACACCTTTTACTACACATTATTTTCAAAGCTGCCCTTCTTTTCTTTGCTTCCTTATAGGCTTTTTTTTGTTCTCTGTTGTGCACCTTTCATTTTATTTTTCCCGTTCCTCTTTCCTTTCCTTTTCTAAAGAAGGCTATAATTAAGCAAGAAGATAGATAAATAGATGATAGATATTAACATGCACGTATTCACTCATATACATATATGTAAGACCATGCTATGCTTATTTACACCTGTTATATGCTTCCGTGAAGATGAATAGCATCTTCCACCATAAGTCCAAGTTTTTCCATTTTGTCCTAAACCAACCAGCTCAACATTTCCTACAGCATAGCAAGATTTCAATCCAATCCCCTCCTATTTGAAGGATTGTCCATGAAAGTTTTTTTCCCCTAATTTTCTGTATTCCTTCCATTGTTGGCAACTTAGATTTTAATTGTAATTTAAAATTATTGAAGTTATCCATTTTATACATCACTAATGCTCTCATTTTACAGTTTAAAGCCTGATACTGCTGAATCTACTTTCTTTACATCTCTCCCAAACCCCCAGTTTGTTTTGAATTTATTTGTTCAACTTTTGTTCTTCTAAATTAACCTTGTTATTATTTTTTCTAATTCAGTAATATAATTTTAGTAATTTAGTTGGCATTTCATTGAATAAATAGATTAGTTAGATAAAATTCTTATCTTTTTAATATTAGGTATTTAATAAATCTTTATTTTACTGACTATCTCACCTGGGTAAAAAACAAAAATTTAGTCGACCGTATGGCTTTTTGAGATTTACAAAGGTCTTTCCTCACATCCCTGAGAACTATGTTTTATCTATTTGTATCTTTCTATTCCACAGTGATTTAGAGCATTTTTCATAGGACTAGAGATGACTAATTTCTTCCTCTGAAAACTACTTGTTCATATCCTTTGATCATTTACCAGTTGGTGAATGGATTGTATTCTTCTAAATTTGAATCATATATCCATATATTTTAGAAATGATGCCTTTATCACAGACACAAGCTGTAAAAATTCTGTCCCAATTTGCTGCTTCCCTCCTAACCTTGATTGTAATGGATTTGTTTGTGCAAAAGCTTTACAATTTCATGTAATCAAAATTATCCATTTTGCACTTTGTAATGTTTTCTATCTCTTGTTTGGTCATAAATTTCTCAATTCTCCATAAATCTGACAAATACACTACCCCTTGCTCTCCTAATTTGTTTATATTATCACCCTCTCTACTTAGATCATGTACCCATTTGAACTTTATTCTTATGTATGCTGTCAGGCATTGCTCTATGCACAGTTTTCGCCACACTATTATCCAGTTTTTCCAGCAGTTTTTGTCAAACAGTGATTTTTTATCCCAGAAACTGGGATCCTTGGGTTCATTAAATGGTAGACTGCTAGAGTCATTGACTATTGTGTCTTATGTACCTAATGTATTCCATCATGGGATTATGGAAGTATAGATTTACAATCAGAAATAACTTCAGAGATAAAGTCCAACTCTTATTTTGTAGGTGAAGAAAATAAAAGATATGAAGTGATGGGTCCAAAATCACCCAGCCATCAAATATCTGAGGCAGAATTTGAATGCAGGTCTTAAGTCAAATCCACTGCCCCAGAAGGCAGTTAAGTGGATAGAGTACTGGTCCTGGAGTAAGGAAGATCTGAATTCAAATACCTCAGAAAATTCCCAGCTGTGGGAAGGGGGTGAGTCTCCTTCCTTCCTTCCTTCCTTCCTTCCTTCCTTCCTTCCTTCCTTCCTTCCTTCCTTCCTTCCTCCCTCCCTTCCTTCCTTCCTTCCTTCCTTCCTTCCTTCCTTCCTTCCTTCCTTCCTTCCTTCCTTCCTTCCTTCCTCCTTCCCTCCCTCCCTCCCTCCCTCCCTTCCTCTCTTCCTTCCTCCCTTCCTTCCTCTCTTCCTTCCTTCCTTTCTTCCTTCCTTCCTTCCTTCCTTCCTTCCTTCCTTCCTTCCTTCCTTCCTTCCTTCCTTCCTTCCTTCCTTCCTTTCTTTCTTCCTTCTTTCTTTTTTTCTTTCTCCCTTTCTTCCTTTCCACTATAGCAAGCTACCTCTCATGCCCAGTAAGTGAAATTCTACATGGCCTGTGTAAGACAGTACTGAGAATCAGAAACAACTTCAGATTTAGAGGTATACCCTCACTCTTTTTCTGACATTTCATAATTGCGTGAGTTGTATACAGAGGCACTGTGGTTCAGTAGAAACAATGCTGTATTTGGAGTCTGAGTTTTATTTCTCTCTCTACTAATTACCAGCTGTGTTACCCAGGACAAATCATTTTATCTCACTGGCTCTGAGTTTCTTCTCTTGTAAAATGGGAAGATTAGACAAGATTACCTCTCATTTCTCTTCCATCTCTAAAATCATGATCCCATGACCTTGGACAAATCATTTAACCTCTATGAGCTCCAGTTTTCTCATCAATGAGCCAGTGATTTTATTCACATAGGAAACAATCCTTTTCTAGTGGAGTTTGGTACCTGTTCTTCAAGATCCAAAAACACTATCTGTAGCATTAACAGGCTGAGCGAATTACACAGGGTGACATCTTCAGTACAAATCACAGGTGCCTCTTAGATCCAAATTTTCCTGACTTCAAGGTGTGGTTTCTATCCATTATGCCATGGGGTTTCTCTTTCATGTGTTATTAGGAAACTGTTTTATAAACCTTAAAGGTCTAAAAATATGGTTTTATGAGTTAATAAAAATTAGAAAAAATCGAGACGAGCACTTTTAAACTCTTCATACGTGTTACTTAGAAATTTTAAATGAATACATACGCACACATGCACACACAATCCAAGAGAGAGGGTCAGGATTTACCCTTTTGATAGAATCAGACTGAAGACAATAAAAGGCTGACATTTGTGGCTTGTGGAAAGAACACTGGGCATAGTCGAAAGATATATGCTTTGACTCCAACTTATTGGTAGTTACACTACTGTAGGCAACACATTTAACTGCTTACATGTACTTCCTGCCTAAGGGGGTATTTCAGTGCTTACATTACATAAGTGAAAGAACTTTGTAACCATGAAATGTTACCTAAATATAAGTTGATTTTTGTCTGTTTCACACTTTCTAGTCAGTGATGTTCTAATCAGTTCCTCTAGGGACATTAGGAAGTCTCATTTTCTACTGACCTCACACTTTTGGGGTAAACACAACAAAGTCTTTGAGTTCAATTGGTTCCTCTATCTTTCCTCTGTCTTAGGAAGAATAGACACTCTCCATTTTTTCTTCTGCTCTTTCATGGAGTTGAATCTCTGTCCAACTCCAATTTATGTCCAACAAGAAGAGTTTTCAGCTGCAATCAACAATCTTTTTCTCCCCTAAATTTTTTCTCCATATAGGTCAAATTCCAGTTGGAGCATTTGCCAATAATCATTATACCTAAGGCAGTGTTGCCATGGTAACCTAGCCAGTCCCATTGAACCCTAAAATATTTTTGTCTTTGTATTTGGAATGTAAAAATAACTGTAATAAAAAACTGTTATTTAATTGAATCTTTATAACTACAAAATATTTTACATACGTTATCCCATTAGATCGTCACACATAAGTCTTAAAGTAGGGTAATGCAAGTATTACTATGTCCAATTTATGAATGAGGAAATTGAGCCTTGGAGAAGTTAAGTGGGTCTAAAGTCACACAGATAAGTGAGTGTGAGAGTAGGGCCTTGAATCCAATTATTCGGTGTCTGAATGCACCACTCTTCTCACTAAATGAATCATGCCCATGTAGAATCGTTGCTCTCTCCAGAGGATGTTATTTCCCTCTGTTGTATAAAATAGAAGGACATAAAACAACAATAAGTAGAAAACAATAATACAACTAGTTAACATGTGTATAGCACTGACTGTTGTCACACTATGAAAAATTTGGAACTTATTATTTCATTTGATCCTCACAATAAATCCCAGGAGATAGGTCCTACTATTATCCCCCTTTTACTGATGAGGAAACTGAGGCCGACAGAGACTAACTTGCCTAGAATCACATAGGTAGTAATTTTCTGAAGCCAAATTTGAACTCAGGTCTTCTTGACTCCAGACAACAGTGCTCTATCCCCAGTATGGTTTCTTGATTGCCTGACTGCCTCCTTGAACAGGAAATGGGGTCTTGAAGAGGCAAAGACAGGTCAAATAATAAAATCATATGTTTGTAACAGTCTACCCTACTAAACTTTTCGTTAAAGAGCAAATCTTCTAATCAGAGCACCTGGATCTGAATCCTGATTCTCCCATTCTCTTGCTATGTTATCATGGGCAAGTGACATAACAGAGGTTAAGAGATTTAAATAGTTTAAATAAATTAATATATTTATAAATAAGTATAATATAATAAACAGAATTACATTCAAAATTGTAAAAAGTTAAGACAGAGCTAAGTCCCCATTTTCTCATCTGTATCATAGAGATAATAATACTTTCAATATACTTCACAGGGATGTTATAATTAGGTACTTGGAAAGTGTAAGATATTATGTAAATATTGAATCATCACTGTCTTCATTGTTATTACTTTCTGTCCTCATGTAAGATTTGTTTAAAACACTCTATATCATCCTTAGGGAGTCTCTGGCACTAAAACTCCTCTAGATTTTTGAAAATCCTCCCCAGTGCAAGATGACTTTAGCTGTCAAAGCACAGATCTCCAGAGGGTCTGTTGGTCACTATGATCTCATATCATCATGGACTTAAGTAATGTCTAATTTTCAAGGGAATATATCGGTCTATATCTATGTCCCTGAGAATAATAAGATTACAGGCAGTGGAGAAGTTGAAAAAAAAAAGAGAAGATACCCCATACACCATCCTGAAGAATGCTGCTCTCCAAGGATCATCTTTTTGACTAGTAAGTAAAAATCCTGTGAAGAAAAGGAAAAGGAAAAATATTGATGCAATCCCTAAAATGAGACAATGAAGGGCACAGAAATATTTCTTTTTCCAAAAGTTATTTCCTCCTTTAGTCTTTTTAATTCCATATTCATTTTTTCTATATTTTTTCTGTTGCAATTACCTCACACTTTAAAATGATCTTGGAATCGCTTTGCCTTTGATTGTAGAGTTAAATCAAGAGTCTTTGTCAATTGTGTGAATGGATTGCCACTTGGAAAAAAAAAAAGAACCCATGGTATTAATTGTGGTCACTAAACTGAGAAGTATTAGCGTTGAAGTCATGGAATCGTCTAGGTTTAGAGGTGGAAGGGACCTTGGAGATCATCTTATCCAAACCCTTAATTTCATGTTGGAAGAAATAATTGAGGCTCACAGAGGCGAAAGAGCTTGCCAATACCAAAGTACTTGACACAATGGCACAATCAGGGGCGGATTGAAGGTCTCCTGACTATCATGCCAGTGTCTTGTAATAGTTTTCTTTTTATTAGAACAATTTCTTCAATTATTTCTTAGTCTTAAACTTAACACAAACGAAACACCAAGATAATAGCAATCTATCTGTATGCCAACTCAAATATAGTTAATAACCAGGTCAAGTAATAAATAAGTATAAATGTCATTTTTGGGGCTTTTCTTATGAGCAAAGCAGTGTCCCTGCATGACTCCTCCCCTTGAGAACCTTTCATTGTTTTTAAAAACATTATTTAGAGTTTTTGTAAAAATTATTTTATTTTCAAATCATAGAAGAAAACATTTTATGATATATCACAGTAAATAAGATGATTGCACATGAACCTGTAAATCTATTACATACAACTTGCTATGCCCTCTAAATATACAACAAAGTTATCATGCAGATTTCTTTTTTTTCACTTTTGCTCTCCCACTCCTGTACCCAGAGATGGATGAAATTAGGCGTAAATAGGCGTATATTTAAAACTGTTTATGCATACTTCTATTTATCAGTTATTTCTCTGGGTGCAGACAGTGTCTTTCTTCACATGCTCTTTATTTTTAATTTGTGTGTTTAGACTATAAAAATGCTCAGTCACTTAGAAAGCGAAAAACAAAGTAGATAAATCATCTATCTTCCCAATTCACTGTTAGTATTCTTCATATGAGAATTCAACATTCCTGACCTTCAAAGGAATCTTCCAGAGTAAAACTCACAAAATTAATATATACTTAATAGATGTTTGTTGATTAATTGAATAAGAAAGCAAAATTATTGTTACTGTTTTTATACAGATAATGATTGCAATGGATCTTTTACAACCCTATGTGTTATGCCTTAGATATAGATTTGCTATTGGTTGAATTTTTCCTTTCTGCCAGGGAAGAAAGGACTGTAATTAAAATATTTACCTAAAAAAAACTTTCCCTTCAAGTAATTACTATTTTGACATTTGGAAGTCTTACATATTCTTCTTTTAGGTAAACTGTTGGGTTCCTCAAGGTCACATTTATTTCTTTTTAAAATTTTATTGATCTTTGCTTTTAAATTACCTTAATTGCCTAAAATAACTCTTCCTTTTCTCATCCATAGAGCAATCGTTTGTAAAAAAGAATAAAAAAAAGAAAAACTAACACATCAACTTTGTGGCCCAGTATATGCAATATTCCACATTCAGGGGCATATGTCTAAAGCAAAGGTTCTAGTCTCTGTTGTGTCATGGACCCCTTTGTCAGTCTGATGATGCCTATAGATCCCTTCTCAAAATTTTTTTTTAAATAATTGAAGAAGTTTCTCTTACAGGTTATTGAATATGTACATATATATACAGATATATATATGTATATGTATAAAATACATATATAATATATATGTATATGTATATATGATATATACATATACCATATAAATTTAAATTTATGGACTCCTTAAATCTGTCCAGGGACCTGGATAGGCTGTAGACATACAGTTAAAAAAGTCTTCTTAAAAGCTGCGTTTTGCCACAGCTCTGCAAATTAATATGTATACACTGTCAAGTAAAACCAGGATAAGAGAAGGAGCTCTTTTCAACAACCTATCATCTTGCTCTTTGGGCTGCTAAAAGAAATAATGGCTGGAAATACTTGATCTGGGTAACCACCGTGCTTTTCGTGTTGTGCTTTTCATGTTGTTACTATAAATCTCATATGTCTAGGCTCAGAAACAACATAACCAAAAGCAGGGATAAAGGCTCTCCTCACCCTTCCTTCCACTGAGTATCCTATATCCCCCAAATTTACCTCTTTCAGAGCTTCCTCTAGGTACCCATTCCAAAATGCCCAAGATCCCCATGAAGCACCACACTCAGACTTGTTCGTCCTTCTTTTGTTATCAACTCATGGTACCCTGCTTTTTCCTTGCCCTCAAAGCTAGTTACTTCCATGTTCTCTCTCTGGTCAAATTTTCTTGTCTTCTGATGGTATGATAGGTTAGCCTTAGGTTAGGTGAAGTACTCTGTGCCTTATAGCAGATGATTGGTTACTCTAGTAAAAGAACCCTTCCTAATGTGTGAAGTAATGAATTTAAATGACTTATTCGTGGTCACATAGGTAGTAAACACATCAGAGACAATGAGGAACAAGAAGGCAAAAATTTTAAGTGAATTACCAAGGATCCTATGGCTATTAATGGCAGAGTTGGGAATAAAATCATCATCATCACTCTTACAATATTTTTCTACGAGCCAACACTGATTCTATTTTTTAATTGGTTAACCATCATAAGGCAAAAGCTCTGATACTGTGAACATAATTATTTATCAGACAATTTCCAAATCCTTGGAATTGAATAAGGCATCATTAACATTCCATCAGTGCTGAAACCTAGAGTGAGATCATTTCAGAAATGGAAATTCTATTCCATAAAGTGTTATCATCAAGGAAAAGAGAGGTCAGCAAGGTATATCAAAGCTCATTGTGCAGTTGTAAGGAAGGCTAGGAAGAGGGATGGAAGGAAAGACTAAAGTCAATTTTGGTCATGGGAAACAGTGGAGCCACACCACAAGTAGCATAAAGAGGTTAATAAGGAAGAGTTATTCATTAATGAATGGGAAAAAAAGGAAGACAATAACTGAATCATAGTATCACTAAAAGGACTTCAGAAGTTATCTACTTCTCCCCACACCCGAACAGAAGTCTCTCCCCCTGCAACGTCACCGAACAAATAGTCATTATACCTCCACCTGAACATCTCTAGTTATTGGGAACTGATTACTGTTGGAAGCAGCCCACTCCATTTAAAAAAAAATATTTTTTCCCTTTACTTTGAGCTGAAATCTTTCTCTCTGTATCTCTACAACTCTCACTCACTCTTTCTAATTCTAGTTTTGGGTGTCAAGCGAAGCAAGTTAAAGTCTTCTTTCATATGAGAGGTTTTTTTAAATAATTAAAGACGGCTGTCATGAATATCCTTTTTCCACTCTGCCAAGTGTTCTCTTTCTTAATCTAAGTCTCCCAGGTTCCTTCAATCAACGCATAAAATGCATAATATTCGGTTCTTTTTTCTTACTATCCTGGCTTTTCTCCTCTAGATATGTCCTAGTTTGTCGATGCTCTTTCTAAAATATGGTGGCCATAACTAAGCCAATGACATAAAAGATTCAGAGTAGGAAAACAATATTAGAGTGATCAAATCTCTTTCCTGGCCCTGGGCACTATGACACCATTAATGAAAGAGTTTAGAATGTCTTAGATTATTCCCCCTCTCCAATGTAACATTTTTGACTCATAATATACCAGCCATTGAAAACTTTAGATCTGTTTTTCCACAGGGGAAAAAAAAAAACACCACTCTTTCTTCTCCTGCATTTTCACCTGAATTTAAGGAAGGCTCTGATCTTCTGGATCTGGTGGAATAAATAGTGATATTTGAAAAGTAAAGGAAAGGTGCTATTAAAATAGTCTTATTCCATCCCCACTTACTCCCATCTCCACCATGGTGAATGCAAGTTCAATATTAGACAAGAAGTGATTATGAAATGTTAATATAAGTTTATTGTCCCAGAATCCTAGCTGAAGGTGTATTGAAAATGCAATTTATGATGGTGGAGAGGCTCTCGTAGTGTCTGGAAGATCAGAATTCTCCTGAAGAGGCTAGACTCTGATGGGGTGCCATAGTTTTGGCTTTGAGTAGCTGAGAACAGGAGAAGCTCAATGTGCCTCTGAGGTGAGAGAGTTTTCCTAAGATAGGGGGAAAAGCTACTGAAAAAGAAGATTGGAGGACATCAAATAATTTGAGATTGAGTAGGAACCCCAAAAATGCCAAGATGTGATCTATTTTGAATTTGCTTTGCCAGACACCTCAGGCAAAATAGTACTGAGGATATGTTAAAATAAAAAGAAGAGATGTGTATATATGTCCAAGCGAAGATTGGTGTGGTACAGGAGGAGGTTAAGAGGAAAGGTGATAAAGGAAGGGAAGGTAGCTGTTATAGTCCAAAAGTAGCCATCTGTCTAATATTTAGGTAGTGAACTCCAGAAGGTTCTTGTCTCCATCTTGAAGTAAAGAATAAAGAAAACTTAGGCAGGGCAAAGCTCTATTTTGGAATTTTTCAACTAAAGGGAAGATATAAATTTATTTGATATAATTTAAGAAGATAGGGACTGTACTAGTTTCAAAGCACTCATGCTTACTCTAATCATAATCATAAAATTATGATCGAAATGCTTGAGACAATTTAAGTCATTTCTCTCAGGCAGCTCTTTGGATACTTCAATATAGTTATTATATCTACCCTCAGCTTCCCATATCTTCAAGGCTAACCACGGTCAAGTTTTTTTTTACTCATTTTTCTACTACATGGATTCAAGTTCTGAAAATTCTCTAGCTAGTAAATATAGTTTTTCAAAAATGGTGCTTACAACTGGCACACAAAGTTCCAGACATTGTTTGGGGTATAGTAAAAAGAGGATGTATATATCACTCGTAATTTTTATACTTCTTGAATTCTAGGTCAAATACGTTCAGTATTTATATTATTGGCACAAGTATTGTGGAAGTCTGTGTGTGAGTGTGTGTGTGTGTGTGTGTGTCTGTATGAAGGACTATCATAAATAAGAAAGCTTTTACTTATTTTGTTTGTCCCCCAAAAGGTATAATTTGGAGGAATGAGTGCAAATTCTAAGGGGACTTATTTCTGTTCAACTTAAAGAAAAACTTCCTTCAAATGAGTACTGTTGAAAAGTAATATTTCTAGAGACAGTAAATCTAGAAGTTTGTTTAATAATTGTCACCTAGCCTAAGTCAAAATTTCCTACAGGACAGAATTCCTATTTTCTTTTACTATATCATTATCCAGCTGTATTATATGTGTGTAACCAAAAAAGAAATCAATGTTTCAGTTATCATGTCACATTATTGACTAATCTTGACTATTCTGTCAACCAAAACCCCATGGCCTTTTTCACATTACCAACTTTCTCATCTATCTACTATCATTTTTAGTTGAATTTTTGAGCCTAAGTATTATATAAGCATTTCTATTATATTTCATGTTAATAGATATGGTCCATAATTACCTCCCTTTCCCTCTCCAACCTTTCAAAAAAGTCGTTTGGTCAACAAGTGATTTGGTACTCTTTTCTACCTTTATGTCATATGAAAATTTGATAAGCCCACAACTTTTTAACTCTAAAGATTAGACTCAATATGCAAAATGATTAGTACACTCTTAGTTGGAGCTAAAACTATTTATTCAAATAGCTGGGGGGAATGGAGTTGGCAAAAAGATAGGAGACAAGTAGTTTGTGAAAGGTATAATGGCTATACTTTTCTGTGGTAGACATTAGGGTAGTTGTTAAAGGTGTTAGACTGTTTGAAAAAAATAGGAAGATAGGGTGGATAAAGAAAGAAAGTTTTAGGTGGAAACAACTATGAACTTAGTACGCAATTTGTTAGGGAGGAAGTCGAGCAAGTTAATTGTTCATCTATGAACTATATGAACAAGTTAATAGTTCATAGATGACAGAAACATGCATTTCTACAGAAAAGAAAGTAAAAGTGGCACAAAGGCTGGTAACATGTCAGGAATCAGGAAACAGAGGAGGCAAATCTTCCCCATCTGGTATTTAACACTCAGGAGAGGCATGTTAAGGCCATTGAATTTTTTTCCTAGATTTATTAATTTATTTGTTTTCAGTTTCAGCAATCACTTGTATAAGTTCAAATTTCTCCTCCTTCTTCCCCCACCCTCCAAGATGGTATACTGTTTTATATGGGCTCTACACATACATTCCTATTAGACAAATTTTCCCATTACTCATGTTGTATAGAAGAATTAGATGAATGGGAGGAACCATGAGAAAAACAAAACAAAACATAACAAAGGAGAAAATAGCCCACTTTATTCTATATTCTGACTCAATATTTCTTTCTCTGGAAGTGGATGGCGTTTTCACCACGATTACTTTGGAAATATTTTAAGTCCTTGCATTGCTATGAAAGTCTAAATCTATCTAAAACAGTCTTCTCACGCTATGGTTGTTACTGTGTATAATGTTCTTCTAGCTCTGCTCACTTTACTCAGCATCAGGTAATATAAATCTTTTCAGATTTTACTGAAGTCAGTCTGTTCATCATTTCTTAGAGCACAGTAGGGTTCAATTACATTCATATGACACAACTTATTCAGCCATTCCCCAGTTCATGGCCAGTGTCTCAATTTCCAGTTCTTGGCCACCACAAAAAGAGCTGTTGTAAATATTTTTGTACGTGTAGGTCCTTTTCCAATTTTTATGAACACTTTCAGATACTGCTTTAGAAGCAGTATTGCTTGATTAAGGGTATTCACATTTTTATAGCCCTTTGTGCATAGTTCCAAATTGCTCTCCAGAATGGTTGGATCAATTCACAGCTTCAACAACAATGAATTAGTGTTCCAAGTCTCCCATATCTTCTCCAACATTTATCATTTTTCTGTTTCATCATGTTAGTCAATCTGATAGGTATGATATGGTACCTCAGATTTGTTTTGATTTGCATCTCTTTAATCAATAGTGATTTAGAGGCTTTTTTCATGTGACTATAGATAGTGTTAATTTCTTCCTCTGAAAACAGCTTGTTCATATCCTTTGACCATTTATCACTTGGGGGGTGAAGGCCATTCAATGTTAAGGGAAGGGACTGATAATTTAGTCAAGAAAGTGTGTAATTTAGGTGGCCATAACTGTGATGAGGAGAATGAAGCTTAGTCCACAGGAGAATGAAACATATTTTGCCATAGAGAACGAAGCCTCAGCCACCCCAGTCCAAAGAGTACAGCCACTAAATTTGGGGAGGAGAAATTCATAAACGGACATTGGTATGTTATTGAGTATCACAATATAATTGGGTCACACATCATGAACAGGTAGAATTCCAATAGGTTGGTGATCTCAGGAGACAACTAACGAGCGGAGAAGATTGTTAGAAGTGAAAATATTATCATATGTGATTGTACAAGAGAAGATTCAGTGATAATACTTAGTTTACCTACAATGTCTCGTATTACCTCCATGCATTCATCCTTCAAGACTAACTCACATTATGTCCTCCATGAAGTTTTCCCTGAGCCCAGCATCTAAAAATGATCCTTCCTTTCTCAGAATTCTCTTTTATGTATGGATATTTTGTTAGTAGTCTTATCTTCTTGACTACATTATAAGCTCATTGAAGTAAGAAACCACGTCTTTTCTCACTTTGAAACTCCTTCAGGTCATAATAGAATGTATTGCACTTTGTAGATAATTAAGCAATGTGTGACAAAATGAAATTTTCCTGAGTAGCTCCAATAGATCACTTAAGATATTCCTTCACATGGAATAAGGTTGTATTATGAGAAATGACAAGTAGGATGACTTGAGATAAACCTTGAAAGACTTATGAACTGCTACAAAATGAAGTGAGCAGAATCAGAAGAACACTGTACACAGTAACTGCAATAATGTAAGCAGGATGAGCTGTGAAAGACTTAGTTAGCTACTCTCATCAAGAAAATGATCCAAGATAATTACAAAGGACCCATAATAAAACATTCGGTCTACCTCCAAAGTGAGAATTGATAAAATTTGAGTGCAGATTAAAGCATACCTTTTAAAAAAAATTCTTTATTTTTCTTTTTATGTATGTTTTCTTTTGCAACATGGCTAATATGGAAATATGTTTTGCATTACTTCACATGTAAAGTTGATTGAATATTGTTTACTTTATTAAGGTTTGGGGGAGTTATGGGAGGGAGAAAAATTGGAATTCCACATTTTTCAAAGTGAATGTTAAAAGTTTTTACATGGAATTGGGAAATATCTAACAAAATAAAAATTCATTTAATTTTTAAAAATTATTCCTTTACAAAAAATTGGAAGCTATTACAGTTAGGTTGTATGGCATGCTTCCTAATCCTATGGCATTCATGAAGAGGCCTCGACATTCTAATTGATTCTTGATTGTCACCACAGACTTTGAACTCTTCTATTTTGAGAATATATTGTAACTTTTACGGGTGGGTCATCCTTCCTCAGGAATGCCATGGAGAGAATTAATGTTCTTTGTTTTTATAATCAAGGGAGAGTTTCAGGACTTCTCAGCAGTAAGAAAAATAGTTTAAAACCTGCCTCAATCCCATTCCATTACTTAATCTCTATCATTTCTCTTACTTCCAGATAACTGAAAAACATTTCTTTCAACCCAAGTCAATGAACGACACAAATCATTCCCGAGTGTCTGAGTTCATTTTGCTGGGACTCTCTGATGCCCCAGAACTCCAACCTATCTTCTTCATTGTGTTTTCATTGCTCTACATTGCTATTGTGATGGGAAACTTCCTTATCATCCTTACTGTGACATCAGACCCACGGCTTCACTCACCCATGTACTTTTTACTTGCAAACCTCTCTTTTATAGATGTCTGTGTGGCCTCTTTTGCCACCCCTAAAATGATTGCAGACTTCCTTGTTGAGCAAAAGACTATCTCCTTTGAGGCTTGTATGGCTCAGATTTTCTTTGTACATCTTTTTGCTGGAGGTGAGATGGTACTTCTTGTGTCCATGGCCTATGATCGCTATGTTGCCATATGTAAACCTCTCCACTACATGACCATCATGAGTCGGCGTGTCTGTATCATTCTGGTCATCATCCCTTGGTCTGTTGGCTTCATACATACAACTAGCCAAATGGTATTTACAGTCAATTTGCCCTTCTGTGGTCCCAACAAGGTGGACAGCTTTTTCTGTGACCTCCCTCTGGTGACCAAACTTGCCTGTATAGACACCTACGTTGTCAGCTTACTAATCGTGGCAGACAGCGGCTTTCTCTCCATGAGCTCCTTTCTTCTCCTTGTTGTTTCATATACAGTCATACTCATCACAGTTCGCAATCGCTCATCAGCTAGTATGGCAAAGGCACGTTCCACACTGACTGCCCATATCACTGTGGTCATACTATTCTTTGGGCCATGCATCTTCATCTATGTATGGCCATTCAGTGGCTACTCAGTGGACAAAGTTCTTGCAGTATTTTATACGATCTTCACTCCCATATTAAACCCAGTTATTTACACCCTGAGGAACAAGGAGGTAAAATCAGCCATGTCCAAATTGAGGAGTCGATATCTAAAATCTGGCCAAGTGTCAGCTATAATAAGAAATTTACTATTCTTGGAACCCAAGTAGCCTTCCCACCCTAACCTAAGACTTTCTAACCTCTTTTCTCTCTAGTGAGATAGAAGACCATTGTAATATTAATGCCAAACTCTTGAACTACTTGTGTCAAAAGGTGAGAACAGAGAAACAGTTGCAAGACTTGTTAAAACAGTGTGATGTGGTGGTGACAAATGAAGACAGTGTAATCAAGACAGCAGTTGACATTTTCTTCCCTCTCTCTTACATGTTCTTTTAAATTTTCTCATGAAAAGTCAAATTTTACCATGGAGTCTGTTTGAAAGGCATATAAATTTGTTAGTCTTAAGTAAAGGGTAAAATAGTTTTCCATGGAGGGAATCTGTATTAAAATAAGTATATGAAACTAATAGGTAGATGCGTGGTATAGTGGGGGGAATGGTAACTCGGGGGCCAGATGATCTTTGTTCAAGGGGCTATTTGGTGTAATGGAAATATCCTTCGTTTTTACCATTATAAAGTCAAGGTTTGAGTACTGCATCTGATATTTGATAGCTTTGTCATATGGGGTAAATCTTCCTGTTTCTTGGCATCAGTTTTAGGAGGACACTAAACTAGATGATCTCCATCTTGCATCTTTAAATCCTAAAGTTGAATTCCTATTTCATCTCTGCCATTTACTAGGGGCATAATTTAACTTACGTGAGTCTTAGCTTTGTAGTCTATAAAAAAGTGATAATAATATTCTGCTCTCTGGCCTGGATGGGTTTGGTCTTACTTGAACACTTTCCTGAAATGCTACACTGATTACAGATATATCTGATAAAAGAAAAAAAAAACCGAGATCCTATACATTTCTACTTTCATCAGTTGTCTGCTCTGTCTATGTCTGATTACATCAGTCTTCTACAGAAACAAACAAACAAACAAACAAACAAACATTTATCCACTAATTATTGTCTGAAGAATAAAATATGAACTACTTACCCTGGCATTCAAGACTATTCATAATCTGACTACAACTTACCTTTCCAGCTGCATTTCTCACTACACCCTTTCATCATTCTACATTCCAACAGCAACAGATAACTTTTTGTTATCTCTTATGATCTTAACCTCTCTCAGCTCCTTGCTCTCTGTCTAGAGACAGGCAAGTATTCTGCTGGACAGAGTGCTGGACTTGCAGTCAGAAAACTGAATTCATATCTGGCCTTAGATAATTCCTAGGTCTTTGACCCTCTGCAAGCCACTTAACTTTAACCTGACTCAATTTCCTCAAATGGAAAATGGAGATGATAATAGCATCCATCTCCCAGCGTTGTTGCAAGGCATTTATAAAGCACTTGCCAGATAGCAGATGCTTAATGCATGTTTGTCTGATCTGATTCTTCCCCCTCCCGCCCTTATGGTTGGAATTTCAGTAGAGCATTAGCTATGAGAAGGTAGGAATTCTTCATTTTTGTCTTTGGATCCCTAGCACATAGCCCAGGACCAAAAATTGTGCAGATATTTAATAAATGTTTGTGAATTAAATTGAATTCTTCACTCTCCATTTCTATCACTTGAAATTTCTTCCCTTTTTTTTTAAAATCCAACAAAATTGCTATATTCCCCCTGAAGCCTTCTTTATTGCTTGAACTGAAGTTGATTTTTCCTTTTTTAAACTTTATATAGCACTCTATACATTCTTCTTTGCAGGACTTACCCCACTTCCATCCTTACATCTACTAGATTATATGTTCCTTGAGGATAGGGCCTTGTTCCTTCTTCTGTCCATTTTGATCTTTTTTATACCTAATGCAGTGAAAAGAACTTGAGTCTGAGGATCAAAGTTAAAGTCTCATGTTTAATGTGTACTACTTAGGGACTTTGACCAAATCATTAAGTGATTTGACAAATTTGATAATTAATTTGAGCAAATCTCAAGACCTCAATTTGGTCATCTTGAGAGCAAGAAAGCATCTAAAGTTCTGTCCAAATTCAGAGCTGTGTGTAAAAACCAAAGATCCTATAGTCTTTGCATGCACTAGTCACTTAGTAAATCCTTGTTGAACTGGAATTAATTAAAGCCATCCATTCCACAATTTGAAATAAAGAATAAGGTATAAAGTCTATGCCTCAAGAGAGGTAACTTAAAATCTTCATGGTGAAGTCCAAATAAGGTCCTTCCTTAGAGCACCTTATCACAAAAGAGAATGGTGGAAGAGGTAATGAATTCTTAAAATGGGGGTGGAAGAATTAGGCCAGAATGGAGGAAGAAGTATCGAAAGGAGTTCGTGGGGAAAGAGAAGACAAACATTATTTTCTTCATAGTGTAATCCAGGGCTAGCACTGACCCTTGGCAGTTTTCAATGACTGAAGTGCAGAACTGAAATTAGTTATGATATTTCAGCCACTTTATCTGGATTACTACTTGTCAAATCTCCAGAGCAACTCCATTATTAAAATGACCCAGAAAGATCCTGAGTTACATTGGAATACTTTGGCTATGCAAGAATAGTTTAGATGTTTCCAGTTAAAAAAACAAAAGGAGGGAACTCTCCATGTGTATTTGTGAGTGTGTGTGTGTGTGTGTGTGTGTGTGTGTGTGTGTGTTCGATATGCCAGAGAATGAGCACGATGAAGTTGTTTTCAAGACACAGAGAATTTTAGGGGATTTGAAATGAATGAACTACAAGGTCGATTTTAAAATTTCTCAGTTCTCTGATTTTCCTACTTAAGTGAGGTCTGACACTGATATTAATCTGTTTGATTTAAACCCAATACAGCCTAAAGCATTGAAATACTCCTTGGTGTTGGTTGTCATCAAGTAACACACTTGCACACCTACGATAATGGCATCCATGAACTGTTCATTTCCTAAACCATTCTTCCCAATGAGAAAGTGAAACAAGTCAGCTTTATTTACTCAGTCCATTTTTTGTTTTGCAGCAGTTCATCCCTTGTTTCAAGAAGGACCAATGGCATTACAAGGTAATGTCTTGGCCCACAAGTGAAATGGGTTTAAGTGAAGTAGAACTGCACAAAGTCTCACCCTCTCTTCCAAAGTCATCAAAGGCCAGGGAAAGAAAAAAAATCAAGTTGACTGGCAATGAGCCAGGATACAGGGGATGATTATGGTACCTTTGATGTCTGACCAAACTCTAAGCACTCTAGAGCACCTGCTTCACTTCATGGCCTTTGGAACAAATTGTTCTTGTCCCCTCCCCCCCACCCCATTCTTCCAGGGGAAGTCTTCACGTGTTTGGAGTAGACATTCGTTTACTCACCAACAGGTTTGAGACCTGTTAGTTAGCCTCAACCAGATTTAGTCTGTATGCAGGGATAGGTTTAAAAGGGTGTGGCTGTACTTGTTACAGTTTCATGGAGCAGCAGGAGAGAGTTGAGTGACATGCAAACACCAAGAGTGGGTGAACAGCCCTGGCTAGGGCTTTTCAAGCCTTCACATCAGAGGGGCTGGTCCTCCCTGAACATACAGAATCAGAGACAAAGGAAATATAGAGAAAAGTCATTCCAACAAAATATTCTGTTACCAACATTTTTCTTTGTGATAAGTATGCCAATGTGCTTGTCTGCCTTTATAGGAGAGGATGTATCAAAGAGAAAATGAGAAATAACACATTGCTGTATCATCTATCTGCATCAGCAAGGACCTGACATACAAAGGAGGGCCTGATGTATAGGTTCTTAGATTTACTTTTCTAAAGGAAAGCAACTTTTGACAACAATCTACTTAACCAAGTACATATATCACTCACATAGTTCAGGGGAAAAATTGAACTTCTGAGGAAATACAAAGAACTGATAATCAACAGACAGGGTTTCCAATTGTCTGACCATACATACGTACATCACAGAACAACAGACAGATCCAACTGTCTGACCATACATACATAGTTACCAGAGAGACAGAAGCACCAACATCTAGGTTTTCAAAGCTGGATGACTCCTTACTGCCCAGAGTCTCATCTGGCCAAACAAACACTTCCAATGAGTAAGCCTCAAAATAAAACTTCACCTCAGAATATATATACACTTTTCAGAGTCAGAGGGCATCACAACCCTTGAGAACTAAAGCATTAGAAATTAATAAAAGGTGTGGGTCAGCCCTAATCAAGCTTTCCTTAATGGGCAAGCCCATTAATGAGTGTGGAAGATCTTTAACTCTCTGCTTAACATTACACCATCCAACATTTTATCATCTTTTTCCAAGTATACTTTTATAGACCTCATCAAATTCTTTTAGAGAGTAAGACTTCTGTCCTAATCTAACAAGTTAGTAACCCTGTAAGAAAAGGAATTAAGCTAACGTGATCTATGCTTGATGAAGGTAGAAAAAGTTCTTAGGGATCATCATTTCAATTTGAAGGTGTTCACTAATTGCTTTGGATAGTGAGAGAGGATCAGGTTCTGGGCCCAGAAACCTCTCCATGTTACATCTTGAAATCACAGAATGCTGGAAATGGAGAAAACCCAACAAGAAGATGGAATTACATAATGTGATGCTTCCCAAACTGTGCCCTTTCAACTCAGGGTTAAGGGAGCAGTAGCTTATCACAGAAACTTCCAAATCCATTTGTAAAACAAGGACTTTTTGAACTTTTGACCTTTATTTAGATACTATGAAATATGCAGTGATCTAGTCTAATAAATTGCTAAACTTTCTGTAAATTTATTAAAGAACACCTCTCATACACATTTTTATTACTATTCAAATGTCCAGAGGTTTTGTTGATTTATAAAACACCAATTCATTTAAATATTAAATTAATATTAATATCAGTATAAATACACAAATACATATTTTTCTCTTTTTTTAAATTTATTTTTAGTGCTCTATAATCACTACCATAAAACTTAGATTATTTTCCCCCAACCTATGCCCCACCACCCCCCTCCCTCCCCAAGACAATGTACAATTCTATATAGGAGCTACACATACATTCTTATTGAATAAATTGTCACTATAGTCATGCTGTGTAGAAGAACTAAAATAAATGGGAGAAATCATATAACAAATCAAAACACAACACAGACACACACACACACACACACACACACATGATCTGCTACATTCTGCGACTGAATTCCATAGTTCTTTCTCTGAATGTGGAAAGAATTTTGCCTTAGAAGACCACTAGGAATTTTTTTTTATGTCCTTCAATTGTTATGAAGATCCACTCTCCCACACTGTGGTCGTTGCTGTGCACAAAGTAATAGTATTCCATTACATTCATATACCATAATTTATTCAGCCATTCCTCAATTGATGGGCATCCCCTTGATTTCCAGGTTTTGGCAGCTACAAAGAGTGCTGCTATAAATATTTTTGTACATGTGTTATCCTTTCCCATTTTCACCATCTCTTAAGAATACAGTCCTAGAAGTAATATTGCTGGGTCAAAAGGTATGCACACTTTTATAGCACTTTGGGCATAGTTCCAAACTACTCCCCAGAATGGTTGGATGAACTCACAGCTCCATCAACAATGAATTAGTGTTCCAACTCTCCCACATCCTTTCCAGCATTTATCATTTTTCTGTTCTGTTGTTTGCCAATCTAATAGCTGCAATGTGGTACCTCAGAGTTGTTTTGATTTGCATCTCTCTAATCAAAAGTGAGTTAGAGCATTTTTTCATATGATTATAGTCATCTTTAATTTCTTCCTCTGAAAATTGTTTGTTCATATTCTTTGACCATTTATCAATTGGGGAATGACTTGTATTGTTGTACATTTGACTCAGTTCTCTATATATGCTAGAAATGAGGCCTTTATCCCCTGAGATTAGGTGTAAAAATTCTTTCCCAAAATGCTACATCCCTCCGAATTTTGGTTGCATTTGGTTTGGTTATGCAAGACACTATTCAGTTTAATGTAATCAAAATTATCCATCTTGCACTTCATAATGCTTTCTATCTCTTCTTTAATCAAAAATTATTCTCTTCTTCATAAATCTGATAAGTAGACTATTCCTTGCTCCTCCAATTTGTCCATGGTATCAATCTTTATACTTAGATCATGTACCCATTTGGACTGTATTCTTGTGTGCCATGTCAGAAATAGGTCTATGCCTAGTTTCCACCACACTGTTATCCAGTTTTCCCAGCATTTTTTGTCAAACAGAAGCTGGAGTCCTTGGGTTTATTAAACAGGAGATGGCTATATTCCGTGCCTACCATTTCTTGAGTACCTAGCCTATTCCACTTGTCTACCCTTCTGTTTCTTAGCCAGTACAAAGTGGTTTTGATAATTGCTGCTTTATAAAACAATTTGAGGTCTGGTAGCACTAGGTCACCTTCCCTAGGATTTCTTTTCATTAGTCCATTTCATATTCTGGACCTTTTGTTCTTCTAGATGAATTTTGATATTTTTTTATCCAGCTCTAGAAAATAATTATCTGATAGTTTAATTGGTATGGCACTAAATAAGTAAATTAATTTAGGTAGAGTTGTCATTTTTGTTATATTGGCTCAACCTACCCATGAGAAACTGATCTTTTCCCACTTACTTGGATCTGGCTTTATTTGTGCAAAAAGATACACAAATATATTTAAATATGTAGATACTATAAATTATATGTTTATATATGATGCCCAAAGGGAGGTGTTTTATTTGAGTTTGACACCATATTTAAGAAAGTGAGGAGAAAATGTTATTCAGATTAAAATAATTCAGATTGAAATTAAAAGTGTGGGGCAGAGCCAAGACCTTATAGTAGAAAGATGCACACACACTAGCTTTTCCCCCACAGCCCATAAAATAATGAGAAAGAAAGACTCTCAACAAATTCTAGAGCAGCAGAAGCCACAGAACAACTGAGTGGAGGAGATATCCAGTGCAGGGTGACTTGAAAGGCTGACAGGAAAGGTCTGTGGCACAGGACGTGGAGTGGAGCCAAGCCCAGCTGTGGCCACGTGGCACAGCACAAGGAGGAGGAACCAAGCAGGCCTCAGGGGCAGAATCCCCAGCAGCAGTAGCAGTGTTTTGCAGATTCCTCAACCCACAAGTGCCAAAGTTCGGTGAGAGGGTTTTGTTCAGCTGCCCAAGAAGGTAGCAGGATCTTCCCATAGCTCCAGCCTCAGGAGGTAGCAGAGGCCCCATCAGACAGCATCAGCTCCCACAGCAACCCCCATAGTAGCCCTTATCCATTCTTGGATCGCAAAACCCCAGGGGGCACTGGGAAGCTGATCCTTACCTCAGTCCTGGGTGGAGGCCCTGCCCTCACCTAATGACCCTGGAAGAACTGAGCAGCTAATCTTAATCTCACCCTTAATGGCAGCCGTGCCCCTGCTGAAAGCACCTGGGGGGCTTGAGCAGCTTATCTGAATCTCAGCTCCCAATGGTGGCTTGGTGGAACTGGAGGCCAGGTGGTTGTGGAGAGGAAACCCTACTACTCGAGATTCTGGGCACAAAAGTTTCTGGTTTATCCCAGATCAGTGGATACACTTGATTGTGCCACCTTGGAGGAACTGAGATCTTACAGATCTCCAAGAGTATACCTTACTCTTGGCAAAGAACTCAAAAGTCAAGTAACTGGTTGGGAAAATGCCCATAAAAGGGGAAAAATATAAGACTACAGAAAGTTACTTTCTTGGTGAACAGATATCTTCTCCCACCCTTTCAGATGAGGAAGAACAATGCTTACCATCAGGGAAAAACATAAAAGTCAAGGTTTCTGTATCCCAAAAATCCAAAATAAATATCCAATGGTCTCGGGCCATGCAAAAACTCAAAAAGAATTTTGAAAATCAAGTAAGAGAGGTGGAGGAAAATTGGGAAGGGAAATGATAGAGAGGGAAGAAAATCATGAAAAGCAGTTCAACAACCTGATAAAAGAGAGCCAAAAAATGCTGAAAGAAAATAACACCTTTATAAATAGACTAATTTAATTAGCAAAAGAGGTTCAAAAAGTCCATGAGGAGAAGAATGCTTTTAAAAAGCAGAATTAGCCAAATGGAAAAGGAGGTCCAAAAGCTCACTGAAGAAAATAGTTCTTTAAAAATTAGAATGGAACAGATTGAGGCTAATGACTTCATGAGAAACCAAGAAATCACAAAACAAAACCAAAAGAATGAAAAAATGAAAAATAATGTGAAATATCTCATTGGAAAAGCAACTGACTTGGAAAATAAATTCAGGAGAGACAATTTAAAAATTATGGGACTACTGAAAGCCATGACCAAAAAGAGCCTAGACATCATCTTTCATGAAATTATCATGGAAAACTGCCCTGATAATCTAAAACAAGAGGGCAAAATAAATATTGAAAGAATCCACCCATCACTTCTTGAAAGAGATCCTAAAAGAGAAACTTCTAAGAACGTTGTAGCCAAATTCCAGAGTTCCCAGGTCAAGGAGAAAATGTTGCAAGCAGCTAGAAAGAAACAATTTGAGTATTGTGGAAATACAATTAGGATAACACAAGATCTAGCAGCTTCTACATTAAGGGATCTAAGGGCGTGGAATATGACATTCCAGAAGTCAAAGGAACTAGGACTAAAACCAAGAATCACCTACCCAGAAAAACTGAGTATAATACTTCAGGGAAAAAATGATCTTTCAATGAAATAGAGGACTTGCATGCATTCTTGATGAAAAGACCAGAGCTGAAAGGAAAATTTGACTTTAAAACACAAGAATCAAGAGAAACATGAAAAGGTAAACAGGAAAGAGAAATCATAAAGGACTTACTAAAGTTGAACTGTTCACATTCCTACATGGAAAGACAGTATTTGTAACTCTTTAAACTTTTGTCAGTATCTAGGTAGTTGGTGGGATTATACACCACACACACACACACACAGACACACACACACACACACACACACACAGAGAGAGAGAGAGAGAGAGAGAGAGAGAGCACAGGGTGAGTTGAGTAGGAAGGGAACATATCAAAAAAATGAAGAGATGAAAGAGTAATGTCTTGGGAGGAGAAAAGGAGAAATGAAATGGGGAAAATTATCTCTCATAAAAGAGGCTAGAAAAAGACTTTTCAACGGAGAGAAAAAGGGGGAGGTGAGAGGGAATACATGAAGGTTACTCTCATCACATTTGATTCAAGGAACGAATAAAGTGCACACTCATTTTGGTATGAAAATCTATCTCACAAAACAGAAAAGTCGGGGAGAAGGGGATAAGCAGGTTGGGTGGATGATGGAAAAGAGGGCAATGGGAGGAAGGAGCAATTAGAAGTCAACACTCTTGAGGAGGGACAAAATCAAAAGAGAGAATAGGAGAAATTGGGGCAGGATAGGATGGAGGGAAATATAGTTTATCTTACACAACATGACTATTATGGAAGTCATTTGCAAAACTACACAGATATGTCCTATATTGAATTGCTTGCCTTCCCAATGGGGATGTGTGGGGAGGGCAGAAGGAAGAGAAGTTGGAACTCAGAGTTTTAGGAACAACTGTTGAGTATTTTTCTTGCATACAACTGGGAAATAAGAAATACAGGTAATGGGGCATGTAAATTTATCTTGCCCTACAGGACGAAAGAGAATATGGGGAAAAGAAAAGGGAGGAATATTAGAAGGGAGGGCAGATTGGTGCTGGGGGTAATTAGAATGCTCAGTGTTGTAGGGTGGGGGGAGGGGAGAGATAGGGAGAAAATTTTGAACTCAGAACTTTGTGGAAATGAATGTCGAAATCTTTAAATAAATAAATATATTTTAAAAAAGCAAAAGAAAAAAGAAATTAAAAGTGTATTTTTTCAGGGAGCTGGTTGTTAAATATTTTTCAGCACACCCCGTACCCTCTGATCTCCTCCTTTCCTCATGTATACACCACTTACAATGAATTTCAGGTCCTAGTCAATAATATAAAAAGTACTGAGGAGTAATGGTGGGATGAAAGACTTTTCCAAATTATAGCCTCCAGTTGTCTAGTCTGCCTCTTGACATATCCAGTTGTATAGACTTGGCCAACTGGATTGTATCTTCATGCCTGGGTACTTTGTCCTTTTTTATGAGTTCAGATATGAACACAAATCCCATGACTCAGAAGAAGAACCAACAATGCAAACACTTATGAGTTTGTTTAATACAGGAGCATCTGATTTCTCTCCTAGAAAACTTACTTCATTCTTTTCTTAATTCTCTCTCTCTCTTTTATCGGTTTATCTCATTCTTTTTCTCTACTCTGAAGTCCATGCTTCCCTCAAGTTCTTTCTGTGATCCTCTTGTCTTTTCCCTTTCCATTCCCTCATGTAGTAATCTCAGTCTCTTTTAGAAGTTTGATTTTTCTCTGCAGATGATTCCCAAAGTAATACTCATAGTCCTGAACTTACTCTTGAGTTCTAGTATGAAGTCTAGCCAGAATACAACAATGTGTCCTACTGATTCATTATATCTCCTTTCAGGGCAACCAATGTATGAAACCAATATGTATACTGCTGAGCTGTGTTGATGCCTTGTTTAGCTTCCTATACCTGGTGATATATCTGATCCATCTCCTATTCAGAATACCTTGTATTTCCTGTTTGAAGAGAATACTATCTAAACCCCTTCTTACAATGATGAATCCAGTCCAAAAAGCATGGATACCATATTACCTTTGGGCTTTTGGGGTAGAACTAAAGGGTTAGAAGTCTGTTCTCCAAAAAATGTGATTTTATGAGTTAATAAAAATTAGGAAAAATTCGAGAAAGCACTGTTAAACTATTCATATAAGTTCTTTATAAACTTTAAATGAACATATACATACATTTTCACACACACACACACACACACACACACACACACACACTAAAAGAGAGGGTCAGAATTTACCCTTTTGATAGAAGCAGGCTGAGGACAATAAAAGGGTGACATTATGGGTAGCTGGAAAGAACATGGCACATAGTCTAAAGATATGTGTTGTGATTTCAACTTATTGTAAGTTATGCTACTTTAGACAAGACTTTTAACCTCTGAACCTCAGTTTCATTATCAGTACAAAGGAAGTGATACTTGTACTTCCTGTCTAATGGGATTATTTCAAGGCTTAAATTAAACAAATGAAAGATCTTTGTAACTGTAAAATGTTACATAAACATAAGTTGATTTTTGTCTATTTAGCACTTTCCAATCAGTAATGTTCCAATCAATTCCTCTAGGGACATTAGAAAGTCTCATTTTTCACTCATCCCAAACTTTTGGGGAAAACAAAACAAAAGTCCTTGAGTTCAACAGGTTCTTCTTATTCTTCTTCTGTCTTAAGAAGAATAGACACTCTCCATATTTCCTCTGTTCTTTCACGGAATTAAGTTTATGTCTGACCCCTAGACAAAAAGACTTCTCAGCCACTATCAACAATATCTTTCTCTCCTAATTTTTTTTCTCCAAATCGGCAAAATTCCAGTTGGAGCACTGAATAATAATTATACCTAGGGCAGTGTTGCCATGATAAGTTCTCCAGCCCCACTGAACCCTATAATTTTTTTTCTCTTTCTACACGGAATGTACAAATAATTGCAATAAAAATAGCAAGAGTTTATTTAATTGACAGTATATAACTACAAAATATTTTACACAAATTATTCCATTAGATCATCACACATAAGCCTTAAAGTGACGTAATTCAAATATTATTACGTCTGACCTATGAATGAGGAAATTGAGCCTCAGAGAGTTTAAGTGAGTTGTCAAAGGTCACACAGCTAAGTAAATGACAGAATTGGAACTTGAATCCAGTTCTTTGGTCTCAGAATGCATCATTCTTCTCACTAAATGGATCATGCCAATGTAAAATCATTGTCATCTCCAGATAAAAATCTCCATTGTTATTTCCATCTCTTGCATGAAATTGAAGGACACAAAACAATAACACCCACTGTAATAATATAACAATAGTTAACATTTGTGTAGCAATTACTTTGTGCAACATTGTGTTAAAATTTTAAAATTATTACTTCATTTGATCTTCACAACAAATTATGGGTTATAGGTACTGCTATTATCCCCATTTTACAGATGAAGAAACTGGGACAGACTGAATCTAATGTGCCCAAGATCACATAGGTAGGAAGTATCTGAGGCCAATTTTATACTCAGGTCTTCTTGACTCCTGGTATATCCACGGCATGGGTTCATGACTGCCCCAGTGCCTCCTTGTACAAGAAGTGAGGGGTTGGAAAGGCAAAGATAGGACAAATAATGAAACTGTATATTTGTAACTTTCTACCTTACTAAACTTTTCATTAAAGAACACATTTTCTTATCAGGGCACATGAATCTGAATCCTGATTCTCCCATTCTCTAGTTGTATAATATAGGCAAGTAAACAGATGTCAAGAGACTTATATGTCTTAGATAACTTATAAGTTATATATAACTTAAAACATATAAGTTAAATAAATAATTACATTTAGAAATAAATATAATAAAATAAGTAAACAACCATAATTGCATAAAAATTTATAGAAAGTTAACAGTTAGAGAGCTAAGTTCCCATTTTCTCATCTGTATCATAGAGATAATAACACTTTCCTTCTCCTTCACAAAGATGTTATGTTAGATACTTGGAAACTATAATGTATCATGTAAATATTAAATCATCATTGTCTTCATTGTTATAATTATCTGTGCCCATCCAAGGTTTTTATGAAAAAAACACTCTAAATCATCCTTATGGAGTCTGTGATACTAAAACTCCTCCATATTTTTGAATCCTTCCCAGGGGAAGGTGATTCAACTGTCAAGGCACAGATCTCCAGAGAGTCTTCTGGTCACTTTGATCTAATTTCATCATTGACCTAATTAATCTCTAATTTTCAAGGGAAAATATTTACCTGTATTTATGTTCCTGAGAACAATAAGATTGCCGACAGTGGAAAAGTTGAAAACAGAGAAGACACCCTATGGGCCATCGTGAAGAATGCTGCTATCCTAGGATCAGCTTTTTAACTTGTAAGTGAAGATACTTTGAGAAAAAAGATGAGAAGGGTAAAATGTTGTTCCAGTCTCTAAAATGATGCAAAGAAAGGCATAGAAATATTTTTCCAAAAGTTATTTTCTCATATATATATATATGTATATGTACATATATATATATATATATATATATATATATATATATATATATATATATATATATATATATATATATATATATATATTCTCTTTTTTGTATGGTATAACTAGCTCACTCTTTAAAATTATCTCTGGATCTTTTTGTTTGGGTATAGCATTGACTCAAAAGAGTCTTTTTCACCCCTGTGAATGGACTGTGGCTGGAGAAAAAAAAAAAGAAGAAGAATTCATGCTATTGATTGTCATCGCTAAACTAACTAGTGTTAGCACTGAACTCATAGAAAAATGGAGTTTTAGATGTGGAAGGGACCTTGGAGATCATCTTAGGGAAACCCTTCATTTTATGGGAGAGCAAATAATTGAGGCTCACAGAAGTGAAAGAACTTGCCAAATGTGACACAACGGCACAATCAGGAGTGGACTGATCATCACTTGACTAACATTCCCGTGGTCTTTTTTTGTATTAGAATGATTTCTTCAACTATTACTTAGTCTTCAACTTAACATAAAAGAAATAGCAAGGTAATGGTAATCTTCCAATTCAAGTATACTCAATAACAAGGTCAAGAAATAAATACATATAAATATTATTTGTTGAGCTTCTGCTGTGAGCAAAGCATGTCTCTGCATGACTCCTGCCCTTAAGAACCTTACATTATTTTTAAAAAATATATTTTACAGTTTAAAAAAATTTTTTTTATTTTCAAATCATAGGATAAAATGATAACATATTGCTCTTCCCTCTAAATATACCACAAAGCTGTCATTTAGATTTCATATTTTTCAACTTTTCTCTCTCCCCTTCTCCAACTCAGAGATGCATGTCATTATACACAAAAAGGTATATAGTAAAATTATTTTATACATATTTGTATTTATCAGTTGTTTTTCTGGATGTAGATAGTGTCTTTCTTCACATATCCTTTATTCTAAATTTGTGTATTTATAACACAGAAACGTCTCAGTAACTTAGAAAGTAAGAAACAAAGAAGAAAAATCATCTATTTTCAAAATTTACTCACATAATTGTCTTAATATGAGAATTCAATATTCTGAATCCCTTCAAAGGAATGTTCCGAATTAACAACCACAACATTAATATGTATGTAATAAATTATTATTGATATGAACAAGAAACACAATTGTTGCTAATATTTTTATACGGAAATGATTGCCATGTTTCTTTTACAATCATATGTACTATGCCTTAGATGTAGATTTTTTCATTGGTTGAATTTTTCTGCCACAGAAGAAAGGAATGTAATTAAGATATTTATCTAAATCACAAAATTTTTTTTATTTTATTTTTCATTTTTAACACAGTTTATAGCAGATAAAACAGTTCAAACTTTTAGTCAGGTGATACTTCTTTTTGAAGAACAAATGATTTTTTTTAAAACATTAACCAACTGAGACACAAATAATATTTATGTTGCTAACTTCACAAGCTCTTGACCTAATTGACCCCACAGTATTACCAAGAATTAAAGGACCCTAACTTATTGTTGTTGGTCTAAAGTCCTATGCCTAATAGCTTAATTTTAGACTTAACGTCGGATGTTCCCCTACCAATAATATATAATTTAATAGATCTGGTATTAAACTTACAAACCTTTTGACTATAGGAAATTGCCAACAAGAGTAGGGATATTGAAGGGATACAATATCTCCCCAAATTCATGTCAATTCCAGGCAGGAGTAGCTTGTCAACTTGCACTCAGTCAGGCTTAACGGCTGCCAGGTATCAGTGGGGAAATTGAGTCAGGAGAATCCTACCTGAGCCCAGAACAGCCGCTCTCCCACCCTTCCCGTGAGATCATCTTTAGCGGATCATACCAGCATCTCCTCAGCTTACTGGCATCATGGATTGGAGGCTCAGACAGCCTTGCTTGCTATTCATACCTGGAATTAGACTGAGAAGAACAGTCACGGAATAGTCCCATAGCATCTAAAAATGGCAAGTTCTAATAACCAGGTTTCAAATATGATTATATTTTCATTTTGGTTAAGGAGCATCTTTTAAGGCAAGTCTTAAGTGCTTACATGCCTTTCTATGCCTGTTCTAGTTCCTGATTAAATAGCAATCATAAAATCAAATTTACCATAAAACCTTAACTTTTCCTTCAATGCCAAATTTTATCCAAGGTTACCTTCCTCTACGAAATTTTGACTAAAACTCTTTCCCCCAAACTAAAGATGTCATTGATTTATTCTCAGTAATTAATTTAGTCAATTGTTTTAGTACTAATTGCATTTACCTCAGTTTGTAACATATTCAATTTTCTCCCCAAAACCCCCTTCCTCCCACTTCCTAATACCTTGCATTCTGATTACTCCTTCCCCCAATATACCCTCCCTTCTATCACACCCCATCCTTCCTTTATCCCCATCTTCTCTCCTTTCTTGTAGGGCAGCATAAATTTCTATACCCCATTCCCTGTGTTTCTTATTTCCCGGTTGCATGAAATAAAAATTCTCAACATTCGTTGCTAATAATTTGAATTCCAACTTTTCTCCCTCTCCAGCCCCGCTGAGAAGGCAAGCAATTCAGTATAGACTAAATATGTGTTGTCTTGCAAAAGACTTCCATAATAATCATGCTGTGTAATACTAATTATATTGCTCTCTTTCCTACTCTGTCTTACTCTATCCCCCACTTATTTTTCTCCCCCAATTGACCTTGTCCCTTCTCAGAAGTGTTTATTTCTAGTGACTTCCTTCTCCTATTTGCCCTCCATTCTAACATTCCCCTCAGTCCACTTGTCACCTCCTCTCCTGCTTTCCTGTGGTGTGATATAAATTTTTATATCAAATTT
Source organism: Notamacropus eugenii (assembly GCF_028372415.1). Taxonomy (NCBI): domain Eukaryota; kingdom Metazoa; phylum Chordata; class Mammalia; order Diprotodontia; family Macropodidae; genus Notamacropus; species Notamacropus eugenii. Next base: position 15,466,101 of record NC_092878.1, read on the forward strand.
AGTGAGCATGTTATTCTCTCCTTCAGCCACATGTGAAAAAAGTAGCTTCATTTTCCCCCTCTCCTCTTCTCCCTTTTCTCCTCCATTGAACAAGATTTTTCTTATCTCTTTTATGTGTTATAAACTGCCCCATTCCATTTTTCCCTTTCTCTTTTTGGTAGTTTACTCCTTCACCCCTTAATTTTTATTTTATTTTATTTTTTTGTGTGGATATCATCTCTTCTGATTCAACACACCCTGTAGTCTCTGTCTATATATGTGTATGTGTGTGTGTGTGTATATACAATCTCTCCATCTACCCAAATAGTGAGAAAAGATTCAAGAGTTATAAATATTTCCTTTCCATGTAGTAATGTAAACAGTTCAGCTATAGAGAGTCTTTTATGATTTTTCTTTCCTGTTTACTTTTTCATGCTTCTCTTGATTCTTGTCTTGGGAAGTCAAATTTACTATACAGATCTAGTCTTTTCCTCAATATGAATGATTGAAAGTCCTCTATATCACTGAATGACTATTTATTCCCTTGAAGTATTTTACTCAGATTTTCTGGGTAGGTGATTTTTGGTTCCAATCCCAGTTCCTTTGACCTCTGAAATACACCATTCCAAGCCCTTTGATCCCTTAATGTTGAAGCTGCCAGATCCTGTGTTATCCTGACTGTATTTCCACAATACTCAAATTGTTTCTTTCTAGCTACTTCCAATATTTTCTCCTTCATTTGAGAACTCTGAAATTTGGCCACAATATTCCTAGGACTTTCTCTGTACAGATCTCTTTCAGGAGGTGATGGGTGGATTCTTTCAATATTTATTTTGCCCCCTGATTCTAGAACCTAAGGGTAATTTTCCTTGATAATTTCATGGAAGATAATGTCTAGGCTCTTTTTTAAATCATGGCTTTCAGGTAGTCCCATAATTCTTAAATTGTTTCTCTTGGATCTATTTTCCAGGGCAGTTGTTTTTCCAATGAGATGTTTCACATTATCTTCTATTTTTTCAAATTTTTGGTTTTGTTTACTAATTTCTTGGTTGAACTCATAGTCATTCACTTCCCTGAACTCAATTCTCTCTTTCAACGAATTGTTTTGCCCAGTAAGATTTTGAACCTTCTCCTCCATTTGACTAATCCTGCTTTATAAAACCTCCTTTTCCTCATTTGCTTTTTGGACCTCTTTTTCCAATTGAGTTAGCCTCTTTATAAAGCTGTTATTTTCCTCAGCATTTTTTTGGTTCTCCTTTAGTAAGTTGCTAACTTGTTTTTTTAAGGTCTTCTATTGCCTGAGTCCAGTTTAAGTTCCTTTGGAGGCCCTGGAGGGAGAGGCCTTGACTTCTTCTCACAGTATGCCTTGTTCTTCCTCATCTGAAAGGATGGCGGGAGACACCTGTTCCCCAAGAAAGTAACCTTCTATGGTCTTATTTTTTCCCCTTTTTGGGGCATTTTCCCAGCCAGATACTTTACTTCTGAGTTCCTCTCCACAACCACCTCGCCTCCAGTTCTGCCAAGCCAGTACTAGGGGCTGAGATTCAGATGAGCTGCTCCAAAGCCTCAGGGGCTTTAGAGGGGCAGGGCTGCTTTTCAGTGTGAGATTAAGATCAGCTGCTCAGGTGGGGGCAGGGCAACCACACTTGTTATTGTTTCATTCAACCAAAATGGTCAAGGATGTGGAGATGCACTCTGTCCTGTCTCCAAAGTGTAAGTTAGTTACTCTGATTGTGCCTTAATTTTTATGATTTTCCCTTTAAATTTTAAAGCTACATGATCTTAAATATTTCTGGCATTAATTAAATCCCTGAAGTGTAATTCGAATAGCTTATGATATCCAATATTTTCTGTATTAAATCAAATTACACTTTCCACACTTCTCCATAACATTCAATAATATTCACCTCAAACTGTTTCTTTTTCAGATTCTTCTCTTCAGAAAACTTCTGTATGCTTGAAACATAACATATAGGTGGAGATGAAGAATAACTCTATGCTAAATGAGTTCATTTTGTTAGGACTCACCAATTCTTGGGAGCTTGAGATGATCTTTTTTGTGATTTTCTTCCTGGCTTATATATCAATCCTGGCTGGAAACAGTCTCATTATACTGATAGTGATCTTTGACTCCCACTTGCACTCCACTCCTATGTACTTCCTTCTGGCCAACCTCTCCTTTCTTGACATGACCTTTTCTACTGTTACTGTCCCTAAGAAGATCACAGACTTCTTCAGGGAGAGGAAAACCATCTCATTATGGGGTTGTATGACCCAGATATTTTTTGTTCACTTCTTAGGGGGCAGTGAGATAGCTCTTCTAGTAGTCATGGCTGTTGATCGTTATGTTGCAATTTGTAAACCCCTCCAATACACAACTATCATGAACTGGCGAATTTTGGTAGGCAGTGTGCTTCTTTCATGGTTTGTTGGCTTTGTACACACCATGAGTCAAATGGCCTTTGCCGTAACCTTGCCCTTCTGTGGTCCTAATGTGATTGATGATGTTTTTTGCGACCTTCCCTTGGTGTTCACCCTTGCCTGCACTGACACATATATCCTGGACCTCCTTGCAATTGCTGACAGTGGACTGCTTTCATTGATCTGCTTCTTACTCTTGCTTGTCTCCTACACTATCATTTTGCTCACTGTCCACCGTCGCTCCTCTGGTGGACTTTTTAAAGCTCTGTCCACACTCTCTGCTCACATAACAGTTGTTACTCTCTTCTTTGGACCCATTATCTTAATATATGCTTGGCCATCTAGTAGCTATGCCTTTGAGAAATTCCTCTAGGGGTTTTTTTCTGTTATCACTCCTCTCCTGAATCCAGTTATCTATAGTTTAAGAAATCAGGAGATGAAGGCAGCCATGATTAGACTGAGGAGCTGGCATGTCAGTTCTAGGCCAGTATTCTAGATAATGCTCTTGATAATAATAAATTTTACTACACATCCAGGATGAATTCCTTCTTTGAACATCTATTTGTTATTTTAAATCATTTATAATATGTTTATTTTTACAAAACATGTATTTACGAAGCCATTTATAATTAATATTCTGGGAATGTGTTTTTGTTGTATATATAGGTGATTGTATTTTTGTATGTGTGCATTTGCTAAAAGAAAATAATTTATTAACTGGAATTACATTTACTATTACAATTTTAAATTGCAGCAAAATATGAAATAGAGCTACATATAAGAACTTCCCTTTGACGATCTAGATCTCTAGCCTCTCTTCTAGCTTAACTTCTGCTTTTATTTTCTTTGCTATAATCATAAACACGACTGACTTAAAATGTGACCATCAACAGAAAGCAAGCAATGAATTTTGGAACCTGTCAGAAACCCCTGGAGTCTCTCTTTCAAATTCTCCCACAATGTCAAAAAAGAGTGAGAGATGATGAACAATGCTCATTATTTATCAACCAGTTTGATTGTATAAGACTATACTTATATGACTGAATTTTAGTATGTATGTTATTATATTATATTATCATACATTATATATTATATTATTGTATACGTATATTATGTGTACATATATATTATATTATTACACACGTATATTATACTTGTGTGTATATGTGGGTGTGTATGTGTATGTATGTACAACCCAGAGTTGAAATGCATAGGGGCTAGTCATACAGACAGACTTCAAGGTAGCAATATGAAAACAAAGTCAGCATTCCCACAATTATAAGTATTCCCTGAGATGAATCCTATAGAGACAATACTCTGAGTGAAACAGAACTTTCAGCTAACTACAGAACATGGAGCAACATTTATGGTGTGTTATATCCATAATATGCTATGGCAGCCAGTTGAATAGAGGAAAATGGAGATGAACTGATCATTTAGCCTATGTAGACCACAATGTAAACTGAACATAAGAAGAAAAAATGCCATGATAGGTCATACTCATGTTACAGTATCAGTGATATCAAATGATATTTAGAGTAATAATTGGGGTAATAATAGTGGTAGCTAGTGTTCATACACTGCTCTAAGTTTTGCAAAGTATTTTTTTACCAATGATAATTCATTTGGTCTTCATACCCACAATGTAGTTTAGATAAGGCGCAGCTAGGTAATGCAGTGGATAGAGCACCAGTGCAGGAGTCAGAAGGACCTGAGTTCAAATCTCACGTCAGACACTTGACACTCACTAGCTGTGTGACCTTTGGCAAGTCACTTAACCCCAATTCCTTCATCCTGGGTCATCTTCAGTCATGCTGATGAATATCTGGTCACTGGATTCAGATGGCTCTGGAGGAGAAGTGAGGCTGGTGACTGCACAGCCCTCCCTCACTCAAAACAAAGTCAAGTGCAATTCATGTCATTATTTCTCTGATGGCATGGTCTTCTTCGCCAACGAAGGATGAACACACACACACACACACACACACACACACAGTTTAGATATATCATTAGATACACCACTCTTATCTCAATTTTACAGGTGAGCAAACTGAGGTAGACTGAAGTTAAGTGGCTTGTCCAGGGTCACACAGCTAGTAAGTGTCTGACATGAAATTTTAACTCAGTCTTTCTGATTCTTGGTCCAATCCTCTATCCACTACACACTTTCATCAGTGAGTCTTAATATGTTCATCTTCCACTAGTTTTAGTGATTTAGAGAATAATTTAGCAAAGGATACTGAGGAGTGGTCAGACATGTCTAAGGATAGAAAGTCAGAGTAATGAAAACCCTCTAAGGAGAACATATCCAAGAAGAGGACTTAGGCAACGATGTCAAATACCTCAAAGAGGTCCAGAAGCATGAAGACTGAGAAAAGACCAGCAGATTAAGCAATTAAGAGATGAATGATTACTTTGGAGAAACCTACTTCACTTCATTTGTGAGATCAGAAGTTTGATTTCAAAGCAGTGATTAGTGTGTTAAGGGAGAGGAATACAGATTTTATTTTCTAAAACTTCAAAGATGCCAGGAGGTGAGTTATTGGAAAATTATGTGAGAAGACAGTAGAGTTTAGAAAGATTTGCTTTTTTAAGGATGAGAGGTACTTTGGTATGTGTTCTCCACAAACAGTGCCAAAATAGCTTAAATACGTAGTACATTTTAAAAAGTACAAAGGGATATGCTTTGAATGCTATACATTAAAAAATAAAGCAGCTATACTCTTATACCCCTAACTCTCTCTAGGGGTCTTCATGACCCATAATAGATCTGACATTCATGAATTTGTCTAGCACCTCAAGCCTATTTATAGAATTACAGTCAGTTCCATCTTTAGTGCAGTTAAGTGTGTGGTGCTAATAAGTTCTATAAGTTTATTATGTATGGAGTATTTTTCCTTAAACTTCTTCTAAAAAGTACTACAATAACAGTATGATAATAGATTGGCCAATAAATTATGCTTGGGCAGGGTCCTACTGTTGTCTAATCTATGAACTCCAGTGTGAAATGTGCTTAAGGTTTGGTCTTAGAGAGAGAAATCTAGCCAGTAAACCCCAAGTTAGCTAATCAACTTTCAGCCATCAAAATTTACTTTCCCTCTGAGAAGAAAAGGAGACAGAGGCAGAGGCAGAAGCAGAGGCAGAGTGAGTGTAAATAGTAACTTTCTCTTCTGACCAACAACCCTAAGGGTCTCCCCTTCTTAGTTTGAAGTTTTTTTCTTTTTTGATTAAAGGGATCATCCCTTGACTCACTTCTTAAAGAGGCCTATTCACTGAATGGGTGTTGCCTCACTCAAAATAAGAACTTTAAAAGACCTTAAAAGGTCCAAGGTGTCCCATTCCTTCCTGCTCATCTCCAGTCATGCTGATGAATAGATGAATAGATATGAATAGATGAATAGATCTTCACTGGATTCATATAACTTTGAAGGAGAAAGTGAGGCTGGTGACCTGAAACCCTGGGTGGGTAATTGATATGACCATGGTAACGAATAATAGGTACCAGAATTAGGTTTCAAACCTACGTCCATTGACTCAAGCAACAATGGCCTTTCCACCAAACTGGAGTCAAATTGATCCCAAACCAGATAATTTTTATTACACAAAATTGAAAAAGGCTTTGCATAAATAAGATCAATTTAAAATGAATAAGAAATTAAGGTGTTGATTGAGAAAATTCTTCAAATAAAATTTTTCTGTTGAGCTTATAAATGTATTGCAAAACGCCATTTCTCAATAGATAAATGGTCAAAGGATGTTCACAATACTCTAAAGAGAAGATTTGTAAGCTAAAAACAATCATTAAAATTGTTTTAAATCTGTAATCAAAAGAGAAATTCAAATCAAAACATATTCAAGATTTCACCTCATGTTAAAAATATAAGAGCAATGTTAAATGATGAAAGCAGTCAACTGTCAACTTTGTAGAGTTTTGAAAGGCACGAAAATAGATAGTATGTAGAAAGTTATATAAGCATACCCACATATGTACATAAATATATAATTTATTAAATGTTTTCTGTGAGTCAGACACCATTTTATGCTGGAAATGCAAATATAAGCACAAAAAATACTGTTCCTATTCTGAATGAAATAAAATTAAACTGAAGGAAAAATATCATAAATGGAAGGTCTACAAAGGTGGTCGTGGTGAGACATCTGGAATATAAGGAGAAGATCTGGAAGAAAAATGAGCCTAGATGAAGTGTACACTTCCGTAAAGGAAAGATATGATAAGAACTCAACAATAAGAAGAGGAGGGCAGAGGAGCACAAGTTTTTACATGGCGAGGTAAATCAGAAACATCCAGAAAGTCAGAGGATGAGCCTAGAGAGGACTTCCATACACTCTGGTTGGACTTGTGAATTTCCTCAAGTATTTTAGAAAGAATTTTGGAATTATGTTTAAAAAACGACAAAAATTTTGAAATCTACCAATGTTTTTGTGAGCCATACAATGCAAGGAGAATAATGATAGAAAGAAAGGTCCCATACAACAAAAAATATTTATAGTATTCTCTTTGTAATAGAAAAGACCTACCATCAAAGTAGATTCCTATTGACGTAGAACAGCTACAGAATTTGTGGTTTATGAACATAATGGAATTTCCTAATGTAAGATTAGTGAATGTTACACTAGTGACATGAAAAAAAATTGTTTCAGATTTATGTAGAAAATTATGTACATAAACCAAACTTATTACTGCCTCAACACTCATGGAAAATGAAAATACCTATGTCAAAAATATGAACCTATTTTACTCATCCATGAAAGTCTCCACAAACATCATCCGTCGTGTAGAAATTGATAGCTATCATGTATTATCCAGATCATTTCAGTGAAAAATAAAAACCAGTGAACAAGCCAACCAGGGACAAATGGTCTCCTAACTTCCTTATTGAGGCTAATTTCACCAGCCAAATCATGGCAGAGCCTGAAATTACAAAATTCAGTCAGTAGAAACTCTTCAACCTTGCAACATTTTCTAGCGAAATGAGTTGCTCTAGAATCCTGCTTACACATTTACGAAACTCACTATTTTTGAATTGACACTAAGGTTCCAGGCAAAATTATAGTGCCTCAGCATTCAGGCCTTCCTTAATAAACTGAGAGCTCTCATACCCCTTAATTAGCTCCTTGATACACACTTAGATCCATCACTTCCTATGTCTTAGATGATATAAGAATATCTCTTTGTTTCTTTTGGAAACTGCTAACTAGTAGTGATGCCATCTTTTGAACTAATGGAGAGGGTGTTCTTGCTTAACACATTTTTGTTTTCTCTGTTCACACAATTAGGAAAGAAATCAACAAAAGTAGACCATACTAATTAATAAACTACAATAGATTTGTGCTTGGAAGGATGTGAATAAGCTGGCAAAATATTAAACTTTCACGAGAAACGAAAGGAAATTGTTTGCAACACTATTTCTTTTATTCACTTAAATTCACTTGTGAATGTAGGGAGAATTTGATGAGTCTGCACATTGTTTTACCTTGAATATGAAGCTTTGTTAAATGATAAAACCTGAGGACCACCGGAGTCATAATTAAGAATGAGAGAGAGAGAGAGAGAGAGAGAGAGAGAGAGAGAGAGAGAGAGAAGTACCAATAGAATTATGTAGCAGAATGCCATTTTCCAGAGCCCTATGAATTCAGTGAGGAGACAAGTAGTTGATTCACTAACTAGACAGCTACCTTAAGAAATTTAGGGTAGCAAGGGAGCTGAAATATAGAGTCATAAATAGCAAGACAAGTAGGATGAAGTTTTTTACTTTATCATATGGTTTTTTGTCTTGAAAAATGATCCTTTGTTAAATGCTGAAATCCCCATATTACCAGAGCCACAACTAGGAATTCTGGAACCTGAACCAAATGGTAGATATGTCACAAGGTGAGATGCCTCAAAGAGTGACTATGAAACTATTGTTTGGGAGGTCACACATAAGGAATGGACAGAGCAGGATGTGGCTAGATCTCAAATGAGGAGTGGAAAGATTTGCATAGTGTTTTATCACTTTGGGACTACCTTTGCTAACGTCCATCCAAGTTTTTGTTTGGGCACAATTAGGCAAGGAAAATCTGTCCTCATACTCCCTCAGCACCAATAATGCCACCCTTTCCTCAGCCTTCAGATCTTGAATGTAGATGTTGTCAGTGACCATGCCAATTTGGAGGTAAGGCACGATTACAGTCATTTCCCTAAGTTCTGTGATTTAGTAAGACTCAGATAATAAACTGAGAAATGTAAGAACTTTTGATATTATCACATCCAAATGCTTCCCTTTTCCTGATGGGAATGAGAGAAGTTCAATGATTTGTCCAAGTTCAGATTCAAAGCTAACTTTTTCCACCAAACCATGTTGTCTCAATTTGGATTTTTCAAAGATAAGATGAAAGAATACCCAACCGTGGTACCCTGGTAGTCATTGGGGAATACAAAGCTGGGATACTGTTAAGGGAGAAAGGGATCAGTTGCACTATGAATATGAGTGAGCCATTGCATGAGAGTGGTTGTAGTCCACAATGAATGATGGATGGAAGATTAAAGAACAATGGGAAACATACAGTTCTCAAAAATCCCAGTGCCACAGACTAAAAGTTTTTCTTCCTCAGTCTAGGTGTGTCTCCTGAGAATACCAATAGGCAGATTCAGAAACTATTAGAAGCAGCTGTCTTTTTAGATATCTCCTTTATCTGAGAGGTCAAAGGACATGTGGATGATAGGCTCATAGACTTATAAATTGAAGTCTGGATGGGGCTTTAAAAGTTAACTATTACAACCCTTTCGTTTTGAAGAATGAGATGCCAATAGAAATGAATTGACTTCCCCAAGGTCATAGAAGTTGTAGATTAAGGATTTAAATTCAGACCTTCTGATTCTAAATCCAACACTGAGCATATCTCAAATTATGTCCACAATAAGGAGTAAAACAGAAGAAATATTGTCATGGGAATATGGCATTCTCATACACTCAGGTGATGTTCACTTTTCTCCTTAGGTCCCTGTCATTTCTACTTGAGCAACTAGTAACTTCTTGTTTCTCAGAATGAGTGTCCAAATAGCAATTGCTCTTGCTATTCTTGCCTTTTGAAAGTTATCAACAAAACAGGTGTGGCCTGTAATCTCTGGCTAGTACCAGGCTAGTTACATTTCCTTCTTTCTGTTTTATGGTTAGCTCTGAGGATAAGGAATAGGTTTCTTTTTTTTTAAATTCAATTTTATTTTTTTCAGTCCTGAATTACTTCCCTTCCTCTTCTCCTTCTCTCTACTTATTATGAAGGTAAGAAAGATAAAACTCATTTCAAACATGTATAGTCATGGAAAACAAATTCCGTCATTAAGCAAGTTCAAAAGAAAAGGAAGAACGGAAAAGAAAGATAAAATGTATTTTGATCTGTAGTCTAACTCTAACAGCTCTCTGTCTGGAGGTGGATATCATTGCCATTATGAGTCCTTTATGACTGTGGAGAGTCATTGTGTTGATAAGTCTTTCAAAACTGATTATCATTTTTTTATTTCTAAAATTTTATTTATTTATTTTTAGCTTTCAACATTCATTTTTATAAGATTTTGAGTTCTAAATTTTTCCTCCCTGTCTCCCTTTATGCTTTCTCAAGATGGCATGCAATCTGATACAAGCTATGCATGTATGATCATATTAAACATATTTCCGCATTAGTCATGTTGTGAGAGAACAATCAGAACAACAGGGAAAGAAAAAGAAAACTACAAAAAAGAAAGCAAAAGAAAAAATAGTATGCATCAATCTGCATTCAGACTCCTTAGCTGATTCTCTGGATGTGGATAGCGTTTTCCATCATGAGTGTTTTGGAGTTGTCTTAGATCCATTGCCTTGTTGAGTAGATCTAAGTACAGAAATGTTCAACACACAATGTTGCTGTTATGGTGTTCGATGTTCTTTATCTGCTCACTTCATTCACCATCAGTTCATGCAAATCTTTCCAGATTTTTCTGAAATACACCTGCTCACCATTTTTTATGGATCAATAGTACTCCATTATGTTCCTATGTACCATAACTTGTTCAGCCATTCCCCAGTTGATGGGCATCCTTCCCCAATTTCCAATTCTTTGCCACCACATAAAGAACTGCTATAAATATTTTTGTATGCGTAGGTCCTTGTCTATTTTTTTATGATCTCTTTGGGATACAGACTTAGTAGTTGTATTCCTGGATCAAAGCACATGAATAGCTTAATTTCCCTTTGGGCCAAGCTCCATGTTGTCCTGCAGAATGTTCGGATCAGTCTACTACTCCACCAACAATGCATTAGTGTCCCAATTTTCCAAGATTTTTCCTAACATTTATCATTTTCTTGTTATGTCATTTTAGTCAGTGTGATTGGTGTGATGTAATGCCTAAGAGCTGTGATTTATATTTCTCTAATCAATGGCAATTTAGAGCATTTTTTGAAAAAGCAAAGATTTAATGTTAATTTTAATGAAAGAATACACAGTATTTTGAAAAATATTAATTATAAAAGGTTCCTTTGAGTATGAAAATGTATATTGTCTTGGAACCTTATCTACCCCTGAAGGTACAAGACTACGAAGATAGTTGAAAGATCTGAACATGGTGGAGAGTAAAGGGAAAGAGGGGATGCAACAATTCAAAATGAAGCATGAGGTAGCTCCCTTGGCTCTGGGTGCTAAGGAACTTTCAATGCACGGAATGTTTTTTAATATAACCACAGAAAGCTTCAATTTCTTCATCTGAAAAGTGCCTGTTCATATCTTTGAAGATTTATCAATAAAAACATGACTTGTATTATAGATTTAACTCAGTGTAATATTAATGGGATATAAGATTCTTCCCACCTATTAATAGGCCTCATATGGAGCCCATTAAGGAAAGCTTGCTTAGGGGAAACTGGCTTGTAGGATGGTTCATACCTTTTGATAATTTCTAATTAAGCTAATTTTTAATTAATGCCTTCTGGCTCTGAGAAACGTATTCGTATTCTGAGCTGGTATTTTACTTTAGGAGACTTGCTTATGAAAAGGACTTTGTGATTACTTGGTTGAGGCTGAGTAGTCATATGTTCAGAACCACTGACTACTCAGCTATAAAGGCTCTCGATCTGGTGATGTATGTAAAGTATATAGTAATGCTTTGATTCAAGCAGTAAGAGCCCTGTCTGTTGGTTTCTATTTCCATGTATGTTTTTCCCTGAAGTTCAGGGTGCTTTTGCCCCTGAACTAGTGAAAAGAATTTTAATAAAGACTATTGATCTCTTAAACAATTATCTTTCTTAGTAAAGTTGATCTAGTAACCTGTTCTACTTGCCTTCCTGCATATACTAGTGTGCTTGCTTTTACACTCAGTTCTCTCTATATTTTAAAAATGAGGCCTTTATGAGAGACATGACTGTAAAATTTGTTTCCCCACTCTCTGTTTCTCTAATATTGGCTGCATTGGCTTTATTTGTGCATACATTTTAATAAAATGTGATCAGAATTACTATCTTGCATTTCAAATATTCTCTATCTCTTGTTTAGTCATAAATTCTTCCCTTCTCCATAGATCTAACAGGTATTCTACAATTGATTTCCTTTAAAATGTGTGTTATTGTACAAATTGTTCTCCTGGTTCTGCTTACTTCATTTTATTTAACTATGTTTCTAGGTGTTTCTAAAATAATTTCCTTCATCAATTCTTATAGCAAAGAAATATTCTACAATACACATCAGTAGTTGTTCAACCATCCCCTAATTAAGTGGTATTTCCATTCAGGAATTGATCAGTCTACATTTTTTCTACCACAAAAAAACTGCTATAAATATTTTAGTCCATATATGTCCTTTTCCTCTTTTTTTGGTCTCTTTGGGGTATAGACCTAGTAATGGGGTGAAAGTGAATCCAGAGTTAATAACTTCGGGGACTTGGTATCAATTACTTTTCAGAATGGCAAGACTAGTTCACAATTGCATCAATAGTGCATTAGTGTGTCCCTTTACCAACAGCCCCTCTAACTTTTGTCATTTTCCTTTTTTGTCATCTGCACCAATATGATGAGTGAAAGATTGTAACTCAGAGGTATTTAATTTGCATACATGTAAATATTAGGGTCTCAAAGAATGTTTTTGTTAATATGCATCTGTTTCACTTAGATTGTCTTATCTATTTACATATAATTAGGCAAAATAGATCAAAATGAAAGTTTCAATTTCTTCTTCATAATGATAAATTTGCCTTTTCATTTTTGATATTGATAAATTGGTTTCCATTCTTTTTAAAAATCACAATAATCAATTATTTGTCTATTATCTCGTCTTTTGCCCATAAAATCTACTTCTTTTTTATTTATCAGTTCAATGGTTTACTAACTTTCAGTTTTTATTAATTTCTTATTGATTTTTAAAATTTCAAATTTGATATTTAGTTGGGCGTTTTAGGGTTGTTTTCTTTCTAGTTTCTTTTAGTTGTTTACCCAATTCATTTACCTGCTTGTTCTCTATTTTCTTTGATATAAGTATGTAAAAATATATTTTTTTCCAATAAGTACTGTTTTAACTGCATCTCATAAATTTTGGTGTATTGGCTCATTGTCATTTTGTTTGATGATATATTGATTGTTTTTATCACTTATTCTATGGCTTGTTCATATCTACCCTCTCCAGAGTTTTATTCAACTCTTTAACTTCTTTCTTGTTCACTTTGAGGTTACATTTACGAAATTCAGAGAGGGGAAGGTTGGTCCCCCACTAGTACAGTTTTTCTCTCTATTTCTTCCTGTAACTCCCTTGACTTCTCTAAGAGCATATGTTTATCAATGAAATTTCTTTATTCTCTATGGTGCCTTTTAGCAGGATATAATTTCCTTTCTTATCTCTTTTGATTAGGTCTATTTTTAATTTTGCTTTGCCTGACATTAGTATTGCTACCCCTGCTTTTTTTTTACATCAACTGAAGCACAATATATTCTTCTCAAACCTTTTACCTTTACCCTGTGTTTATCCTCCTTTGTCCAATGTGTTTTTCATATTGTTGGACTGTGGTTTTTAATTCATTTTGCCATCCATCTCCCTTTCATGGGACAGTTCATACAATTCACATTCACAGTTATGATTACTCGTTGTGTCTTAACTTCTATCACCTTTCCCTCTGTCTATGCTTTTATTTCTCCATCCTCTCTTTCCCTTCACAGCAGAGTTTTAATTTTTGACCTCTGCCTCCTTCAGTGTTCCCTATCTTCTTTCAGACCCCCTCCTTTTTACTCCCCTCTTCCCTTACTACTTCTTCCCTCCTTCTTAACCTCCCTTTTCTTTTCTTTCTCCCTCCCCCTTCTACTGCCTATTGAGCTTATTATATTTCTATATTGAACTGAGTTTGTTATTCCCTCCTTGAACCAAACTAGATGAGAGTAACTCTTAAACAGTGCTCATCTCCCTCCCCTATTTCCCTCTACTGTAATATATATTTCTGCCTCTTCCTGTGATGTAATTTACTTTTTTCTGCCTCCTCCTTTTCACATCTCCTCTTACAATCTCTTTGCACCCTTAAATCGCATTTTTATCATCCCATTATTTACTTTATACGTGCTCCCACTGTTTGTGTATATCCCTTTTATATATCATTACAAATATACAGTTCTCAAGATTAACAAGTATCATCTTCCCTTATAGGGATGTAAGCAGTTTGCCCACACTGATTAAAAAGATTTTTCCCTTGCTTACCTTGTTATGTCTTTCTTGAGACTTGTGTTTGAACATCCAATTTTCTACTGAGCTCTAGCCTTTTCATCAGGAAGGACTGGAAATCCGTTATTTCATTGAATGTCCATTTTCTTGCCTGTAATATTATGCTCAACTTTTCTGGGTAATTGATCCTTGGTTGTAGTCCCAGCTCTTTGCATTATGGAATATCATATTCCAATCACTTCAGTCTTTTAAAGTAGGAGCTGCAAGGTCCTGTGTGACACTGCCTGTAGCTCCACAATATCTGAATTATTTCTTTCTCTCTGCCTGCATTATTTTCTCCTTCAGTCAAGAGTTACGGATTTTGCAAAGATATTCCTGGATGTTTTTAGTTTAGAATCCCTTTCAATAGGTGAATGGTAAACTCTTTCCATACCTATTTTGTCCTCTGAATCTAGGAATTCTGGGCAGTTTTCTTTGATGATTTCTTGCAATATATTGTCCAGGGCCTTTTTTTCATACCTTTCTGGTAGGTCAATAATCCTTAGATTTTCTCTTCTGGATCCATCTTCCAGGTCAGTTGTTTTACCAATTAGTTATTTTACATTGTTTTTCTATCTTTCCATACTTCAGATTCTGTTAGACTGAATCTTGATGTCTCATAGAGTCATTTGCTTTTATTTGCCCAATTCTCATTTTCATCAAATTGTTTTATTCAATTAATTTTTGTATCTCCTTTTCCATCTGTCCAATCACTTCTTTTAGGGAATTATTTTCTCCAGTTAGTTTTTGTACTTACTTTTCCATTTGTCTAATTTTCCCAATTAGGTTTTGTGCTTACTTTTCCATTTGTTCAATTTTCTTTTTAAATGAGCTGTTCTCTTCCTTGAATTGTTTTTCCATACTTTAAAAATCCCTGGCCAGGGTTTCTTCTATTTCCTTCTTCAGCTACTCCAAGAGCGCTCTTTGTGGATGTGAACAGTTCATAGTACCTTCTGAAGTTTTGGATGGGAATACAGTCTCAATACTGATCTCTTTGTTATTCATGTCTAACAATATGTTGTTTACAAGAAACATATTTGACAAGGGGGGCATTAATACAGGGTAAATGTAAAAAGACTGGAGCAGAATATTTTGTGCTTCAGCTGATGTACAAAAAGCAGGGGTAGCAATACTAATCTCAGACAAAGGAAAAGAAGAAATAGATCTAATCAAAAGAAGTAAGATAAGTGTTAGAGATAAGGAAGGAAATTGTATCTTCCTAAAAGGCACCATAGACAACAAAGCAATATCATTACTAAACATATATGCTCCAAGTGGTATAGCATTCAAATTCTTAAAGGAGAAGTTAAGGGAGTTATAGGAAGGAATATATCTTTTTCTCAGTGGTACATGGCACACATACAAAAATCGACCATGCACTAGGGCATAAAAACCTCACAATCCAGTGCAGAAAAGCAGAGATAGTCAATGCATCCTTCTCATACCATAATGCAATAAAAATTATATGTAATAAAAGCCATGGAAAGATGGACCAAAAATTAATTGGAAACTAAAAAATCTAATCCTAAAGAAGGAGTGGGTTAAACAATAAATCATACAAAAAATCAACAACTTCATTCAAGAGAGTTACAATAATGAGACAGCCTACCAAATCTTATGGGTTACTGCAAAAGCAGCTCTTAGAGGAAGCTTTATATCTTTGAATGTCTACATGAATAAGAGAAAGAGGAGATCAATAAATTGAGCATGCAGCTGAAAAACTCTAAAACAAACAAATTGAAAATCTCCAAGTATATACCAGATTAGAAATACTGAAAGCCAAGGAGAGATTAATAAAATTGAAATTAAGAAAACTATTGAACTAATAAATAAAACTAATGATTGGTTTTATGAAAAAAACAATAAAATTTATGAAAATTTTGGTCAAATTGATTAAAAAAAGAAAGAAGAAAACCAAATTAGCAATATCAAAAATGAAAAGGGTGAACTCACCTCCAATGAGCAGGATATTAAAACAATAATTAGAAATTACTTTGCCCAACTTTATGCCCATAAATTCGACAATCTAAATGAGATAGATGATTATTTTAAAAAAAACACAAATTGCCCAGATTAATACAATAGTAAGTTGAATACTTAGATAACCTCATCTCAGAAAAAGAAATTGAACAAACCGTTAATGAAATCTCTGTGAAAAAATCTTCAGGGCAGGATGGATTTGCAGGTGAATTCTATCAAACATTTAAAGAACAATTAATTCCAATACCATATACACTATCTGAGAAAACTGGGAAAGAAGGAGCCCTCCTTCTTTCTTATGATACTTCTTATGATACAAATATGGTTTTGATGTCTCTACCAGGAAGAGCCAGAACCGAACGAGAAAGATATAGACCAATTAATCTAATGAATATAGATGCAAAAATTTTAAATAAGATTTTAACAAAAAGAATACAGTAACTTATCAGGAGAATAATACGTTATGATCAGGAAGTATTCATACCACAAACGCAGGGCTGGTTCAGTATTAGGAAAACGATTAACATTATTGATCATATGAACAAAAACCTAACAGTAAAAGCATGATTATCTCAATAGATGCAGAAAAAACTTTTGACAAAATACAACACCCATTCCTATTAAAAACACTGCAGAGCAAAGCAATTTTACATAAAATCATAAGCAGTATCTACCCAATGCCTTCAGCAAGCATTATATGCAATGGAAATAAGCTAGATACATTTCCAATAAGATCAGGGTTGAAATAGGGAGGTCCATTATCACCATTATTACTACATTTGGTACTAGAAATGTTAGCTGTAGTAATAAGAGAAGAAAAAGAAATTGAACGAATTAGAATAAGCAAAGAAGAAATTGAGTTTTTACTCTTTGCAGATGATATAATAATATACTTAGAATATCCTAGAGATTCAAGTGAAAAACTACTTGAAAAATTAGACAACTTTGGGAAAGTTGCAGGTTGCAAAATAAACCCACACAAATCTTCTGCATTTCTGTGTATTAGTATCAAAGCCCAACAGCAAGAGATGGAAACAAAAGTCCCATTTAAAGCTAGGGTAGAAACTACAAAATATTTGGCGTCTATTGGCCAAAATAAATAAAGCGATTCTATGAACATAACTACAACATACTTTTCACACAAATAAAGTCAGGTCTAAATAAGTGGAAAAGCATCAGTTTCTCATGGGTAGACAGAGCCAATATAATAAAATGACAATTCTACCTAAATTCATTTACTTATCTACTGTCATACCAATCAGGCTATCAGATAATTATTTTCTAGAGCTGGGGAAAATAATATCAAAATTCATCTGGAAGAACAAAAAGCCCAAAATATCAAAGGAACTAATTAGAAATAATGCTAGGGAAGCTGGCCTAGCTCTACCAGATCTCAAACTGTATTACAAACCACCAAGTATCAAAACCAGTTTGTAGGGGGAAGAGCCAAGATGGCGGAGTAGAAAGATACACATATGCTAGCTCCAAACCTACAGCCCATAAAATACCTGTAAAGAAAAACTCCCAACAAATTCTGGAGCAGCAGAAGCCACAGAACAATGGAGCAGAGGAGATTTCTGTTCCAGAGAGACCTAAAAAACCGACATGAAAGGTCCATCGCGCCCTGGACCCAGAGCAGAGCCCAGCCCTGCTTTGGCCACGTCACACTGAGAGGAGCAGATCCGAGCCGGCTCCAGGGACAGAATCTCCAGCAGCCGCACAGGTCCCTCCACCCACAGGTGCTAAAGGTCAGTGAGAGAGTTTCTTTGGCTGGCCAAGAGGGGAGTGAGGTGTCCCCATAACTCAGGCCCCCTCGGGAAGCAGCAGCAAAGGCAGCAGCAGACAGGGGCTCCCAAAGCAGGCAGGAGCTCAGATCCATTGTTGAAGGTCTCCACATAAACCCCCTGAGGGAACTCAGCCCCGTGTGGCAGCCCTGCCTCCACCTGAGCACCTGAACTTGATCTCACACTGAATAACAGCCCTGCCCCCGCCCAAAGCTCTGAGGCTGGGAAGCAGCATTTGAATCTCAGACCACAAGCCCCTGGCTGGGCGGATCTGGAAGTGAGGTGGGAGTGAAAGGAAAACTCAGAAGTCAAGTCACTGGCTGGGAAAATGCCCAGAAAAGGGAAAAAAAGTAGGACCATAGAAGGTTACTTTCTTGGTGAACAGATATCTCCTCTCATCCTTTTGGATGAGGAAGAACAATGCTTACCTTCAGGGAAAGACATAGAAATCAAGGCTTCAGTGTCCCAAACATCCAAAATAAATATTCAATGGGCTCAGGCCATAGAAGAGCACAAAAAGGATTTTGAAAATCAAGGTAGAGAGGTGGAGGACAAATTGGGAAGAGAAATGAGACAGATACAAGAAAAACATGAAAAGCAGGTCAACACCTTGCTAAAGGAGACCCGAAAAAATGCTGAAGAAAATAACACCTTGAAAAATAGGCTAACTCAATTGGCAAAAGAGATTCAAAAAGCCAATGAGGAGAAGAATGCTTTCAAAAGCAGAATTAACCAAATGGAAAAGGAGGTTCAAAAGAAGAAAATAGTTCTTTAAAAATTAGAATGGAACAGATAGAGGCTAATGACTTTATAAGAAACCAAGAAATTACAAAACAAAACCAAAAGAATGAAAAAAATGGAAGATAATGTGAAATATCTCATTGGAAAAACAACTGACTTGGAAAATAGATCAGAAGAGATAATTTAAAAATTGTAGGCCTACCTGAAAGCCATGATCAAAGAAAAAGCCTAGACATCATCTTTCATGAAATTATCAAAGAAAACTGCCCTGAGATTCTAGAACCAGAGAGCAAAATATGTATTCAAGGAATCCACTGATCACTACCTGAAAGAGATCCAAAAAGAGAAACTCCTAGGAACATTGTGGCCAAATTCTAGAGTTCCCTGGTCAAGGACAAAATATTGCAAGCAACTAGAAAGAAAGAATTCAAGTATTGTGGAAATACAATCAGGATAACACAAGATCTAGCAGCTTCTACATTAAGGGATCTAAGGGCGTGGAATATGATATTCCAGAAGTCAAAGGAACTAGGACTAAAACCAAGAATCACCTACCCAGCAAAACTGAGTATAATACTTCAGGGGAAAAAATGGTCTTTCAATGAAATTGAGGACTTTCAAGCATTCTTGATGAAAAGACCAGAGGTGAAAAGAAAATTTGACTTTCAAACACAAGAATGAAGAGAAGCATGAAAAGTTAAACACCAAAGAGAAATCGTAAGGGACTTTACAAAGATGAACTGTTTACATTCCTACATTGAAAGACAATATTTGTAACTCTTGAAACTTTTCAATTTCTGGGTAGTTGGTGGGATTACATACACACACACACACACACACAGAGACATGGAGACAGAGAGCACAGAGTGAATGGAGTGGGATGGGATCACATCTCAAAAAAATGAATTTAAGGGATGAGAGAGAAGTATATTGGGAGGAGAGAGGGAGAAATGGAATGGGGCAAATTTTCTGTCATAGAAGAGGCAGGTAAAAGATTTTTTAGTGGAGGGAAAAAGAGGGGAGGTGAGAGAGAGACATGAAGTTTACTCTCATCACATTCGACTAAAGAAAAGAATAAAATGCACACTCATTTTGGTATGAAAACCTGTCTTAAAATACAGGAAAGTGGGGGAGAAGGGGATAAGCAGGGTGCGGGGGATGATGGAAGGGAGGGCAGTGGGAGGTGGGAGCGATTTGAAGGCAGCACTCTTGCAGAGGGACAGGATCAAAAGAGAGAAAAGAAGCAATGGGGGGCAGGATAGGATGGAGGGAAATATAGTTAGTCTTACACAACATGACTATTATGGAAGTCATTTGCAAAACTACACAGATATGGCCTATATTGAATTGCTTGCCTTCCCAAAAGGAATGGGGGGGGGAAGGGAGGGATGAAGAGAAATGGGAACTCAATGTTTTAGGAAGAACTGTCGAGTCCTGTTCTTGCTACGAGAAAATAAGAAATACAGGTAATGGGGTATAGAAAGTCATCTGGCCCTACATGACAAAAGAGAAGATGGGGACAAGGGAAGGGAGGGATGATAGAAGAGAGGGTAGAGTGGTGATAGGAGCAATCAGAATGCTCGGTGTTTTGGGGTGGGGGAGGGGACAAATGAGGAGAAAATTTGCAACCCAAAATTTTGTGAAAATGAATGTTAAAAGTTAAATAAATAAATTTTAAAAAACACCAGTTTTTACTGGCTAAGAAACGGAAGGGTAGAGAAGTGGAACAATCTAGATATTCAAGAGACAGTAATCAACGAATATATCAATCTCCTGTTTGATAAACCCAAGTATCCCAGTTTCTGGGACAAGAACTCCCTGTTGGAAAAAAAAAATGCTTGAAAAGCTGGATAACTGAGTGGCAGAAACTAGACATAGACCAATGTCTGACACCTTACACAAGAATAAAGTCCAAATGGGCACATGATCTAGGTATAAATATTGCTACTATAAACAAATTAGTGGAGCAAGGAATAGTGTGTTTATCAGATTTATGGAAAAGGAAGAATTTTTTAGTGAAGAAGAAATAAAAAGCATTATGAAGTGTAAAGTGGATAATTTTGATTACATTAAACTGAAAAGTTTTTGCACAGCCAAACCCAATGCAACCAAGATTAGTAGGGAAGGAGAATACTGGAAAAGAATTTTTGCAACTAGTGTCTGTGATAAAGACAACATTTCTAAAATATATAGAGAACTGAGTCTAATGTACAAGAATAGAAATCATTCCCCAATTGATAAATGGTCAAAGGATATCAATAGGCAGTTTTCAGAGGAAGAAATTAAAGATATCTATAGTTATATGAAAAAAAATGCTATAAATCACTACTGATTAGAGAGATGCAAATCAAAACAACTCTGAAATACCACAGTACATGTATCAAATTGGCTAACATGACAGAACAGGAAGATGATAAATGTTTGAGAAGGTGTGGGAGAATTGGAACACTAATTCATTGTTGATGGAGCTGTGAGCTGATCCAACCATTCTGGAGAGCAATTTAGAATTATGACCAAAGGGCTACAAAAATGTACATACCCTTTTATCCAGCACTTCTGCTTCTAGGACTGTATCCCCAAGAGGTTATGAAAATGAGAAAGGGTCCCACATGTACAAAAATATTTACGGCAGCCATCTTTGTGGTGGCCAAAAACTAGAAATCAAGTGGATGCCCATAAATTGGGGAATGGCTAAATAAATTATTTTGTGTGAATGCAATAGAATACTCTTTTGCTATAAGATACGATGAACAGGAAGACTTCAGAAAGGCCTGGAAAGACTTATATGAACTGATGCTGAGTGAAAGGTGTAGAACCAGGAAACTTTGTACATAACAACAACCACAGTGTGCGAGGATTTTTTCTGGTAGACTTAGAACTTCATTGCAATGCAAGGACCTAAAAAATGCCCAATGGTCTTTTAAGGCAAAATTCCTTCCACATACAGAGATAGAAATGTGGAATTCAATTGCAGAATGTAGCAGATCATCTTCTTTTGTGTCACGTTTTGGTTTGATACATGATTTCTTCTATTCTTTTTTCATCCTTCTATGAAACATGAACATGGTGAAAATGTATATACTGGGAATGTATGTGTAGAACCTACATAAATTTTTATAGTGTCTTGCAGAGGGAAGGGATAGGTAGGGAGGAGGTAGGAAAAAAAATCTAAGTTATATGATAATGATTGTAAAGCACTGAAAATTTAAACAAAAGCAAAATAAGAAAAAATAAAAGATACAAAACCTTCTTTTTAAAAGTACTATAATAGCAGTATGGCCATTAAGTGGTGCTTGGGCAGGGACCTACTCTTTTCCAATCTATGAATTCTAGGCTGAAAGGGTTTTAGGATTTTGTCTTTGAGAAAGATATCTTTCCAGTAAACCCCAAGTTAGCTAGTCAACTTTCAGCCATCAAAATTTACCTTCCTTCTGAAAGGAAAGGGAGACAGAGCCATAGGCAGAGTGAAGGTAAATTGTAACTTTTTATTTTGACCAACAACTTTGTGGGTCTCCCAGTCCTAGTCTGAATTTTTTCTTCTATGATTGAAGGGGCAATCCTTTGACTCACTTCTTAAAGAGGTCTATTGACTGAATGGATATTGTCTCACTCGAAATAAGAACTTGAAAAGAACTTACCTTAAAAGGGCCAAGGTCTACTACTGCATCCTGGTGCATCTCCAGTCATCCTGACAAATATCTGGCCACTGGATCCATATAGCTTTGAAGGAGAAAGTGAGACTGGTGACCATGCACAACCCTTCCTCATTCAAATCAAAGTCAACTGCAAGTCATGTCAATAGTAGTAGAGAATTTGGTCTATAAATCTTGATTAACTGTGAAAAGGTGGTGATGGTGAGACATCTGGAGCATGCGGAGGAAAACTGGAAAACAAATCAGCCCACATGACTTGGACACTTCCTTAAAGCACAGTTCTGTCTAGTAACTCAACAATTACAAGGTGGGGGGCACAAGGGTACAAGTTTCTTCAGGATGAGGTAAAGCAGAGAAATTAAGAAAGTCAGGAGATCAGCCAAGAGAGAACTTCTATGCACTATGGTTGGACTTGTGAATTGCCCCAAGTATTCTAGAAAGCATTTTGGAATTAGGCTTTAAAAAAGTGACAAAAATTTTTGAATGTTTTGGTGAGGCATACATTCCAAGGAGAGTAATGATAGAAAGGTCCCATACACTCAAAAGTATTTATAGCACTCTTTTTGTAATAGCAAAAACCTAGAATTAAAGTAGATTCCTATTGACTTGGAAACAGCTAGAGAAATTGTGGTATGAGAATATAACGGAATTTACTAATGTGAGATTAGTGAATATTACACTAGTGACATGAAAATTTCTTTCAGATATATGCAAATATATACAGAAAATTCTATGCTTAAACGAAACCTATTACTGAAAATACCCTGTTAAAAAATGAAGACCTCCTTCACTCATCTGTGAAAATCTCCACAAACATCATTCCTCACCACAGTTGATAAGAAGAACTGCAGTGATTAATGTACTAATTGACAGCCACTGTGTGTGAACCAGATGATTTCAGTAACAACAACAACAACAACAAGAAACAAAACAGTGGACAAGTCAACCAGGGACCAATGGTCTCCTAACTTCCTTGCTGATGCTAATCTCACCAGCCAAATCATGGTAGAGCCTGAAATTACAAAGTTGAGTCAACAGAAACTCCTCAACCTTGCAACATTTTCTACCAAAGTCAATTGCTCTCAAATCCTGCCTGCACATTTATGAGACTCGCTAGTTTTGAATTGAAAGTCAGTTTCCAGGTGAAAATACAAAACTTCAGCATTCAGGTATTGCTTAATAGAGTGTGTGTGTTTCTCCTTCGTTGCCATAGAGGCCCATGCCATCAGAGAAATAATGACATGACTTCCGCTTGACTTTGTTTTGAGAGAGGGAGGGCTGTGCAGGTCACCAGCCTCACTTCTCCTCCAGAGTCATCTAAATCCAGTGACCAGATATTCATCATGATGACTGGAGATGACCCAGGATGAGGCAGTTGGGGTTAAGTGGATAGGGCACCAGTGCAGGAGTCAGAAGGACCTGAGTTCAAATCTCACCCCAGACACTTGACACTCACTAACTGTGTGACCTTAGGCAAGGACATAAAACAACAATAGCAATCACGATAATAATATAACCATAGTTGACATTTGCATAGCACTTACTTTGTGCAACACTGTTAAAATTTCAAAATTATTATTTCATTTGATCTTCACAACAAATTATAGGTGATAGGTACTATTGTTATTCCCATTTTACAGGTGAGGAAACTGAGGAAAACCGAGGCTAACCTGCCCAAAATCACATAGGTAGTAAGTATCTGAGGCCAATTTTATACACAGGTCTTCTTGACTCCTGGCACACTGCTCTATCCACAGCATGAGTTCATGGTTGCCTTAGTGCCTCCTTGTACAGGAGTTGAGGGGTTGGAGAGGCAAAAATAGATCAAATAATGAAATCGTGTGTCTGTAACTGTGTACTCTACTAAACTTTTCATTAAAGAGCAAATCTTAATCAGGGCACATGAATCTGAATCCTGATTCTCTCATTCTCTAGCTGTATAATATAGGCAAGTGACTTAACAGAGATCAAGAGACTTATATAAGTTAAATAAATAAATACATTTATAAATAAATATAATAAAATAAATAAATTAACAGAATTGCATAAAAATTTAGGGCAAGTTAACAAATAGACAGCTAAGTCCCCATTTTCTCATCTGTATCATAGAGATAATGTGCTTTCCTTCTCCTTCACAGGAATGTTATAAGTTAGGTACTTGGAAACTACAAGGTATCATGTAAATATTGAATCATCATTGTCTTCATTGTTATTACTATCTGTGTCCATCCAAGGTTTGTATGGAAAAACATTCTAAATCATCCTTAGGGAGTCTCTGGTACTAAAACTCCTCCATATTTTTGAATCCTCCCCAGTGGAAGATGATTCAACTGCCAAGACACAGATCTCCGGAGATTCTTCTGGTCACTATGATCTTATTTCATCATTGACCTAACTGATCTCTAATTTTCGAGGGGAAGTATTTGCCTGTATTTTTGTCCCTGAGAACAATAAGATTGCAGGTGGAGAAACTGAATGAAAACTGAGAAGACACCCTATGTGTCATCCTGAAGAAAGCTGCTATCCGAGGATCAACTTTTTAACTAGTAAGTGAAGATATTTTGAGAAAAAGAGTGATGTTGTTACAATCTCTAAAATGATGCAAAGAAAGGTATAGAAATATTTTTTTTCCAAAAGTTATTTTCTACTTTAATTTTTCTGATTTTATATATATTCTCTTTTTTCCGTGGCATAACTAGCTCACACTTTAAAATTATCTCTAGATCTTTTTATTTGGGTATAGTATTGATTCAATAGAGTCTTTGTCATCTCTGTGAAAGGACTGCACGTTGGGAATAAAAAAAGAACCCATAGTATTGGTTGTCATCACTAAACTGACTAGTATTAGCATTGAAGTCATAGAAAAATGGAGTTCTAGATGTGGAAGGGATCTTGGAGATCATCTTATGGAAACCATTCATTTCATGGTAGAACAAACAGTCGAGGCTCATAGAGGTGAAAGAACTTGCCAAATGTGACACAGTTGCACAATCAGGGGTGGACTGAAGGTCGCCTGACTATCATTCAGGTGTCTTGCCTTGTTTTGTTTTGTTTTTTGTATTAGAATAATTTCTTCAATTATTACTTAGCCTTCAACTTAACACAAAATAAATAGCAATGTAATGGGAATCTGTCTGTATGCCAACTCAAGTATAGTCAATAAAAAGGTCAAGAAATAAATACATTTAAATGTCATTTGTTGAGCTGCTGCTGTGAGCAAAGCATGTCTCTGCATGACTCCTGCCCTTGAGAACCTTACATTATTTTTAAAAATATATTTTACAGATTTTTGAAAAAATTATTTATTTTCAAATCATAGGATAAAGTGAGCATTTCTATAACATAGTACAGTGAGATGATTGCACGTGAACCTGTCAATCTATTATATACAACTTGCTATTCCCTTTAAATGTACCACAAAGTTATCATTTAGATTTGATTTTTTTCACTTTTCTCTCTCCCCTTCTCTCACTCAGAGATGCATGCCGTTATACACAAAGAGCTATACAGTAAAATTATGTTATACATTCTTGTGTTTATCAGTTGTCTCTCTGCATGTAGATAGTGTCTTTCTTCATTCTAAATGTGTGTATCTATAACACAAAAATGTCTCACTTAGAAAGCAAGAAAAAAGTAGATAAGTCACCTATTTTCAAGATTCCCTCTGATAATTCAATATTCCTGACTTCCTTCAAAAGAATGTTCCAAAGTAACACCCACAAAATTAATATGTATTTAATAAGTTATTGTTGATTTGAGCAAGAAACACAATTATTGCTAATATTTTATATGGATAATGATTGCAATGTTTCTTTTACAACTGTATGTACTATGCCTTAGATGTAGATCTTCTGCCAGAGAAGAAAGGAGTGTAATTAAAATATTTATCTAAAAAACAAAATTTTTTTTTCTGGTAATTACTATTTTCACTTCTGGAAGTCTAATATGTTCCCCTTTGCAGACAAGTTACTGGGTTCCTCAGAGTCACATAATTTCTTTTTTAAATTTTATTGAGATGTTTGTTTTTAAATACCTTCATTGTGTAAAATATCTCTTCCTTCTCTCATTAATAAAGCAACCTGTTGTAACAAAGAATAAAAAAGAAAAACTAACACATCAACTATGTGGAACAGTATATACAATACTCCATATTCAGAGGTATATGTCTAAAGCATGGGTTCTAGTCTCTGTTGTGTCATGGACCCCTTTGCCATTCTGATGATTCCTATAGACACCTTCTCAAATTATGTTGTAAATTACTGAAGAAAATGTTAAATTTCTCTTACAGGATAGCGAATATATATATATATATGTATATATATATGTATACATATGCATATATATATACACATACATACACACACATATATATGCATTTATGTATGCATATATGGACACACACATATATATTATATACATACATATATACATACACACACATACGTATTTACCATCTAAATTTATGGACCCCTTAAATCTATCTTGGGACCTGTTGTTAGCCCATAGACCTGCAGTTAAGAGACTCTTCTCAAAAGAAAGTTAAAAGCTGCCTCTTTGCCACAGCTCTGCAAATGTATGTATAGATACTGTCAAGTAAAATTGGGACTAGAGGAGCAACTCTTTAAAACAGTCCCATCATCATCTTGATCTTTGGGCTGCTAAAAGGAATTGTGGCTAGAAAAATTTGATATGGCTAGCCACTGTATTTTTTATGTTAATACTATAAATTCTCTAAAACCAGGCTCTTAAACCACATAATCAAAACTAGGGTCAGCCTTAGAAAAATTGTGAAATTAGGAATGATCCTCCTCACCCTCCTTTCCATTATGTATCTGGTATCCACCAAATTTACCTCTTTCAGAGATTTACCTGGGCACCTACTACAAAATGCCCAAGGTCCCCATTGAAGCACCCCCCTCAGGCTTGTTCTTCCCTCTTTTGTCATCAACTCATTCTATCCTCCTTTTTTCTTGTCCCCAAAGCTAGTTAATTTCATGTTCTCTCTCATCAAACTTTCTTGTCTTCTGTTAGTTTGGTTAGATTGGATTAGGTTCTCTGTGTCTTAAAACATTACGATTGGTTACTCTAATAAAAGAATCTTCGCTAATGTGCCAATTCCTGAATTTAAATGACTTACTCAGGGTCACATAGATAGCAAACATATCAGAGACAATGAGGAAAAAGAAGATTAACAAATTTAAGTGAATTACCTAGGGTCCCACGGATACTTAATGGCAGAGTTGGGAATAAAATCATCACTCCCTCTATTTCTTACTAATATTTTTCTCCAGCCCCAAACTTATTTTTATTTTTTTAATTAGTAAGCCATCATAAGGAAAAAAGCTTTGATATTTTGGACATCCCTATTTATCAGGCAATTTCCAATTCCCTGGAGCTGAGTAAGGCATCATTAACATTCCATCAGTGCTAAAGCCTAGAGAGAGATCATCTCAGAGATGGAAACTCTATTACAAAAAATTTCATCATGAAGGAAAAGAAAGCTCAGCAATGGTATATCAAAACTCATTGTGGAGTTAGAAGGAAGGCTAGAACAGGGATGGGGGCAAAAGCTAAAGTGAATTTTGGTCATGAGAAACAGTGGAGCCACACCAGAAATAGCATGAAGAAAGTAATAAGGAAGAGTTATTCAGTAATATACAAGAAAAAAGGGAAGACAATCACAGAATCATAGTATCACTAAAAGGACTTCAGAAGTCATCTAAGCCTCCCCACACGGGAACAGGAATCTCTTCCTCTGCAACATCACCCAACAAATACTCATTGTACCTCAGCCTGACCTTCTCTAGTTATTGGGAACTGATTATTGCTGGAAGCAGCCCATTCCATTTGAAAATAACTATTTTTTCCCTTTACATTGAGCTTAAATCTTTCTTTCCGTATCTCTACAACTTTCACCCACTCTTTCTAATTCTAGCTTCTATTGTCTACTGAAACAAGTCAAAGTTTTCTTCCATATGAGTTTTTTGAAATAAAGACAGCTGTTATGAATAACCTTTTTGCCCATAGGCCAAGTCTTCTCTTTCCTAATTTAAGTGTGCCAGTATTTTTCATCGATGCTCAAATCATATAGTATTCAGTCCTTTTATCTTACTATCATGGCTTCCCTCCTCTAGACAGGCTCTAGTTTGCCGATATTCTTTCTAAAATGTGGCACCCAAAACTATCAATAACATGATAGATTCAAAATAGGAAAAATATATTGGAGTGGCCAAATCTATTTACCGATTCTGGGTACTATATGTGTGTTCATCCTTTGTTGCCAAAGAAGACCATGCCATCAGAGAAATAGTGACATGACTTGCACTTGACTTTGAGTGAGGGAGGGCTGTGAAGGTTACCAGCCTCACTTCTCCTCCAGAGGCATCTGAATCCAGTGACCACATATTCATCAGGATGACTGGAGATGACTGAGGATGAGGCAATTGGGCTTAAGCGACTTGCCCAAGGTCACACAGCTAGTGAGTGTCAAGTGTCTGAGGTGAGATTTGAACTCAGGTCCTCCTGACTCCTGCAGTGATGCTCAATCCACTGTACCACCTATTGAAAGGGTTTAGAAAGTCTTAGTTTTTTTTTTTCTTGTTGTTGTTCTCTGCCATGTAACATTTTTGACTCATACTATACCTGCCACTTGACAACACTGGATGTTTCCCCCTCCCCCACAGGAAAAAAAAAAAGATCTCACTCTTTCTTCTTTTGTGTTTTCACCTGAATTTCAATA
This sequence comes from Notamacropus eugenii, assembly GCF_028372415.1. Classification (NCBI taxonomy): domain Eukaryota; kingdom Metazoa; phylum Chordata; class Mammalia; order Diprotodontia; family Macropodidae; genus Notamacropus; species Notamacropus eugenii. Next base: position 15,495,101 of record NC_092878.1, read on the forward strand.
GTTTCTGGTCTTCTGAGTCTGGTTGAGTAAAAAGCGATATTTGAAGAGTCAAAGAAAGGTCCTATTAAAAATAATTTTATTCTCTCTCCACTCACTCCCATCTCCACCATATTAAATGAAAGTTGAGTATGAGACAAGAAGTGATTATGAGCTGATAACATAAGCTTATTGCCCCAGAATCCTATCTGAGGGGAGCATTACAAAGGCGATTTATGATGGCGGAAAGGTTCTGGTAGGGTATGAAAGATGCGGATTTGCCTCAGGAGTCTAGACCCTGGTGGAGTACCATGTTTTACTTCTGGATACTTGAAAACAGCAGAAGCCCAATGAACCCCTATGGTGTGAGGGTTTGACTAAGGTGAGAAAAGGTGCCTTTCTGAAAAAGAAGTTTGGACGACACCAACAAAGAAAGTTCATTAATTTCATACTTTGAAGTTGAGTGAGTACCCTCAAAATACCAGGATGTGATCTATTTTGAATTTGATTTTCCAGAAAGTTGAGGCAAAATACAACTGAAGATATGCTAAAATAAAAAGAAGAGATGTGTACATATGTCCAAAGTGAGGGTTGGTGTGGTAAAGAGGAAGGCTAAGATGGAAGGTGATAAAAGAAGGGAAGGTATCTCTTATACTCCTAAAGCAGCCATCTGTCTAATAATTAGGTAGTGAATTCTAGAAGATTATTGAATCCATCTTGAAGTAGAGAATACAGAGTACTTAGGCAGGACAAAGTTCTATTTTGGGATTTTTTAACTAAGGGGAAGATACAAATTTGTTTGATATATTTAAAAAGACTGAGACTGGATTAGTTTCTAAACATTCATGCTCACTCTAATCATAATCATGAAATTATGATACCAAGGCTAAAGAAACATTAATAGTTTAATGTAAGTCATTTCTCTCATGGCAGCTCTTCACATCATTGAATACAGTTATTATATCTACCCTCAGCTTCTCATATATTTCAGATTAACCACATCAGGGTTTTTACTCACTTTCTACTACATGGATTTAAGTTCTGAAAATTCTCTCGCTTGGAAATGTTTATTTTCAAAAACGATGCTTGAAGCTACCACACAAAGTTCTAGATATTGTTCGGGGCATAGTAGAAAGAGCATGTATATATCACCAATAATTTTTCCACTTCTTGAATTCCAGAACAAATACCTCCAGTATTGAAGTTCTATTTTGTACTGTTGTTGGCAGAACTATTGTAGAAATGTGTGTGTGCGCACATGCGTGTGTGGGTGTGTATTGTGAATGAAGGACTATCATAGGTAAGAAGATTTTTACTTAATTTGTTTGATCCCCAAAAGGTACGATTTGAAGGAATAAGTGAAAATTATAAAGGGACTTATTTCTGTTCAATGTAAGGAAAAACTACCTTAAAATGAGTACTATTTAAAAGCATTGTCTCTGGAGACAGTAAATCTAGAGCTTTGTCTAATAATTGTCGTCTAATGTAGGTCATAATTTACTATAGGACAGAATTGCCATCTTTTTTCTGTATCACTGTCATCATGTATTATATGTGTGTAACCTAAAAACAAAATATTTCGGTATCTTGCCACATTGTTGACTAATCTTGACTTTTCTATGATCTAAAATCCCAAGGGCTTTGTCAGAAGACCTGCTTTCTCATCTATCCACTACTTTTTTCAGTTGCATTTTTAAGCCTAAGTGTAGGACTTTATATGTATCTCTGTTAAATTCCATATTAATAGATATGGTTCATAATTACCTCCCTTTATCCCTCTAACCTTTCACAAATCTGTTTGGTCAACAATTCTTTTGGTGTTCTCTCTTAACCTTTATGTCATATGAAAATTTGATAAGCTCACAGCTGTTTATCTATAAATATGCAAATATTTAGCTATTTTAGCTATAAAAATGCAAAATAATTGGTATACTATTTTTCAGAGCTAATACTATAAATTCTAATAGCTGGAGAAAACGGAGTTGACAGGAAGATAGGAGAGAAGGAGTTTGTCAAAGGTATAATGACTACAAATTCGTGTGATCGAGGTTAGGATAGAGAAATATATTATGGGAGTTAGGGAGGCTGAAAAAATGGGAAGCCAGGGTGAATAAGGAAAGAGAGTTTTACGTGGAAAACACTGCGAATCTAGTACCCAATTTAATAGGGAAGAAGGAGAGCAGTTGGTAGTTCATAGAAGACAGACACAAGTATTTTGATAGAAAGGGAAAAAAAGTGGTGCAAAAGCAGATAACATAAGGAATTAGGAAACAGAGAAAAATCTTCCCATTTATTGTTTAGCACTTGGAGATGCTAAGTGTTAGAGTCATTCAATTTTTTTCTCAGGTATATTAATTTATTTATTTTCAGTTTTCAGCAATCACTTTCATAATTTTCCCCTCCTTTCCCCAAGATGGCATACAATCTTATATGGACTCCACACATACATTAGACATAGCTTTGCATTAATTATGTTGCACTGAAGAATTAAAATGAATGGGAGAAACCAAGAGAAAAACAAAACATAGCAAAGGAGAAAATAGTCTGCTTCATTCTCTGTTCTGACTCCATATTTGTTTCTCCGAAAGTAGATAGCATTTAGCATCATGATTACCTTGGAAATGTTTTAGGTCCTTGCATGACTCTGAAGGACTGTCTATTAAAAACAATCCTCCCACACTGTGGCTGTTACTATGTATTATGTTGTCGTAGCTCTGCTCACTTCACTCAGCATCAGTTAATATAAATCTGTCCAGGCTTTGCTGAAGTCAGCCTGTTCATCATTTCTTATAGTACAATAGTATTCCATTACATTCATATACCACAAATTGCTCAGTCATTCCCCAACTGACGATCATCCCCTCAATTTTTAGGTCTTAACCACCACAAAAAGAGCTTCGGTAAATATTTTTGTACGCATGGGTCCTTTTCCCATTTTTGCGATTTCTTTGAGATACAGTCCTAGAAGAATTATTGCAAGGGTCAAAGGGTATGGACATTTTTATAACCCTTTGGGCATAGTTCCAAATTACTCTCCAGAATGGTTGGATCAGCTCACAATTCCACTAACAATGAATTAGTGTTTCAACTCTTCCACGACTACATTTATCAATTTCTTGTTTTGTCATGCTAACCAATCTGATAGGTGTGATGTGGTACTCAGATTTGTTTTGATTTGCATCTTTCTAATTAGTAGTGATTTAGAACATTTTTTCATATGAGTATAAATAGCTTCAATTTTCTTCTTCTGAAAACTCCCTAATAAGTGCCATTTATTACTTGGGGAATGAAGGCCCTTCAATTTTAAGAGGGGGGGGGTGGCTGATTAGTCAAGTTAGTCAAGAAAGTGTGTCATTTGAGTGGCCATAACTGTGATGAGGAGAAGGAAGCTTAGTCAGCAGGTGAAAGAAACACATTTTGCCATCTGGGACAAAGCCTCGGCTACCCCATGACAGTTTGATCTCTGGAATTTATTTGGAAAGAGGAAAATTAGATTGGAGCACAGTCAATCTAAAGAGCACAGTCACTAAATTTTGGGTGATGACATTCTTACAGGGATAGTGTTATGTTATTGGGTATCAGAATGGAATTGGGTCACACATCATGATGAGGTAGGTTTCCAATAGCTTAGTGACGTCAGGAGTCAACTGGGCAAAGGAGAAGATTGTTTGAAGTAAAAATATTAACATATGGGATTGTACAAGAGAAGATTCAATGATAAGACTTGGTTTACCTACAGTGTTATTACCTCTACACATTCATCTTTCAAGACCAATTCATACTGTGTCCTCCATGAAGTCTTCCCTGAGCCTATCAGTTAAAAATGATCCTTCCTTCCTTAGAATTCTCTTTTACATATGGATATTTCTTTAGTAGTCTTATCTTCCTGACTATAAGCTCCTTGAAGTCAGACATTGTCTTTTTTCACTTTGAAACGTCTTTAGGTCATAACAAAAAGCATGGAACATGGTAGATATTTAAGAAATGTGTGACATTGTGTTATGAAAAGTGACAAGTAGAATGGCTTCAGAAAAACCTAGAAAGACCTATGAACTGATGCAAAATGAAGTCAGCAGAATCAGAAAAACATTGTACACAGTAACAGCAATAGTAAGGAGGATAAACTGTGAAAGACTTGGGTACTCTGATCAAGACAATGATCCAAGATTTCCAAAGGACCCATGATAAAGCATTCTATCCACCTCCAGACTGAGAATTGATGAACTCTAAGTGCAAATTGAAGCATAATTTTTAAATTAAATTAATTTATTTGTTTTCAGTTTTCAACAGTCATTTACATAGGTCTTAAATTTTCTCCCACTTCCTCACCTGTCCCTCCCTGAGATGGCATGTAACCTTATATGGGTTCTACACATACAATCTTATCAAACACATTTTCACAGTAGTCTTGTTACATAGAAGAATTAAAACTAATGGGAGAAACCATACGAAAAAACAAAACACAACATAACAAAAGAGAACTTCGTGTGTGAGGCATACTTTTTAAAGTTTATTTTTATTTTTGATGTGTGCTTTCTTTTGCAACATAGATAATATACAAATATGTTTTGCATCAGTTCACATGCAAAATCGATTACATATTGCTTACTTTAATAAGAGGGAAGGCATGGGAGGGAGAAAATTTGAAATTCAAAAAATTTAAAAATGAGTGTTGAAAGTTTTTACATGTAATTGGGATATATTTAATGAAATAAAAAGTATTTAATTTTTAAAAATTATTCCTTTACAAAAGATTGGAAGCTATCATAATTAGTTTGTACGGAATGTTTTCTAATCCTGTGACATTCTGAAGAGACTTGACATTCTACTTGGATCTTGATTGTCATAGCAGGCTTTAAACTCTGTTATTTTGAGAATATATTATAATTTTTTAGGGATGGGTCAGCCTTCCTCATGAATGCCATGATTGGAATTAATATCCTTTGTTTTCATAATCAAGGGAGAGCTTCAGAATTTCTCAGCAGTAAGAGAAATTGTTTAAAACACTGCCTTAACCCAATTCCATTGACTGATCTCTGCTATTTCTCTTACTTCCAGATAACTGAAAAACATTTCTTTCAACCCAAGTCAATGAACGAGACAAATCATTCCCGAGTGTCTGAGTTCATCTTGCTGGGACTCTCTGATGCCCCAGAACTTCAACCTATCTTCTTCATTGTGTTTTCATTGCTCTACGTCGCTACTGTGATGGGAAACTTCATTATCATCCTAACTGTGAATTCAGACCCACGACTTCACTCACCCATGTACTTTTTACTTGCAAATCTCTCTTTTGTAGACGTTGGTGTGGCTTCTTTTGCCACCCCTAAAATGATTGCAGACTTCCTTGTTGAGCAAAAAACGATCTCTTTCGAGGCTTGTCTGGCTCAAATCTTCTTTGTACACCTTTTCACTGGGAGTGAGATGGTGCTTCTTGTGTCCATGGCCTATGATCGCTATGTTGCGATATGTAAACCTCTTCACTACATGACCATCATGAGTCGGCGTGTCTGTATCATTCTGGTCATCATCTCCTGGAGTGTTGGATTTATACACACAACTAGCCAGCTGGCATTTACAGTCAACTTGCCCTTCTGTGGTCCTAACAAGGTGGACAGCTTTTTCTGTGACCTCCCTCTGGTGACCAAACTTGCCTGTATAGACACCTACGTTGTCAGCTTACTAATTGTGGCAGACAGCGGTTTTCTCTCCATGAGCTCATTTCTCCTTCTGGTTGTTTCTTATACAGTCATACTCATCACAGTTCGCAATCGCTCATCAGCTAGCATGGCAAAGGCACGTTCTACACTGACTGCCCATATCACTGTGGTCACACTGTTCTTTGGCCCATGCATCTTCATCTATGTGTGGCCCTTCAGTAGCTACTCAGTGGACAAAGTTCTTGCAGTATTTTATACCATCTTCACTCCCATATTAAACCCAGTTATTTATACCCTGAGGAACAAGGAGGTAAAATCAGCCATGTCCAAATTGAGGAGTCGATACCTAAAATCTGGTCAAGTATCTGCTATAATAAGAAATTTCCTATTCTTGGAACCCAAGTAACCTCCCCACTCAACCTAATATTATCTAAACTATTTTCTCTGTACTCTGACCAAAGACCACTGTAATATTAATGCCAAACTCTTAACTATTTGTGTTAAAAAGTGTGAATAGAAAAATACTTACAAGACTTGTCAAAACAGTGTAATGTGGTGATCACAAAACGTGACAGTGTAATCTAGTAGTTGATATTTTCTTCCCTCTCTCTTACATCTTCTTTCAAATTTTCTAATGGAAAATCAACTTTTACCATGGAGTTTATTTGAAAGGGAAATAAATTTATGAGAATTATGGAGAGGGTAAAATAGGTTTATATGGAGAGAGTCTGCATTAAAAGGAACACATGAGGCTAATAGGGAGATGCATGGTATAATGAGGGGCAATGGTAACTTGAGGTCCAGATGATCTGGGCTAAAGGGGCTTTTTGATGTAGTGGAAAGATCCCTGGTGTTTACCATTATAAAGTCAAGGTATGAGTACTGGGTAAGCTATTTGATAGTTTTATCATATTGGGCAATCTTCCTGTCTCTTGGTATCAGTTTTAGGAGAGCATTAAACTGGATAGTCTTCATCTTCCATTCTTAAATCCCAAAGATGAATACCTATTTCATCTCTGTTGTTTCCTAGTCATATAATTTAATGTACATGAATCTTGCCTTTATAATCTATTAAAAAAGAGAATAATATTCTGCTGGGTGGCCTGAATGGGTTTGGTCCTACTTGAACACTTCCCTGACACGCTACACTGATTCCATATATACATGATAAAAAATAATAAAAAGAGCTTGCACATTTCTACTTTCCTCAGTTGCCCAATCTATTTCTGATTATACCAGTCTTCTACTAAAAAAGCCATTAATCAGCTAATTTTTATCTGAAGAATAAAATATAAATTACTCATCTTGGTATTCAATATCCATAATCTGACTACAATCTACCTTTCCAGCTTCATTTCTCACTACACCCTTTCATAATTCTATGTTGAAACAAAAATAGATTACTTTTTTATCTCTTATAATGTTAACATTTCTTGACTCCTTACTGTCCGCCTAGAGATAGGTAGATGTTTCAGTTGATAGAGTGCTGGATTTGCAGTCAGGAAGCTGAGTTCAAATGTGGCCTTAAATACTTCCTAGCTCTTTGACACTGGTCAAGCTACTTGACTTAAGCCTGTCTGTTTCCTTAAAGGAAAATGAAGATGATAATAGCAACCATTGCCCAGGGTTGTTGTAAGATATTTGCAAAGCACTTGGCAGATAGTAGGTGTTTAATAAATATTTGTCTGCTCTGATTCTTCCCCTCCCCCCACAATCTCTCACATGTTTTGAATTCCAGTAGAGGATTAGCTGTATGAAGGCAGGAATTGTTCATTTTTTCCTTTGTATCCCTAACACATAGCCCAGAATCTAAAATTGTGAAAGTATTTAATACATGTTTGTGAATTTAATGGAATTAAAGTCTTCATCCTCTATTTCCATCACTTGACATTTCTTCTTGTTTTTCAACATCCAACAAAATTGTTATATCTCCAATGAGACCTTCTTTATTGAGTGGGCTGAAATTGATTTCTCCTTTTTTAAAATTTTATTTAGTGATCTATATATTCTTCCTAGAAGCAGCATACCCCACCTCCACTACTATGTCCAGTACGTAGTAAGTTTCTTGAGGAAAGTGTCTTGTTAATTTTTTCTCCTATTTGATCTCTTTATACCTAATAAAGTAGAAAGAACTTGAGTCTGTGGATCTAAGTTAAAGTCCTATCTTTAATATTTATTACCTGCGGAACATTGAGAAAATCTTTAACTGATTTGATAATTTGAAAATTAATTCATTTGAGCAGATCTCAAGACCTCAGCTTCCTTATGTATGAAATGAGAGTGAGAAGGTGTCTAAGGTCCTGCCCATCCCCAGAGTTGTATCCAAAACCATAGACCCTATACTATGGTCTTTGCATACAGAAGGCATTTAATAAATGCTTATTGAACTGCATTTAATTAAGGCTGTCCATTTTACAATTTGAAATAAGGAATAAAGTGCACATGATGCACCTCAAGAGAGGTAACTTAAGATTTTCACGGTGAAATGCAAATCAGATCCTTTCTTAAATCAGGTTATGATAAAAGAGAACGGTGGAAGAGGCAATGAATTGCTAAAACGAGATGAGAGAAATAGGCCACATGAAAGGAACAAGTAAAGAAAAAGACTCAGTGGAGAAAGAGAAGACAAATGTCATTTTCTTCAAAATTTAACCTAGGGCTAGCACTGACTGTGACAGTTTTCAAGATTGAAGTACAGAGATGAAATGAGTTATATTTCAGTCACTTTATTTGGATTAACAATTGTTAAATCTCCACAGTAACTCTTTTGTTTAAAAATGACCCAACAAGATACTGAGTTACCTTAGTATACTTTGGCTACCCGGGAATAGTTTAGATGTTTCCAGTAAAAAAAGTAAAAAGAGAGAACTCTTCATGCATAATCTGTGTGTGTGTGTGTGTGTGTGTGTGTGTGTATGTGTGTATGAGAGAGAGTGTGTTCATGTGCTGATATGTATTAGTATGCCAGAGGATGAACATAATGAGGTTATCTTCAAGAGACAGGGGACTTGGGGGCACAGCCAACATGGCAGAATAAAAGCACAGACTTGCTAGAGCTCCTTCCCAAGTCCAGCCAAATACCTATAAAAATGACTCCAAATAAATTCTGCAGCTGCAGAATTCAGAGAATGATGAAGTGAAGCAAATATCCAGACCAAGACAGCCTGGAAGGTCAATGGGATGTTTCTATCCAGTAGCTCTGGGAGCAGAGTGCAGTCCAGAGTGCACCAGCACAGCCTGAACATGAGCAATTCTCAGGGGGACTGAATCTCTGGCACCTGTAGGGGTCTCTAGTCTTCACAACCCCCAAACGCCAAGGAGAAATTAGAAAGTCAGTGGAAAAACCCTGTGGGACCTGTGTGAGAGAGTAGAGCGGTCAGGCCCCAGACCCAGGGCAGTGAAGGGGGCAGAGGAGTCTGTGCCAGCAGCAGGGACAGAGGTAGTGACAACGACTGTTTTTGGAGCTCGAGGCCCACAGATTTGAGGGGATGGAGCAACTGACAGTACACTCTGCCACACCCTCTGGAAGCAGAGAACAAATTTGACAAAGAGCAGAAAAGTCAAGTAAATATCTAAGTAAATGATAAATTACTAGGAAAAGAAGCATTCAATAGAACCGTACGTTGGTGACAAGGAAGACCAAAACATACAATCAGAAGAAGATAATAAAGTAAAATTCTTACATCCAAATACTCCAAGAAAAATATGAATTTGTCTCAGGCCATGGAAGAGTTCAAAAAAGATTTTCAAAATCAAGTAAGAGAAGTAATGCAAAAATTGGTAAGAGAAATGAGAGTGATACATTAAAATCTTGAAAAATTAGTCAACTGCTTGCTAAAGGGGAGTCAAAAGTGCTGAAAAATAGACTAACCCAAATGGTAAAATAGATCCAAAAAGTCATCGAGGGGAAGAATTCCCTAAAAAGCAGAACTGGCCAGATTGAAAAGGAGGTACAAAAGCTCACTGAAGAAAATAACTACTTAAATATTAGAAGGGAGCATATGGAAGCTAATGACTTTATGAAACATCAAGAAATTGTAAAAGGAAACCAAAGATATAAAAAAAATAGCGGGCAATATGAAATTTCTCACTGGAAAAACAACTAACCTGGAAAATATATTCAGGAGAGACAATTTAAAATTTATTGGACTACCTGAAATCCATGATCATCTTAGAGTCTAGACATCATCTTTCAAGAAATTATCAAGGAGGTGAAGGAGCCAAGATGGCAGAATAACAGCCAGATTTGCTAGGGTTCTTCCTACAAACCCAGCCAAATACCTATAAAAATGACTCTAAACAAATTCTGGAATTGCAAAATCTACAGAATGACAGAGTGAAAGAAATCTCCAGGCCAATACACCCTGGAATGTCCCTGGGATGTGTGTATCATGCTAGGCTGTGAATAGAGCACAGTGTAGCACAAGCTATGCTGCCACAGATGGGACCTGAATAGGCCTTGATGTGACTGAATCTTGGGCACTTGTGGTGGTTTCCAGACTTCATGAACCCAAAAGGCCAAGGAAAAATTGGAAGGTCAGTGGAAAAAACTTGTGGAAGTAGAGTGATTGGGCCCCCGCTTCATGGCTATGGAGTGGGTGGTGGAATATCCTGAGGATGAGTCTATGGCAGTAACATCAGTCACTGTTTCTGGAGCTCTGGGCCCACAGATTGAAGGGGGATTGATCAGCTAACAGTGTCCCCCCCATCCCCACTGGAAGCAGATACCTATTTTAACAAATGACTCAAAAGTGAGGCAAATAATTGGTAAAATGAGCAAAAACCAGAAAGTGAATCAGACTATTTGGTGACAACGAAGACCGATGTTTACAAATAGAAGAAAACAAAGTCAAAGCTTCTCCATCCAAAGCCTCCAAGAAAAATATGAATTGGTCTCAGGCCATGGAAGAGCTCAAAAAAGATTTTGAAAATCCAGTAAGAAGGGGGTCAGAGCCAAGACGGCAGAGTATAAAGATGCATCTATTCTTGCTCTTCCCCCACAGGTCATAAAATACCTGTAAAAAATTACTAAACAAATTCTAGAGCAGCAGAAGCAACAAAATGACAAAGTGAAAGATATTTCAGGCCAAAGGTAGTCTAAAAGGCTGACAAGAAAGGTTTATTGCACAAGGTGTGGAGCAGACAGCAGACCATAGAGTCCAGCCCAGCCTTGGCCACGTAGAACTGGCAGGAACAGGACTGGAACAGGACCCAGAGGTGGAATCCCAGGCAGTAGCTGCAGTTCTCAGATCCCTCAACCCACAAATGCCAAAGACAGTTTCAAAGGTCAGGGAGAAAACTTTTTCACCTGAGTGAGAAGGGAGGAGGGTCCTCCTGTAACCACAGCCATAGGAGGCAGCAGCAGGAGCGTCCATTTTTGGAGCCCTTGATCTGGCCCCTGGGCAAATTGAGCCACTGTTCTGAGTCTCAGCCTTAAGCGGTGGCCCTGGGGTGAAGAAGAGTGCTGGCTGGTATGGTGGAGCTCTGGAAAGGGAATTCTACTTGCAGATCCTAGGCAGAAAAGCTTTTGTAGCTCCCAGAACAGAGCTCAGGCCAGGAGACAAGTAAACACCTCTCTCTTGATTGTGCCACGTTGGAGGAACTGAGAAACATGTCCCCAGAGTATCCCCTCCTCTTGACAAAGGACTCAAAAGTCAAGTTACTGGCTGGGAAAATGTCCAAAAAAAGGGGAAAAAATAAGACTATAGAAGGTTACTTTCTTGGTGAAGAGGCATGTTCTACCATCGTTTGGATGAGGAAGAACAAATCTTTCCATCAGTGGAAGACATAAAAGTCAAGGCTTCTGAATCCAAAATGTCCAAAATAAATATGCAATGGTCCCAGTTCATGGAAAAGCTCAAAAAGGATTTTGAAAATCAAGTAAGAGAGGTGGAGGAAAAAATGGGAAGAGAAATGAGAGCAATGAAAGAAAATCATGAAAAGCGACTCAACAACTTGCTGAAGGAGACCCCCAAAAATGCTGAAGATAATAATACCTTTAAAAATAGGCTGACTCAATTGGCAAAAGAGGTCCAAAGAGCCAATGAGGAGAAGAATACCTTATAAAGCAGAATTAGTCAAATGGAAAAAGAGGTTCAAAAGCTCATTGAAGAAAATAGTTTTTAAAATTAGAATGGAGAACTTTCTAGTTCTAGGAGCCAAGATGGCAGACTGATCAGTAATTGATATCTCCATCCCCTATTGACCTTGACTAGATAAAAGGATATCTCCCCAGGAAAACCTCTGGAGCAGTGGAAATAGCAGAAGGGGTAAAAAGACTTTCAGCCCATGAGACTAGTAAGATTGCTAATGAGGGTTCCTCTTCCTATGGCCACATGCGACCAATGCAAAATCAGAGCTGTCACAGACAGCTCCACCTCAACAAACCAAGAGAAGATTCTGAACCCCAGGGGAGTGAAGCCAGCAACTACCAACACAAGGAGCCTAAGCTTTCCTCAGCATCTCAGGGGAATCAGGAAGACACTAGCACAGACAGCTGAGCTTGCCTATGCTCTTGCTAAGCAGAGGAGTTTCTGGAGTCCAGACTACCCCTCCTGCACACTTAAAGAACGAGCTCCAGGGTAACTGCCGGGAAAATCCAAAAACACCTTAACTGACCTCTTCTTTCAAACACCAACCAGCTCAGCACTAGGTAAGCTGCAGCATTTTAGCTTCTAGCTGAAAGAATCAGAGGCCACAACACACAAAATCTCAAGTTTTTGGTACAAGAACTGTGGGACAGAGCTCCCTATGCCACAGATGCAGAGATATACCTTAAAAGCTAAGAAAAGAGTTACTACCATGAATAACAAGCAAAGCAGAAAAGAAAAGACAATAAAGTCTTTCTATGGGGACAAGGACCAAAACACAAATACCAGAAGTCAGCATTGACACTGTACTCCCATCTGAAACTTCAGAAGGAGATATGAACTGGTCAGAAGCAGAAAGAACCTTCTTGGAAGAGCTCAGGAAGGATTTTCAAATTCAGATTAGAGAAATAGAAGAAAAACTGGCCAATGATTTTAAAAATATAAAAAAAGAATTCACTGAAGACAACAGCTCCTTAAAAAGGAAAATTGGGCAGATGGAAAAGGAAATACAAAACTTAACTGGTGAAAATAATTCCTTAAAAGGAACCATCGAAAACATGGAAAAGGAGATGCAAAAGTAAACTGAAGAAAGAAGTCTGATAAAACATAGACTTCTACAGGAAGTAGAGGCTTTGAATCTATGAGACATCAAAAATCAGTCAAACATAATCTAAAGAATGAAAATATAGAAGACAATGCAAAATATCTAATTGGAAAAACAACTGACATGGAAAATAGTTCCAGGAGAGAAAATCGAAGGATTATTTGTCTACCAGCAATCCATGATGAAAAAAAGGGCTTGGACAATATCATCCAAGAAATCATCAAGTAAAATTGCTCAGTAGTCCTAGATCCAGAAAGAAAAAATAGGCTTCGAGTGAGTCCACCGTTCACCTCCTAAAGGGGACAGCAAACTAAAAACACCAAGGAATATCGTTGTCAAATTGCAGAACTATCAAGTGAAGGAGAAAATACCGCAGGCAACTAGAAAGAAAAAATTAAAATGTCAAAGAGCTATAGTCAGGATCACACAGGACCTTGCAGTTTCTGCATTAAAAGATCGAAGGAATTGGAATATGATATTCCATAAGGCAAAGGAGCTGAGACAACAACCCAGGATTAATTACCAAGCAAAGCTAAGCATAATATTTCAGGCAAGGAGATGGACTTTCAATGAAATAAGGGATTTTCAGACCTTTCTGATGAAAAGGCCAGAACTCGACAGAAAATTTGATCTTTAAATGCACATCCCAAGAGAAGCATAAAAAGGTAAATAGGGGAGAAAAAAAAAAAAACTTGTTACACAATATGGGCAAACTGTTTATATCCTTATAAGGCAAGATGATACTTGTAAAGGTTGAGAGTTGTACACTTACTATGAAATGTAAAAGGGATAGGTAGATAGATAGATAGATAGATAGATAGATAGATAGATAGATAGATAGATAGATGACAGAGGGAGTGGTATAAATTAAGTGATACCGTGATAAAAATATTATTAAAGGGTGCAAAGGAATTGTAATGGGAGATGGGAAAAGGAGGAACCAGAAAAAAAATAAATTCCATGAGAGGAAGAGGCACAAAAATATATTACAGTAGAGAAAAAGAGGGGAGGAAAATGAGCATTGTTTGACAGGTACTCTCATCTGATTGGATTCAAGGAGTGTACAACAAACTGTGTTAAGAATAGAAATACAATTTCTAGTACTTCCTAGAAGCAGGACTAGGGGAAGAGGGAAAGAAAAGGGAGGGGAGGATAAAAAGGAGGGATGAAGTACTAAGGAAAAATGGGATGAGAAAGGAGGGTGGCTGAACGAAGGGAAGGAGGACTGAGAGAGGTTGGGGTCAAAAACTAAAACTCTGTTGTGGAGGAAAAGAGAGAAGGTAGAACTAGGAGCATAAACAAGAAGAAAGAGGATGGAGGGAAAGACACAAATGGTAATCATAACTGTGAATGTCAATGGGATAAACTCTCCCATAGAAGGGAGAAAGATAGTAAAATGATTTAAAAACCATAATCCATCAATATGCTGTTTACAAGAAACACATTTGAAATGGGAGCATTCACAAAGGGTAAAGGTAAAAGGCTGGAGCAGAATATTTTGTGCTTCAGCTGATGTACAAAAAGGAGGGGTAGCAATCCTAATCTCAGATAAAGCAAAAGTGGTGGTACATGTCACGCATAAAAAAACTGATCAATAGGGCATAAAATCCCCACAATCCAGTGCAGAAAAGCAGATATAGTCAATGCATCCTCAGATCATAATGCAATAAAATTATATGTAATAAAGGCCATGAAAAGATGGACCTAAAATTAATTGGAAACTAAATAATCTAATCCTAAAGAAGGAGTGGGTTAAACAATGAATCATAGAAAGAATAAACAATTTCATTCAAGAGAATGACAATAATGAGAGACCTACCAAATCCTATGGGATACTACAAAAGCAGTTCTTAGAGGAAGCTTTATATCTTTAAATGCCTACATGAATAAAACAGACCAAGAGGAGATCAACAAATTGGGCACGCAGCTGAAAAAACTCTAAAAAGCACAAACTGAAAATCTCCAAGTATATATCAAATAAAAATTATTGAAAGCCAAGGGAGAGATTGATAAAATTGAAATTAAGAAAACTGTTGAACTAATAAAGAAAAATCATGGTTGGCTTTGTGAAAAATCCAATAAAATTGACAAGTTTTGGTCAAATTGATTTAAAAAAAAGAAAGAAGAAAAGCAATTTACTAATATGGAACAGGTGAATTTACCTCCAATGCAGAGTAAATTAATACAATAATAAGAAATTACTTTGCCCAAGTATATGCTCATTAATTTGACAATCTAAATGAGAAGGAAGATTGTTTTAAAAGATATAAATTGCCCAGATAAACAGAAGAGGAATTTGAATACTTAAATAACCCCATAACAGAAAAAGAAATTGAACAAGCCATCAACGAACTCCGTAGGAAAAAAAAAATTCAGGGCCAGATGGATTTGCAAGTGAATTTTATGAAATATTTAAAAAAGTTAATTCCAATACTCCATACACTACTTGGGTAAATTGGGAAAGAAAGAGGCATCCCAAATTCTTTTTAAGACACAAATATGGTTCCAATATCTAATGTAGGAAGAGGTAAAACAGAAAGAAAATTATAGACCAATTTCTCAATGCATATAGATGAAAAAATTTTAAATAAGATATTAGCAAGAAGAAGAAGAATACAGTAATTTATCACAAGAATAAAACATTATGATCAAGTGGGATTTATACCAGAAATGCAGGGCTGCTTCAATATTAGGAAAATTATTGACATTATTGATCACATCAACAACAAACTAACGGAAACCACAAGATTATCTCAATCTTTGCAGATAAAGTTTTTGACAAAATGCAGAACCCTTTTCTATTGAAAACACTGGGGAACATAGGAATAAATGGAACTTTCCATAAAATAATCAACAGTATCTAACTAAAAACCTTCAGCAAGCATTATATTCAATGGGGATAAGCTAGATATATTTCCAGTAAGATTAGGGGTGAAACAAGGACTACTATTCACTGTGGTATTAGAAATGTTAGCTGCAGCAGTTAGAGAAGATAAAGAAATTGAAAGAATTAGAAGAGGCAAAGAAGAAACAAAGTTATCGTGCTTTGCAGATGATATGATGATATATTTAGAGAATCCCCAAAAATAAAGTAAAAAACTGCTTGAAATAATAAACAATTTTGGGAAAGTTGCAGGTTACAAAATAAGCCCACACAAATCTTCTGCATTTCTATATATTAGTAACAAAGTCCAACAGCAAGAGCTAGAAGGAGAAATCCCATTTAAAGCTACAGTAGACACTATAAAATATTTGGGAGTCTACCTTCCAAAACAAATCCAGGGACTATATGAACACAATTAAAACACTTTTCACAGAAATAAGTCAGATCTAAGTAAGTGAAAAAGCCTCAGTTGGTCGTAGGTAGGAAGAGTCAATATAATAAAAATAACAAGTCTACTTAAATTAATTTAATTATTCAGTAAAATACCAATCAAACTATCAGATAATTACTTTCTAGAGCTAGAAAAAGTAATATCAAAATCCATCTGGAAGAAGAAAATGTCCAGAATATCAAGGTAACTAATGGAAAGAAATGTTAGGGAAAGTGGCCCAACTCTACCACATCTCCAGTTGTTTTGTAAAGTAACAATTATCAAACCTACTTGGTACTGGCTAGGAAACAGAAGGATAGACCAGTAGAATACATTAGGTACTCAAGACACAGTAGTCAATGAATATAGCAATCTACTGTTTGATAAAACCAAGAATCCCAATTTCTGGGATAAGAAGTCACCTTTCAACAAAAATTGCTAGGAAAAGTGGGTAACAGTGTGGTGGAAATGAGACAGAAACCAATACCTGACACCTTACACAAGAATAAAGTCCGAATGGGTAGATGATCTAGGTTTAAAGATTGATAATATAAATAAATTAGTAAAGCAAAGAATAGTGTATTTATCAGATTTATGAAGAAGGGAAGAATTTTTGACTAAATAAGAGACAGAAAACATTATGAAGTGGAAAATTATCATTATGCAGAATCGACCGAAAACCTTCAGCAAGCATTATATTCAGTGGGGATAAGACAGATACATTTCCAGTAAGATTAGGGGTGAAACAAAGACTACTATTCACTATGGTACTAGAAATGTTACCTGTAGCAGCTTTATCTGCAACAACTGAGATAATGATGTGGTTTAAGTTAGTTTTGTTGTTGATATGATTAATAATGTTAATAATTTTCCTAATCTTGAAGCAACCCTGCATTTCTGGTATAGATCCTACCTGATCATAATGATTTTGATCAAAATGATCAAAATTTTGATTACAGTAAATTGAAAAGCTTTTGCATAAACAAACCCAATGCAACCAGTTTTAGGAGTGAAGCAGAAAACTGGGAAAGAATTTTTGCAATT
The DNA here is from genome assembly GCF_028372415.1 of Notamacropus eugenii. Classification (NCBI taxonomy): domain Eukaryota; kingdom Metazoa; phylum Chordata; class Mammalia; order Diprotodontia; family Macropodidae; genus Notamacropus; species Notamacropus eugenii. The sequence continues at coordinate 15,512,289 of NC_092878.1, forward strand.
AGTGTCTGTGATTAAGGTATCATTTCTAAAATATACAGAAAACTGAGTCAAATGTATAAGAATACAAGTCATTGCCTATTTACTAAATGGTCAAAGATTATGAATAGGCACTTTTTAGAGGAAGTAATTAAAGCTATTTATAGTCATATGAAAAAAATGCACTAAATCAGTATTGATTAGAAAGATGCAAATCAAAACAACTCTGTGCCACATCATACGTATCAGATTGGATAAAATAACAAAACCGGATGATGATAAGTGTTGGAAAAGATGTGGGAGAGTTGGAACACTAATTCATTGCTGTTGGAGCTGTAAGCTCATCCAACCATTCTGGACAGTGGTTTGGAACTATGCCCAAAGAGCTAGAAAAATGTGCATACCCTTTGACCTACAATACCACTTCTAGGACTGTATCTCCAAGAGATGATGAAAATTGGAAAGGTAACACATGTAAAAAAATGTTTACAGCAGCACTCTTTGTGGTGGTCAAAAACTGGAAATCAAGAGGATGCCCATCATTTGGGGAATCAGGAATAAACTGGGATACATTAAGTTAATGGAATACTATTCTGTTATAAGAAATGATGAACAGGAAGTCTTCAGATCAGCCTGGAAAGACTTATATGATCTGATGCTGAGCAAAAGGAGCAGAACCAGGAGAACTTTGTACACAGGAACAACCACAGTGTGGAAGGATTTTTTTCTGGTAGACTGAGAACTTCATTGCAATGTGAGTACTTAAAAAATTTCCTATGTCCACTTAAGGCAGAATGGCTTCCACATCCGGAGAAAGAACTATAGAATTCAATCACAGAATGTAGCAGATCATTTTTTATTTGTTTTATGATTTATTCCATTCATTTTAATTATTTTATGCAACATGACTAAGGTGAAAATGTATGTAATATTAACGTATTGTAGGACCTATGTAAAATTTTATGCCATCTCAGGAAGGAAGGGAGGAAGGATATAGAGAGGAAGGAGAGGGCGGAAAATCTCTAATTTATATGGAAGTGATGGTAGAACATGGAAAACAAATAAAATAATAAAGCCTTAAAAAAAGATAGAAAGGAAAAAAAACCTTAAAAAATAGAATGGAGCAAATGGAAACTAATGACTTTATAAAACACCAAGAAATTAAAAAAAGACTAAACCAAAAGAATGAAAAAATAGAAGATAATGTGTAATATCTCATTGGAAAAACAACTGCCCTAGTAAATATATCCAGGAGAGACAATGTAAAAATTGTGGGACTACCTGAAAGCCATGGTGAAAACAGAGCCTAGACATGATCTTTCATGAAATTATCAAGGAAAAGTGTCCTGATATTCTAGAACAAGAGGGCAAAATAAATATTGAAAGAATCCACTGATCACCTCCTGAAAGAGATCCAGAAAGAGAAACTTCTAAGAACGTTGTAGTCAAATTCCAGAGTTCCCAGGTCAAGGAGAAAATATTGCAAGCAGCTAGAAATAAACAATTCGAGTATCATGGAAATACAATCAGGATAACACAAGATCTTGCAGCTTCTACATTAAGGGATTGAAGGGCGTGGAATGTGATATTCCAGAAGTCAAAGGAACTAGGATTAAAACTCAGAATCATCTACCCCACAAAACTGAGTTTAAAACTTCAGGGGGAAAATGATCATTTAATGAAATAGAGGACTTTCAAGCATTCTTGATGAAAAGACTAGAGGTGAATAGAAAATCTGACTTTCAAACACAAGAATCAAGAGAAGCATGAAAAGGTAAACAGGAAAGAGAAATCATAAGGGACTTATTAAAGTTGAACTCTTTACATTCCTACATGGAAAGATAGTATTTATAACTCCTTAAACTTTTTTCAGTAGTTGGAGCGATTATACAGTCACCCATCCACCCACTCCCCCCATATATAAATACACACACACACACACGTATATGTAGACAAAGAGAACAGGGTAAGTTGAATAGGAAGGAATGATGTCTAAAAAAATAAAATTAAGAGGTGAGAGAGGAATATATTGGAGGAGAAAAGGAGAAATGGAATGGGGCAAATTCTTTCTCATAAAGGAGGCAAGAAAAAGCTTTTTCAATGGAGGGGAAAAGGGAGAAGGTGAGGGGGGAAAAGTGAAACTTACTCTCATCACATTTGTCTGAAGGAAGGAATAACATGCACACTCAATTTCACTTGAAAATCTATCTTACCCTATAGGAAAGTAAGGGAGAAGGAGATAAGCGGGGTATGGGATGATGGAAAGGAGCACAAATGGGAGGAGGTGGTAATTAGAAGAAAAGGCTTTTGAGGAGGGAGAGGGTCAAAAGAGATAATAGAATAAATGGGGGGCAGGATAGGATGGAGGGAAATATAGTTAGTCTTTCACGATATGACTGTTATGGAAATATTTTGCATAACGACAGAAGTATAACCTATATTGACTTGCTTCCCTTCTCAGTGGAGATGGGTGGCGAGGGAGGAAGAGAGAGTTGCTGGAACTCAAAATTTTAAAAAAAAAGAATGTTAAAAATTGTTTTTACATGGAACTGGAAGATAAAACATCCAGGCAGTGGGGGAGGGGGGAAGAAATTACCAAGGAAAATGGCTCTAATATTGTAGAACCAGAGGAAAAAATAGATATTGAAAGACTCTGTCAATTATCTCCTGAAAGAGATACCAAAAGGAAAATTCCTAGGACTATTGTAGCTAAATTCAAGATCATTAAGGTCAAGGAGAAAATATTACAAACAGCCAGAAAGAAACAATTCTAACATTGTGGAAACACACTCAGGATAACACATAATCTAGCAGCTTCTACACTGAGGGATTGGAGGGCTTGGAATATGATATTTCAGAGGTCAAAAGAACTAGAATTAAAAGCAAGAATCACCCACCCAGCATAACTGAATATAATACTTCAAGGGAAAAAATATTAATACAATTAAATAAAAGACTTTCAAGCATTCTTTATGAAAAGACCAGAGGGGAGTAGAAAATCTGGCTTTCAAAGACAAGAATCAAGAGATGCATTGAAAGGTAAACATGAAAGAGAAATCACAAGGGACTTACTAAAGTTGAACTGCTTCCATTCCTCTACGGAAAGATATTTGTAATTCTTGAAAATTTTCTCATTATTAGAGTAGTTGGAGGGATTATATACATATAGACAGAGGGCAAAAGGTGAGTTGAGTATGAAGTAGTGATATTTGGGAAAATGTAATTAAGAAGTAAAAGAGGAATATATTTTGAGGAGAAAGGGAGAAATCTAAAGGGGTAAATTTGCTCTCACATAAAACTGGCAATAGAAAGCTTTTCCTTTTTTAAAAAAATATTGATTCATTTTTCCTTTTCAGCAGATACTTCCACAAGATTCTGAGTTGCAAATTTTCTCTTCATGTCTTCCCCATCCCCCGCCCAAGACAGCAAGCCTTCTGATTAACACTTTCCCTAATCTGCTTTCCCTTCTATCACACACCACCAATCTTTCTTCCCCATACCCTCTATTTTCTTGTAGGGCAAGACAGATTTCTATACCCAATTGCCTGTGTTTCTTATTTCCCAGTTGCATGCAAAACCAATTTTTAGCATTCGTTTTGGAATCCTTGAGTTCCAACAATTCTTCTATCCTCCCTCCCCTCACATCATCACTGAGAAGGCAACAATTCACAATAGGTTATACGTGTGGAGTCATGCAAGGCTCTTCCATAACAGTCATATTTTGAAAGATAACTTTATTTTCAAAAATCCTATCCTGCCCCCCCATTTATTCTATTCTCTTTTTTGACCCCCTTCTCAAAAGTCTTTACCTCTAATCACCTCCTCCTCCAATTTACTCTCCCTTCTATCATTCCCCTACCCTTGTTTATCTCCTTCCCCCGACTTTCCTGTAGTGTAAGATAGCTTTTCATACCAAACTGAGTTTGCATGTTATTCTCTCATTAAGCCAAATGTGATGAGAGTGAGGTTCACTCTTTTCCTCTCTCCTCCCCCCTCTTACCCTCCGTTGAAAAAGTTCTTTCTTGCCTTTTTTATGCCAGGTAATTTGCTCCATTCTATTTCTCCCTTTTATTCCCAATACATTTCTCTCTCATCCTTTAGTTTTATTTTTGTAGATATCATCCTTGATTATTCAACTCACCTTGTGCCCTCTGTCTATATGTATATAATCCCTCCAACTACCCTAGTACTGAGAAAAGTGTCAAGAGTCACAAATATCTTTCCATGTAGGAGTGTAAGCAGTTCAGCTTTAGCAATCCTCTTTTGATTTCTCTTTCCTGTTCATGCTTCTCTTGATTCTTGTGTTTTAAAGTCAGATTTTCTATTCAACTCTGTTCGTTTCAACAAGAATGCTTGAAAGTGATCTATTTCATTGAATGATCATTTTTTCCTTTGATGTATTATACTCAATTTTGCTGCATAGGTGATTCTTGGTTATAATCCTAGTTTCTTTGAACTCTGGAATATCATATTCCAAGCCCTCTAATTCCTTGATGTAGGAGCTACTATATCTTGTGTTGTCCTCATTGTCTTTCTGCAGTACTCAAATTCTTTCTTTCTGGATGCTTGTGACACTTTCTCCTTGATCTCAATGCTCCAGATTTGGCTACAATATTCCTAGGAGTTTTCCCTTCAGAGCCTCTTTCAGGAGGTGATTGGTGAATTCTTTTAATATCTATTTTACCCTCTGACTCTACATTATCAGGGCCACTTTCCTTGATAACTTCTTGAAAGATGATGTGTAGGCTCTTCTATTGACCATGGCTTTCAGGTACTCCAATAATTTTCAAATCGTTTCTACTGTATCTATTTTCTGGATCAGCTGTTTTTCTTCCAAAGAGAAATTTCACATTTTCTGCTGTTTTTTAAATTCGTTTGGTTTTGTTTAATAATTTCTTGATTTTTCATAAAGTCATTAGCTTCCATCTGCTCTAAAATTCTAATATTGAAGGAATTATTTTCTTCAGTGAGCTTGACGACTTCCTTTTCCATCTGGCCAGTTCTGTTTTTCAGGTCATTCTTCTCCTCATTGGATTTTTGGACCTCTTTTGCCATTTCTATTAGTCTATTTTTTAAAGTCATATTTCCTTCTGCACTTTTGGAGCCAATTTGCAAACAGTTGACTCATTTTTCTTGACTTTTCTTGCATCACTCTCATTTTTCTTCCCATTTTTTCTCTACTTCTCTTACCGATTTTATTAATCCTTTTTGAGCTCTTCCATGTCATGAGACCAGTTCAGATTTTTCTTGGAGGCTTTGGATGTAGGAGCTTTGACTTTGTGGCTTTCTGTTTGTATACTTTGGTCTGGTTTTGCTTTATTTTCCCAGCTATTTACTTACCTTTTTGTACCCTTTGTCAGGTAGTTCTTTGCTTCTATGGAATAGAGGGTATATTTTCAACCACTAGATCCCCCCACAACTTTGGGGCCTAGAACTAAAGGAAACAGTCACTACTGCTGCTGCTGCACCTGATGGTGCTACTGTTGCTTCTCTTGCTGCCTCTGGATCATTCTACCTGGGCTCCTCCACCCCTTCTACCACCCTGGTATTCAGACTTGATCACTCTACTCTCTCACACAGGTCCCACAGTATTTTCCCACTCACATTTCAATCTGACCTCAGAGTTTTGGGGTCATGAATTCTGGAAACCACCACAAGTGCCCTAGATTCATCCCCCCAATCCCTACCCCCTAAAGCTTCCGTCCTTTCTGTACTGGCTTAGAACACACTGGACTGTGCTCTGCTCCCAGTTTGGCAAGATAGACTCTTCCCAGTAACCTTCTATGCTTTCTTGGGCTTGAGATTTGCTTTATTCCATCATTCTGTGGGTTTTGCAGCTCCAGAATCTGTTTAGAATCATTTTTTTACATGTATTTCTCTAGGTTTCAAGGGAGAGCACTGGCAAGTCCATCCTGTTACTTCCGTATCTTGGCTCCACCTCGAAAGAAAAAGCTTTTTTTCAGTTGAGGGCAAGAGAGGATAGGTGAGAGGGAAAGTGTGAACCTGATTTTCACTGCATTTGGCTTAAGGAGGGAATAGCATGCACACTAGTGGAAAGGGATAAGCAGGGATTGGGGTGGGGGTTGATAGAAGGCAGGGAAAATGGGAGGAGAGGGTTATCAGAAGTTAATATTTTGAGGATGGATAGGGTCCAAGAAGAGAATAGAATAAATGGAGGGGACAGGATAGGGTGGAGGGAAATACAATCTTTTATAGCATGACTGTTATAGAAGTGTTTTGTATTACTACACAAGCATAACCTATGTTGAATTGCTTGCCTTCTCAGTGGAGATGAGTGGGAAGGGAGGAAGGGAGAGAAGTTAGAACTCAAAGTTTAAAAAAATGAATGTTAAATTTTTACATGCAACTGGGAAATGAGATATACAGGCAATGAGGTATATAAATTTGTCTTACCCTACAAGAGAACAGAGGGTATGAGAATAAGAGAAAGGAGGGCAGATTGGGGGAAGTGTTATTCATAAAGCAGTCTGTCTTGGGTGGCTGAAGCAGAGAAATGAGGAGAAAATATGGAACTCAAAATATTGTGGAAGTGAATTTCGAAAACTAAAAGTAAATTTTTAAAATAAATTTAAAAAATTAATGAAAGCAATGAACAATCTAGGTGACATAGTAGACAGAGTCTTGGAATTGGAGTAAGGAAGAGTAGAGTTGGATTCCTACCCCAGGGACTTACTGACGTTGTGACCATGGGAAAGAGACTTTCTCTTCTGCCTCCTGCTTTCATTTCTTTATCTGCAAAATGGAAATAATAACAATGATCACCGAACTGCAGGGTTGTAAAATAAAGAACATGTCAAATTTAAAAAAAAGAGAGGGGGGAGGAATTTTAGGAGATTTGAAATGAGTAAATTACAAGATTGATTCTAAAATCTCTCAGTTTCCAGATTTTCCAAATTAAGTCAAGCATGACTCTGAGATTAATCGGTTCCAATTACACCTGATACAGACTAAATAACTGAAATACTCTCTCAGGATTGTTCTTATCAAGTAACACACTTGCACACCCATTCTAATGGTGTCCATGGAATGTCCATTTTTTAAACCACTTTTCCCAATGTGAATGTGAAACAAGTCAGCGTTATTTATTCAATCCATTTTTTGCAGCACTTCATCCTTTATTTCAAAGAGGACCAATGTCATCACAAGGTATTATGTCTTGATTCACAAGTGAATTCTATTTAAGTGAAGCAAAATTGCACGGAGTCTCATTCTCTTTCAGAGTTATTGAAGGCCAGTGGCAAGAAAAAACTCAAGTTGACTGGCAATGACCCAGGATTCAGGGGATGATCTTGATGTCTTTGATGTCTGACCAACCTCTAAGCATTGCACAGCACCTGCTTCAGCCACATTCATGGCCTTTGGAATAAATTGTTCTTGTCCCCTTCCCCACCCCCCCACATTCTTCCAGGGGAGGTCTTCACATGGTTGGAGTAGAAGTCCCCTTTATTCACCAATAGGTTTGAGATCATTCAGTTTCCCTCAACTTGGTTTAGGCTGTCTGCAAAGATGGTTTTACCGGGGTGTGGCTGCGTTTGTTACAGCTTTTTGGAGCAGTAGGTGAGGGTTGAGTGATATGTGGACACCAATAGTGGATAAGCAGCCCTGAAAAAAGACTTGGTAACCCCTCACACCAGAGATGCTAGTCCTCCTTGAACATCTCATGAAGCAGAGAAAAAGGAAATATAGAGAAATGCATGCCATTCCCACAAAATATTCTGTTATCAATGTCACTCTATGAGATGAGTATGCCATTGGGTTTGTCTGTCTTCATAGGAAAGGATTCATTAAAGAGAAAATGAAAAACATTGATAGAACATTGTTCTATCATCCATCCCACATTTTATTATCTTTTCCGGAAATTTAGCTTTATAGACCTTATCAAATTCTTTTAGATAGCTAAACTATTGTCCTAACCTACCAAGTTAGTAACTCTGGAAGAACAGTAATTAAGCTAACATGATCTATGCTTAAAGAGGGTAGACAAGGTTCTTCGGAATCATACGTTCAATTTGAAGGTGTTCACTAACTGCCTTGGCTACTGAGAAAGAATCAGGTTCTGAGCCCATAAACCTCTCCTTGCTATATCTTGAAAACGCAGAATATTGGAAACGGAGGAAACCTAACAAGAAGATGGAATGATATAATTAGATACTTTCCAACCTGTAGCCTTTCAAAGCAGGATCAAGGATGCAATAGTTTATTACAGGGAATCTCTAAATTCATTTGTATAACAAGCATCATCACTTTGACCTTTATTTAGATACTATAAAATATACAGTGACCTAGTCTAATAAAGTGACAAACTTTCTGTAAAGTTATTAAAGAACACCTCTCATACATAGTTTTAGTACTATTCAATTGTCCACAGGTGTTGTTAATTTATAAAACAATAAGTTCATTTAAATATTATAGTAATATTAATAATAATATAAATATACAAATATATTTAAACATATGGATAATATAAAAATATTAAATAATAAACAAAATACATTACTTAATTTATCATAGTTTATTATTACTCTAAATTTTCTCAGTCAGTGGATACAAATAGAACACCTATAATCACATACGTGTTTTTGTGATAAATGACATTTTTAATATTTGTAAAAAAATTTGGGAACTTTTGTATTACATTGTATTTGGAGTCAGATGTCTTGGATTATCACTCTGACCACTATCTGTGTGACTGTGTGAAAAGGACAGGGTCTCTAGTTCTCAATGACCTTATCAATGACATAATAATTGATCTCTAAAGTCATTGTGACTCTAAAAATACCGTGCTCTAAGTCCAGTCAATTGTTGATAGTTAACATCTGCCATCTGGCAGAGTGGGACTAGAACAGTGTCAGCTAAAATTGTTTCAGAAATGTAACTTTGCTTTCTTTAAAGCATATATGTCAAAAAGAGACCAAGTTGACTTATTTAAGGTTGCCCAAGCTAGCTCAGTGACAGAACCTAGATTCTAGAATGATAGCTAACATTTGTACAGCATTTTAAGGTTTACAAGGCACTAGACAAACATTAACTTTTTAAAATCCTCACAATAATCCTGGGTATGTACTATTCTCATCCATATATGTAAAATATGGATTAAGGGAAATAGATGCTGTGACTACACAGCTAATAAGTGTCTGTGGCAGGATATGAATTCAGGTCTTCTTGACTTAAGGTTTATTCTGCATTCTATCTACTATTCCACCTAGCTGCTTCTCTTCAACCTTCATTTATATAACACTACGAGGTTTACAAAGGATTTTCCAAACAACATCAAGATGTAGAAAGTATAAGTTGTATTATTCCAATTTTACTCAGAAGAGGACAAGAGTTTGGACAGGTTAGTTGGCATATTCTCACTGCTTGTGATTTTTGTATCTTCATTTTGAATTCCTATCTCTTAAATCTAAACTTCATGCTTTTCCATTACTTCACTTCCCTTCCCTTATTATATGTTGTTTATTATATCAGTTTTGGT